>NC_143185.1:9980000-10605000 GCF_047325235.1 Durio zibethinus
CGGTTCAGGACGTCGGCTCGGCTCGGCTAACGGCTTGGAGAGGTAAAACACGCGTGGGTCAAAAAGCGGGTCGACGCTCAGGTCGGGTCGGATCTTGGCAAAACGCGCGAATCCTCTAGGTTATTTAACGTAAAAACGACGTCGTTTTGGGAGGGTATATAAGGCTATTTCCTTCATTTTTTCGATAGAAGCCTTATCTCCTCTCTCTCTCTTCCTTCTTTTTCTCTCCCTTCTCTCTAAAACGCCCGAAGAACTCTAGTTGTATATTCACCGAATTCTAGAATTTTTTGTCGGAATCTGGGTTTTTCATCGGAAGTTCATTGGAAAGTTGGTTGGTTTCTGGGAATCTTCACCAGAAACTGGGCAGCTGGCCGAAAACTTCAAACTTGGTCAGAATTGTTGTCGAAAAATTCAACTTTCGTCAAAAAATTCATCAGAATCTGGGAATTTTCTAGAAATTTCCAGAAAAAAATTTTGCCAAAAATCTCCAAAAAATATTTTTCGATTCCTAAAGCTATTCTAACACCTTTAAACCCTTTCTAGCTTTCAAAAATCTTCTGTTTGCTTTTTTCTTAGCCAGTAGCTTCTTTCCTCACTGTTTTCTCTGTATATTCTTCTGTTCCAGAGGATCCCTTTTATAGGGATTGATCAGAAGAGTTTCTGATCAATCCTAATTTCTCTTTGGATCAGGATTCAATCATTGAATCCAACATGGACTCTTCTGATTAAATCCCAATCCAATTTCTAGTCGGATAAATAAAAAAAATAAAAATAAATCAAATGAAAATAAATCAGATAAATCAAGAAAATTAACAAATAAATTAAAATTAAATAACAGATAATACATAATCTGATATACATAAATATTAACAGGGAAGAAAAATAATAATAATAATAATAATAGTAAAGATATATACATATTAATAAATAAGTAAATACCTAAGATAAAAATAAAAGAAAAAAATATATAAAAACAATAATAAAAATAAAAATAAAAATAAAATACAAATAAAATAAAAATGTAAAATACAAATAAAATACAAATAAAAATAAAATGAAGAAAAAAAAAAGCATAGACTTACCTATTTGGACCAGGCCTAATTGATCCGGGCCTGGATCAAATTGGGTGTCTACAGTATATATGAAATAATACTTTTATAAATAATTATTTCAAAATATTTGTACATATTTTGTTAAGTTGCATGTAGTTTAATTACTATTCTAGTGTTGATTGTCCCAAGAAAATACATATAATATATTAACAAGTAAATTCTTTATTTATTTATTTAATAACTAAATATATTAAGTAAAGTTAATAATATATTTGTAAATACATATATACTTCATATATGTAATGATATTAAGGTATTTTGAATTTTATTGCACATATAATATATTTAACATGTAAATTATTTATTTATTTAATATATAAATTATTTATTTATTTGTGTATTTAACATGTAAATTATGAAAATATCTTGTAATATATTTTCATAATAGACTGTGTCTTTTATCTTGAAAACATAGTCCAGTTAATTTTGTTGAAGTTCTCTAATTAGTAGTTTCTTTTTCTTTTTTTTTTTTTGTCTTCATATCATAATATATTTTCAACATGGAATATGTTTTTTATCTTAAAAATGTAGTTTATATTCAAACTATAAAATTTTAAAAATACTTATTTTCATTATATATTTTCATCTATAAAACTTTGACAATTTTTTTTCATAATATGTTTCATAATAGACTATATATTTTATCTAAAAACGCAGTTTATGTTGATTCTACTGAAGTTTTATGAGCAGTAGTTTTTGGTCTTTGTCTCATAATATATTTTTAGCATAGACTACATTTTTATATTAAGATTATAGTTTATGTTGAAACTTTAAAACTTTGAAAAATAAATTTTTTCATATTATAATTTCAACATAGACTATGTTTTATCTAAAAAAATGTAATTTATATTGAAACTATAAAATTTTGAAAATAAAATAATTTTATAATATATGTTCAACACAAATTACATTTTTTATACTAAAAACATACTTTTATGTGAATCTTGAGAATTTTAAAAAAAATAATATCTTTCGTAATATATTTTCATCTAGACAATTTTGAAAAATAATTTTTTCATAATATATTTTCAACATAGATTAAATTTTTAGTTTAAAAATGTATTCCACGTTGAAACTTTAAAATTTTAAAAAATAATTTTTTTCATAATATATTTTCATTATAGACTACATTTTTTTACCTTTAAAACGTAGTTTATAATAAATATATAAAATTGTGAAAAATAATTTTTTAATTAATTAAAAACAAAAAATTTATTACAACCTAAAAATTTGCTAAATATATTTTAATTTCTAATAATTATAATATTATTTAAGAAATATACATATGTCAACAATTATAATTATTATATTTTTATTATATTAATTTAAATCAATTGTAAAAATTGAATACAAAATTAATCCTATTGAATAAAACTCAATGCAAGTAAAAATTGAATTAATTTTTATTTTTTGAAAAATGAAATTTAAATATAGGCATTGATAGGTGTCAAAAGATAAGGCTTGGAATGCTTGTGTGTATTTGTTTGAGTTTTAAATTTTTATGAAATTTCTTTGATATTATTCAGGGCAAAAAATGACAATTTGCATTCCAAGAAAAATGTTCAAAAACCTTAGGGAAAGAGGGTTTCAGATTCCTTTTATTTTTTTTTCTTTCTTGACACTATTGAAAATGTAATATTTTGGATTCCTTAAACAATATATGGAAACCATATTAAGGAATCAGATTATAAAAAGGATAAGATTCCTAGAGTGAATCCTAATTTTTGTGAACCAAATGTACCTTATTGTTAACCAATGATGTGGTGTGATCACATCAATAAATGCTTGACAAGCCACAGATCTCCCTCAACTATTCATTGACTTTCTAACATAACAATTAGGTATAGATGTCCTTTTGGCATGACATTAGTTAATAGATTCATTGTTTAGGTGTCAAATTAAAATAATTTTAAATTTAAGAATTTGATTGAATATTTCACTATAGTTTATATGCCATTCATGGCATTAACCCTTTATTATATTATTGAGTAGGTGTTCCTGGTTAAACTTTGATCACTGCTATAGATCAAAGCCTTGAATGATTATATTATTGTTTATGATTCAATGTGGTGGATTGACCCATTGGCTTATGTTCCAAAACCTTATGTTACAATAGCTAGATCCTTTATGTCATGGTGTCCTCTGAAGGTAGATTGGTTGAAAATGAATGTTGATGTCACTACTAGGGGGACTCCAAGACCAGCAAGATGTTGTGGTGTTATAAGGGACTCAAATAGTGTATTTGTGGCTATGTTTTCATGCTTCCTTGGAGAACAACACTCATATGTCTATTAAACTATATGCCATAAAATATGCACTAGACCTATTTTTGAAATTAGAAAGGAAAGCTTGTATAGGTCTCATTATTGAATTTGATTCAAGAGCTATGTTAAATTGGGTTAAAAATATGGAGGTAAGACGTTCAAACCTTCAACATATAGTTGTTAAAATTGAAATTCTAATGTTATGGATTAAAAATGTAAAGTTCATCACAATATATAGAGAAGCAAATGATATAGTAAACGCCTTAGCAAAGGTAGCAATTAACAAAATGGAAAATTTCTTGGCATGATGGTAACCATTAATTCTTTTGATCTATAAGGTTAGGATAGTGGGTGCAGTTATTGTAATGTGCTTAGTCTTCATGTATGTTTTTTTGTAAGGTTTTAAATAATAGTGGCATAAAGATATAGCGACTGTTATTTTATGGTAATGCCACTATCCACCATCGTTATTGATGAAAATTTACAGGATAATCTCAACCCCAATTGTAGCAACACGTCATGACCTTTGCAAAATGGCCTAAAAATATTAAAAATAACAATCTGTTATTCTTGCTAATCCGTTTTTTGTCTAAAAAATTATTTAAAAATTGAGGTGAAAGAAAAAAAAAACACTAATTTAATTCCCACATCTAAATTTAGAATTTTAGCCTCAATCATCAACATCAAATAGCATAAAACAAGTAATTGATTTGAATTTTAAAGGCAAACATATATATAACTTAAAATTACCAGTTTTTTAAATTTTGTTTCTCTTGAAAATCCCTAGACTTGAGTCGACTATCTAGCAGCCATTCGTGTTTCATGATTCTATGACTAGTGGGCAGTGATTGGTGAGCTACTTGGCTTATTGCCACTAGGTGCAAAGGCTTAGGGGTAGAATTATTGATCAAAGGAAAAAAGGCAAGGAGATTGCTTATGCTTCTTATTGGGTATCAATATGCTTGAATCTAATGGGGATTTATAGGTTTGGTTCTGAGGCAAGATGAGAGAGATGACCATGCCTAGAAAAGAGAAAAGAAGTAGAGAACTGAGAAGAAAGGAAGAGAAAAAGTGGATTACAATGATGCTGTGCCCGTGAAAGGTTGAAACCCAAAAGGATGAGGGGAGAAAAAGGAAGAGTGAAAAGCATGTGAACTATGGGAGTGATGTGGATGACTTGATGGGGATCAAGATAAGGGTCTAGAGGGGGAATGGAATGAGGTTTTAGTGTTTTAGTGGGAATTTTGATTTATAAGGAATAGATTGGAAAATTGGGCGAAATTTTTGTAATTTAGGAAAAATTTTAGGAACAAATTTATAAGTTTTAATAGGATGGGAATTTTATTTGAGAAAACTTATTAAAAGGAAGTATAAAATTTAAAAATTTTAGAAATTAATATGATTTAAATAAAAAGATTTTTGAAGAAAAGTATAGTCCGTATATATGCATAAAAAATGTAATCTAATATATTTTCTAAGTTTATAATATTATTAAATATGGATGCTTGATATTTAACATATATCTTCTTTGTTAATATTAAATATCATACTTGGCTTGTTGTTAAACCAAATACGAATACTTTATTATCATATGAAAAAAATGGTAAAATTTTTTTCTAGAGTAAATTAGAGACATGAGATGTTATCAACTACTATAAAAGTCATAAAATAAGAGATTTTATAATTATAATCATAATTACTATATTTAACAGCAAGTTGTACAAAATTCAAAACAAAAATTCATGATCATGATGACCGTAATGATCACTATAATCTCTATTATATCTATAACCATGATAAACGTGAAGTGATCAAAATTGTTACCATGACTGCATCTTAAATCTTTGGTTTTCTGTTTAGCTCTTATGCACCTCGGCGAGTGAACTTTTGAATCATGACGTGGACATGATGTTATGTGTCTTCTTTCATTAAAACCATGGCTTAGCAAAAAAATATATATATTATTGAATATTATGTGTCTATGTTTGAGGGTGTGAGCAAAGAATATAAAATAAACTTTTAAAAGACAGTACAAGAAAATTGATACTTTACAACAATCAAAGTCATTGTGAAATAGCAATTTGTCGTTCTTAAAATTTTTTGTAACATCTCTTTGTCATTGTAGGGTCATTACTATTAACTCTATTGATAAATAACAAATGCAATAACTTATTTTGTCATTAAAAAAAAAGACATATTGCAATGACTTTTAGTTGTTGCCATATAAACCATATTTTCACAATGATAAAATATCATTGAGTAAAATTTATTTTAGCAACAATAAATTTTGGTTACAAAAATTTTTATCTAACATTATTATTATTGATGAAAAAATTATTGTAAAACAATATTATTTTTATAGCCAAATTTTTATGTAAAAAAAATATTATTTTAACGACCATAAAATTTGGTTACAAAACCTCTTACGTAACAATATTATTTTAGTTACATATTATATTACATAGGAATTAAATGTCATTGTTTTAACTTTATTTTAGCAACCTTATATTTTGATTATAAAAACCTTTTATGCAACAATATTATTTTCATTACCTTATAATATTTTGTAGCTTTTTCTAATGTAGTTGCCAATTACTTTTAGCATCATGATTTTTACAATAATAATATTTTATCATTATAAATGTGATAAAAATTTTTGTAACAACTTTTTGTCATTATATAAAACATTAAAAATAAATTAAGTAATGATATTTAAAAATCGTTGTGAATAAAACAAGGTTTCGCAACAAATTTTTTTTATTGCTATGAATATAATATAAATTCATAATGATAAAATTTATTGTTGTATAAAATATTAAAAAATTCAACTTAGCAATGATTATAAAAAGTCATTGTAAATATAACAAGATTTTGCAATGATTTTTGCAGTCATTACTGTTGAATATTCCTTTTCTTGTAGTGAGGGGATTGGAACCGGTTTTAAGGGTTCCAAGCTTGCAAGGAGTTGAAGGCATGGGATCCTGAGTAATGCCACCTCGTCCGGATACCTTGTTCCAGCGGGTGGTGTTGTGTTCTTCTTTTTCATTCATTTGTTTATTTTCCACGCCTTATACTTTTCTTTGTAGCTTGACAACTTGAGAATTAAAGGGCATGCCTTTATACTTTTCTTTATCATCGTCAGTTTTCTTGCTTCAGCTTGTTCCCCTTTGTCGCCGGTTTACCCCCTTTATCTTCCATTTATTATTAAAAAAGAAAAAGGAAAGACTTAAGCCAGGCGCTTATGCCTAACATTTTGAAGAAAGGAATTTCACTATTTTCCTTTCATGACTTTTCGGCAGAATAAGAAAGCGTCGTGGTTGCCTCTGCACATGCCAGCAAAAGGAATGCAATAGGGAGAGCAGTGGGCACTTTGTGTTTTCCCTTGTGGAGTATCTTGAAGAGAAATGGAGCAAGTGACCTGGGTTATTGAAGTTAATGAAAAACTTAAAAGCATGGTCGACACTGAGAAAGAGAAGGAACATTGGATGAAGCGATCAATCTATAGAATACCTACCGGTATCAAAGACCTAAACAAGAAAGCTTACATGCCTCAGGTAGTCTCCTTCGGCCCTTACCATCATGGCAAAGATCATCTGAAGCCCATGGAGGAGCACAAACAACGAGCACTCCTTCATTTTCTTAGGAGATCGGGAAAATCCTTAGAGTCGTTTGTCGAGTCTTTAGCTGAAGATGTGGAAAATTTGAAAGACTGTTATGATCAACTTGATCCAATATGGCAAGATGACAACAAATTTCTGCAGCTGATGATTCTTGATGGCTGTTTCATGCTGGAAATGTTACGCTCTGCTACTCATACAATGGAAGATTATGATACAATGGAAGATTATGCTCCGAATGACCCAATCTTCAGCAATCATGGGAAGATACATATTATTCCATTTATCAAACGAGATATGTTAATGCTCGAAAATCAATTGCCAATGCAAGTTATTGACAGCTTAGTTGCTGTTGATAGCAATAGAACTAAGGTTGTCTCTAGTCCTTGGACACATTATTGAATCACCATTTGTTCTGTTTTTAAAACAGGTTCTACATTGATGCAGGATGAAGATTTTGTCAACAAACTTATAATCAAGTTTTGCTCCCCTAGTACGCCAGTCTCATGCATGGGACGTTGCTTGCACGTCTTGGATGCGTATAGAAAAAGTCTGCTTCAGGACACACCTGGACTTCGGCAAAGAAAACGTCACCGTAAACCACGTAGCTCACACCATCAAGATGGCGATGACATCATTAGATCTGCAATGGAGCTTAATGAAGCTGGAATCAGATTCAAGAAAAGTAAAACTGTCAGCCTCAAGGACATTACATTCCGTGGCGGGGTCCTTAAGCTTCCTGTTAGCGTTGTAGATGATGCCACGGAGTCTATGTTTTTAAATCTAATAGCATTTGAACGTTTCCATGTTGGGGCAGGCAATGAGGTGACATCCTATATCTTTTTCATGGATAAGATCATCGACAGTGCGAAGGATGTTGCCCTTTTACACTCCAGAGGGATCATCCAGAATGCCCTTGGAAGTGACAAAGCAGTGGCTAACCTCTTCAACTCGCTCTCAAAAGATATTACGCTCGACCCCGATAGCAGCCTAGATGAGGTGCACAAGAAAGTGAACAGGTACTGCAAGAAAGCTTGGAATGAATGGCGGGCCAATCTCATTCACACCTACTTCAGAAATCCATGGGCTATGCTTTCTCTGATTGGTGCCATCTTTCTTTTTGCCCTCACAATAGCACAAACTATATATACTATATATCCTTACTACCACAACTCTCCTACCCCAAGTTGTGAAACATGCCCACCACTTATGGCTCCTCCACCGCTCAGTCCACCACCTACAGCCCCTCCACCAGTACTGCCCATTCCCAAACATAAGGTTCCTCCACAATCCTATCAAACTCACCATTGAATCCCATCCTACTCATAAGATAAGTCTGTTCCGACGACCCCATGAATTTGGCTTGATTAAAGGTTTTTACAAGATTTTCGAAGATAAACTTTCTTTTTAAATTTGATTCGCAATATTGATAACAATATATAAAAGAGGATTTGCTTTAATACTTTTCCTTCGGAATTTAATAGTATTCTAAGAAATTTGGTCTTTGGATAAGCTTGTTCGTGGTTTGATAAGCTTCTGAATTTAATAGCTTGTTCGTGGTGATTTGATCTCTTATGCTCGGTTGTTTACGGTTTTGATGTTTTATTTTTTAATGGCTATCATGTTTTTAGCTATCATCTGTTTTATTTTGGTTTGGACCATGTTTCTACAGGGATTCTACTTTTGTAATGTTTTGCTTCTTATTAATGAAACTACAACGGTGGCTGAGAAAAAAAAAAAGATTATTCATTTTACCAGATTTTGACTAAATATACATTCATCAGAGTGAAAATCCAGTTCAATTAATTATATAAAGAGAATGCCAAAATAATAATTATGTTATAAATTCTCATTGATCAGTCAAACCATTAAAAACTGTCTATCCCAAAAGTAAAACTAAAAAAGAACAATAATATTGGAATTGGATTTTCTTTTTTCTAACTTCCCAACATACCCCAATAAGCGAAAGCTTGGACTGCAATTCCAATGATTCCAACCTAAAAAGTTACGAATGCCATCAATATTATTGTATATATTATCATAATATATGTTTTCTAAAGTGTTTAAAGTATATGTTACAAAAGATAAAAGTTTAAAATCATGTAATTTGCATTTGTCTTGAATAAATGAAATTTAGAAGTGTAAAAATAAGCTTTGGAACGAAATTAGCAAGAGCAGTCGAATGCTCTTTGGATAATAGTTGATTGCACTTTACAATTTGTTTGAAAATTTCTCTAGAATAGTCGAATTCGTCAAGGAAGATATCGACTTCCCTATAGGATTTTATGTTTTATGTGAAAATTTACCAGTGAAATTTGAATGTCATGGCTCAGGCAACCGAATGACCCTATTGAAAATTCAAAAATCTTATTTGTTGGGCATGATACTTTATTCCAATAGTGGTGGTTCTTCACACAAGACATGCCTATCCATGGAAAGCTGTTTCAAACACCAATTAGGACTTATAAATACTTCCATTAACTTTCATTTAACACAACTTTACATACAACACTTGAAGAATTAATTCATTCTCTCTCACTTTTTTCTCTGGTTCATAGTTCAAGTGTATTCAAACAAAAAATTGAAGTGTAATATTGTTCATCTTCATTTTAGGCATTGTATTTTGGGATAACGTTTTCTAGAGTCTATTTGGAAAAACAATTATCCTTAAAAAGCTTCTGGAGAGTGCCTTACCTGAGTTTCTTCATTTCTTTAATTTCTCCATTAATTGCATTAGTCAATCGCAATACTATCAACAATTTAAGGATAATAATCTCTTCTCCAATGGCAACTTCTATCAAACCACATGTCTATGAAATGGACAAACTTGAAAGGTTCAAGACATGAATTACGAGCATTCGAGCATGGAGATTTATTATCAAGTCTGTTTGTTAAAATTTGCTTATTTTCTTCATAAGTAGTATCCACAAGATGCTAGTGAGAATAGACATTTGATGGTAAAATGACAAAAGTGGATTGAAGATTACTACATGTGTCATCTAACTATCCTTCAAGTACTCAATAATTCACTTTTCAATGTGTTTCACAAACATAATTCAACATGGGAACTTTGGCATGCTATAGAGAAGAGGTATAAAAATGAGGATGCAAGAAACAAGTCCTTCCTTGTGAATAGATACGTGGATTTTAAAATAATGGATTCGAAACTCTTCATTGATCAAGTGAATGAACTAAATGATACTGCAACTGAATGTGATGATACTGGTGAATCAATTTCTGAGACTTTCGAAGTGCCTGCCATCATTGGTAAGCTACGTTCATCTTAAAAGGAATACTAAAGGCATTTGAAGCACAAAAGGACTCTTACCATGGATGAATTGATTAAGCACATCCAAATTGAAAGTGTAGCCCAAAAAGAGATAATATTTCTAATAAAGTGAAAGACAGCAATGTTCATAATATTAAAGATCCTAATTCTTCATCTTCTCGTAAGGTTGAGAACAACTATTATAACAAAAGGCAGTAAAGCTCTTCAAAGTGGAATATTATTTTTCTACAATGTACATAAGACACTATTTTGTCTTTTCATTACAAGACACCTTATTTTTAGATCTTTATTCTTAAATTTGAAGTGTTTTTTTTGTTTATGGCTTTTTTATATTAAGGGTAGTAATAACATCAAGTCTTGATGACTCTTATAATTCATAGTTGATTTCAATTTTAGGTATTTTTCTTGTAAACTTTGTCAGGTTGAACTAATATATATTATACAATTTTTTGTTATTAAAATATAGGACTAATTACAATAAATAGGAGAATTTCTAAATTAATTATATATATCTAATTTTAATTTTTTCTTGCTTCTAATTTCCAATTTTGTGTTTTAATTTTTTAATTTGCAATTCCAATTAAATCTATATTTGCTCAATTTTCTATATTATAGGCAAAATTTTAGTTTATGCAAATCTTTTTTTTTTATTCATGTAAAAAAATAAGTTTTATTTGGACTTGGATAACATAAAATGGGACAACTTTCTCTCATCCCATGTCTTGCTCTCCCTTCTCAAGATTTGAATTAAGATGCTATGCTTTCAATGCTGGAAGATAGTGCACAAAAAATAATATTGTCCTTATAAACCATTAACTCCACCAGTACAAAAAACAAGAGGGATTCATGGAATCATCATAGGCAGTAATGGTGGTATTTGCCTTTTAAGCCGAATCATATTTTGGTTAAGATCTTATTATATTTGTAGTACTTTGATATATGATAGCTTATAAAGGCCTTATTTCTTTATTATTGAGTTTGTATACATATATTTTAATGTTGATACTTATATGATAAAGTTCTCAAAATATAAATAAATCATTGTAAGGGATTATAATGATATTGTAATTATGAGATCATCATTGTATAAAAACTATATCTTCCGAAATTGTTCCTTGTCAATGCTTTATCAATAAGAGGATATTGAAAAAACCTATTGAAACTAGCACATTGTTATACTTTTACTTATGAAGCAAAAAATCGATCTCATAAGTTGAAGTTTAGGTAAATTTAAGCTAACATGTGGGTGCTTGTTACAAGAATAAGTTCAATGAACATGACTCAATATTAGAATGCTATATGGTAGTTTATATAGTGTCTATAGCTACATTCTCATATGTTGGTTGTATAAGTGATCCTTTGACTTGAGATTAATTATGATCTTATATGATAAATGTTATATTTTGACTTTACTTATGGTTCTAACCAAGAATGCTCCAGTAAAGTATTGTTAGGTGTAACATAAGGCATATGAAAATGAATGAAGTAATCAAGATGGGATTCATCACCTTGTGTGGTCAAGAGAGTATCTCAACTAGTCTTGATTGAATTAACTTGAGAAATCTTTAGCCAAATTGAAATAAGAGTTTAGAATTGTTCTTAAATTTATTTCTGAGTTAATATCAAGGATAAAACTTAACATGTTTAAACAAGATTGAGTAGAGAATAAACCATACTCAATGTTCAAATTAAGATACTATGTGATGAAAGGATATTAGTTATACACTAAGACCATTCACAGATAGGTTGTCAAGCCATATTGACTTTTCTTTAGCAATTAGGGGTTATGGCAATGAAGCTAATATTGATCATGATCAATAAATAGAAGATTAGCTAATTGGAGAATTGGTGATGAAGATAAAAAGTTTGTTTCATCCATAGCCGAATGTTAAGGCTTACAATGCTTATGTTTATTACCAACATTTTAACGAACCTAATGGGTTACACACAATAGGACAATTGAGATAGATTAAAATTGAGACAAATTAATTTGGACTTAATTTGATTTTGACATGACCAAAAATAGAGAACATAAAAACAAGAGAAAGAGTTTCCCTTATTAGGTACATTTGGCTAGTAGAGGGTTAATTGTGAAAGTTTGTATTCTAAGCATTAAACTTAATGTGGCTGAATGCATCCCCTATAAAAATAACATCAATCTGCTTCCTTGTAAGAAACTAAGTATCTAGAGAAGAAAAAAAAGTAATAAGAAAAGAAATTTCACTCAAGAAAATACAAGAGGTCATGCAAACACTTACTAGCTATATTGTGGTTTTGAGTTTTACCAAACCTTAGAGAAAGTTATTTCACAACAGTTTGTGTGGATCACCATTAAAGGCTAAACAATAGGGTAGCTTCTTGGCTTGAAATCTATTTGAAGGATCACCAAATTAAACCAAGGGATTTTTTGTTAAGAAAATGAGGTCCAGCCTCATGTAAATGGTTTTGGATCAAGTAAAGGCCATGGGCCTTGATCTTTCATTTTACACATAGCCCTAGCTACTTAATAAAAAAGAGGTGAGGTTGTTTTAAGGGTGTGTTGAAAACCAAGTAGAGAAAGAAGAAAAGCCAGAAAAAGTAAAGAGAAAAAAGAGAAGGGAGAATTGGTTGAACGAAAGTCGATTCATGGTCTAATTGAGTTGGAATCTTGTCAGGAGGTTTATGATTCAGAGTTCTACATTCTAAACGGTGAAGATCGGGTTTGAAGCTCTCTAGAAACAAATCCAAGGTGTATTTGTTGAGTCACTTATTTAATTAGATTTCTTCAATTGTTTCTCTAGTTGTTGATTAACTCTAGTTTTAGCTAGAGAAGAACTTTGTATATCTATTATTTGATAATGGAGATTTTTTTAGTGGTCCATGGTTTTTTCTCTCTACACTTGAGGTTTTCCAAGTAAATCTTGGTGTGCTTTATTTTTCTTACGTTTTTTATTATTGATTGTTGTCTATTGCTTCTGTATTGTTGTGATTATTGTTTCAGACGCAACAAGTGGTATCAGAGCGAGGGTTATTTTGAGACATCGATACAGAAGTAACCCGGATAGAAGTAAATTCTATTTGAGATCATGGAGGGTAATATAGGTTCCATGATAAAATTGACAGCATCGAATTATTCAATTTGGAAGCCTATGATGGAGGATCATCTATACTGTAAGGATTTGTATGAGCCAGTATTTGGTGATTCGATTAAACCAACAGATATAAAAGATGAAAGCTGGAAGAAGCTAGGTAGAAAGACGCTGGCTACAATCAAAAAATGGGTTGATATCAGCGTGTTTCATCATGTAGCGCAAGAGTCAAATGCTCACATTGTTTGGAAAAAATTGGCAGCATTGTATGAGAGAAAAACAGGTATGAATAAAGTTATGCTTGTTAAAAAACTTGTAACTTTATAGTACAGGGATGGACGATCTGTTACAGAGCACTTGAGTGATTTTCAAGATATATTTAATTGGATAACTACTATGGAGCTTAAGATGGATGATGAAATGAAGGCGTTATTTTTTTTGGGTTCATTGCCAGACAGCTAGAATACTCTAGTTGTGATTATTTTTAATTCAGCTCCTGATTATAAGGTGACATTAGAGATGGTAAATGACAGTATGTTTAATGAAGAAGCAAGGTGAAAAGATGCAGACCCTGGGAATCAAGCTCTGGTCACAGAGAACAGGGGTAAAAATATCGACAGAAGTCAGGACTCAAAAGGTCATGGTAAGTCTAAACATAGATCCAAGTCTAGAGGTAAAGTGAAATGTTTTTATTGTGGTAAGGCGGGTCATATAAAATGAAGCTGTAAAATCTTAAAGCAAGAGCGAAAGATAAAAAAGGCAAGAGTTCAGATGATGGCAATGTTGCAGCAATGAATTCAGATAGTGATTCAGTTACTTTGATTTGTACACATGGTGATTGTAATCATGTTAGTGATCCTGGCATTGAGTGGATAGTTAACACAGGAGCGGCATATCATTGTGTTCCTAATAGAGAGTTATTTATAACTTATAACGTAGGAGATTTTGGTTGTACCAAAATGAGAAACAAGAGTGTGTCACAGATTGTTGAGATTGGTGATATTATTATACAAACTAGTACAAGCTGTATGTTGACTTTGAGGGATATCAAACACATTCTAAATATGAGAATGAATTTGCTTGCTATTAATGTCCTTGATAATGAGGGATATGAAAGTCGACAAAAGAATGGACAGTGGAAGCTTCTCAAAGGATCTATGGTAGTTGTAAGGGGAAAAGTATGCTGCATAATGTATAAGACATGGATGCAATTGAATAGTAACCAGGTAAATACCATTGAAAATGATGCTTCAGCAAACTTGTGGCATAGGAGGCTGACACACATGAGTGAAAAAAGGTTACAGGTTTTGGCAAGACAGTCTCTCATTCCCTTGACCAAAGGTATGTCTCTCGATTCATGTGATTATTGTTTGTTTGGTAAGCATCATAGAGTTTTTTTTTTGTAAAAGTTCTCAGAGAAAAGAAAATAGATTGAAATTAATTTATTATGACATATGTGGTCTCATTGAGGTTGAGTCATTGGTGGTAGCAGATATTTTATTACTTTTATTGATGATGCTTCACGTAAGACTTAGGTGTATATGTTGAAATACAAAAGTCAGGTACTACAGTATTTTCAAAAATTTCATGCCATGGTTGAAAGGATGACAGGGTTACCCTTGAAGTGTATTCGAACTGATAATGGTGGGGAATACACATCTAAAGGCTTTGAAGAGTATTGTTCAAAGCATAGGATCAGGCATGAGATGACAGAACCTGGAACACCGCAGCATAATGGTATAGTTAAAAGAATGAATCGTATCATTGTGGAAAAAGTCAAATGTATATTGAGGATGGAAAAATTACCAAAGCCATTCTGAGGTGAAGCAGTCAACACAGCTTGTTATTTACTTAACAAGTCACCATCAGTTCCTTTGGGCTTTGATATTTCAGAAAGAGTGTGGACAGGGAAAGATACTTTATACTCTCACTTGAAAGTTTTTAGATGTAAAGCATTCATGCATGTGCCGAAAGAGTAGAGATCAAAGCTTGACAGTAAAGCCACACAGTGTGTGTTTATAGGATATGGTGATGAAGAATTTGGTTACAGGGTATGGGATCCAGTAAAAAAAAAGATAGTCAGAAGCAAAGATGTGATCTTTCATGAAAAAGAAACCATAGCAGACCTTGAGAAAAATAAAAAGACTACACGGTTTACTATTGAGTGTGATGTATCAACACCGATAGGGATTCCACAGGAAAGAGCCACAAATGGTGAAAATGAGTAAGAAACAGAACTTAGGGATATGAATAAGCCAGCCACAGTTGGTGATGAGCCAGATGCAATTAGTTTTGAGCATGAGGAGCAATCCTCTCTACTTGAGAGTGTTGAGTAGGAAGAGCTACCTTTGGCATCAAGTGATATAGAGTCTCAACTCAGGAGATCTACCAGAGAGCGTAAGTCATCTACCAGGTATCCAAGTTTAGATTTTATTTTAGTTATCAGTGAATGGGAGCCAGAAAGCTTTCAAGATGTGCAGGCTACTCCGGATAGATAGCTTTGGTTAAAACAATGAAAGAAGAGATGGAGTCATTACGAAAGACCATTAAAGAATAAATGGGTGTTCAAGTTGAAAAAAGATGGTGACAAACTAGTGAGGTACAAAGCTTGATTGGTAGTAAAAGGTTTTTCTCAAAAACCAGGCATTGATTTTGATGAGATTTTTGCTCCAGTTGTAAAGATGAGTTCTATTCGAGTGGTACTGGGATTAACAGCTAGTTTGAATCTTGAGCTTGAACAACTTGATGTTAAAACTACATTTTTGTATGGTGATTTACAGGAGGACATTTATATGAATCAGCCTAAGGGTTTTGAAGTGAAAGAGAAAGAGCACTTAGTTTGCAAATTGAAGAAAAGCTTGTATGGCTTGAAACAAGCTCCGTGACAGTGATACAAAAAGTTTGATTCTTTTATGGTGAGTCTTAACTATAAAAGAATAGCAGTGAATTCTTGTGTGTATGTTAAACAATTTCCTAATGGTAACTTCATTATCCTATTATTATATGTTGATGATATGCTGATTGTAGGACAAGATGCTAGTATGGTTTGCAGGTTGAAAGAACAATAATCTAAGTCCTTTTATATGAAGGATTTAGGTCCAGTAAAGTAGATTCTTGGTATGGACATTATCCGAGATAGGAGAGCTGAAAAGTTATGGTTGTCACAGGGAAAGTATGTTGAACGAGTGCTTGGTAGATTCAACATGCAACATGCTAAATCAGTTAGCAGTCCACTTGCCAACCATTTTTATCTAAGTAAAAAATCTTGTCCAATGTCTAAGGAAGAGCAACTAGCTATGTCTAGTATTCCTTATTCTTCTGCAGTCGATTCTTTAATATATCTTATAGTTTGTACAAGGCCTGACATTGCTCATACAGTTGGTGTAATGAGCAAATTTCTTTCTAATCCAGAAAAGGTTCACTGAGAAGCAGTGAAATGGATTTTTAGATATTTGAAGGGTACCTTAAAAATGTGCTTGACTTATGAAGTTTCACAATAAGTTCTAGAAGGGTTTACTGATGCTGACATGGCAAGCGATCTTGATGGTAGGAAATCTACTTCAGGGTATTTGTTCACTTTTGCAAAAGAAGCTGTATCTTGGCAATCTAAGTTACAGAAGTGTGTTGCTTTGTCAACTACAGAGGTGGAGTATATTACAACAACTGAAGCATGTAAAGAAATGCTTTGGATGAAACATTTTCTTCTTGAATTAGGGTTGAATCAAAAAGAGTATATGGTATTTTGTGATAGCCAAAGTGCTTTAGATTTGAGTAAGAATACCATGTACCATGCTAGAACAAAGCACATTGATGTTAGATATCATTGGTTACGTTCAGTGATTGAAGAATAGTAAATGCTATTGAAGAAAGTTCATACTGATAAGAATGTAGCAGATATGTTGACTAAGATACTTTTCAGGGAAAAGCTTGAGCTTTGTAGTAACTTGGTCGGAATGAGCTTCCTGGCCAAGGTAAGTTTCAAATGAAACGCTATGGTGATGAATCTTCTTCTAATGAGGTTGGAGGGGGAGATTGTTAGGAAAATGAGGTCCAACCTCATGTAAGTGGTTTTGGACCAAGTAAAGGCCATGGGCCTTGATCTTTCATTTTACATAGAGCCCTAGCTACTTAATAAAAAAGAGGTGAGGTTGTTTTAAGGGTGTGTCGAAAACCAAGTAGAGAAAAAAGAAAAGCTAGAAAAAGCAAAGAGAAAAAGGAGAAGGGAGAGTTGGTTGAACGGAAGTCGATCCGTGATTCGATTGAGTTGGAACCTTGTCAGGAGGTTTATGATTCAGAGTTCTACATTCTGAACGGTGAAGATCGAGTTTGAAGCTCTCTAGAAACAAATCCAAGGTGTATTTGTTGAGTCACTTATTTGGTGAGATTTCTCCAATTGTTTCTCTAGTTGTTGATTAACTCTAGTTTTAGCTAGAGAAGAACTTTGTATATCTATTATTTGATAGTGGAGATTTTTCTGGTGGTCCGTGGTTTTTTCCCTCTACACTGGAGGGTTTGCCACGTAAATCTTAGTGTGTTTTATTTTTCCTACGTTTTTTATTATTGATTGTTGTCTATTGCTTCTATATTGTTGTGATTATTGCTTCAAGCGCAACATTTTTGACATTCAAGGTAACACCTTTAGTTGAAACTATGCTTGCTTGTATATGTATGTTGTTTGTATAATCTTATTGATTGATCTTGGCCTTAGGGAATTAAATTTTTTTTTTTAAATTTCACTGCTTTAAATCTAATAATGATGCATAATTCCCTTCAAGTGGTATCAAAGCCCTGTCAATATAGATTATACAAATTAGAAGTTTGTTTGATTAGTCATGATATCAAAATTGTTTCTATTGCAATCTATTGTTATGATGTAGAGGCTAGAAAATTAATTTTTTCTATATTTTTTTGATTGGATTCTTTAAGAAATCAAATCATGATGTCTTAGGATGATTGGGATTAAATTTTATGATTTATGGATATCATTTGCATGCTCAAAGAATTTTTTGCTTGCAATCTGTCCATATCAGGAAAATTCTGCTGTAATGATATTACGAAAATTTTTTCTCACTCTAGGGCTATTTTTTGGCTATGAAATTTTAACACATGAAAATAGACATATTTATGATCACTATGTAAAACTTTCAGAATTTTTGGAGTTGATTTGGTCATTCAAAAATTGGTGACAAATTTAGCCCAGAAATCTGCTAATGGCGGCTAGGCATGTTAAATATGCATATGATGCATGATTGCCCTAATATGATTATGGTAATTGGTTTTCTTGATGCAGCTGGTATTCTTAAAAGTTAAGAGATTTTAAAGACTTGCTCATTAAGATTTTAATGAATAGTTACTTGGTAATCAATATTGGAAATCTTAGGAAACTTGTTTACCAAAATTTCAAATTTTGCTTATTTGATCACCAAGTTTAGTGGACTATTTTTATAAAAGTCAAAGTAATTCTTACTTGTAATTCAAGAATCATTACCAAAGGCATAACAAAGTATGGGAAAGAGTTTAGAACTCTTTGATGGTGGTAGAGGGGCAGCATAGCAAAAGATGGCCAAAACTACCTAGTTTCCATAAAACCTACTCTAGCTTCAACTTGTTTTTCTTCTTGGATGGGTTTTCAACCAAGCCTTAGATTGGTTTTTTTCTTATTGAATTTGGATTCCTAAATAGTTTGGGTTTGAGAAATAAGATTTCAGATAAAATCCAAATTGAATTGAACTTTCTAAATTGTTTAGAACTTCTAATTAACAAGAAACTATCTCACTACAACACCTAGTTAGACTAGGAAAATCCCAATGCATGAATTTGAATTATTTTTAATTGATTGGCATTCCTAAATGGTTTACAGTGATGTCAACCATGTTACATTAAAATTCAAGTAAAATTATAATTCCTTAATTGTTTAGGAAATTATGATTTGTTTCTAAGATAATAGTTAGACATATTCGGTCATGTTAGCTAAACATGTCTATGCCTTGTGTCATATTGAGTTGGATTGATGATTGATATATGATATTGATATTGATTCAAAGAATAGATGCGCAAGATCATGAATTTGAAGCAAACATGATTGCTATTGTAGTATGCATGTCAGCTATGAGATAAATACCATGTATGTTAAATTGGTTTATTGTTATCATGGGAGAATTTATATGTAATAAATGTCATGTATAATTGAAAGATGCATGATAAGATTACATGCATTGGATATATGATAAGTTCTTATGCATGCTTGATCAGACCTATGTTGAATAAAAAATCCCTCATGAAAAATATTAAGTCTTGATGCCTTCCATTAACATAAAAAACTAAACTTTATACTAGTGGGACTTGTTGAGACAAAACTAAAGAAACTCATTATTCAAAATAAGGTTGTCTTATGGTTAATGGGTCTTACTTAACTATCATTGTATTATCCAGATGCAAAAAGCTAGACCGTATACTAATAGAGGCAATGTTAGGTGAATCATATAAAATGTGATTAGATAAGGAGTTGTCACCCAATTGTTCTAGAAGTCTCATAGAGATGTGATTGATAAGCAAGTTATCTACCTAATTTACTTATCATGGCTTGTTGAAACAAACCTCAAGGTTATGATAAACTAAATGAGATTCTAACCCACTGAAAAAATATGGCTTTTCCAAATCGATAGTAAGGGCTATTGATTTGATTAAAATAGTGAGAGCAACCAATATCTAGATTTAGACCTTATCTATATTGGTATTGAACAATATAACTAATACTTGTTCATATTTTAGAGCTTGTAAAATGAGTAATAACTTATTGCTTCATAGCATACTTGATGCTAAAAAGTTCATAGGGATTAACTTCAATGATTGGTACTGTAATTTGAAGCTTGTGCTAAGGTAAGAGAAAATGTTTTATGTTCTTGATGAAATAGTTCCATTAGAACTAGATGCTAGTGTTGATGTGCAATGTGGCAGGTTTATGAAACCCATAAAAATCATGCTGATCAAGCAACATGCATCATGGTGGCTAGCATGACCCTTGAGTTGCAAAGGCAACATGAGAATATGGATGCTTTGACAATCATTTTACACATTAAAGAGTTATTTGACAAACAAGGGCAAACTGAAAGGTTTGAAACCTCTAAGGAATTGTTCCAAATAGTGATGTCTGAAAGCACTTCGGTGAAAGTGCAATATCTCAATGTGAGCAATTAGATTGAGAAACTTAGACAATTAGGCTTTGTGATGGATCATGAGTTAAATGTTAACTTGGATTTGTCGTCTCTTCTTAGTAGTTTTTCACAATTTGTAATGAACTTCAATATGCATCAGATGAAAGTAACATTATCACAATTGATGAATATGCTTGACACTATTGAAAAATCCGTTAAAAATCAAAAGCCCAAAGCTCTTATATTTTTTTCATCTAAGGCCAAGAAAAAGTCAGCCAAGAAAAAGAAAAGTAAAAAGGTTGATAAGAAAAAGGATGCAAGAAAGGCTCTTAAGCTTGGTAGCACATCAAGAAGAACAAGGGTGCATGTCACTATTGTGTTAAGGAAGGTTACTAGAAGATAAATTACAAGGTCTACCTGGCACGCTTAAAAGAGAAGAAGTCTACAGAGACTTCTACTTCAGGTATGTTTATGATTTAGATTAATCTATCTCTTTTTGACACATCTTCTTGGGTATTGGATATCGGATGTGGTTCCTACTTATGTAATGACATACAGGGACTAAAGAATAGTAGATGCTTAAAGAAGGGAGAGGTGTCCTTATGTGTTAAAAATGGCACAAGTGTTGTTGCCTATGTCGTGGGGACTTATTATTTACCTTTACATTTTGGTTTAGTTTTAGAACTAAAGTATTGTTATTATGTTCCTATCATAACTTGAAACATCATTTCAACTTCTTATTTAAGTATGAATGATGGATACTCATTTAATATTAAAGGAATTATTGTTCTTTTTATTTAAATGATGCGTTTTATGGCATAAAAATGTATGATATTAGCTTATATGTTCTTAAATTAAACAATAATGTACTTACTATAAGTTTCAAGAAGGCTAAACTATATAAACCGAATCAATCTTATTTATGACATTATAGGCTCAATCACATCAATAACACAAGAATAAAAAAGTTACATAAACAAGGATACTTTGATCCTTGTAATTATGAAACTTATGAATCATGTTTGCTTGGAAAAATGATCAAATCACCTTTTATTAGAAAAGGAGAAAGAGCTAGTGTGGTTTTTGGACTAATACATTCGGATGTATATGGCTTAATGAACTTAAATGCTAGAGAAGGATACTTTTATTTTATTACATTTATTGATAATCATACTAGACATAGTTATGTGTATTTAATGAAACACAAGTTTGAATCTTTTTAAAAGTTCAAAGAATTTAGAATGGAAGTTGAAAGCAAAATTGGTAAAAGTATCATGACACTTAGATCTGATAGAGTTGGTGAATACTTAAGCAATGACTTTCTAAGTTATCTAAAAGAAAATGGGCTTCTTTCACAATGAACTCCATCCGAAACACCACAATACAATGGAGTTTTTAAAATGAGAAGTAGAACCATATTGGACATGGTTTGGTCCATGATGAACAATTCAAATCTTCCTATATCCTTCTGGGGTTATGCACATGAAAAAATCGCTTATCTTCTAATATAGTTGCATCTAAATCCATTGACAAAACACCATATGAGATGTGGAAAGGTAAAAGAACTAACTTGTCACACTAAAATTTTGGGTATTTGATGCTTATGTGAAACATGCACAAGCCGACAAGCTTGGAGCTAGATTTGTTAAGTGTAAATTTAAAGGATATCCAAAGAAAACTATTGGATATTTTTTCTACAACTTTGAGGAATATAAGGTGTTTGTTTCTAGACATACTGTCTTCTTGGAAAAGTAGTTTATCCTTGAAGAAAATAGTGGGAGTAAAGTAGAACTTAAAGAAATTTAAGAAACACAAATTGATACAATGATGGAACTTGAAGCAATGGCTAAGGTATCAATGGCACAATCAAAAGCTTAAAGTAAACAAAAACTCTATAAGTTAAGTAAGACTCACTAAGCACTTGAGAGATACATATTTCTCATGGATAAGAATGAGTTGATCATAGATGATGATCCTACCACCTATTATATTGGATATTGATTTTAAGAAATGGCATGAGGCCATGAAATTCGAAATAGAATCCAAGTATAAGATTTAGTGGAACCACTCGAAGGGATAAAACCCATAAGGTGCAAGTGGGTTTTCAAGAAGAAAACCAACATGGATGGCAATGTACAAATATAGAAAGCAAGGCTAGTTGCAAAAAGTTATAATAAAAAAAAGAGAATTGATTTTGATGAAATTTTTTCACCAATAGCCATGTTAAAATCCATTAGGATTTTGCTTGCTATTGTCGCATACCATGACTATAAGATATGACAAATGGATGTCAAATCAGCATTTCTTAATAGGAATTTGCAAAAGGATGTATACATGACAAAACATGAAGGTTTTGAATCCAAAAAGAATGCCGACATGGTGTGTAAGCTTCAAAGATCTATTTATGGACTTAAGCAAGCATCAAAGAGTTGGAATATATGTTTTGATGAAGCAATTATAGGATTTAAATTCATAAAAAATGTTGATGAACCTTGTATATGTCATGACGTATCGATCTGGAGGCTTGATCGTTAGATATAAAAAATTTAAAATCTTAAACACACCGAGAGTTGCCACTAATCTTTTTTAGGTGTAATTGACCATCCAAAAATTTTATCTTTTTAATAAAACAATAAAATGGGTTTAAAGTTTATTAAAAATATAATTTTGGTCTATAAAAATAAGATTGGGTTTGAGAGTCAATTACACATGAGAAATGATTAGCATCCCCAGAACACCTATAAAATTGATATCGATTAATCATGTGCTATTTATGACTTTGGACAAAAATGGTTTTTATATGAAATTTAATTATAATTCCCTTTATCTTTAAGAAATAAAATTATTTAAAAAATTTTATTTAGAAATAATGTGAAAATCTCTAAATTAAATAAATACATTAAAATTCTTTGACATAAAAGTAGAATTCAAAGATAATCCTTTTCATTTAAGATGTACCATTACATTTTCTTGAAAATAAAATTAATATTATTTAAAAATGATAATTATTGGTAACTTTCCAACATTTAGACAGAGTACTAAAAATTATATTCTTTTGAATATTATTTTAAATTTATTTATTTATTTATTTTTGAAATTAAAATTTTTTAAACAATAATTAAGTAATTAAATACTTAACCATAAACATTAATAATTAAAAATAAATATATATATTAACAATAAATGCAAACATAGATGTAAATGTATGTCTCAAATAACAATGAGATGCGAAGTTAAGATGAGTTCTTAATATAAGAAAACCACCTAGACTAGCCAACTTCTAGGCAGAATTTGGGTGTAATTTTTTATATTTAAAATCTTTTTTTATTTTTATTTAATTTTATTATTTTAAAACAGGGAATTAAATGAAAATTTTTAATGAAATAAAATTTTCTAAATACTTTATCATATGGGCGATATTCAAGAATAAATTATTTCACAAAAAAGTTTTGACATAAATCCTAGAATTTTGGGATGATCTCGGGTTTTTGAGTGCATGAGTGGCCTCATTAAGGGTTTTGAATTTTATCTAAGGATTAGGGTTTCACTTAGGATTTAGGGTTTTGTTTAGGGTTTCATTTTAGGGTTTCATTTTAAGGTTTCACATTAAGGTTTCGAGTTTCATTTTAGGTATAGAGTTTTAGGGTTTCAAAAATTTATGAACCTCTAGAAAATTTCTAATATCTAGGTAAATTTTCAAAGCAACCTCGCTTTTTATGATTCTCATAAATTAATTTTTTATATTTTTCTTAAACAAGCTCATTTTTCATAATTTAAAAAAAAAATTTAATTTTTCATATTTTCCTTTCTATTAAAATTTTTTTTTATTTTTATTATTATTATTATTTATTTATATTTTATTATTTTATTTGTATTATTTAATAATTCTTGACATATAAGTGGAATTAAATTTTTAGAATACGATTTTTGAATTCCTTTCAACATCTAGGAAAGATTTTCAAAATTTTTTTTATATATTAAGGCATATATTATTATTGTCATTATTATATTTGCATAAATTTAAAAGGCATGAAGAATGAATGGCCTCAATAACGAATTAAAGCATGAACCATTGAATTACATAGTAAGTAAAATAAGCATAGAAATTTAGACCAAAAAAAAGCATAAAAGTTTAACTTAATTAACACGAAAGACATGCAACGAAGTAAAAACAAATCTACTGGGCTATCACAAACGACATGTATCTATCCCAAGGTAAAAAAAAAATTGGGCACTAGGCTTTTGAAGAAAAGGTTAGGCTTTATACTTTCTTATGTCTATAAAAACCAGCATGTAAGCAAAATAAATAATTTCAAAGCATATATGCCCACCAACGTACAAAATCAAGAAATAAAGCTTTGGAGTTTGTGATTTTCCCTTTACCATAAACGATTCATACATGAAAAAGGCATAACCAAACGTGGGACAAAATGAAGCCATGCTTCTGCAAACATGTTGCACACAAAAACGCAAGCAAAGAAAAGAGAAAAAAACAAGCTTTAAGTTATTCATAGCAAACCAATGCAAGAGGAATGAACAAGTAGATAAAGACAATGAAGTGAAATACGTTTGAAACAGAAAATGTGAATAATGAACAAAAACAAGTGAGCCTCAATTATTTCTGGTTTCCTTCATTCCCTTTTTATATGAAAATGCAATATGTTAAAGAGCATGGAAACACATCAGAAGAGGAAAACAAAAGCACACAGGGAAGAAAAGCGAAGAAGTTTCAATGAAAAAACCAAACAACCTCTGCTACTCTCTTGGTGTTTTCGCTTTCTGGTCTCCCTCGTTCGCTGTTGCGCTTCTTCTTCGTCTTCTGTTTCTGGTCTTTTTTTATTTCGCGAGCTTATTCCTACTGCCTTCACGTCTTTCTCCTCTGTCTTCTAGATTCTTTTGTTGCCGCGTACTGGTCTTTTTTCTGCGGATTTTCGACGCTTCTCCTTCTTCGGTTCAGGTTTCTGCTGCTGCTTAGTTTTTCATTTTCTCTTTTATGTTTGTTCTATGCTGTCGGCAATCCCCGGAAGCCTCCTCCATCATGCCAAACTTCGTCATTTCTTTTCTTTTTTCTTTTTTTTCTGTTTCGTTTGCTACAGCTTTCGCCGGTTTTCCTCTTTTTTTTCTTCTTTGTCGCTCGAGCTTCTGCCTTCTCTCTTTTCCCTTCTTGGATTTTTAGTTTTGTCACTTCTCTCTTGTTACCAGTTCCTTTCACTTGCCGCCTTTTCTGTTTTTAATTTTTTTACCCGAATCCTCTCTCCTGTTTTTCTGAACCACCTTTTCTTTTCCTTTTTTCTTTTGCTTGCAGTCATTGTTAGTTTTTCATAAACTGCCGTCCTCCTCCCATGTGTTGCCTTTCTATTATATTTTTCTCGTTTTCAGTTTTTCGCTCTTCTTCTATCGCAGCCCTCTCTCCTGCTGCCAGTTTTTCTGTTTCTTATTCACCGTTTTGCACCCACAATTCCAAGCCACTTCATGTAGTTTTCAACTCAGCTTTTCAGCCATTTCCCATGTTTTACGCCACAAAGCCATGCATTTTGTTTTCAAAATTTTTTTTTTTGCAGCCATTCTCCTTCATTTCACTTGCAACTAACCTTGGCCCAATGGCCTTATCCAATTTGCGCCAAATGACCTCTTTTGTAGGCCATCGAATGGGCTATGTTTTGGCTAATTTGGCTCCTATTTTTGGTAACTATGGGCCAAGCATTTTAGCCTTTTTAACCTTTTTTTTATAATTTTTTTATAACATTTTATTTATTATTTATCTTATATATTTTTTATATACTTTTAATATTTCTAATTAGTTTTATTTTTATTTTTGTTTAATGGCCAATCATAGGTCATTAATGGGTTTTAAAAAGGAATCTTTGATCAAACCTTTTATTAGGTCATTTTGGACATTCATTTGGCCCATGCAACAAGCCTTGCTATGGGACCCACGTTGGGCCTCATCCTCAAGCATTAAAAATGAATCATGTAAATGGCCTAAAAAATTATGGTCAAAACCCAATTGTAAACCAAGCTCGAGTTAAAGTGATAAAATATCTAAGACAAAATTAGTGTCTATAACTACCCCTCTTTGCATATTTCTAAGGATAAGGAATAATGTAAAGACATAGACAACAATTTTGTCTAGATACTTCTTCTTGAGAAGAAATTTTTTTATTTGTTTTTTCCATTTTTTTCTTTTTTGTCTTAAGAAGACTAGGATTAAATTGTGAGTTGAAAGATAAAGATAACTGAGATTAAACCGTAGGTTGAACGAAGTGACTAAGACTAAACTATAAGTTAAATAAGGTGATGGGGATCAAACGATAGGTAGAATGGGGTGATTGCTAATCTAAGCTTATGTACTAGCTAATCTATGCTTCATGCCAGCCAAATTGAGCTTAAATTTGGGTGCCAACTAAACTTAGCTTAAGACTTCTCAATGCTAGCTAAATTAGGTTTAAAATTTCATTGGATGCCAATTAAATTGGGCTTAAAATTTCATTAGATGCTAGCTAAACTGGGCTTAAATTTTTATCGATATTAGATAAATTAGGCTTAAATTTCATTAGGCACCAACTAAACTAGACTTAAAACTTCCTCATGAGTGCCAACTAAACTATGCTTAAAATTTTTTTATGAGTGCCAACTAAACTATGCTTAAAATTTTTTCATGAGTGCCAACTAAACTAGGTTAAATTTTCATTCTACCAGCTAAACCGAGCTTAAACTTTTCTTGGTGCTAGCTAAACTGGATTTAAATTTTCATAGGATGCCAGCTAAATTAGGTTTAAAATTGGGTTTCAAACCTAGGTGCCAAAAAAACTAGACTTTAGTTTTCATTGGGAAGTGGCAATTTATATTGGAAATGAAAGAGAAAAAAATTTTCTTTCCCAATGGATTAGATGATTCAACATTCGAAGGTTTCTGTTGATTCAAACAAACTTCACCACTTAAAGGGGATAAAAAGGTATACTTTTTCAGCTAATCTAGGTTTACATGCAACTAATCTTGGCTTACGTGCCAGCTAAATTGGGCTTATGTGCTAGCTAATCTAGGCTTGTGTGTCAACTAAACTGACCTTAAATTTGAATGCTAGTTAAATTTGGCTTAAATTTTTCTAAAGGCTAATTAGGCTAGGCTTAAATTCTAGTTGCCAACTAAACATGGCTTAAATTCTTTCTCGAATGCTAGAAAAAATACTAGACCTAAATTTTTATGAGTGTCAGTTAAATTGGGCTTAAATTTTCATAAGTGCCATATATTCTGGGCTTATAAACCTAGATGCTAGTTAAACTGTGCTTGAATTTTTCTCAGGAATTGGTGACCTTAATAAAAAACAAAAGAGGTGAAAAAAACTTTTTTCAAATGAATTGAATGGTTCAGCATACAGAGGTTCTATTCATTCCAAAAGACTTCTTCACCTAAAGAAGATAAAAGAAACATATACTTTTCCATGTAGGCTCATATATAAAAAATAAGTTTTTCGAAAAAAATGAATCCCTTGAAAACCAAACATGTTAAATAATTTCCTTAGCCTTTAAACTTGATATTTTGATATATGTCAATGTTAGTTATAAGCGATTGAAAGTTTGAAAGGTTGTTTGGGAATGAAAAAAAGCTAAGATTTTCAAAATCCACCCTTTTCAAACATTTAGGACTTTGTTATTTCAGATATTTCAAAAGGTCTAACTTATCTTTGTTTAGCATCCACCATATTTAGTATTAGGAGTGGCCTTTAAGGTTTGCTCTATATTGCCATTTGTAGAGTTTTTACCCTAGAGTCACATTAATATCCATAGTTGAAACCCATACATCTTTACATTTATTGTATGTTTGTATAATCATGTTTGGTTGATTTTGACTTTAAGGAATTACAAATTTTAAACTTCGCTACTTCAACTAAGTAAATTGATGCGTAATTCCCATTGATGCATAACTCCCTTCATTTAGGCATGCTAGCTTGCATGTTTTTTTAAGTGTCCATAATTGCACCAAACTCAGTCGCATTGCTATTTTTTTGGCCTAATTTCACAATTTCTCATCTTTTCCTGCAAATTGAGAATTTAAACACATTAGAGTTCAAAAATGTCTAGAATTAGGCTAAAAGTGATGTAAAGCATGAATTTGATCTATAGATGGCCTATAAAATGTTATAAAATATGATGTCATCACACCTCCACATTTAGCTTTTCATTTGTCCTCAAGTAAAATAATCTCAAATCAACATTGCTAAAGTTCAAGATACATTTACTCTAGGTCAAAGTTCTATAAGTTCTCAAATTGTACTATGAGATAATTCAAAGAAAATTACAAACATAGAGGAAACACAAAGCGCATTCAAGAATTAGATCCCTTTTTCTTACAATTTTCATTTGTTTGTGATTTATCTATTTTTAATCCATGCATGCAATAAAGTAATGAGTATGCAAACATGTCATCACATATTAATTTAAAAAACAAAAGCATGCTTCATACAATTTTTCTTTTCATACCTAATCCACTAATGTATACTTACATACTTAACTAAATATCAATAGGACATTTATTAGTTGTAATGTAAGGCTTGGGTTAAAGGTATGATGAAAGACATTTAGGCTTAAGAACCTTTTTCTCTTGCATTCTTAGGATCTTTTCTTACATTAGACTTTTGAGAGGTTTTTCAAGGATGATGCACCTTCTTAACTTGGCTCTTTCATTTTTCATTTCCTCCTTTGATTTTTTTTTTTAACATAGCTATTTTTTACCTTTGTTTTTGCAACTCCATTTTATTTTTTTCTTCCTTGCACCTCCCAAATATACATAGCTGTCTCAACTTTTGTCACTAGAATCCATAAACATATAGGTTTAAATGAAAAGGATGGACGAGCATAATCAAAAGTTAGACTTACATAGTGTTAATGATAAACAAAGAAAAGATGATATACACTCAAATAAGGTGACTAAGGATAAATCATGTATAGATCAAAATGAAAAGGATAAATCATGTATAGGTCGTAATGAAAGGCTTAAACTATTCAAGGATGGCTAAATCACTTCTTTAGTTAAGTACAGTTTAGGATTTTGCCTCGAAGGATGATTAGACAAATTCTAAAGTAAGTTCATGCTTTAAACCTTTATACAACTTATACTTACATAGCATTTCACCAGTATGCATGCATTTTAAAGATCTAGACTAAAATGCTCAAAATTATGAAATTAACAATCAAAAGAATGATGCTCAAGAACTCATTCTATGTTTTTTGTACATTCATGTTTTTTCAAGAATCATCCTTAAGTCAATCATGATCATATTATGAAACGTTGACTAAGAAAACATTATCATGACTTAAACCATATCAATTTGGTTTGAAAACAAGGATTTTCATAGAGAATCAAAAAAATTTGAGAATTTTTACACCAAGTTTCCCTCCCTACACTTGAATCACACATTGTCCCTAATATGTACACATAAAGCAACTAAGCAATTAAAGGACAAGAAAGATTCCCTGATCTTTGACTCCATGGCTAAATCTTTCAAGCTATTCTAGCTCCTTCAAGTGTTCTTTTATTCCTACAAGATAAAGATAAAGAAACAAAATCAAAACATACTTGTCCCAACAAATAAAAAAAATAAGAAATTGTAAAACTTGGGTTGCCTTCCAAGTAGTGCTTTCGTTGTAGTTTATAGTTAGACTATTGCAAGACTTCATTCATATTTTAGGTTTAGTTAGGTATATCACATCATCCACCTAATTCACAAGTCTTCCATAAAAAGGTTGCTTACCTTTTTAATCCATGATTTTCAATAGCTCCATCGGAGAAGGCTTATGTCATTGGGTACAGTCCACTCCATCTAAATTTGATTCTGTTGGGAAAGAGCTTTAGCCTTTAATTGAAAAGTAACACTTGTTGACCAAGCCTAAAGTGTTTTTTCAAAATTTTTCTCATGCCATCTCTTAGTTTTTTCCTAAACATCTTGGCATTCTCATAGGCTTGGAGTCTGAACTCATCTAATTCATTCAATTGAAGCATCATAACTTAACACTAATTCAATTAATAATTTAATGCCAAAAGAGAAACTTTAATGCAATAAACTACAATCACAACTTAACACTAATTCAGTTAATAATTTAAATGCTCAAATAGTCCAATAAAAAAAAAAGTAAACTAAAACAATCCACAAAACCAAATGTTGTAAATCTAAAATAGTCCTACAATAACATGTAAAAATTGTAAACCTAAACTATGTAGTAAACTAAAATAGTTTATGAAACTAGTACAAAAAATATATATATGATGTAATAAACATTAAACAGTCCTTAAATTTAATGTGAAAAAATAAAATTGTCTAAATTAAAGTGTAGAAAAATAAATAGTGTTTATAAACCTAGTGTAGTAACAAAAATTAAAATAGTTTACTAAAATAGTAGGCTAAATTAAGTGTAAAATTTGAAAAACTAAACCAAAAAAATATGCAGACATTTTCTAACTATGCAAAAAATTAATCTGGATGCAAAAAATCAAAACTGTCAAAATTGTAGATTAATTAAATAATGCAATAGCTAAATTAATGATGCAATAAATTAAATTAAAGTAGAATTACATAATTAACTTAATTAAGGATGTCAATTTTATCCATACTCAATGGAAAATTTGACTTTTTACCCAATTGGGAATAGGGATGGATATTATATTATGGGTATGTGATTAGGCCAATCTGCAAGTGCACAAGCTGTATAAGTAATAATAGTAACATTTCGGTCAAGATATCATCCCATAGAGATTAGGTAAAGAAATTTTAAGGCTAAGTATCTATTAGCCCCATACTCTTACTAAAGTTGGTTTTATTGTTAAATGAACATGAAAACTACTATTACAAAAATAAAATTGAATAAAGCATAAAAATATGAGCTAAGTAAAATATGAAATGAGCAAAAATAATAGGTAAAAATAAATGTTAAAAGTGTACACTACAATAGCTAAACTAAAAGAAATCATATTTGAAATGAGAATTAAGAACTAAAAATCACAAAACTCAATTGACAAACCTAAACCAAGAATAAGGTGCAACACATAAGCAAAAACTGTGAACAACTGATGAAATCAAATATATGAATGTAAGTTGTAAAAGAAAAACATCAATTAATGTATGAATTAAGGAATAAAAAAATTGACATACAAATTGATGAAGTCAAAGCAAGATGCAAAGCAAAAACAAAAATCGCACCTTAGATGTAATGCTGAATAAAAATAATTTTTAACAAAAAATTTTAACTTTGATTTATGTAAAAATGGATGAATATGAATGGAACATTAAAATAATAGTAAAAAACAACATGAAAACATGAATTGAAGATCCAAACTAAAGAAAAGTTTGCAAAATCTAACAAAGAGCAGTAGAAACCGAAACTGATTATATTTTCTAGAAACTGACTTCAAGCTTCTAATTTGGATTCAAGTGATACAAAATAAAATGAATAAGAGTTGGAAATACAGAGATTACTAAAGGAACTAGATGAAAAACTAATTGAAAAATAAAAATTAGACAAAAATTCAAGAAAACACAAGAATTTAAGCTAAAATAGAATTTAAATGTAATAGAAATTTTATTAGATCAAGAAGAGAAAAATGTAGATCTAGGATTTTATAATGAACATGAAGTTAAATTGATCTAAATCAAGATCAAACAATGAGTTCTATATGAGATTCAACTAAAAAATCATAGCAAAATGTAGAAAAACCAACTCATTGAATTAGCTACTCAAGATCTTCACAAAATAGAGAAAAACAGAGCAATAAATGAACAATTCTTCCATCAAACTCATGAATTAAATTACAACAAAATAAAAATAAGCAAAATAACAGGTAAATCTAAGATATCAAAGGTTGGAAGAATCAAATAATTCACCAAGAGGAGAGAAGAATCACGCTCAAGTTAAATCACATAAACTGGATTGCACCTCATTCAGATTGCAATCGTAACTTGCAAGAATTAACTAGAATGATTGGTAATGAATTTAAAACTGCAATTATACTGTGTTTTATCATAATGAACTTCAAAACTATAAAAAAAAAATTGGAGCAAAACAAGCAAGAAATCAAAGAGTTTGGAACAAAAAAACTAGGAAGAGGTTAGGTGCGTGAATTCAAATCCAAATTTGAGATCAGCAAGAGATAATAAAAATTTGAGTAGGAAATCAATGGAATTTGTGAAATTTATTGCTAAAATCTTAAAGAAAATTGAAAAAAACTATAGGAAAGTGAAAATTACAAGAAGAATCAATTACAAAAACTAGAGAAAAGTAAGAAAATGTAGGAAAATGAAATGAAAAAAAAGTAAAGAAAAAAATGTAAATCCTAATCTAAAATTTAAGCTAAAGTCTCTCAAAAGGGCTAGCTCTTATCCTATTTATAAGCAAGTGAATGGTTCCTCTAATCGTAAAAAATATCTCCAAACTAACTAAGAAAGAGGGGTCTTTTAAATCTTTCTTTTCTTTTTGCTGCATGGTTTCAAAGCCAGTGCAAGTTGTGTAGCACCTCAAGCTATTATTCCTCTTAAGTTTTGCCGCCCCAAAAAGTCCACTTTATGGCCAATAAGAGCTCTCCAAAATGCCAAGCTTGCATAGTTACAGCAAGCTTGCATCTTCTTTTTCATTTTTACCGTCACTTGCACGTTTCATAGTTTTCAATTTTCCTGCAATTCAAGCCATTTAATGAGCATTAAAATTTGCTAGAAAAATTCTAAAAATAAACTCAAGAAATTCATAAAAAAAAGAATCAAGAAACTCTATTAAAAAAGCAATGTAGCTTAATGACATTAATCATATGCTTTACAAGTCTTTTCCACCATAAATCCTCCAAAATATAACCAAATTGTCCAAAATTCCTCATTTTTTTCATTTTTACCTACATATGAGATAAATGTGCATTTAGGAGTATTTTTGCCAAGAGTAAGGAACTAGCCAAAATATAAACAAGATTGCACTAAAAATAGGCATGAAAATACTAAAATTTTAGTACAATCAAACCCCCAAACTTAAACTTTTGCTTGTCCTGAAGTAAAATAAGATTAAGCAAGAATCATCATATACTATCAATGCCTCATTAAACATGAATGCCTCATTGATTAATCATTGAATTTAACTAAAGCAAAATCATAAACAAGTGCTAATATACAAGAATCCACCAAGTTAAGATCATTCCTAACTATTTACAAGTAACCAACACCTCTCACACATCCTTGCTAGAAATCTAGTAGTGTTATGCAAAGCATGAAACTTCAATGTCAGAGATCAATAAAGTGTGCTCAAGCTCTATAAGTTTGCTTATCACATCTCTCTCCACTAATGTAAATAAACAGACTAAGTATCATTTAGAACTTTAATAAACTTGTAATGTAAAGAATTATTATGTTGGTAAATTTTATTTGTTAGCTAAAAAATAATTCAACTAGCAAAGTAATTATAATTAAACACATACAAAAACAACATATTAATAACTTAAAAATATTAATCATTGATATTAATTAATTTTTAAATAACAATACATAAAAAAATCATACACACCTTCCATTCCTTCTCAAATTTTCATAAAAAATTTTTAATTTAGAAAACAATCTCAACCTTTTCCAATCAACTATTCACTCTTCCCTTTCAATTTTTTTTATCTAAAAGTAAAAAATAAAATTAATAATTAACTTAAAGCATATGTGACATAATCATTTCACCCATCCATCCACCCACCAATTGTCCCACCTTTTTTCTTATTTTCCATCTCTGTTCTACTCTTCCAAACCTCTATTTTTTTTCCTTTACCATCCCACAATAGACCACCTCCATTTATCTCTCTACTCATGGCTCAACTCTCAAGAATTTGTTAACTCTCCACTCTTATCTTATCTCTCTCATGACTAGGGAGATAAGAAACTCTAGTGCATCACCACAACAAGCCAAAACTTAAATTTTGAAGAAAAAATGATAATGCTTATGCCAATACTTGCTATTTTATATTAGAGTTCAAAACTTTGATTAATTCATTCTTTTGGCTTGATTAAGACTTTAATTTGTTGAATTGGTTTAGACATAGGATTTTTCTCAGTTCTGGAATTTGGTAAGATTATATTGCTTGATATAATGCATTTTTTTTGTAAAAACAGAAACAATAGAAGGCAATAGCAGCTGTAACATTCCTCTAAACATGTTATTTTCCACAATCATGTTATTTTGCAGACACAATAGATAGCTAAGTATGTGAATGAAATTCACACCTCAATTACAGTGGATATTGATGATAGGATGAGCCAAAACCATAAAATAGTAACAGTTATGCCTCATAGCAATTGCTATTAAAATCTTTGAGTATAAAACTCTAATAATTTTATCCACTTTGCCAAACATGTGATGAAACAATGATACATTTGTTTACAAAATACAATGTGGTCAAAGCATGGTAAACACAAGTTAACCCTCTAACTAGATACATTGGGACCATATCTCTCCATTAGGGCTTTTGCTCAAATCTAATGCTACATTAAAAAACTAGATGAATTATAAGGTCCTATAGAAGATGATGTTCATCATTCTTTTGTGGAAAATATGGAATGCTAGGAATAAAATGTTGTTTGATGGAAAGATGAATAAATATAAAGGTAGTTCCTCAAGCTATTCAACGTGTATTGAGTGTCATGTAATAATTGAGTAAATAAAAAAGTCCATACCCCTATGTTCATAGGGTTTCAAGGGAAACCACCACCCTAGAACTAGTATAAACTTAACACTAATAGATGTTTAGATAAAAACCTATAAAAGATAAGAGCATGTGTAGTTTTACATGATGAAGAAGGAAATTGTGTTGTTAGATCATCCAAATACATCTTTAGGGCCACAAGTGTTGAGGCAAACCTATAGGCACTTAAAGATGGTCTCAAATTGGTAGTTGATGTTGGGACTAGAAGGATTAAAATTGAACTTGATGCTAAGACTATGATTAGCATGATTACCAATCCGAATCATATTAACCTTTGTCTTAACACTTTTGTTTATGATTGTGGGATGATGTTGAGGAATTTTTAGCAAACAAGGATGAAACATAATTTTCATGAATGAAACTATTGTGCGGATGCCTTTGCCAGATGATGGAGTGAAGAAAATAGCCAATCTAGTAGCAATGCAACTTACTTTATCTATTTTAAAACTTTTTTTGTACCTCCTATTTGTGTATCCCCTTTTCTATTAGTAGAGACAAATAAGTTTGTGATGTATCGTACTACATTTTAATTTTATGCAAGCTCTATTTCACCAAAAAGAATAATCATTAAACATACAGATTAAAAACACCTAGTATTACATAAGTTGTTAATTTATTGAAATTTAATAACTTTAAATTATCTTTTACTATTCCTTTTCTTTATTATTATATTTTTATAACTTTAATTATTTTCTTAATATGATTAAAAAGAATAAAGAAATTATTTTATTATTATAATTGAAATAAATTTCTATGTTAATACATCATAAATAAAGTTCTTTCCTTATTTTTTACTCTAACAATAAATGAAGAAAATAATATAGAGAAATTATTTCATCCACTAAAGTTTTTAGACTACACAAAAAGAGTTAGTAGGATAATAGATATTCTTTAGGGTATATTTAAAAAAGTAAAACAAAATTAATTAAAAAAAATAAGATATGTATCAATCTCTTAATCCCGTTTATCAAATTAAAAAATTACAATCTCAATATATCAAATACTAACTTAAAATTTAAATATATAAACAATAACGTTAAAAAAAATCCATAAACTAAAAAACTTTAACAATAATTCAATAAACTTAATTATAACACCTACTTTTAGAATTTTAAACTTTATTTCATCAATACTACTATAGATAAAAATGATCTCTTAAGGATCCAGACATTAACATGTGTTTCGTTTTTATTTCCCTTTTTTTAATAGTTCTATATTTGATCTTCTCTTATTTTCGGTGAGTTTTTTTTTTTTTTTTGGTTTTGGAAGTTTCTTTTCCACTTGACAAGTGTATTTTAAACCTGATTTTGAAACTTCTTTTCTACTTAAATTGTTACTAGCATTAAAGATGATTTCAAAGAAAGGAAGCTTGGCACAAAACACACAAACTTGGTTTGTGTTTTGATTATTCTCTTTTGCTTTCAATTTTCATTTATCTTATGTGTTTATGGGTAAATTATTTTGCTTCTTTTCATTGTTTAATTGAATGTGGGTTTTTTTCTTTTTTGGGTTTTCTTAGAAATATTTTGGTGTTAAAAACTTCATTTTGTTTAATGGGGTTGAATTATTGAATGGGGTTTAGGTTTTTTTATTTTTTTATCAATATTTTTCAATGTTATTTTTTTGTCTTTAATTTGTATAAAATGTTTGTTGCGAGGTTTACATGTTGCTTTATTTTTATTTGTCTAAAATATTTGTTACATGTTTTATGGATGATAGTCAAATCAGATTGTTTAAAATATTTGGAATTTTTTGTTTGATCAACGTTTTTTTGTGGATGTATTCTTGAATGTTGTTTGGGATTAAGTTGAAGGTTAGTGAGTGACTTATTTTTGTGATTGTTTTTGTGTATCTTTAAGTTGAGAGGAATTTTGTTTTGTTGCATGTCATGTAGTGTAATTTGTTTGAGTTTTCTTTTCTTTTTCTTTTTTTTTAATTGCATGGGGGTGAAGAAATGTTTCTAAAGGAACAGCTAGGGATCCAACAACATGCACCAACCATTTACCATTGTAGTTTTCTATTGGATGTTCTATTATTCTAAGTTTTTTATTGTGAAACGAGTCTAATGATATGTCGATTCACCTTTATTAAATACAAATGCAACCACTTCCTTATTCTTATGCTGTTAATTTAAAAATGTTAAAATAAAAAAAAAAAGAAACAATCATTTATTTCATGAGCAAAGGTTTCAGTCTAAAATAAATAAAGTTATGTGTGAAAGTAAGCATGAAAGTAGTATTGGTGAGGTTATCTTGTTTAAGATTGGGGTTTTGTTTGATTTGTTGATGAAGTTGATAGTGAATGAAAAGTTTGATTTTTTGTTTTATTTTGATGTTTTTGGTAATATTGTGATGTTTGTGTTGGTTATGTTTTTAATGGGATTGTATGTTAGTTTTGTTTATTTTCATCATTTTTGGTTATGCAGTGAATTTATTATTTAATTTTTTTGGTAGTTTTTAATTGAGATTTTGTTTTTTTGTAGATATAGTTGGAGGTATTAGGTTGTTTGAGTTTAAGGTAAATTTTAAGTTGGAATTTTGGTTTTTACATTGTTGTTATTTTTTTACATTTTTGTGTATTTTTTTCGATTGTGTTTGATTTTGTTTATTTAGTTTATTTGTTTCTTGAATTTTTTTTTGTTTATGTGTGTTAGTTGATTAGGAATGTAGTATGAAATGATGTTTTTTGGTTTTGGGTTTGAATGTTTATTGTTGTCTATGTATCGATTTGGTTTTATACTTAATTATTAGTTTTATTTATGGATTCTATTAGTAGAAGATGTTTTGTGTATATATTGGTTAAAGTTTGAATGTGTTAAGTTGTTCTTTTTAATCATAGATTCTGTTAGTAAAGGAAGAGATAAGAGAATTAGAATATTAAAAAGGTTGTGGTCTATAAGATTGAGAAGGTAGTAGATAAGAAGATCTTCAGCTTTTATTAGTAATTTAATAGAATCTATTGGTGATGAAAGAGAGCATTTTGGTATCAATTTTGGTAACATTAGTAGAGATGAAGATAATACATTCATTGGTGATGTTAAGAGAAAAAGATCTTTAATTTAAGCTTCTAATATGATGGGGTCTATTAGTAATGTGTCTGAATATGATCCTATTACTGTTAATGGTGAAAGTGGATATCAATCTCATGTATTATTGCATTCCACTATTGATGTTAACGAGATTTTCTTTTGTTGGATGTTATCAATGATATTTGTTTATGTTGTGTTCTTCTTTTGGTTACATGTTAGTTTGATTTGAGTGTCTACATTTTTTTTGTTTTTTTTCAGTTGATTTTGTGTTTGATTCATTATTAGTGTTTTAAGGTTTGCATGTTTTATTTTGATTTGAAATGGCAAGGTTATGGAAAGGTTTTGTTGGTATTTGCCCTTCAAATTGAATCATATTTTGGCTAAGACATTATCATATTTACAATACTTTAATATTTAATATCTTATAAAGGTCTTATTTCTTTATCATTTAGCTTGTATACATATATTTCAATATTGATTCTTACATAATAAAGTCCTCAAAATATAAATAAAGCTTTGTAAGGTAATTACAATGAGATTATAATTATGAGATCATCACTGCATAAAAGCTATAGGTTTTAAAATTGTTCTTAGTCGATGCTTTATTAATAAAAAGACATTGACAAAAGTTGTTGAAACTAGCATATGGTTATGTTCTTACTTATGAAGCAAGCAATTGATCTCATAAGTTGAACTTTGGGTAAACTTAAGGTAACATATGGGTGCTTGTTACAAGAATAAGTTCACTAAACATGATCTGATATGAGAATGTTATATAGTAGTTCACATAGTGTCTACAGCTACATTCTCATGTGATGATTGTATAAGTAAACCTTTCACTTAAGATTTCTTGTAATTTTATATGATAAATGTTATACATTGACTTTACTTATGGTTCTAACCAAGAATGCTCCTATCTGTTGGGTGTAACATGAGACATATGAAAATGCATGAAGTAATCAACATGAAATCCATCACCTTGTGTTATCAAGAGTGTGTCTTAACTAATCTTGATTGATTAACTTGAAAAATCTTTAGTCAAAGCAAAATAAGATTTTAAAATTATTCTAAAATTTGTTTGTGAGTTAATATCAAGGATAAGACTTATCATGGTTGAACAAGATTGAGTAGACGCTAAATCATACTCAATGTTTAAATCGAGATACTATATGATGAAAGGACATTAATTATACACAAAAACCATTCATGAATAGGTTATTAAGCCATATTGACTTTTCTTTAGCAATTGGGGGTTATAGCAATGAAGCTAGCATTGATCATAATTTATAAATATACAATTGGCTAATCAGAGAATTGGTGATGAAGGAAAAAAGTTTGTTTCATCTATAGCCAAATACTAAAACTTATATGCTTGTGTTTGTTGCCAACATGCTAAAGAACCTAATAGGTCACACATAATAAGACATTGTGAAAGATTAAAATTGGGACAAATTAAGTCTAATAGGGTGTAAATGGTTTTTCAAGAAGAAATCCGACATGGATGATAATGAACAAACATACAAGTCAAGTTAGTTGTAAAAGGTTATAATAAAAAATAAGGAATTGATTTTGATAAAAGTTTTTCACCAATAGCTATGTTAAAGTCTATTAAGATTTTGCTTGCTATTGTCGCATACCATTACTATGAGATATGCCAAATGGATGTCAAAACAACACTCCTTAATGAGAATTTGTAAGAGGATGTGTACATGACACAACCCAAAGGTTTTGAATCTAAAAAGAATGCCGACATGGTGTGTAAGCTTCAAAGATCTATCTATGTACTTAAGCAAGTATCAAGGAGTTGGAATATACATTTGGAAGAAGAAATTATTGAATTTGGATTTATAAAAAAGATAAATGAACCTTGTGTATACAATAAGACAAGTGAGAGTGTAATCATTTTCATAGTGTTGTACGTGGATGACATATTGCTTATAGGAAATGATATACCCATGCTACAATCTACCAAGATTTGGTTATCAAAGAAGTTCTCCATGAAGGATTTGGGAGAAGAACAGATGTGCTGAGTAGAAGGATCTATAGAGACAAATCAAAAGGTTGCTTGGTCTCTCACAATTCAAATACATAGACAAAGTGCTAAAAAGGTTTATCATGAAAGGATCCAAAAAGGGATTCTAGCCAATGTCGTATGACATAAATCTTTTCAAAAACATGTGTCCTAAGACATAAATTAAAAAGATAGCATGAATAAAGTTTCATATGCTTCGATAATTAGATATATTATGTATGCAATATTATGTACAAGGCCTAATATCTCATATGCTTTAAGTATAACAAGTAGATATCAAGCAAATCTAGGTGAATATCATTGGAAGGTCATGAAAACAATCCTTAAGTACTTGAGAAGAACTAAGGATATGTTTTTTGTCTATGGTGGAGCCAAACTCCTTGTTAAGGGCTATTGTGATGCAAGCTTTCAATCTGACAAGAATGATAGCAAGTTTCAATGTGGCTATGTTTTTACTCTAAATGGTGGAGTAGTGAGTTGGAAATGTTTCAAATAGAGTTCAATTATAAACTTTACAACTAAAGCTGAATACATCTCTACATCTGAGGCTACCAAAAAGGTCTTGCGGATTAAAAAGTTTGTAATTGAACTAAGTATTGTTCCTAGCATTATTGATCCGATAGCAATCTATTGTGAGAATAATGGAGCTCTTACTCAAGCCAAGGAACCAAGGTCTCATCAAAGAAAAAATATGTATTACAGTGATATCATCTCATTAAAGACTTTGTTTCTAAAGGTGATGTTAAAATTGAACGAGTACCCACTAAGGATAACATTCTTGATCCTCTTACTAAAGCTATGTCCTAGCAAAAACATGATAAGCATGTATAATCAAATATGGTATTAGATACATGAATTATTGGCTTTAGTGTAAGTGAGAGATTGTTGGTAATTGTCCTTTAAGCCAAATCATATTTTGACTGAGACATTGTCATATTTGTAGTGCTCTAATATTTGATATCTTATAAAGATCTTATTTATTTATCATTAAACTTGTATACATATATTTAAATGTTGATGCTTATATGATAAAGTTGTCAGAATATAAATAAAGCTTTGCCAGGGAATTACAATGAGATTGTAATTGTGAGTTCATTGCATAAAAAGCTATATGTTCCAAAATTGTTCCTAGTCGATACTTTATCAATAAGAGCACATTGACAAAATCTATTGAGACAAGCACATGGTTATGCTCTTGCTTATAAAGCAAGCAACTAATCTCATAAGTTAAAGTTTAGGTAAACTTGAGCTAACTTGTAGGTGCTTATTACAAAAACAAGTTCACTGAACATGACCAGATATGAGAATGTTATGTGGTAGTTCACATAGTATCTATAACTACATTCTCATGTGATGGTTGTATAAGTGATCCTTTGACTTGAGATTACTTATGATCTTATATGATGAATATTATATTTTGACTTTACTTTATTTATGGTTCTAACCAAGAATGCACCAATCAAGCATTGTTGTGTATAACACGAGGCATATAAAGATGCATGAAGTAATCAAGATGGAATTTATCATCTTATGTAATCAAAAGAGTATTTCAATTAGTCTTGATTGAATTAACTTAAGAAATCTTTGGCCAAAGCGAAATAAAACTTTAGAATTGATCTAAAACTTATTTTTGAGTTAATGTCAAGGATAAGACTTAACATGGTAAACAAGATTGAGTAAACACTAAAAACTAAACCATATTCAATGTTCAAACCGAGATACTTTGTGATGAAAGAATACTAATTATATACAAAGATATTCACGGATAGGTTGTCAAGCCATATTGACTTTTCTTTAACAATTAGGGGTCATGACAATAAAGCTAGCATTGATCATGATCTATAAACATAAGGTTGGTTAATTAGAGAATTGGTGATGAAGACAAAAAGTTTGTTTCATCTATAGCTGAATACTAAAGCTTATAATGCTTATATTTATTGCCAACATACTAAAGAACCTAATGTATCACACCAATAGGACAAGTGTGAAAGATTAAAATTGGGACAAATTAAGTTAGACTTAATTTGATTTTGGTACGACAAAAAATAAAGGAAATAAAAAACAAAAGAAAGAGTTTCCTTTATTTTGTAAATTCGACTAGCTTAGTGTCTATAGCTACATTCTCATGTGATGGTTATATAAGTGATCATTTGACTTGAGATTACTTATGATCTTATATTATGAATGTTATATTTTGACTTTACTTTATTTATGGTTCTAACCAAGAATGCACTAGTCAAGTGTTGTTGGGTATAACATGAGGCATATAAAAGTTCATGAAGTAATCAAGATGGGATTCATCTTCTTGTGTAATCAAAAGAGTATTTCAACTAGTATTGATTGAATTAACTTGAGAAATCTTTAGCCAAAGCGAAATAAGACTTTAGAATTGGTCTCAAACTTATTTGTGAGTTAATGTCAAGGATAAGACTTAACATGGTAAAGAAGATTGAGTAAACACTAAACCATATTCAATATTCAAACTGACATACTATGTGATGAAAGAATACTAATTATACACAAAGACAATTCACGGATAGGTTGTGAAGCCATATTGATTTTTCTTTAGCAATTAAGGGTCATGGCAATAAAGCTAGCATTGATCATACTCTATAAACATAAGGCTGGTTAATTGGAGAATTGGTGATGAAGACAAAAAGTTTGTTTCATCTATAACTGAATACTAAAGCTTATAATGCTTGTATTTATTGCCAACATGCTAAAGAACCTAATGGATCACACACAATAGGACAATTGTGAAAGATTAAAATTAGGACAAATTAAGTTGGACTTAATTTGATTATGATATGAAAAAAATAAAGGAAATAAAAAATAAAAGAAAGAGTTTCCTTTATTTTGTAAATTTGACTAGCATAGAGTTAATTGTGAAAATTTGTACTTCAAGCATTAAATCTAATGTGGCTGAATGCTTTCGCTATAAAGAAAAATCTCAAGCCACCCCTTCTTGTAACAAATGAGTAAAAGTAACTAACCAAGCATCTAAAGATCACTCAAGAAAATACAAAAGGTCTTACAAACACTTACTAGCTATAGTGTGGCTTTAAGTTCTACCAAATCTTAGATAAGGTTCTTTCATAAGAGTTAATGTGGATCACCATTAGAGGCCAAATACTTGGGTAATTTCTTGGCTTGGAATGTATTTGGAAGATCACCAAATTGAACCAAAGGATTTTTAGCATTCAAGATAATAACTTTAACCGAAACTATGCATGCTTGTATATATATATATATATATATATATATTGTTTTTATAATCTTATTGATTGATCTTAGTTTTAAGAAATTAAAATATTTAAGAATTATGCTGCTTTAACTCTAATAATGATACATAACTCCCTTCAAGTTTGCTATGCACAAGAATGGGAAAATGCTGTGAGGATATTTGATGAATTGGAAACTTTTGGATTGGAGAAGAATGTAGATTCAATGAACTTGTTGCTTGACACCCTTAGCAAAAAGAAAAACTTTGAAGAGTGATTGATGATATTTGTAAGTGCACAGAGTCAACACAAGTAATATAATGATACATAAAGTGTCATTCCCACGAGGATTGAAAAATAGAAAACTTAAGCACCAAAATTGTATGCCATTAAACCTATACTTAGAAAAATCAATTAAAAGATATGAAAACTAATCAAATAAAGACCTAAAAACATGCAATACTATGAATCAATGCCAAATTAAACTAAACAAGCTATAAATAACTAAAGACATGCATAACAGAAACCAAAATAACAATATAAGTAAAAACAGAAATCAATATAAAGCTAAATACCGAAATTGAAATTCAATTAACTCTAAATAGCATAAATCAAAAGTAATAATGCAAGAAAATAAGTAATACTAATCAAAAGAACCAAAACAGAAACTTATAAGAATCAAATATGCAATGCCAAATATAAACTCTAATGAACTAACATGCAAACCATGTAAACACAAACCTTAATTAACTATAAATCATGCAAGTAACTCTATTTTAATTAAATAACATGCAATTAAACTAAATTAAACTTAAACATAAATTAAATCAACTCAATATGCAAAACCCGAATAATATAAACCCTAATCAAGTGCAACTCATGCAAACCCTAACTAATAAGTACTAAACTAAATTGAAACAAAATAAATTAAATGAAGTATTGACTAATTATTACCCTAAAAATGAAATCAAAAACAATTGCAATAAAAACAATTGAACCCAAATTGTAATTATATCAATTTAACCCTAAATCATGCAAACCTTAAAAGCATGTGATAATTAAACTTAAATCTAGCCCTAACAATGTAAACTAAATGCTTAAAGATGACTTAAACATGTAATTGGATGAACTCAACATAACCAAACATGAATAGCATTAATTAAACAAGTCTTAAAGATAGAATTGCAAATTATAAAGTTTAAAATGCAAATCGATTGCAGCTAACACTTTTTAAACCAATTTGCATAAAAACTAAGTAAAACATAATAGAAAGAAAGCATTAAACCAAAATTCAATTGAAGTAAACTTAAAATAATGTGCATAAACTTAATTGAAAAATCATAAAACTAAAAGAACAAGAAACTTAAGAATCGAAAGTTTAAATGCTAAAGAAAACTAAAAACAAGAAAGCTATGGATTGGTTTGTCACCCCAACCCTTGTACACCCCTTTTCCTAACACTTAAATCATGTATTTATAGGCCTAAAATTCCCCTAGAGTCTTCGGATGAAAATGGGATTCCAAAAAAACTTCACATAGTTTTGATTAGACTTTGTCTTTTTAATCGCATAATGTTTTTTTAATAAAGACTATTGAAAAAAAAGCTTCTAGATTTTTATATTCCATAACTTATCATGCAACAACTCATATAATACATAAACTTACCAAAAATAGAATCTTTCCAAATCAAGAAAGTATATTTTCGGTCTTACTAAATTTAGCTTTTAAAAAGTTGCTTCAAATCATTCCATCTTTATCTTCATCTTCTCTTCCATACCTTCACTTGATTTCTTTAAAAAAAAATCAAAAATTAGCTTTATCCAAAAAGCTTCCTAAATCCTCATACAAAATGTATTTATAACCTATGCAAAATCCTACTCAAAGCAGAATTAGGAATACTTCACCACTAAGAAAAGAAATCCAACTCAAAATAGGAAAATAAAATAGAATTGCCATCTCATCATGCCATAACATTTTCCTTAAACAATAAGAAAACTCTTTAAATGTCATGTCATCCCATAGTAATCCCATGCATGTGCACCTACACAAGCTACCATGGACTTGGAATCATGTAAAAGTGCAAGTCTACCCTTATTTATTATCGAAATTCCAACTTGAGTTCTTTGCATGAATTTTCATCTTCTTTCTTTAAGATTCATCATCTTCAACTCCATAACACTTGCCAAAGCAAATCTTGAACATTTTTTCTATTCTTGAATTTCAAGATTTTCAAGAAAATCAAGAACTTCCAAGAACATCTCAACTATCCAAAATATAATTAAGAATCATCAAGAAACTTTAAGAATTTTTAAAAATTACCAAAAATCACTCTTTTCTTTAAGAAAACCTACAAAACAAAAAATTCAACCATTTAGGAGTAAAAAGAACTTTATTTTGCTAAGAACTATGCAAAAATCAACCATAAAAGCATTAGAAATAACTTTATAAAATAGAATTATCAAACCCCCAAACTTGAACTTTTACTTGTCCTCAAGCAAAAAGTAAGAAAAATAGAAAATAACGTGCTAGAGGTCATCACACACACTCACAATACTAGATTCTTATGAATCCTCAAAATTGCATGATAAGTATATCTAGAAAGAAAATCAAGAACATAGATCCCACACAAAAATCATCCAAGAATAACCTTACGTTCCAATCTCAAATTTGTATGTGTGTGTGAATAATCCATCTCAAATTAACACAAGTTATTCAATTAATTTTAAGCAAACATGAAATCAAAAATCTCTTCAAAGCATGAACAAATTTCATAAGTTCACTTTTTACATAACCTTTCCACTAATTTAGCCACAAACTTAACCACAGATCAATTGGCCTTTATTAAACTTATAATGTCAGGCTAGGGTTAAGGTATGATAAAAGAAAATTTACTCATAAAACCTAAACATGCATCACTAGGATTTACACTTTTACTGATAAAAGAGCTTCCAAGAAAATTGTAACCCCCCCAAACTTAAATTCTTCTTTCATTTCCAAACAAATGATAGGATCTACACTTCATTGATTTTTATGAAGAACTTTTGCCATTTTCACTTTTCTTTTTTTTCAATTCTATTTTTCTTTCTTTCTTTTGAAAAGCTACTTTTAGCTTTTTATTTTCTTTTTCTTTCACTTTGAAATAGAATTTGAACAAACATTTTCTTTTCAAACTCCAAACTCCACCCTTCCTTCCCAACGTAACATAACTCTCATAATTCTTTTAATTGATCTATATGCACATAGGGTATGGTAAAAAGATAAAGATAATAAATCAAAATGGTGGCCATTTATGTAGGTGAAAATAAAGAAAGGGTATATATAAGGCTAAAAAAGGGTGGCTAGGGATAAATATATATAAAGGTTAGCTTGAAAGACTTAAACGATTCAAAGATGGCCTAAATCATCTCCCTTATTAAGTGTGGTCTATTATTTCACCTTGAGGGATGCTCATGCAAATTCTAAAATAAGTACAATATTTCAAAGATCAAACCAACTCCATAACTACCTAACTTCAACTAAACATACGTACATCTCAAAAATCAAGATTAAGTGCTTAAGGATGAAAAAATATTGCAGTTAAAAAGAAACAAATTCAAGGATTCATCTTATGCTTTCAATATATTCATTCTTTTTTAAAAAGCTATACTTAAAGTCACTCAAAATTAGTATCATTGGATTATAAGAAAATAATAAAGGGAATGATATAATGATTCTAAACATATAAAATTAAGCTCAGAAACAAAAAAATTTGAAAAATTTTTGAAAAATTTGGCACAATTATTCTCTCCCCCAAAGCTTAAATAACACATTGTTCCCAATGGGTGCAAATAAAGCATAAAAGCATGAAAAAAAGAGAAATACTCCCTTAAAACTCCAATGGTCAAATGTAATAGCATGTAATCCACTTAGTCGAATGCATGGAATTCACCATTGTCATAGCACATATAGCTTTCTTGAACCTAATTCCTATGAAAACAAAATAAAGAAACCAAAGCATAATTAGTCCTAAAAGAGAACTAAAAGTAAACAAACTAAAAATATGCAACACTAAAAATTAAAAATCGGGTTGCCTCCTACACAGCACTAGTTATAGTCAAGCTTGACTAATACATACCAAAACTCTTTGATCATACTTACGTTCAGCCAAGACTAAAACATCTTCTTGTTGATCTAAAACTCCTCTGAAATACCTTTTCACTCTATGTCTAGTAACATTGAAAGATTTCCTCAACTTGCGATCCATGATTTCCATGGCTTCATATGGAAATACTTAAGTTACTTCAAAAGGGCCATCCCATCTTGATTTCAATTTACTAGGGAATAAGAAAAACAGAGAATTAAAAAGCAAAACTTGTTGCCCAGGCTCTAAATGCTTTTCCATAATCTTTTTGTCATGCCACCTCTTGGTTTTCTCCTTGAAAATCATGGCATTCTCATAAGCTTGAAGTTGAAACTCGTCTATCTCATTTAATTAAAGCAATCTTTTCTCACTACAACATTTGCATCCAAGTTCAAATTCCTGATTACCCAATATGCCTTATGCTTTAATTCCATAAGGAGATGACAAGATATATGATAAACTAACCGATATGGAGACATACCTACAAGAGTCTTAAATGCATTATGATTTGCCCACAATGAATCATCAAGTCGTAATGACCAATCTTTCCTTGAAGGGTTCATAGTTTTCTCTAAAATTCTTTTAATCTCCTTATTTGATACTTAAGCTTGGCCACTTATTTAAGGATGATATGAAATGGTTATCCTATGCTTCACCCTATACTTGGCTAGTTGAGCTTCAAACATCTTGTTGTAAATATGGGATCCTTTATTGCTAATAATTACTCTTGGTGTGCCAAATCTTGTAAAGATATTTTTCTTAAGGAATCTCAATACCATATTGGCATCATTAGAAGGGAAAGCAGCTATTTTTACCCATTTAGATACATTGTCTACTACCACTATGATGTACAAGTTTCCATATGAATAAATAAAAGGTTTTATAAAATCAATCCCTTATGCATAAAAAAATTTGACTTCCAAGATGTTAGTGAGAGGCATCTCATGTTTTCTTGAGAGATTACCAGTCTTTTGGCACTTATTACACTTTAAAACAAACTCATGAGCATCTTTAAATAAACTTGCCTAATAAAAATCTAATTGTAGCACTTTGGCTATAGCTCTTGCTCCATCATAATGTCCACCATATTCAAATGAGTGACAATGTTAAAAAATATCTTCAACTTCCTCTTTGGGAACACACCTTCTTAAAACATGATCATTACATTACTTAAACAAGAAAAGGGCCATCATATACATAATATTTAATATCACTAAGAAATTTTTTTCTTTGTTGAAAAGTAAAATCAGGAGGACAAACATTACCTACTCTATAATTGACAAAATCAGCATACCATGGCAATGTTTTAGAGAAGAAGGGTTACTTTTTAGGGAAAGATTCATAAATTAACTCACTTTTTAATGCTTCATTCTTTAATCTCGAAAGATTATTAGCCACTTGATTTTTAGTTCCCTTCTTATCTTAACTTCCAAATCAAATTCTTAAAGAAATAAAACTCATCTAATCAATCTTGGCTTAGCATTCTTCATTGCAATGAGGTAGTTTATAGCCGAATGATTAGCATAGACTACTACCTTAGTGCCAAGTAGATAAGATCAAAATTTCTCAAAAGCAAAAGCCACTGCCAATAACTCTTTTTCAATTATAGTATAAGTCAATTGTGCCTCATTTAAAGTCTTGCTAGCATAATAAATAGGATGGAAAATCTTATCTTTTTTTATCTTAAAACATCCCCCATTACATAGTCATTGGCATCACACGTCAACTCAAAACGTAAATTCCAATCAAGACATGCAATAATTGGGGCCAAAACCAATTTTTCTTTTAAAGTAAGAAAATCATTCATACAAGCATCATCAAACTTGAATTTCACATCTTTTTCTAGCAAAATGCATAGTGGCTTAGGGATTTTGAAAAAATCTTTAATGAATCCTTTATAGAAATCAACATGTCCAAGAAAACTCCTTATGCCTCTAAATAAATTTTGAGGTGGAAAATTCTCAGTCACCTCAATCTTAGCCTTATTCACCTATATTCTTTAGGAAGAAACCTTGTGACCTAACACCACACCTTTTTGTACCATAAAATGGAACCTTTCCTAATTAAGCACTAGATTGGCCTTTTCACATCTTTTGAACACCTTCGCAAGATGGGTTAAACATAAATAAAAAAAATCACCAAAAATAAAAAATTTATCCATAAATACCTCTAAGAAGTTTTCCACCATTTCAGAGAAAATAGCCTTCATACACCTTTGAAAAATTGGATAAGGGGCATGTGAATATAGTTTTTTCTTAGTCCTCAAGAATAATGGTGATTTGGTTATAACCAAAATAAATATCTAATAAGTAGTAGAACTCATGACTAGCCAATCTGCCAAGCATTTGATTAATAAAAAAAAAAATGGAAAGTGGTCATTTCTAATTGCTTTGTTAACTTCTTATAATCATACATACTTTCCACCCAGTGACTGTTTTTGTTGGAATGATCTCATCATTTTCATTAGTCACCATAATCATCTTACCTTTCTTTGGCATACATTGAATTAGGCTAACCCAAGAACTATAAAAAATTAAGTAAATAATTCCTGCACAACCATTTAATAATTTCTTTCTTAACAATCCTTTTCGCGATTATGATTATCCTCTAATAGAATCTTGTGCATGCATAAAGATGGGTTTATCCTTTCAGTATCAACTATTGACCAACCCATTACCTTCTTATGTTTTTTTAACACAGCTAACAATTTTCCTTCTTGCATATCATCTAAAGATGCTGAAATTATAATAGCCAAAATAAAAAAATCCCCTAAACAGGCATACCTAAAATGAGAAGACAATGGTTTAAGTTTTAAAGTGGAGGGCTCCTCAATGGATAACTTCAAACCATTAGATGATTTCATCGATTTCAAAACACCAAATTGCATGATTCCTCCTCAAGTACTTCTTTAACTGATTCCACATCACAACATGTTCTAATTCTTCTAAACAATCATCTTCAATCACGTATTTCACCACATTATCTAACTCATCAACCTTTAAGCAATCATCAACCTTAGTAGGGTACTTGATAGTGTTAAACATGTTAAAGGTCACTTCTTGATCTTTCACTCTCATAGATAGTTCTCTTTTTTGCATGTCAATGTGTGCTTTGCTAGTAGCTAAAAATGGTCTTCCCAAATGATTGGAACCTCTTTATGTTTCAAACAATCCAATATCATAAAATCAATTGGGAGGTTAAGTCTACCTACTTTCACAAACACATCTTCAATGATTCTTTTTAGATGCTTGAGTGACCTATCAACAAGTTGAATGGTAATAGAAGTAGGTTTTATGATTTCTCCAAGTCCAAGTCTCCTAAAAACAAACAAATGCATTAAATTAATAATGGCAGCCAAAACACAAAGAGCTTTATCAAAATTAAGGTTGCCAATAGTGCAAGAAATAGTAAAACTCCCTAGCTCTTTATGTTTAAGTGGTTAACTTCTCCACAAGATGGTGTAGCATTCCTCAATGAGTGCAATGCTATCACAATCCTTCAACCTTTTTTTCTTTGGGAGAATATCTTTCATGAACTTTGCATAGGTTGGTATCAGCAAATGGAATTCTGATTTAGAGACTTTTGAAGACTTTCCTAAACTTTTCAAACTGTTTATCTTTTTTTCGGCTCTGAAACCTTTGAGGGAAATGGATTGTTGACCAAAAAGCCTTAGGCTTTGGCTTAAGGAAAGCTTCTACTTGGTCTTGTTTAGCTAATGGTGTTTTGGCTTCCTCATAGTTATTCATGGCCATCTCTTCAATAAGATCATATGTTTCATTAATGGCATTACCCATTAAAGCCCCACTACCAGTAGCATTAATGGTAGTCTCGCTTGTCCTCTTAAACCATTATAAGAAATTTAAACTTGAAACCATATAGGTAAACCATGGTAATAGGCACTTTCTTAACAATTCCTTGTATCTCTCCCTAAGCATCAAAAAAAGATTCAACCTCTATTTGCTGAAAAGAAATGATGTCATTATACATTTTGGCTATCTTTGATGGAAGGAAAAAACAAGCTAAAAAATTTTAAACAAAGCCATCCCATGTTGTAATAGAACCAAGAGGTAAAGACACAAGCCAACTCTTTACTTTATTCTTAAAAGAAAACAAAAAAAGTCTTAGTCCAATGGCATCATCATTAACACTATTTTACTTAAATGTATCACAAATCTCAAGAAAATTAAAAAAATGCAAGTTAGGGTCATTATTAGCTAACTCACTAAACTGAATAAAATTTTGAATCATGTTGATAATAGATGGTTTCAATTCAAAATTATTAGCTTGAATGGCAAGCCTATTAATACTAGGTTGAAAACCATCTAGCTAAGGGATAGTATAATCCCTAAGTGTTCTTTGATTATCTTGTTGCTCAGCATTGATTAAGAAGATACTTACCTTTTACCCATTTATCTTTTTAATTATTTTCTCAATTTCTTTGTCTAAGGGTACTATATTGCCACTCATAATTCTTGGCATACAAAACAAGACTAACCAAAACAAATAAAAGTAAGAAAATAAAAATCTAAGCTACAAGTAAAGAGATTAGTATTTATGTTGTGATTTCCACTCAATCCCCAACAATCGCACCAAAAAATTGATTGATGATATCTGTAAGCACGAGTCAGCACAAGTGATATAATGATAAGTAAAGTATCGTTCCCACAAGGATTTAAAAATAAGAAACTCAAGCACCAAAATTTTATGCTTTTAAACCTATACTTAGAAACATCAATTAAAATTTATGAAAACTAATCAAATAAAAACCTAAAAACATGTAATACTATGAATCAATACCAAACTCAACTAAACAATCTATAAATAACTAAAAACATGCAAAACAGAAACTTATAACAACATAAGCAAAACCAGAAATCAATGTAAAGATAAATAGCCAAATTGAAATTCAATTAACTTTAAATAGCATATACCAAAAGTAATAATGCAAGAAAACAAGCAATACTAATCAAAAGAACCAAAACAAAAAATTATAAGAATCAAATATGCAATGCCAATATAAACCCCAATGAACTAACATGTAAACCATGTAAACACAAACCTTAATTAACTATTAATCATGCAAGTAACTTTATTTTAATTAAATAACATGCAATTTAACCAAATTAAACTTAAACATAAATTAAATCAACTCAATATGCAAAACTCAAATGATATAAACCCTAATCTAATGCAATTCATGCAAACTTTAATCAATAAAAACTAAACCAAATTAAAACAAGATTAATTAAAAAAGTATTAACTAATTAATTATTACCCTTAAAATGAAATAAAAAAATAATTGCAATAACAACAACCAAACCCAAATTGTAATTATATAAATTTTACCTTATATCATGTAAACCCCATAAGCATGTGATAATTAAACTTAAATCTAACCCTAACAATGTAAACCGAATGCTTAAAGATGACTTAAACATGTAATTGGATGAACTCAACAAAATCGAACTTGATCATCATGAATTAAACAAGACTTAAAGATAGAACTGCAAATTATAAAAATTAAAATTCAAACCAATTGCATCTAGCACTTTTTAAACCAATTTGTATAAAAACTAAGTAAAATAGAATAGAAAGAAAGCTTTAAACCAATATTCAATTAAAGTAAACTTAAAATAATGTGCATAAACTAAATTGAAACCACATAAAACTAAAGGAACAAAAAATTTAAGAACTAAAAGTTTAAATGCTAAAGAAACTAAAAACAAGAAAGCTATGGATTGGTCTATCACCCCCAACCCTTGTACACCATTTTCCTAAGACTTAAATCAAGTATTTATAGGCCTAAAAGTCCCCTTGAGTGTTCGGCTGAAAATGGGATTCCAAGAAGACTTCATATAGTTTTAGTTGGACTTGATTTCTTTAATCCCATAATGTTTTTTTCAATAAAGACTCTTAAAAAAAAGCTTTTAGATCTTTTTATACCATAATTTATCATGTAGCAACTTATGCCATTCATAAACTTACCTAAAATAGAATCTTGCCAAATCAAGAAAGTGTATTTTTGACTTCACTAAATTTAGCTTTCAAAAAGTTACTTCAAATCATTCCATCTTGATCTTTATCTTCTCTTCCATACCTTGACTTGATTTTTTGAAAAAAATCAAAAATTAACTTTATCCAAAATCCTTCCTACATGCTCATGCAAAGTGCATTTATAACCTATGCAAAATCCTACTTTAAGTAGAATTAGGAATACTTCACCATTAAGAGAAGAAATCCAACTTTAAATAGGAAAACAAAATAGAATTGCCACTTTATCATGCCACATCATTTTTCTACAACAATAAGAAAACTATTTAAATGCCATGTCATCTTATAGTAATCCTATGCATGTGCACCTACAAAAGTTACCATGGACTTACAACCATGTGAAAGTACAATTCTATCCTTATTCATTGCTAAAATTCCAATTTGAGTTCTTTACATGAATTTTCATCATCTTTCTTCAAGATTCATCATCTTCCTTCAAGATTCATCATCTTCCTTCAAGATTCATCATCTTCCTTCAAGATTTATCATCTTCAACTCTATAACACTTGCCAAAACCAATCTTGAACATTTTTTCCATTTTTGAATTTCAAGATTTTCAAGAAAATCAAGAACTTTTAAAAACATTTCAACTATCCAAAATATGATCAAGAATCATCCAAGAATCATCAAAAACTTCAAGAATCTTCAAGAATTACTAAGGATCATTCTTCTTTTAAAAAAACCTACAAAATAGAAAATTCAACCATTCAAAAGAAAAAAAAAACTTTATTTTGCTAGAAACTAAGTAAAAATCAACCATAAAAGTACTAGAAATAACTTTATAAGATAAAGTTATCAAAAAGGCCTGTGAAATTTTCTTGTTGCTCAAATCACACATTGCACCTGATGCTCACACATTTAATATTTTTATGGACAATTCAAAAAATAAGGAGACATGGTTGTCACCCTTCTGTCATTAACTACTCAACTATCCTCTGGTTCTAGTGTTGCCATTATAACTTTCCAAAAGTATATGAACTCCTTGATGAAATGGTGGTCTAAGCTTATCTTCCTGATGTTATTACTTACACCACTATCATATGGCCACTATCAAAGGCAGAGAAGTTTTAAGAAAGCTTTGCAAATTACTTTGTGAATAAAAACTGTTGAATGTAAACCTGATACACTTTCTTACAACTGCTTGATCCAGAGATTGGGCGAGCGAGCCAAGTGAAAGATGCTACTGAAATTTTTGAGGTAGAGATGCCAAATAATGGTGTTGCCCTTAATACATTGATATATTATTGCATGATTATTATGCTTTGCCATCACGCTTAACAATAGAGGCCATAACTCTCCTTCTGGATATGGAGAATTTTAAATTTTGCAAGCCCAAAGTTCAGACATATTATCCATTACTGAAGTCATGCTTTAAAACTAGGAAAATAGGTAGTTTGTTTAACAAATTATTGAATGATATGGTTAATAAACATCAACCTAGTCTTGATAATTCAACCTACTTATTATTGATTCATGAACTTTGTAGAGCAAACAGAAGTGAATAGGCTTATAACTTGTTTAAAGAAATGACTAGGAAAGATATAACACCAAAATGTTGGACATGCCATTTATTTTTAAATGATGTCAAAGAGAAGAATATGTATGATGCAACTGAGAAAATTGAAGGTTTCATGAAGAAATTATGAACTTGGCTAGGTGAGCATTTCATTGAAAGATTTTTTTTTTAGTTTTTTTTTTTTTTTTGGTATTTTTGAGTAAATGTTGTTTTTTAGAATTTTTTGAGTTTTGAGGGAAAAGTTAAAAATTAGGAATTTTGGGAGTAAATGAGATGCCTTTAGGTAATTTTCTTATTTCATTTTGAAGTGGCATTAGTTTTGTGCTTTTCTACTATAATTTTAATGGAGAAATATTGTTATTGCATTTTTGGTTGGATATATCTTTCATGTAAAATAAAAAAATGACAACAAATTATTCTCTTGGTTGTTAATTTTAGTTTATTTACTCTATACGTTAGAGTTTCCATGATGGAATAGGAGATAGTGAAGTAGTAGTTGCTAACTCATTAGCAATGATGGATCATACATCAACAGCTTACAATTCAACTGGTTCTAGTGTTTACCCCTCTGAGGCCACAAAGATTCTATTGTTTTTGGTGTACCAACAAATGAAGCATATGTTGCACCTAGTAGTAACCTTAATTATGCTAGCTAAGAGGGTCAATTCAGTGCAATGTATGACAATAAGCCAGTTGGTGGATCAATCGATAATAGTGCTACTATAGCTAGAAACACAACAATAGATGCATCTAAAGTTACCAGTTATAATTTTTTTTTAAATGGCAATGTTGTCAATGAAACAGGGAACGCCATAACAATTGAGAAATGAAAATGTTTTTGATAATATCGGTCAAGCTTTTTCTACACTAGAGTTTGTGGATGGTTTCGATATGTTTTTCTCTAGATTGTTTGTAACATGCATCTGTTATGAACAGGGAACTTTTTCTTGATTTCAATTTGTGTTGAAGGTTGCATTATGTAATATGATTTGCAAACTTGCTCAACAATAAGAATTGAGAAGAAGAATTTTGGTTACAAAATAAAGTTTAGCTGCCTGCATTATTCTAAACTAAATAAAACTCTTTTTTTCTTTTTTAGGCTGTGTTCATATTATGTAAAAAAAAAAAAGCAAAGTGGGCTTATCAAGTGATTTTATAAAAGCATTTTCATTGTTCTACTATTTTACACCAATAACTAACCACCCTAAAGATATGCCATAATAGTTAAAAGCTTTGATAGTTAAGCATAAATAGCCTTTATCCACTGGTAATTTGCCTTGAAGCTTTTTTCCTGATCAAAATGATAAAGGTGGTAGTTCTTTAGACCTCTACACCTTAGTTTTATAAGTATCATTTTCCTTATTCAACATTATTGTTATTATTGGTAATTAAATTTAGAAAATGTGAAACTTATTTGCGTTTTTTGTTTTGATTTTTGACTTACAGTGCCATTTATGTCTAGTGAAAAGGATCTGTTGTAGAGTATTGTGAGAGCTAATTCTTTGAATTTTAATGCTTAGACTACATTGATTGAGGAGACAAAAAAGGTTACAAAGGTATGTGAGCATGAACATATGTTGGAAAAGGATAAGTAAACTCTATGGGCTTTTACCTATTGGAAAATTTTTCAAAAAATTGATCTCATTGATCTGTTTGGACATCTTATCTTCGTTGGTTACATTAGAGGTTGTAATAATTTTTTTTTCTTACAAGAGCTTTTATATTGAACTATAGGGATAACCTAGGTATCAAAATCTTCTCTTATATTTCAACTTCTGTTTGATTCTTTCCTTTGCTCTATTATATTTTCTTTGCCTATTTGCACCTGTTTATAGAATGCTTTACAAGGATTTTATTTAGGTCAACAAAGGTTTTATCAAATACTATCTATAAACTAATAATGACTTTGGATTGCTAATAGGAAGGTGACAAGGTCACCTTGAATGTGTACGACTTGAGCCAAGGATTAGCTCGATAATTGAAGATGGAACAGTTTACCTAAACACTCTCTTTTTTGTACTTAACTCAATTACTTTCATTGGGTTTTTTGAGCTTCCATTGACCATCAATGAGTTTCCATTTCAATAGAATACAAAAAATTATTATAACAAATGTTGTGAAGTTGGGTTTCACGCATTAGCTTAATAATTAAACTTTAGTGATAACTTTAAATTTTTTTTGTCTTTTAAATTTATTAAAGTCTTTTTTAAGAAAACAAAGCAAAACAACAAAAAATTTGTTCAATGGAAGATAAATTACATAAGACCATTCAATTCAAATGGAAAATTATCATCATCTGCTTGTAATCTAAAATCAAAAGAAAAATTAAAAAAAAAAACTTAAATTTTATAACACTCGAGATGTTACAAAAGTTACACAAAATCAAACCAAAAACATATATTATACAAGCAAATAACCTCAAACGAAACAAATATTTTTTATAATGTAACATAATTCTACTTTAAAAAATTATTTAATACACTGACAATGAAATTTTTTAACTCCACAACGAAATTAAGATGGTGACACATGTCTTATTTTTTTAAAATAAATTTTTTATTTTTTAAATATACATTAAAAAAATATGTATAATCATCTTAATCCTGTTTATAAAGTTAAAAATTTTCAATGTCAATGTACTTCATAATTTTTCTTCTACGTTAACAAAAAATTATTAATAACTTTTTATCATAAACAAATTACTAATTTTTATGCAATGTAACGTAATTATATAGTAACAAATGATTTTTAATTCACTTATTTTTTATTTTTATATAATTTAATTATAATATTTTTAGATATGATATATTTGCATTGCACAAGTACAGGAAAAATATAACTTTAAATAGTTTATTTAAATCAATTTATTTGAATAATCCATTCAAATATAATTTAATTTGATTTTAAAAATTCATAAATTAAATTTGAATGTTGACTCACATTTGAATAATTTAAAAATCAAATCTATATAATTAAAAATTAAAATTATCTAAAATCAAAATGATTTAATCTTAAATTAATTTAAATTCAAATTAGTTGGAATTGCAAATAATTTCAACTCAAATTTATTTTAACTCAAAATGATTTTTATTCGAAATAATTGGAATCCCTCTTAACTTAAAACGACTCCATCCAAAATAACTTAATCCAAACTTGCTCAGCCACAGTCAATTGTCACCCCTAAGCAACCAGTCATCAATTTTCCACCCCCCCACGGAGGAAAGAAAAACTTAACCATAGTTATTAGTTGGTTAGACATTGTAATCAGCTGTGGTGTAAGTTAGGGTTTGTGGAGCACTATAAATAAGTGTAGTGACCGATTCGATGAGGCGATCTAAGCAGCCGCTGCCAAACATTATCTTCTCAGTTCTAAACACCTGATAGATATTGTAATCAGGATCCCGCTCCTTGGCTGTTTATAATCTTCTTTCTTAGTATGTGCTTTTTTCAAAATGACTTCACTCTTTAATCTGAAGTACCATTGTTTATCTGAACTTGCTTCTGTGATTTGGAAATGATTTGGCATCTGCTCTCGATGATTGAACTTCATCTACAAGTTTCAGCCTTGTCTGAATGTCGATGATGGAAACTAATTTTGTTCTGAGAGGGCAATTTTCTTTATGCATCTTTTACGTTTTTAATCCAGCGTTTCGTATCGCTTTCAGCGATGTTGTAGTGGGAAAAAAAATCTATTGTTAAAATCAAATACAAAATAACCATTAAATATATTCACTATATAGTATATTTTTTAAAATAAATTTGATATTTTCAAATTTCTTAACAATTAATAGAAATATTCTTATATCAAAAGAAGAATGTTTTTAAAATGTCAATAATAATATATTTACTAATATTTAGAAGAAGTGATGAACAACATAATACATAATTATTTATGAAATTATTTATTTAATTAATTTAGTATAAAAATAATAACTTTTGTTCATTTGTTAAATTGCACTTGAACAAGTGATTCAATCCTGTGTATGTATTTTTTGTTTAACAACTAGAATGTTACCTCTGCTTCACGATTTTTTAATTTTTATGAAAAATAAATTAAAAATTTTATCTGTTTTAGTTTTTAATTTTTTTTAGATTAAAAAAAGGGTATGAAAATCTTATATTTTGAGTTTTTTATATGGTTGTTGTTAATTATTTTGTAATTTATAAAAAAATCTCAAATATAATATTTTTAGTATTTTAATTTTATATTTTTTGTTTTTAAAAGACATTTTTAAAAATATTTAAATTTTAGATATGATAAATTTTAAAGAATTTTTATTATTTTTGGGAGATTTTTTAGTTGATTTTCATGTAAGTTATTTTTTCAATTGATTATTTTTAGTTGCAAAACTTTTTATCTTAATAAGTGATTAAATTTTAATAAGTTGGTTCGTTTTAAGAATTTGGAGGTTAATTTTTTTCTTTGATAAATTAGATATATTTTTATGAATTTTTTTATTATTTAAGTTTTTTTTTTTTACAAAAAGCATTTGAGGGTATTATAATTATCAACAACACATCATCATTTCTTTACTCAACTCCTATTATGTTTTTTTTTTAATTATAATTATAATTAAGCAAATAATTTTTTTGAAAACTTTTTTGTTTAAAAAATTTTTACATGGTAAATAAAGAGTTTTTAACATACTAACTGTAAAAAAATATTTTTAAAAAATTAAAAACAATAAAAAAAAATAACACATAGCAAGTTGCCACATATCAATATATCCTTTAGGGATAGTTTTTAGGTATAGGATATAGATTTGATTTCAAAATCTTTTTATGTTCAAATAAAAAATGTAATTATTTTTTATCTTATTACTTATTTATACATTCATTCAAATATTCTAATGAATAAATAATTTGAGAACCTTTAAATAAAAATGATAAATAACCAAGAAAATGAAAAAAATTAGAATGGAAAAGTTAACAAGAGCAAATAATTTGAGAATTTTTAAGTAAAAAAATTGAAAATAAATTAATAAAATAGAAGAAAAGGGAAATAGATAAGCTTGAAACTTGTTTCAAAATAAGAAACAAAAAGGCTAAAATATGATGCGGGAACTACAATTACAAGGAGCAATTTTCACCAAATCCATGTGACCCATAAGAGTCCAATGCCATTGGAGGCTTCAACCACACCACATTGTAGCTTTTGTGCCATCAAAAGGAATTGTCGTTATAGTAGAATGCAAGCAAAATAAACAAGAAAAGAATCAAACTTTGCTTTAATAATGTTTTAATTAGAAAGCTAAGCATACTAAAGATATAAAATATAAACAACAAACAAAGCATAAAAGTTTAAAGACAACGATGTTAGATAGCCATTGTAGTTGGACTCTAAAAAAAATAAAAATAAGAGTTAATAAGTAAGGGAAATGGAGAAATAAATATCCAATTACCATAAATTCCATACAAAGGAAACATAAGAACTAACACTACAAGATAAAAGGAAAAGCAATGGTGAGATTGATTGCAGTATATAAAGAAGAAATGCAATGAAACTCACCAATTAGCAAGTTTGAGAGTTGGTAGCTATAGTAAAAGTGTCACGGTCCATACCAACTTATGAGATATTATTTGCTTTGACCTCATTGGGTCTCACAATTTTGTTCAAGTTGGACCAACTTGTAAGATATTATTCGTTTTAACCTTATTAGGTCTCACGATTTTGTTCAAATTAAAGTTGGAGTGAACACTTATATCCTAACACCAACTCTAGTACATAGCTAATGTGGGATTCATTGCTCTTTTTTAAGACCATGACATCTTTTCCTACTTTAATAAGGCCTCACCATTATCGATAGCACATTATTAGTACCCCGGAGCTGGCTTTGATACCAAACATCACTGTTCACACCAACTTGTGAGTTATTATCCATTTTGACCTAGCTAGACCTCACAATTTTATTCCATTAAAGACGTCTTACAAATTAAAAGTGGTATGAACACTTATATCTCAATAGCAACTCTAGTACACAATCGATATGAAATTCATGACTCTTTTTTAGGACTATGACAAAATGATTGTGAATTGGAAAGGTTACGTTGGATTTGGATTAGGTTAACTTTATTTGGAACATTTCGAGTCTTAAAAAAATTAGATTAATTTTGGATTAGGTCATTTTCTAATCATTTTGAATTCAATTTATTAATTTTTAAAATCAAATTAGATTAAATTTAAACAAATTATTTGATCAAATTTATGACATATTTTATTTTGTCAAAATATGAAAAGTTAAAAACTAAAATTTAAAAAATAAATATAAATATTACAGCTTGCATACTTTAAATAAGTTAATTTTTATATAAATAAAAAATGTGATTTTACTAAACTTGACAAATTTAAACATGATATCATGATATGACACCAAAACAGCTTAAGAAAAAATATGTGTTTTAGAAAAATGTGTTCCATATTTTTTTGTATCGACAAAAATTTTAACATATATAAAACACAAAAAATATGTTTATATTGTGTCATACAAATAAACGTATAAGACATATGAAATATGTTTGTCATGTTTGATACATTTAATAGTTTTATATTTATTTTCATTTAATATAAATATATAAAGTCTATTTTAAACTTTTAGTTATAATACATAATTACATATTTAATATAATCATATAAAATTTATTTTAAATATTTAATAATGATAAGAATTTAATATGTAATTATTTTTATATTAATAATATTACTACAATATAAATAATAATTTTAGTATAATTGTAACTCATTATTTTATAGCTTATTATTTTAGATTTTAGTATAATTAAGCCCATTATATAATTAATTCTAAATTATATAATTAAAAATTAATAATATAATTATGACATAAACATAACATATATACATAATTCAATAACTTATTTTATATATTTTATTCTAAATCATATGATAGTTGATACTCGTGTATAATTATAAGAGATTATACAATTTAATTTTAAATGATACATTGATATGTGTACACATGACAATTATAAATAATTTGTTTTAAATCATATTATAAATTATGAGAAATTTTACAAGTAACGTAACATATATGTTAATTTGATATTTTCAATAATTTAATAAGTTTTTATTTGTATTATATTTATTATTTTTACTTATGCTATATTTATTATTTTTATTAAATTAATGTTTTTTAAATAAAATTACACTTAATTGAGCCTTGGATTCTTTCATAATAATTTTTAGGCCATTTCAATTTCATGTCTAATTCAGTTCGAGCCATATCAATTTCAAACCAATTCGAGTTTGGGTTGATTTGGGTTTGGGTTGATTTTGGTTCAAGTTGTTTTCAATTTTGAGTTAGGTAGGTTTAAGTTTTTGACTTTTTATGGATAGTTAGGTTGGATTGGATTTTAGTTCGAGTGAATTTGATGAATTTTTTTAGGTTCAAGCTAAAATTAATAGGTCTACCAAAGACTTATAAAATAAACAACTAAAGATTAATGTGAACTCGTTGGCCTTCATGTTTCATATTCTTTGCCACTGAGCACTTTTATTAAATGTATTAATGGTATCTATAAACTATATATAAAAAGTATCCTTAAAAGTCTTAGAGGTAAACAACTATCTTTTATAATGAAATGACTATATTAACCTTGACTAACATCTTTTCTAAAATGATCAAATCCAACCCAGCTTACATTATACTATAATGAATCTCTTTCTTTATAATTAAACATTCATAGAGCAGAAACAGCTAAAATGCTAGACATAGTAAACTTATTCAATTCCAAAAGCAAGCTCATTTCCTTCATTTTGTAAAGCTTTAAAGCTTCTTTAGGCTTATCGAAACGAACAAAACCAAAAATCATTGTAGTCTAAAAAATTATAAACGAACAAAACCAGAAATCATTGTAGTCTAAAAAATTATCTCTTTCAAGCACTTCATCAAACAACTTCTTTGCTTCTTCAAGCATTCCCATTTTCGCATACCCATAGTTTAAAATATTCCAAGAACACAATTCTTTTTCAATCATTTCATTAAATACTTTTTAGGCATCTGACAAACTTTCACATTTTGCATACATATCTAAAAGACGGATTCAAATAACTATCTTAGGTAAAAATCCAAAAACTTTTATGTGTTGGTGGATGGTTTTGCCATCGGTAAGAGCTCTGTTTTGGCAGCAAAGTTGGATGAGAATTGAGTATAAAAAAGCTAGAGGTTTTTCAATTTGATTGAGGATTTGAATTGCTCTTTTTAAGCTTTTTTGGTTGCATAAATTGTGTTATTGGTTTAAAAGATTGTCTTTATCATTTGGTTTGAAAAACGTTATTTTGCTAGAAATGTACTTAGGATTGGGTTTGAGAAGAAAATGAAGAGATTATTGCTCTATTTTGGTGAAACAAAGATAAAGAATGGAAAATTGAGAAAATTGAGAAAATTTTGCTATATTATGCAATTTTAGCTATAGTGATTTACTATTTTAATTAATAAAATATGATTATATTAATATCAATACATATATTAAAATAAATAAAAAAAATAAAATTTATTTAAATAAATAATATTATTTAATATAATTAATTTAAAATTATATTTAAACAATCAATTTAATATAAATATTTATAAAAATAAAATTTTTCGACAAACCGATAGGCATCAACTAGTTCTCAATAAAATATAGGTCGAGTTGGTTTGACTTGTATTAAATGCAAGGTATAAGTTATAATTTAATGCAAGCCTATATATATTTTGGTCATATTTCCTTTATTAATAACTTTCAAAGATCATTATTTAAATTTTGGAACATTAATAATAAAGAAAATACAATATTATTCATACCTTAGAAGTTACAAATGATTTAAAACTTAAATATAAGTAAAGAAAATACAAGTATAAACAAGGATTTTTTTGAAAACTTTTAGGAAGGTTGTTGATGAAATTTCCTTTTTTATTAACTTTCACAAATCCATTATATAAAATTTAGAACTTTATTAATAAAGAAAATACAACCTTATTCATACCTTATACAAAATTGATAAATGATAATGCTTGGTTTAATATTACAGCATTGTCAAAATGCATTGCATATTTACCACAACTTACAAGTAGAATATGCATTTTTAGTCTTTATCATTTTTTTTGTTTTCATTTTAAGTTAAGATACTAGAATGATATATCTAAATTTGTGTATGTGTAACTATTCCTAAGAAGGTTAGAGAAAGGACTACATGAGCTTCTTTCCCTTTCTCTATCTAATGGAATCAAAGTCATTCCTTTAAATTATGGTGCAGATACAACATAGTTTGAGACAAATTTTATCAACAATGTAAGTAACTTTTATTACATCAATGAATATGTTTGGTGTATAAAAATATGTAAAGACTTTAAGTTCTACATGGTATATAAAAAGTTATTATTAGAGTTCATTAGCACTAAAAATTTATTTGTAATTTCTTTTTCACTTTCTTAGTCTTAGCTCCATTTGCCTCATCCTTTTTAAAAATATTAGAGATTTCCAATCCTAAACTACCACTCATCCGCATCCTATAGGATAAAAGCCTATACCTTTCTTTTGAAACCCACACTTTGAGTTTGCTCACTATAGCTACTTGATCTTTTTTTTCTTTTCCTTTTCTTTTAATTAATAATATGAGCGTTGAAGAAAAAGTTTGAATGGACGTGGTTTCCCAATCCAAGCATATGTGTTATGTTCATTGCATTTTCTATAACACTGTTTTTGAGGTAATTTAATTTAGTAGTGGCAATAACATTATTATGGTTTTAAAAATCATATTTACATTTTTTTTAATGATGATGATAATGAGATGTTCATTTTAGATTTCTATTTATGTTTAGCTTATTTTTCTCTCATTCATTTTTTGATTTTTTGAATTGTTTGATAGGTTGGGATCTTAAGCAAAAGGTTATTAGATAAGATGATAATGAAATGCAGTCATTGCAATAACTTTTTATTTCTTAGCACCAGACCTCCATTAGAAGGTCAATGCCTCGATCTTTAAATCATTCTCAATTTTTGGTATGTTTCCATTTTTAAACAAGAAAAACAAAAAGATCAATCTTAGAAAGGTTGAAAGCAATACAATTTTCAGTTTATACATAGTGTAATTACTAATTAGTAGCGATATGATTAGTAATAAAATGAAGTTGGTTCATGTTAAGGTTTAGGCATAATTTCTATAGTGATTTTAGGAAAGGTTAATCTTCATCGCTATTATTGTCAGCATCTAATGAGCCATTATCCCTTAAAAGCACCATTTGTTGTAAAATGTATATAAACCTTAATTTATTACTCTAATCCTATTTACAATGCATATTATTATTTGTAAAATATTCACTCCATAAGCATTCTTTTTTTTATTATGGGAAATTGTTTAGCTCCTAAAAGGAATCACAAGCCTTATTAGTTTACAATCAATTTAAAAAGTAAAGGAATATTGTTATGCTTTAAAATTGAATGCTTTCTCTTTCTCTAATAAAAAAGTTAGTATATATTGATACATCCTCTTTAACATTTAAAGGAAAAAGATTTTATGATTAAAGCAGCAAATCTTGAGATATGATATTGAGAAGTTTTCATGCAGCAACTAAAAATATAAGATATAATGTTTCATTTACTTTGAATTACTAAAAATTATATTATGTTTTCTCTTTTCTTTTAAGAAAACCCCCACTCTAAGGAATAATTTTTAATCACAATTTTATTTTCATACATAACAAATTTTATTGAATGACTAAAAAAGAATTTTGGGCAATAGGTAATTCAAGAATAATATACGATGGGTTGAAAGTGGTTTTTAAAGCTTGGAACTTTTGCAATCAAGTTCGCTAAAAAGCTTCCTTTGCATAGAGTCCAAGAGTTGTCCAAGAGCTTAGCTAAAAAAGATAAAAAGTTAAGCAAGTTAAGGACTTCTAAACTTTTCATGTTTATTAAATCTTTTTTTTTTTATATCTCAAATCTCTAATGAAATAGAACTATTTTTTTTATATTGTTAGTCAAATATTATTAGAACGAGTGTTATAAGATACAAGTTATTTGATTAGCCCATGAGTTTTGTTTTTACTCTTTGGAACTAACATGAGAATATATATATATATATGTATGTATTTGCATGTCATAGTTGTTTAGCCTTCTTCACTTTATTTAATTCATCTCTAATACAACATGATAACAAAGACTAATAACATATTTGAAGTAGACAAATCATAAGGATTAAATCTAGAAGCAAATAACAACCTATATGATAAAAGGATTGAATTAGATTGACTAAATTTCTTCAAACATGTTATTTAGTATAATACGATTTTTCACGTACAATTATTTTCTAAACACTTGGATTGCTATGGAAGTATTAGGACATTTAGTAATTTCCCTTACCAATGGTTGAATAATAGGTCAAATTACTTATTTTAATTATTAAGTTGCAATAAAATTTAAAGTTTAATTTACACTATGTAAAAAGTGAGATTCAACACTTTTTTTTTTCTATTTTCAATTTCAATATATAATTGCAAATTATCCAGACATAGATAAAAAAATTGAATTTTGTAATAATAATTTATAATTCATTATTATTTTATAAATAACATCTTCTGTTTTGATCATGTGTGGTTAATTATTATAATATTACTACATAATACCAATTTCATTTATAATTGAATTTTTTGAAACATGTCTTGAATTATATTGGGATTTTGTGCATGTTTAAAGCATATGGAAGCTCATAAATTATCCATAATGGCACTTGAGACTAATTTGATTGGATTTGTGGTGATATATTTTACTACCCTTTAAATAGATATATTTGACATAAATTACTTTTTTTATTAGCCTTTAATCTGGTATGGTAGCACAGACATTAGGAATGACAAAATTAAATATGAAATATTGATAGATATACTTTTGACTTCTAGACAAAAGAATATTCTTTTAGATATCTAGATGTCTTTGGAGAGTAATCCTAAGTATGAAACATCAATTAAGGGTTTTGTAAAGGAATACGTGAGAATTGGAGCAAAAAAAAGTGCTATCCTCTCAGTCTACCCAAGTTTCCATAATGAAAAACACAAAATTTTTGGACCTTCATAGATGAAAAATGTGAATGCAAAACTATCAAAGAAATTTTTAAAATATATCCTTATTTTTAGACAAGTCATTTGAAATGATTAGGAACATGTTTTATTAATAATTAGTATATATATATTATTATGAACATGTTTATGGATTTGAATTATGTTGTTTGTAAGACTTGCTTGTTGATATCAATATATATATATATATATATGTTATTGATTATATGTTGGTAATGTTATGGTTAGTAGAAGTTCTAAGATAATTGATTTGTTCTATCTTAGAATGATTGATTTTGCACAACGAAATAAATTAATGATAATCAAACACATTTAAAAACAAAATTTGATTGGGAACATAATGACTTTTTGGTTTCATTTTTATGTGAATGGTTGACACTATTTTATTTGTGATATTATGACAAAATTAGAAATATGCAATGCTAGACATTAATTAGTGCATATGTCTCTCGAATGTAGAATTATACTTTAAAATAGCTTATGTTTCTAAGAACATTATTGTTGAGTTAAACAAGGGTGAAAAGCTAACGGGGACAATTATAAAATCTAAAGTATGAAAATTCTATATGTACTTAAAGAACAAAAGGCTCTTGATGTTTTAAACAATGTCTTTGATGAGTCTAAAGAAAGGTATACGTCCCAAAACAGGAGGAACCGAGAGGCTTATAAGGCTTGGAAGAAGAAAAACTCCACTGCACTCATTACATTGCTTAATAGTATGAAATATGATATTACGCATAAGTTTCGATCTTATGGAATAGCTAAAGAGATGTTTTGAAATAGCTTCTGTTTCTAAGAACATTATTGTTGAGTTAAACAAGGGTGAAAAGCTAACAGGGACAATTATAAAATTTGAAGTATGAAAATTTTATATGTACTTAAAGAACAAAAGGCTCTTAATGTTTTAAACAATGTCTTTGATGAGTCTAAAGAAAGGTATACGTCCCAAAACAGAAGGGACCGAGAGGCTTATAAGGCTTGGAAAAAGAAAAACTCCACCGCACTCATTACATTGCTTAATAGTATGAAATATGATATTACGCGCAAGTTTCGATCTTATGGAATAGCCAAAGAGATGTAGAGTGCCTTGAAAGCAAAGTTTGGTGTAACTTCGATTACAAATTGAAATAGCTCACTATCAAGTTTGACACATACAAAAAGTGGCATAATCATAATATGAAGCAGCATGTATGAGAGATATAAAAAATAATAAACAAACTAAAAAAGGTTGGCCACACTATGATAGATGAACAATAGGTTCAAGCTATTATCCATTCTTTGCCATATAGCTGAAAGCATATGAAAATGCACTTTAACCACAACTAGAATATAAAGACTCTTGATAATATTCTCCATCATCTTCAATTGGAAAAAGATCATATGGAAACATCAAAGCTTAGTGCTTATGCATATATGGTATTATCTAGTTTAAAAGAAGCTTCAAGCACAACCCACATGGTGGGAACAAGAAGAAAACTTTTGAGAGGCTAAAAAATGGTTAAACTGGTAAAAGATAAGGTCCTAAAGCTCATCATAAGAATAACAAGCTGAGAGTTAAGTGCTTTAACTATGGTAAAAAAAGTCACTTTGGTCATGAATGTAATGAGCTAAACAAGGCACAAACTTTAAAGCATTTTTATGTTATGTTTAAAGTACTGTATTTGTTTCTAGTACTGTTATGATGATTGAATCACATCTTTTATGGATTGTAAACTCAGGGGCCATAGACCATATAGCATAAAACAAGAATGTTTTTATGGATTTTCATTGAATTCCACATGGAATAAAATGGATCTATGTAGGAAACAATTCATAGATTGATGTAAGGGGAATTGACACCTACAAGCTATGATGCATAGTGGAAAAACTCTTATCTTACATGATGTACTTTTTGCTCTTGATATTTGACATAATTTGATTTTTGCCATTGTTCTTCTTAGTTTAGATTTGTTTTAAATTTCAACAGTACTGGTTTAAGTTTGTATTTGGATACAACTTATTATAGACCTAGGTATTTATCATATGGTTTTATTATGTTAGATATTGTTCCATACAATAATCTAAGTTTTTCCCTTATGATTATTTTTTATGCAAATATTGATCTAATTATTTCACATGCTAAACTTGGCCATATAGATCAACAAAGAATGAATAGGTTGGCAAAAGAAAGATTACAAAGCCTTATTGAAAAAGTTAATTTACCATTATGTGAAAGTTGTCTAGTAGGAAAAATGATAAAAAAATCATTTGGTAAAAAAACTAGAGCTGAAGTTCCATTGTAGTTAATACATTCTGACATTTATGGCCTAATGAATGTTAGGCATGGAAAAGAGGTCAGTATTTCATCACATTCATCAATGATTTTACATGTTTCAGGTTCATCTATTTGATTTCTCACAAGTTTGAAGCATTAGATTGCTTTAGAAAGCATGTGATCTTGGTAGAGAATCAATTAGATAAATACGTTAAGGTATTAAGAATGGATCATGGACACGAGTATTTGTCTAATAAGTTCAAACAATTATGTGATAAAAAGGGTATTGATAGGCAACCATTCCTAGGTCCACAATAAAATGATATTATAGAGAGAAAAAATAAGACTTTTCTAGAAATGATGAGGTCTATAATGGCCCAAGCAAATTTATCAATCACCTTCTGAGGTGATATGTTGGTAACAATAGCATATATACTCAATAGATTATGGACTAGAAGAAAACTTGATTTTAGTAATTTGAGACCTCGGGGTTGTGTTACCTATGTTCATGAAATTGCTCATCCATATGGCAAGCTAGGCCCTTGAGGCAAAAAGAGTATATTTCTAAGATATTCTAAGCATTTAAAGGGATACGTGTTTATAGGTGAACAATTAAGTGGGAATGTAATTGAATTTGAATATTAGGATGTTACTTTTTTGGAAAGTGAATTTTTAAAAAAAAAGTGAGATAAATCATGAAATGTCCTTTATAAAATTGAAAAAGTAAATGATTAGTTAGTTCCAAATCAATTAATACATGTTCTTAATCAAGAACCAATAGTATCTCATATAAGTGGGAGCATGACTAAAGATGATGGATTTGATGAATTAGTTTCCCAAGAATCACAAGTCAAGTTAAGTAATCACAAAAATATTCTTCGATGTCTTTTTGATATAGACAAGGAAGCGTTTTTTATTATCCCACAAGATGAAAAACAAGCTAAGAAATTTTAAAAAAGCTTTTTCATCTTTTACAAGAAAAAAAAAGTGGATAAAAACAATGGAAAAGGAGATAAAGTCTATGAGATCAAATCATGTTTGGGAATTGGTTGATATTTCTAAATGACGCAAAATGATTGAGAATAAATGGGTTTTCAAGATCAAGCTTAAGTTAAATGGGATAATTGAAAGATATAAAGCCCATATGGTAATGAAGGGGTATACTCAATAAGAGGAAATTGATTATAAAGAAACTTTATCTCTTATTGTGAGATTTACTTCGATATGCTTAATTCTAGCCATTGTAGCCAATTTAGAAATGGAGTTATATCAAATGGATGTGAAAACTACCTTTCTAAATGAAAGACTGAAAGAGAAAATCTATATAGAACAACCTATAGGTTTCATTGGTAAAAGTCAAGAGCACAAAGTGTGTAAGCTGTTAAAATTAATTTATGGCCTTAAACAATCTTTTCAGACAGTAGTATATTAGATTTCATCAAATGATAATTTCATATGATCTTGTCATGATTGATGAAAACTACTATGTATGTTAAAAAAGACAAAGGTAAATTTGAGATCTTATCACTTTATGTAAATGACATACTATTGATTGGCAATGATAAGGAGTATATTACTAAGGTGAAAACCTAATTGTCTTCAAATTTTGAAATAAAGGACATAGGCAAAGTAGCTTACATACTTAGTGTAAAAGTTATAAAAAATCATTTTAAAAAGTTGTTAGCTCTTTCATAAGAGTAGTACATTAAGAAAGTTCTAGAATGATTCAATATACAAGACTATAAGTCGATCTATACTCCTATGAAATGAATAAATGATAATAGTTCCTTACTCTAGTGCTATTGGAAGCCTTATGTATGCTATGATTTACATAAGGTTGCACATCTACTATGCCATGGGCATGGTAAGCAAATATTAATCCAATCCAAGTCAATCCCATTGGAAAACTATTAAAAGGATATTGAGATATATAAAAGGTATTATGGATTATTCATTATACTATCAAGAAAGTGATCTGTATTTGGTCGACTATACAGAAGTCGATTGGGAAGAAGATTTAGATAAAAGAAAATCTACCTCTAACTACATTTTCTTGTGGAATAATGGGCTATTTTGTGGAGCAGTAAGAAACAAACTTGTATAGCACTATCCATAATAGAAGCTATATTAGTAGCATTTTAGCTGCAACATAAAAGGCTGTTTAGCTTAAGAGATTCTTGAATCATTTGGGATTTGAAAAAGATTAATCTAACATAGTGTTGATGAATTACGTTAGTCAAGCTACAATTGCATTCATAAAGGATCTCAAATATCATTATAGGACCAAACATATAAAAAATAAGTGTAATTACATGAAAGATATGATTACACAAAAAAAAGTCAACATGCAGTATTTTTCTACGCAAAAGATGATTGCAGATCCATTTACTAAGCCCATATCTAAAGATGTGTTTAATAACTACATAAGATCTCTTGGATTGCATAGATGTTGAAGCACATGTATTAATTGAATAGTTCTATATGAACAATGTATAATATTTTTCCATTTGATTTGACTTATATTGAATACAATTAATGTCATTAAAGTTTAGTACTTCGTTTTGATATGCCTACACATATGTATATGTATATGTATATGTATATGTATATGTACGTATACGATATGATTTGAAAAGCATGTCAAACAAATGATTAACCTTCTCAAATAGGCAATCACCTCAATAGTTTGGCACCATAGAGTTGAGATTAATTTTAAACTATAAATCAAAAGTTCAAGCTTAAAATGAAATCACCTTGATAAGAAACCAAGATGAGATCACTCGATATTGAGATTTGTGATCGAAAGTAAAAAGACCCACAATTCAATTTGTTTGTCTTAATATGCCTATTGGAAGTCATGTTGATTATATGAAATCAAGTAAAATTATGGACTCAAGTTAGATATTGAGAGTATCTAAACTATCACTTATACAGTATTGATATATAAATGATGAAATAAATATGCTTCCCTAAAAAATAGAGTAATACCGTAACATGTGTTTCATACCACATGTACATTGTTTGACCAATAAGGGTAATAGAAGAATAGATATCTACTTCTTATTGTGTGAGACTCTTGAGATCAAAGATTTCATATTTAGTACACTAAAAAATTTTCAAGGATTTTCAACTATTTTTTAAAGTTTTGCTCCATGTTAGCTATCTTGGATTGTTAACAATGGTCATGAATGATTCGATCTAATGGGATATTCTAGATAGCAGTTGAATTAAAATGAAGAGATTTTAGAAGAAGGGAAAATCATTTTGGTGTCATATTTGGTTCTATTCACAGGTCGATTGATTATGTTTGAAATGTCAAATATAATTATGAATACATAAGTACATCATATAATATGATAAAAGAAAGATCGTGAGAAACTTGAAATGTGACTGAATGGGTTTAGGGTGCTGCATACTTAATTTACTTATACTTAAGAGTTACTATACATCCTAATAGTTATATAAGTAACTATACATATCATATCCCTATCTTGATTAATACAACGATGAAGCAAAAAAGAAGTGTGAACCATTGTACAAGCAAACATATTTGTTTAGAGGCAGTATGGTTGAAAGACCCAAAAAATAAAGGAATAGTCAAGGAAGCATGGAAGACAGAGAAGAACCCATGGCTTAGGGAAAAACTAGCAAAGTTGAAGCAAATGTTAGCAGCTTAGGATAAACAAAAGTTCAAAGGAACATATGCAGGAATAGATAATCTAAACCAAAAATTGAAGGTCGCCAGTTTACAAAGGTAGATGATGAGAGAATGGCATATGAGCTAGAGATTAAAAGAAAACTAAATGAGAAGCTTGAATAAGAACTCTTTTAGAGCTAACGTGTAAGGGTGAATTGGCTAAAATATAGAGATAGAAACACTAAGTTTTTTTACTCACAAGGCACCCAAAAGAGAAGGACAAACAAAATAAAGGGCTTGGAGGATGATAAAGGCATATGGCGTGAAGGGGGATATGATGTGGAAAAAATGGTTTTAGGATACTTCATTGATCTTTTCAAATCCAATAGGCCTAAAAATATGCATGAGATTTTGAAGGCTATTTCTTCACGGGTAATAGAAAAAATGACTGCAAAACTTTATGAGGCTTTTTTCTCTATGAGATATAAAAACTATTGCAGAACAAGTTCATCCAACAAAAGCCCCAACCCCTGATAGGACACCAACCTTGTTCTACCACAAATACTAGTACATAGTAGGTCAGAATGTCATAAACTTCTATCTTTTTGTTCTTAACAAGCGAATAGTCTAAAAGTTATTAATGATACTTATATTGTTTTGGTCCCCAAACAACCCAAACCCATAAAAATGTCATAGTTCAAGTCTACCAGTCTTTGTAATGTCTTGTACAAAATTATTGCAAAATCTCTTTCTAATAGACTGAAATAGATTCTTCCTCATTGTGTTAGTGAGAGTCAAAGCACATTCATTCTAAGTAGGCTTATATCAAATAACGTTTTGGTTGCTTATGAACTTTTACATGTATTGAGATAAAATGGAAAGGGTAAAATAGGTTGGGTAGCTTTAAAACTTGATATGAGCAAGGCCTATGATAGAATAGAATGAGAGTTTATCAAAGTCATCATAAAAAAAATAGGGTTTAGAGAGAGATGGATCTCAACCATAATGCATTGTGTAAAAACTATTTCATACATAGTGATGATCAATAGGGATATTATAGAGACTATCATCTTAGAATGAGGTTTAAGACAAGGAGATCCCCTTTCACCTTATCTATTCTTAATTTGCACAAAAGCTCTCTTGGTACTTCTATCAAAATACAAAGAGAATGGCTTGTTACAAGGGTTTCGTGCCAGTATAAGAGGACCAAAGATAACCTACCTCTTTTTTTACCAATGATAGCTTACTTTTCATTAAAGTGGACAAAATGAAGGCAAACAAGTGAGAAGGCTACTTAAGGTATACGAGAAAGGGTCAGGACAAAAGATTAATTACAATAAGTTAGGTTTGATCTTTGGCAAAAACACATGCATTGAGAGGCAAGAAATAATCAAAAAATTGTATTGGATACAATCCACTAACAGCCTAGAGAAATATCTAGGGCTGTCAATGTTTATAGAAAGGGGGGAAAAAGCATTTAGAGGAGTGTTTGACAGGATGCAGCAAAAAATTCAAAATTGGAGTCATAGATGGATCTCTGTGGGTGGAAATGAGATTTTTGTGAGATCTATATTGCAATTTATATCCTTTTATGCTTTGTCATGTTTCATTTTCCCTAAAGGCTTATGCCAAGAACTTAATAAAATTATGGCAACATATTGGTGGAGCCAGAAGAAAGGGCATAGAAACATCCATTGGATGGCTTGGACAAAGCTTTGTAAAACGAAAAAGGATGGTCAAATGGAGTTTCAAGAAATAAAAGCTTTCAACCTGGCTCTCCTAGCAAAACAAGGGTGGAGAATGCTAGTGGACTAATCATCTCTAGTCTACAAGGTTTTTAAGGCTAAATACTTCATCTATTCTTCCTTTCTTGAAGCAAGTGTAAGAAAAAGCTCATTTTATACATGGAAAATTATTTGCAACGGTAAGGAAATACTGAAGCTTAGTCTTCATTGAAGAGTGGGAAATGGATAGAATATTAGGATATGGCATGATCCATGGATCCCAGGGGTTGAAACATTCACACCAATTTCAGTAGTAGGTGGCAACCAAGACGATGGAATGGTTAAAGACCTTATTGATAATGAAGCATGTAGATGGGATAGTGGTAAGTTGTTACAACGATTTTCAATTGATATAGTGAAGAACATTATGGCAATCATTAAGTAGAGTTGAGGATCACGATGCCCTTGTTTGGAATCATAATAAGGATGGGGTGTATAGTGTAAAAAGTGGATACCGTATTCAGAAAGCACATGACCAATAGGCACAGGTGATTCAGACAAAGAACATGGGTGGAATAAAGGAATGGGAAAGAAAGTTATGGGGAAGAATATGGCAAGTGGATCTACCAAGCAAATTAAAGGTTTTCGGCCAGAGGATGTGAAACAAAATCCTCTTTGTTTATAAAAATTTACAATGGAGGAAAATAATGGCACAAGCAAGATGTCAGAGATGTAATGCAGGGGAGGAAATGGTGCTACATGCCACTGTTGAATGCCCAAAAGCAGCAACAGTTTGGAAAGAATTAGGATTGGATAACCATGATGGGAGATTCTAAGAATAGAGGGTTGGTCAATGGCTAAGAAGAATTATGAGTTTGAGAAAGATATGATCAGGGATTTAAATAGCGGTCATGGTCACATTTTTTGTCGTGTTACGTTTATCACATTTTCAAATATAACGGAGATCATTGTGGTCATTAGGTCATGAATTTTTTGTAATTTTTCACAATTTATTATAAAATGTAATGTTTATAATTATAATTATAATTATAAAAACTTTTATTTAATGTTTTTTAAAATAGTTTATGACACTATGTTTTTTATTTTCAAAAAAAAATATTTAGAATTTTATTTAGATTATAATAAAGCATTTAAATTTGGTTTAGCAACAAAAAATTTTACTTGAGCCAAGTTTATATTCAAAATTAATTCTAGATAAATCAGAATATTAACCAAACATAATACGTTAACTACCAAACATCCATATTTAATAAAATTACAAACTTAAAAATATAATAATTTCAAATTCCATCAACTATAATTATAAATTAATAAGAATTAATCTAATAACAAAAAAAAATGACAACAATATAAATACCAAAATAACAAAAAAATTATTAAATTTCAAATACAAAATTATAAATTAATAAATAACAAAATCAAATCATAATATTTAATTTTAATTATTTTTCATCTAACTTATACAAAAAATTTATTAAAATTTTTCATAAAAATCCATATATATAATTTCAAAAATTAAAAATTTTCAAACTTATATTTTAATAAAATTATTACAAAATTAAATAAATAAAAACCCACCCACCCGCCCTAACCTACCCCACCCCTCTTAGGACCCATGCATCCCCCTTAATAGTAGATAACCCCCTTCTCCAAAATTTCCCCCAAGTTTTGATAAAAAGGTAGAAACCCTCATCCTTCTTCGTGTCTTCTTCTTATCCCTTTTTTTCTCTCTGCATCTATCACTCTTTTTTATGTACCATCATCAATGTCATTGCTTACAAAGTATCTTGATCTCATCTGTTTTAGATTATCACAAATATCAATATTATTTTACAAAAATTTTACAAAAAAAAAATGGTAATTTAATTATTTTCTTAATTTATTTGATTTTGATTATTAATTCAAGATTTGTGGTTGATTTGAATTTAAGTAATTTATGGATTGAGTTAGGGTTATTATCGATTAAAGTTTTTTTGTTTAATTTGAACCAATGACTAAGAAAATGGGGATAGTGACAATAACGGTCCATTATTGCCACTATTTCCTATTACACCATTTTCTAATGACCGTTACACATTATTTTGAGTGTGATTCAATTTCTCGATCGTATTTTTCTCGATAACAGTGGCGAATGGTGGCGTTATCGTAATTTCGTGATCGCTATTCTGTTATACAACCTCTATTTGAAACCCTAGATATGATGGAGCATCTTTGGTGATATGGCCAAGTAGGAACAATCATGTTAAGAACAAAGAAGATAGAAGCAGCCAAGTTACAGCTTTTTTTGCCATTCAATACATGGAAGAGTATAAGAGAGCATAAGAACACGTCAAGAATCCAACAACAAAAAACACGAGTAAGTGGCAAGCACCACAAGAAGACAAGGTTAAGATAAACTGTGATGCGACTCTAGATGATGACAGGGGCCTATGGGGGATAGGCATAATCGCTCGTGATTCAGAGGGTGGAATTAGGGGAGCAAGGTGCAAATAGATCCTAGGAATAATAGACCCCATATTAATTGAAACACTAGTAATGGTGGAAGTAGTAAAGATGGCATTAGAGATAGGCTTTCACCAAATTGAGCTGAAAGGTGACAAAAGGGAGATAATACTTCAATTAAGGTTGATGGACAAAAACCTATCCTATATTAGAAATCTTATGAAGGAGATTAAAGTAGACTATAACATTTCATGTCATAGGAATGTATGCATGTCAATAGGGAAGGAAATAGGGTGGCCCACCATATGGCAAAGAGGGCCTTGGGGGGAGAAGGCATGAGTACTTGGCTTTAAAATTTTTCATTTGAACTAGTTGTTTTATATGAACAAGATATAGCTAAAAATTAGTAATGAATTTCAATTTATTTTCAAAAAAAAAAAAAAACCTATGTGATTATGAGCTGCTATATGTACTTGATAATAGTATAACTAAGCTCTAGAAATATACTGATCGTATGATTTATTTTCTTATATGAATCCGATGTAAAGAATAGAGAAAACATTTTCAAGATCATTAGAGTTTATCACCCATTCTATGCGAGTAAGAGATATAAGAATAACTGCCCATAATGGGCTTAACTCAATGAAACCAATTGCCTTGGCAATTTATTTTCTTAAAGAAAAACTGCCTTAAATAGATTTTCTTTTTAACAAGTAAAAAATACCTCTTACTTTTTGTTGCTTAAAGAACAAAAATTGGACCATTAACATATAATCAAGAATATAAAGAGAAAGTCTTTCAAGAAAAAAAAAAGAAGGAAAATGAGAGAGAGAGAGTCAAGTAGGTATTTGAACAACTATCAATGAAAAATTTTTACATTCAATTTGAAAGGACTTATGTTGTGAAATCGAATAATTTTCGTATTGTAATCTTATTTAACGATCAGTAATTCGAGTTCTTTTTCATTTTCATTTTCACTTTCACTTAACAAATAAATATATATATGTGTATATATGTGATTTTGTTCGTATATGTCTTTCATGAATTTTTCTTTTAATTAAAAATTAATTGATATTCTATTAGTATAATTTTTTTAACTTTACAAGTGAAATTAATATAATAACACATATCCATTTTGAATTAATTTTTTATTTTTTTAAATATACCTTAAAGAACATTAATTATCCTTTCAACTTCATTTGTAAAATTAAAAAATTATATTGACAATATATTTAATAATTTCTCTTATATTATTTAGATTTGCAACTCAACGTTAAGAAATTATTAGCTACAATTATTTTTATTTAACTTTTGTATTATTTATACTTTAATAATAATTACTTTTATTAAAAAAATAAAAAAAAGTGTGCTCCATTATCATTAAATTATCATAAACATTGTTTTTCACCGATAAAAAAATTGTACCGGCATCAAAGTGCGAGCCAATTTTCTACTATGCCATAAAAAGGAGCTCTGAGTTATGCAATGCTCTAACCCTACGTAAGGCACATGTGGTAGTTTTATTTTTATATTATTAATTTTATATAAATATTTATAAATTAATGAAAATAATATTATAAATTTATTAAAAAATATTTATATAAATTTTTACGCACGGTAAGTGTCCTTACCGCCTTTTTCTAAACGTTTCAAAATAAAAAAGATAATATATTTAGAATATTAAGAAATTTATTTTAAAAGATAATATATCAATACATTTGATATTTTTAAAATTTAAAAAATAATAAAATAATAAAAATATTTAAAAATTAATATATCTAAATTAAAATTTACTTATAATAATTTAAAAATTATAAATATTCACCTAAAAAAACTTTTTGAATAATTTTTTATATGTAAAAAATATAAATTATTCACATTCAGATCACAGATTTTATTAAATATTTATGCATTGTGTAATTTAATACATATAATTTTTTAAGTTTATGGATTTTTTTAGTTTTTTAAAATTATTGCTTATCTATTTATTTATTTTTTATTATATTGTTAGAATTAAAAAAAAAGAAAGAAAGAGACATTTAATTTTTTTAAACAGATAAAATAATAATAATAAAAAGAAATTGAAATGCTACCGGTGCGCCAGTTAAGGCGCCCCATAAGAAAGGACATATTCGCCACAAAATGCTGTCGTTTCAACTTTGTGTAAGAAAGGCGCAAAGTGGCTGAGTTGTTAGTAGCCGACTAGCCCCTCCAACACTTGCTGCAACACTGCATTGAATAAAGAAGGTGGCGGTTTAGGGTTTAGTAGAGGAAAAAGCAAGAGAAGAAGAAGGGAGGTATGGTGAAACTCACGGCCGACTTGATTTGGAAGAGCCCTCACTTCTTCAATGCCCTCAAGGAGCGAGAATTGGATCTTCGAGGTGCTGCTTATCTTTCTTCTGCCAACCCTTATAATAATCTCCAAACCCCCTTCCTTTTAGAGTTGATTATCTTTTATTTTTTTTTCCTTGTTCAGGTAACAAAATTGCTGTAATCGAGAACCTGGGTGCTACCGAGGTGCGTATTACTTTTGTTCTTCTGTTCACCCCGAGTCAAGAAAAATGGTTATGGCCGTCTTTATCTCAATGGCTCAATTGACAGGACCAATTCGATACCATAGATTTGTCTGACAATGAGATTGTCAAGCTGGACAACTTCCCTTACCTTAACCGCTTGGGTTCCTTACTCATAAACAACAACCGAATTACCCGTATCCATCCCAATCTTGGGGGTAAGCTTTGAACAACACTTGGATTTGCCTTCTTCTAATGTTGCATGTCTCTATTCTCTGATGCTCCTCACATTTACTTGTCCTGCAGAGTTCTTGCCCAAATTACACACTTTGGTTCTCACAAACAACAGGCTCGTGAACTTGGTGGAGATTGATCCTCTTTCATCTCTTCCTAAGCTGCAGTTCCTTAGCCTATTGGACAATAATATTACAAAAAAACCTAATTATAGGCTATATGTGATTCACAAACTAAAATCACTTCGTGTTCTGGATTTCAAGAAAGTCAAGGCTAAGGTGATTGAATATGCTAAACTTTTATTTTATCCTTTAAACAAATTTGCTGCTGCTTATTTTGTGTATGATTATGTGAAATTGCTGTGGTTAATCCAGAAACTTCTAGCCACAGACCTGTTTTCATTTGTCTGACAGTATTTGCCTAATTGAACCTTTAGCTTTATAAGCATGAAATTCCTTTGCAACAATTGTTTTGTCCTCCCATGGTTTAATTTGAATGAAACAAATTATATTGTGCAGTAGAACTGTAGGTTCATAAAGTGCAGTTCTCTGGTTTTAGTGATTGAGAGTTAACCTAATTAATGGAATAATAATAGTGGATGGTAGAATGGTTTTTTAAAATTTCTTCTTATTGAGTGCTGGCCTCGACTCCATCATAGGGTTATTGACTATTAGAAAAAGATGTCTTGAAATCTACTTTTTGTTCAAAATCACAATTCCATCTTTTTGCCTAATGCTTTGGTATTGCTCATGTTTTACTTATTTCACAAAGAAACACCATGCTCTATGATTGATTGATTGATTTGATGTAGCTTAAGCTTTTTTTTTTTTTTTCATCTTTGGGTGGGTGGGGGAGAAAGGGGGTGGGGAGGGGCTAAATGTTCTAATTCTCCATGATTTTGAATTCCTCATGCATCTATCATATGAATTAATTTATCATAATTTTGCTTCATGGGTCACAGGAGAGATTGGAAGCTGAAAATCTCTTTGCATCTAAAGAAGTTGAAGAGGAAATGAAGAAAGAATCTGCAAAGACAATAACACCAAAAGTGGTTCCAAATGTTTCAGAAGTTGCAGAGGAAGAACAGATGCCAAAGCTAGTTGCCCCTACACCTGAGCAAATTATAGCTATCAAGGTATCAACTTTTTTCTGATAATACTAGTTTGAAACAGTGATAATATTATTGACGGTGTTTTAATTTTCATAATGATTTCTTTTTAGATGGTTTTGCATATGCAACTTAGAAAGGCTGTAGAGAACATTTCAGGAAATGAGTATGAAATGGAAAAAAAGAAAAATTGATAGGAATCCAGGGAAAAATGGGAGAAACGTACCTTTTGACTACTTCAATTGCTCTCACAAATTCTTGCTTGGATACCATTTACAGAGATATAAGGGAAACATAAAGAGAGCATAAGAATTAACTCTGACTGACAAGAATCTTGACCAACTTTGTTATACTGTGTGATAACTATTTAGACTCTCATTTGAGGTTTGGCCAAACAGATAAAAGGGCTCTCATTTGAGTGAAATATAACTTTTATAGTTATAATGCTCTGAAGTAATGTGTTCTCTTTTTTTTTTTTTTTGTTTTAGATGAGAGTAGAATATCCTTTCACTGAAATCTGAGAGCACAAGTGCTTCCAAATTTTCTTAGCATGCATGGACTGATAATTTGATCTTAGGATATGACTGAGGAAGTGCTTAGAAATATTAGAAAGGGATATAAAGACTATAGTTATGGGTTTTGGGTTTCTAAAGACTAAAGAAAGACTCTAGAATTATTATTTTCGCATCCATTAGAATATGGTGTCTCATTGTTTAATGAAACTTGGGACCAAGCAAGGGAAGTTGCAATAGAGCAGTGAGAACATACTTTGATGCAAAGTTATCAAATATGCTTTCCTCCCTCGATTTTCTGAACTGGATCGTAGAATCACAAAGGCAGATCCTTCACGATTCAACTCTCGAAACCAAACAATCTATTGGTTAGGAGAAGTAAAGGATTGAAGTTGAAAGAGGAGACAAGGAAATTGAATACTTTTCTCAACTGCCAAAGTCTCAAATGCCTCTGAAAGATAGGGAGAAAGAGGAATTGTAGATGACAACTATGTTTAGTTTTAACTTTTCTTTATTTGTTATATGCCTATTGTGTAGGCTATGCAAGTGAAAATTTGTAGTTGTGAAGCCCTGATTCTTTTTTTTTAAGTAGTGAAGCCCTAATTCTTAATTCTACAAAAAAGATCCTAATCTGCAAACAAACTTTTATTTAAAAGTATTTTAAATTTTTTAGAAATACCCATTAGTTTTGAAGTTTAAAATTAATTTAAATTAATTATGTCAATAATTTTTTATAATATTTATCTCATTAATTTTAGTTACACTTAATTAAATAAAAATTCAATTTAAACAAGGAAAAAAATTTAGCAAGCCAATGACTACTACCTCCATGTACCACATTCCTGTTTAGTAGCGATTTATGTTCCCATTTCCATTCCTTGAACCAAATCGGTCTGTGTTCCACGTAGCTTTCTGATGTCAAGATTTGGGGATTAAAAATGATCCTTGGGGAAAACCATTTTTTAATTTCTTCCTGTAAAAGATTCTATGGTGGATTCAAGTCTTGATGATATGAATTATAAAACATGAATGATGCTTGAATCTTTTGTATAATTATTTAACTTTCAGTTACTTGTTTAGTGGTAGAATTAGAGATTGATATTTAGGATGATTCGTGTCATCAATAACAATTTGCAAATATTAAAGGAATTTTAAGCGGGCTTGGTGATGACGATAAAGGTCATAAAACTAATATAGTAGAACTAAAACTCCCTTAAATCTCATGGAAGAACCTGTTAGGCAGTTCATTTAAGGGCTGTCGATCATACTTGTAAAAAGGTCATAAAACTAAGAAAAAGGTAGTATTAAACTGCCCCTCAATATCATAGAAGAACCTGTTAGGCAGTTCCTTGAGAGTTGTCAATCACAGTTGTAGTTGCCAACCAGAATTGAAGTTTGATGATATAAATTATCAAGTTATTAGGGGTGCTTTTGGTTTGAGAGATCTTGGAAGATTACTGATGACCTCAAACCTCGCTGGAGGTCATCTTCCCTTGTTTGGTTTGATGAGTAATCTCAAAAGTTCAGTATCCTTGTTTTCTCTTAGTCCCAGTATAGCCTGTTTTATTGGTGATCTCCTTACCTCCCTAAGGGGGTGAGAATCTAAAGGTACCAGCTTGGTAAAGTTAGACCAAGTTGGATTAATGGTTTTCAAGACAGAAATACCCCTAGTTATGCCAAGAAAATGAATGATAAAAAACCTAACCTGACTCTTGAAATCCCAGTTTAGATGATTACTTTATAAAGAGTGGTGTCAGTTTATCATTTAGTATGGATTAGGAAATGATGAATTAAATTGAATCATGTTAGAGAAATATGCTGGAAATAATTTAGGTTAATACCAGGCAAGGGCATGCTAGAAAGTAAGTATTGGAAGTTTTCCTAGCATGACCAAATGTAATTTTGTGTGTTTACAAAAAATTAGATGCCTTAATTCTTTGTTTAGGAGCTACAAAGGGGGGAGGAAGCAAAGTAAAAGGCGGGATTTAAAAAGAGGAGAAAGGGAAGGGTAAGGAATCCCTCCTGTGATTGCTTAAAAAAGAAGTGGGAAGGGAGAGGGAGGGGCATGCTAATAACCTTGTTTGGATAATGTGTGGAAAGGAAATTATAACTTATCATTTGTTTTACAATTATATCCTTTATAGGCTAAAATGACATTGACATAAGGATGATTTTGTCTATATGATTTAAAGTATTTAACGAGGAATACTTCTCCAATCCAAAGGATTTTAAAGAAATGAAGGTGTTGGAGGTGGCATGTACCCCCTTCAAATCCCTTCCTTTCATTTGGAATGTTCTCCAAACATGGGAGAGGGTCCACTACCCCTTTCTTTCCTTTTCCTTCCCTCCCTTGCCTTCTAACCAAACATCGTCAGGTTATCTTCCCTATTTCAAAGCAATTCAGGGAAAGCTTTTAAGTTTCAATTTGACATGAATTCCATAATGTATGTAAGTTTCTATGCTTGCCTCGCTTCATTGTTATTGCTTAAGGCTACTAATTGCTTTATTCCTCAATTTAATAATTTTTATTACATGTTTGAGTTTGATATATACTAGCATGAGATTTGAAAGGGTTTTAAAAAGTTACAATTTAATTACACAAGGTGGTTGACAAAGTCTATAATTACTTGACTTTCTTTATGGAGGATGGTGATGGTGACTTCTGACAGATGCATGAATATGCAAAAATTTCCACTGGTTATGAACTATGTGAACATGTCAATTAATGTGTTCTTTCTTTTTCTTTTAATTTCCACAATATCATTGTTATATTTGTGTTCCTAGTCAAAAAGCATGGACCCACAAAATATCGAACAACAATATGCTTGATTAGTTTTTGTGAAAGAGAACAGTTCAAGGATATGCATTCCCCTGTGATAGTCAATGTAAAATCTTACATCTATTGTAAAATTGTGACTACTTGCACCCACCCTCTTATGCACACACATCTCAACTGCATTTGTGAGAAGGAAATCATACATGTATGATAAGAATGTGCCTAATTGGGTAGTACTTTTGAGGAGATTTGGGTACTGGGGTCTGGAATCTGAACACTATAATTGTCCAGAAAAGGTATTGATGTCTAGTTCCTGTTGCTAAATTATTTTACTTGTGTACTGCTCTTCAATTTGCCTAAAGCTTGTATATTTGTGATTTATTTGTGTCTAAACCACTTAAATGTTCATTTAATTTCATCATGTTTGTAAATGATTTCTGCATATTTGTAAAGCATGCGTAAGACTAAATTCTTATCTTGTTTATATTTATTTGACATACAGGCGGCCATTGTGAATTCTCAGACTTTGGAAGAGGTTGCAAGACTTGAAAAGGTGCTTGCTTAATTTCATGAGTGCCTTTTAAAGATATTGTCATTTAGATTTCTTTCTTAATTTTAACATTCCATTCTGGATGGTTCTTTGCATGAGCAGGCACTAAAGACAGGTCAGCTTCCTGTGGATTTGATAATTCCAGGTGATGATAAAGGTGCCAATGTTGTTAAAGGGAAAGATGAGGAAACTGTTTCTGATATTCAAAATGAGTCCAATGTTGAAACAGATAATATGGATAAAGAAAAGAATGAAGAACCTGCACCCATGGAACAGGTATGTAGATAGTTGTTATGCTGATCCTGAATTGAGTCTTTGTGCTCATATTATTTTGTTTCTTCTCCTTGTTCATGCTGTTCTTCCAAGAGGCTGAAGAAGGTTCCCTCCCATGTCCTTTGCACTTAGCTAAGATAGATATGAATGGCAAATGCTAGCCCCCCTTAGTGATATAGCGTTAATGTCTTATCTTGCACTTGAAAATGGGCATATAAAGGAAAAAAATGTCTGATTAAGAAAAATAGACCTCGTTATTTTATGTACTTCATAAGCATTGGATTGAAGTATAGCAACATGTAGTCAAAAGTAAAGGGAACATGGAGGCACCGTAAGTACTAAATGAAGACTGGTTTTAAATATTTTAGAAATGAAATGTCCATTTCTATACTTAGCTCAATGAGGCATTAATGCCAGGCTAGATGGAATATGCACATTTCTTGATAATAAAGATCATAATACAAACATATTTGATGTTATTGATATTAAAGTGGATTATACTTGCTAGATTGCCTAATATCATGAGCAAAACCATTATTTTTTGGACATAAACAACAAACATTCTTGTATCTTGTGCAAGTTTCTGAAAACAGTGGAGCAAAGGCATCACATAGATAGATTAGAAAGACCAAAATGGCTTCGTATATGAATCAAGGCTGCCTTTTGGAGTATCATTTATGTAAATTTTACATAAAAGAGTTGTCATTTAATAAAATGTTTGCCTCAAGTACTGTTTTCCTTGAGTAAAGCTCTTGCCAACACATCAAAAGCCATTACTTTGCTTACGTGACATTGAAGGGTTTTAGGGCCTCCCTAAGCATCTATGCAATTGCCTAATTCACTGACTGACGAATTTGGTCAGTAAGTGGCTGCTAATTTTAAGAGCCATTGCTTCACTCCAAGAGATAGATTGGTTAACATCTATATTGAAAGGACTAAATAGGTTCTTGACAAGGTTGAGCTTGTTTATTGAAGGAATTCTCAAGCTCAGGTTTAATAGTTTAGATGCTAGAATTTGCCTCCATTACACTTTATTGTCTATTTATGATAATTTTAGTTATAAAATGATAAATTCAAATACAAAAGATTTAGGATTAAATATAAAAATAGTCATGTACCATATACTTTTTGTCAATTTAATACTTAAAAAAATAAAATTCGCAATTAGGTTCCAAAACTTTCATTTCATCAATATCTAATAAATTCATGACATGTGTCAACTATCTATTTAAGTAAATTTTATGTGATATTTCAAATAAATTTTAATTTCATTTAGAGCAAACAAAGTTCAACCATCTTAATGGTTCTCAGCGAAAACAAAATTTAGAACTAACCAATTAAAATTCAATTTTGATGAGATTTATGTTTAATTTAGAAACACATAAAAATTCTAGATTGGCAATTTAGATAAACAACAAAATTTGATGCGGTTTTTTGTTCCAAAATTGTTTTACCAAAGTTGTAGCATAAGAATTAATGTGTGCACAGTAATAATATAAACTAAAAACTGAATCTAGCTTCTGGATCTTGATTAAAGCTTACAAATTTTCCGGTAAACGGATATGAGAAATTTTTTGGCTTCACCTTGGTATCATAGCCATGTGGAATCAAATTTATACTTATTATTATTATTCTTTTAAATTGTTTTGGCATATTGGAACATATCCTACATGTATCATGATGTCTTGAGTGTGTATCTGGCTGATATGGATACAACACGAATATGTTGGGTACAGTGATGTTCATGCTTTATAGATATCTGTTTTAATACCTTCAAACCCCATACTTCAATGCTATTAAGTTTATTTACAAAGATATGTTCAATATAATAAATTTAAGATGTGTTTGATATACAAATATTATGGATAGGATAAGATAATATAAATTATAAATAAGAGATTAAATGACATCATTTTATCTTATGTTTGGTTTGTGTAAGGATTAAGAATATGATAGGATGATTTTTATCTTCTATCATGTTTGTTATATGTAAGATTAAGAGTACTATAAAATATTTTTTTATTAATAAAAAATTACTCTTTTTTAAAGTAATAATACTTTAAATTTATATTTTTTATATAAATATAATTCAAACTTTTTTAACTAAAAAATACATATTTTAAGACGAGTTAAATTTATATTTTTATAAAACAATCAATCATTTATAAATAAAATTTAAAAACTATTTTTTAAAAACTATTTTTTATCGAAAATATTTTTTTCACTATTTTTTCCTTTCATTTTCTTTTATTTTTAATTTTTTTTCATTTTATAGTTTAAATTTAAAATAATTTATTTGGTTGAAATCTAAAATTATTTTTTAAAAAATAGTTTTCCAAAACAAATTGTTGAGGTTTTTCGAAAAACAAAATAAAAAATATAATTGATTTGTTTTCTTTCCTTTATTTTTTCACCTTTTTCTTTTATTCCCCCTCTTAGTATGAGGGAAAAAAAGGAAAAATAGATTAAAAAAAAAAAAAAGAGAGAAGAGAAAAGAGAGAGAAGAAAAGAAAGAAAAATGAAAAAAAAATTTTAAATTTAATAATTCAAAATTTATTAATTAAAAATTTTTACTTTAGAATAGTTTTATTATTAGTAGTTAATTTTATTTTTAAAGGAAATTAATTCTTAAAAATTTAAAATAATGTCAAAACAATATCTTTTATTTATTTGAAAGAAAGAAGTGAAAAAAGGAGAACAGAAAAATAAATAAAGAAAATAAGGGAAAAAAGAAAAAAAAAATAAAGAGGGAAAAATAAAATAGGGAAAAGGAAAAGAAGGGAAGATGAAAAAAAAAAAAAAAGGGTTAACCAATTAAATAAGGACTCGTCTTTTTATTCAAATGTTTAAGTTATATTTTACATGTAAATTTTAGAAGTAAAATAGGGAATTTATTTTTTGACTAAAGTAAAATAGATCATTTATAAATATCTATCATCTAATCTTATAGGATTAGAAATTATTCTCCCATTTTAGAGAGGATTAAGTCATCCTATATTAAGTGGATGGCTAAGACTTTTTACAATCCAATCCTTTCTTACGTGTTCGTCAAATATAAAATAGGATAATAATATTTTATTCATAATTTTATGTATCAAATATGTGTCTTGTTTATTTCATGTTATACCGGATTCTATGCCTGTGCACATGTTTTTGATGTGTATATATGTTAAGATATCCACTTTGGCTGAATTCAAGTGGGAAGTGTGGGATGAGATTTGGGTAGAGATATTTGGTTTGAACCATAATGCTCCCAGTTATATATAAATAAAAAGAAAAAGAAAAAACTGCTAACTTATAAATGATTTATTAACTTATAGCTTAAAAGATCTAAAGCACCCTTGAGATCTAGGTTGACTTATTTAGTTAACAATCTTAAAAATAAAGGGCAAGCTAGCCTTTCATTTTTAAGCTTAACGATTGAGCTCAAATATAGTTGTCTTTTGAGCAAATTTCTTGAATTTTTCATCTGAGCATGTAGTTCAGTTTTATGATTCATGGCTTGTAGTGGCTCAAATTCTTAGCTTCCATAGATTTGTTCTACTCCTACCTGCATTGTGTTGGGGACAGACCATTCTTTTAATGACACTGTAATGAAGATTTTTAAGTTTTCTTAAATGCGTTAAGTTACGTATCTAGTCTTGGATGATTTCATGTGTTCTATCGTGAGATAAGTCTGGTTTGTCTGAAAGGAATTTAATAGTTTCTTTATGCTTCTAATAGTTATCATGCAGGGATAGAGGTGTAGATACATGTATATTTTCTTTATTGTTTAATATATGGTTGTCAATTATATATTTATTCATTAGTTTATCTGATAGGCTAATAATGCTGTAAGTGGTCTGTACTCTTTTTGTGGCTTTTTTTTTTTTTTTTTACAGGAATAGCGTTGGTAGATTCTCAAGGGGCTTTTACATCACTTGGTGCGTTCATCTTGGAATGGTTGGGTTTGCAAGTTGTATTGAGAATTCACATGGAACTCTGACTCTCTCTGTCTCTCTCTCTCTCTCTGTCTCTCATGTACAACCATGAAAACTGTCGTTTAACCTAATTGCTTCTGGTACTGAGATGCTTTACCTTTCTAAAGGTGCAAAAGAGATGTTTTCTGCAAATGTATGTTTGGATATTGAGTTTCGACGATTTTGACATACTGGTGGATTTATCTGCTCCAGGTAACTTAGGATGAAGCTTGAGTATTGATCTTTTTATTTATTTATTTATTATTATTTTTCTATGTTTGCATGTTATTTGTGAAATTTTAGACTTTGTGAAAAGTTGAACTGAGCTTAAAGACCGGTTTAACTTGCCCAACTCATCTGAAAACGGATTCGATTTCACAAAATCACTCTAATACTCATGCCCAAATATGATGAAACTCCAATATCAGTCGACTACACATGAATCTCTCTCTCTCTCTCTCTCTCTCTCTCTCTCTATATATATATATATATATATGTATATGCTTTTCTCATTTTGAATTTTATTATTAAAAATGACATATATATATGTATATGCTTTTCTCATTTTGAATTTTATTATTAAAAATGACAAATATGATATAGAAAACATTTGAATTTAACATAATTTGGATTAATAAAAAAATTTATAATAATCAAAACTTGTATTTGAGCATAATATTTAATGGTAAATGGTTAGTGTATGTGTCATTTTTAAAGATGCTTAAGATCAAGAAGAAAAAGATCAAACCCAAGTGTTTAAGACATTACAACACCAAATACTTATGAGGTTAAGTTTTTAAGTATATAAAGTAAAAGTTATCATATTAAATTAAAAATCAATATCTCAAGTAACTCTGAGCAATATTGTTACAAAAATTTCTAGTTTCCAAACGTCAAATAATGTGATCGAAACATACTAAATATCCGAACTAATATATCTTTTAAAATTGATATCAAAATTTTCACAAATAAAGTTGTTCAATATTAGAGGCTGATTCTAATCTTGCTAAAACAAGTTCTCATCAAATCATGTATGATGAAATCATCACAGAATTGATCTTTTCAAACTTTTTCTATAACTCACTATAATAGGTTCAGGAAACAAAGAAAAGATGTGTACGAATGAGATATCCAACAAAAAAAAGATGAAAAAAGATCGAATAGAAGAATTTCTGAATATTTAGTGATATTAAATGTGTCGATTCCAATGGTAGTCAAAAGATGTACATATCAAAATACGAAAAAAAAAAAAAAAAAAATAGGTGTAATAACGGAACAAGTAATTGACATCATTTCAATTGGAATAAATATGCTTTAAAACATTTAAATCAAAATTATCAATCATTATGATTAGAAAATAATGAGTGATATACTCTTGCATTCACAAACATATTTTCTCTATAAAGTAATCTTTTTAGATAATAAAACTAAACAAATTTTAACAAATTTATAAATTTCCTTAGTTTCTTATAACATACCACTATCATACTTAATCTTAGAAACATAGGTCAGAACTAAAATAAAAATCACAATTAAATCTTGGTGATAATAGATTAGAAATAATTCTAATATAACAAAACTTGCTCAAAGCCAAGTTTTATGTGTTCATCTCAAAGTATATTAAGCATTAACATAGTCAATAAATATTAATATATAAATACATCCTAAACCCAAAGATTTAGGATATAACAATGCTATATACTTACTAAATCAATCCCATAAGCAAGTAAAACTATATATATCATACTGAATAAAAATCAAGAACTTCAAAAGTCTCGAAAATAGTATTTTATAAATCCTCGAGTCCTCAAAATTAAAGGTTACAAATATTCTTGATGATAAAAAAAAATAGTTTTTTTAAATAAATTATATCAATAAAATTTTAAATCTATTTAATAAAATTATCCTGTGTAAAAGTAAGCTTTCAACTTATCATGTTAAGAGAATTGTTCTCTTCCATTTCAAATCTTGATCTTATTTATATTGTAATTTAATTTGTCAATAACCTTACAAATATTTGGATTTATGCATATTTAATTAAAAAAAGATTTTTAAATTAAATTTGCGATTATAAAATACTCAATTTTAATTGTCAAATGAATAAAAAAAATGATCAAAGAAATTGTTGAATTAATATGAATTAAGTTTTTATCAATATATATATTTATTTACAAAATATGTTTTTATTACTCAATTACATTTGTTAATAAAAGCATAAGTCTAAAAAATAAATTTTATTAATGTATTACGCACAGTTCTTTTTGTTGAACGTGCCACGTGGCATTTTCTCCTTTCTTTCCTTTTTTTTTTTTGTTTTTGTGAGTTTTTTTTTTCTATTTAAATTTTAGAATTTTTTACCAAATTTTCTACAAAAATTTTTTACAGATTTTTTTAAAAAAATTCTACAAAAGTTTTTTAAAGATTTAAAATTTTTAAGATATAATTTATTAATTTATTTTCTTTTTTTTTCATTTTTTTAAAATTCATCCATTAAATAAAATTTGCTCTATACAAAATTTAATCGGAGTGCTATGTGCGCACCCCAAAATTTTTTGTTTTTTTATTTTTATTTATTTTTAACTTTTTAAATTTTTTTATTTTTAAAAAAATTTTTAATACTTAATAAATATTTTTTATTTAAATTTTTTAACTACGGGATACATTTTATTCTAATATTTCTTTTTTTTTTTGCTTTTTAAAAAAATATTTCTTTTCAAACTTTTTTATAAATATTTATTAAAAAATTTTAAATTTCTTTTTGTATGAAACCTACTTAATACTGAGAATATGCCACATGTGTTCCTTTTTTTTTCCTTTTTTTTATTATTTGTATTTTTTAAAATTTAATAAATATTTTAAAGAATATTACATAAAGTATGAATAATTTTGAATGGCATCCCCATTTATTTTTCTAATTTTTTAATTTGTAATGGATAATTTTGCAATAAAATGTGCCATTTGATAAAGATATCAAAATAATTCATATTTGATAGGTTTTGATCTATTCTGATTAGGAGACAACTTTGTTCAAATTGAGATCAAGTTTTTTTAAAGAAGCGAACTCAGGACAAAAGCATATTTAGGTTTCTTTGTCCCTACCCATTTTAGGGAATATATAAAAGTATATATTTTATTATTAATTTTATTATTTGTTATATTAATAAAGTTATTGTTTGATATATTAATTTAAGAAATTAATATTTTAAATTCAATAGGATATCAATATGGCACCCTCTATGAGTTTTTATTTTTTTTTATTTTTTATCTTTTCATTTTTTTCATTTTTTTGTTTTTGTCTATTTAATTGGATAAATTTTGTAAGAAAGAAAAAGCAATTGAAATATCCACATCACCTCTATTTGGCTTTTTTGACCTTTCGCTTTTTTAATTTTTTAATTAGATAAATTTTATGATAAAAAACAATAAAAAAATGACAAAATAAAAAAAAAATTAACCCATAACAACACACAAATAATTATATTAGTATTCATAAAAGCAACTAATGTAACAAAGCACAAGAGGCGTTCTAGTTATATATTAGATTAAGGGACATATTATTTTGTTTATAAAGGTATCAAATTGAAAATAATAATAATAGTAAGGGATAATGTCTTACATAACCCCTAAACTATTACATTTTGTTGGATTTGGTACTTAAACTAAAAAAGTTACTAAATAGGCACCTAAATTCTGATATCATGTATAAATTTAGTTCAAGAGTTAACTTTGTTAGCCAAGTTGTTGACTTGGCTATTTTGACCAATAAAAAACTACCATCTGGACATAAAATGACATGTTAACTTAAGTTGTTGTTTACATGTCATGCTTATATTGCCATATATTGACAAGTCTAAAAATTTTTTTTTAAATTTTTAAATTTTTTAAATTTTTTTCATTTTTGCTTTTCTCTTTTCCTCTCTCTTTTTTCTCGAATGTAAAACCCTAGAATTTGAAAACTGAACAACATAACCACAAGATTGTCCTATTTTTCAAAAATCAATCACTAGTTACCGTTGTCATTGTCGTCGTCACCACCACCAGGTTGCCATTGGCCACCATCGGTTGACCTTCATTGATACCCAAATTTCACCATGAGCTTTCACTTGGCCTTTTCATCTTGGATCTGGACTCGAATTTTCACAAATTGGCCTCTAATGTCCCAGATCTAAAGCTAAAGTCGCAACCTTTCAAACTCTTTCCCTTTATTTCTTAAACAGGTTTTTAAATAATGCTTCTAGAACCCAAGATTAAAATTCGAAAACCACAACTTTCACTGTTTGTTTTGGCATTGGATTTGCCACTAACACAAAGTCTTTCCTAAGAACAAAACTCAAATCCCATAATCTTAACTTGAAATTTTAATGTCGAAACCTTAATCTCTTTCCCTTTTTTTGTGCTTTTGGTTTTCTGTGATTGTGGGTGTGATTGTGGTTTTTTTTTATATGTTTGAGTATGGTGTGCTAGATTTCTTGATTGTATGCAAAATTTGGGTTTGAAGTTACCAAAATGTTGTGAATGTTCTTGGGTTGATGAGATTTTTGGGTTTTAACTACTGAGTTACTCGAGTTTTCTTTGTGTCTGCTCATGACTCTCTATTTTTTCTTGTGGTTGATTTCGGTTTGGAGCTGCTGATTTGACTTATGATTTTTGCTTATGATTTTGCTTGAATGCTTTTGGTTGTCGTGTTAAGGCTTACTTTGGGTTGATTTGACTTTTAAGTTTGGGTTTTACTTCTTGTGTTGTTGAGACTGTCGATTTTGCTAGGTTTCTTCTATTGTTTGGTGTTAAGGCTTCTTTGTTTCCTGCTTGATTGAAAATTTTTTACTTATATTTTTGAATTCTTTTACTGGGAAATTGAGCCTTTGATTTTGAAGAAAGATATGGCAGAGAAGATTTTTTAGAATTTTCAAAAAATTTTATAATATTTTTATAATTTTTTTGAATGCTAATGTGACATTAATGATGTTATGTGGATTAGATTTTTTGACATATATCAAAATCTTATTAGATGTTTATGCCACATCAATGTTTAGGATTAAAGATATAAACGATTGAAGCAAATTAATACACAAAAATGTAATTTAAGTATCTGATTAAATTTTTTTTTTGTTTAGATACCACATTAAAAAAATGCATAAGTTCAAAAGTCATATAAGACACTATCTCTAATAATAATAATAATAATAATAATAATAATAATAAAGGAAACATAGTTATGTGTTGCTATTTAGAAAGGCAAATGATTTGGTACAAATCCATGAAATTTTAATGTTGAAATTTTAATCTCTTTCTCTTTTTTTGTGTGCTTTTGGTTTTTTGTGATTGTGGTTGTTTTTTTATAGGTTTGAGTATGGTGCGCTGGACTTCTTGGTTATGTGCAAAATTTGGGTTTGAAGATACCAAAATGTTTGTAAATGTTCTTAGGTTGATGAGATTTTTGGGTTTTGACTACTGAGTTACTCGAGTTTTCTTTGTCTCTGCTCGTGACTCTCTATTTTTGCTTGTGGTTGATTTTGGTTTGAAACTGTTGATTTGATTTATGATTTTTGCTTGAATGCTTTCAGTTGTCTGTGTTAAGGCTTGCTTTGGGTTGATTTGACTTTTGAATTTGGGTTTTACTTCTTGTGTTGTTGAGATTGTAGATTTTGCTAAGTTTCTTCTATTGTATGGTGTTAAGGCTTTTTTGTTTCTTACTTGATTAAAAAATTTTGACTTATATTTTTGAATTCTTTGATTGGAAAATTGAGCCTTTGATTTTGGAGAAAGATATGACAAAAGATTTTTTAGAAATTTCAAAATTTTTTAGAAATTTTTTTAAAACTTTTTTTGAATACTAATATGACATTAATGATATAATGTTGATTAAATTTTTTGACATATATCAAAATCTTATTAGATGTTTATGCTACATCAATGTTTAGGATTAAAGATGTAAACAATTGAAGCAAATTAATACACAAAAATGTAATTTAAGTATCTTATTAGAAATTTTTTTTTGTTTAGATCCCACACTAAAAAAATGCATCAGGCCATATAAGACATTATCTCTAATAATAATAATAATAAAAGAAACATATGCTAGTTATGTGTTGCTATTTGGAAAGGCAAATGATTTGGTACAAATCCATGAAATATTCTTTTCTAATGCATCTTACGAAAAAAGATCTTTCTAAAGCCGTTTTTCAATTAACCTTAACCGATATTTTATGTGGATATCGTTAACTAGACAAACCTAATTTTAAAACTTTCAAAAAGTCATTTCCAGAGGCTGCTTTTTGCCGTGAGCAACATCACGTCTACGTCGAATTCGGGGTGCCACAGCTCAGGGTGCAATCTATAACAGGAACAACGACAGTTGAAAATATTTTTCTCAATACTTGCCAAAAAGCTACTCTGTAAACTCTCACCAATTGCCAATTAAAAATTTGATTCGATGGAAAGATAAGGTTTTCCACATAGCATACTACATCAACATGGAAGTACAAGCAAGTTCTCAAACACGTAAGAAGTAGACACATTTGGAAGGTCAATCTCCATGCTCTCTATGGCATCTGTTCTTCATGATAAAGATACAAGCCAAGACCAAATCGAGCACATGCCCTGCAGAAAGCTATTTCTTCTGCTGCAGAAACAGGGTCTACGATGTTAATGTCGCTGGATGATACTGTTCCAGTAGACTCGCGATGTGCCTGTATAAGAGTAAATGCACATGTTTAAGAATAAATCAGAAACAGAAAAAAGATTACATCTTGTTTAGCATTCCATTATTCCTCATGCAATGATTGTCAATAATTTTCACAATCTCAATAATATAATCAAGTAGTCATGAGCAGTGGTGTTTCATCAGTTGAATATCCAATTTCTCAAAAAGGAATAAATCAGTTCTCCATATTTGATTCTTTAAAAAAAAAAAAAACTTGAAATTAATGGTCTCATAGAATTGCAAACTCCATATAGACTTCCACTTGAAGCAAAAGGAAAAGCAGTCATAATCCACTTCTAACCTCACATGGATCCTCCCCAGAGAGTTTATACTTTAAAAGAGACCCATTAAAACAACTCTGTTCATATATAAATTGTCACAAACCTAAGAACCCTTAAGAGAAAGAGCACGTAAAAGGACTATAACAGAGAACCAAGTCTGGAGCACGTATAGAGTTTTAAGGCTTACAGATTTTCTATGATTGACTTCCATCTCAGATTAACCAAAACCTAAAATATGCATTACATGCACATGCATGCAATTCAGCTTGATGGGGATGGCAGCCTTCTCATAGGTGATGCTTTTATTAGGAGCTGGTAGGGAATCTCTATATTGTGCCCTACCAACAAAAATGAGTGTGGCAAATTGGTGCCTTTACCCACAAGATGGCACAAACATCCAGGAATGTTCATATATAAAGTTTGAAATCAAAACAGCCATAACAAGTTGAATGAAAGTCCAGAAGTTATCTAACATGGTTACATTCATTTTTTCCTAAGTTTTCCATATATTTTACGTGTTATACCTCTATATTTATATTCATTGGACAAATGTCGGCCACATGTACTTCAAGAAAAATGAAGTTTCACAGCAACCTAGGTAATGACTACAATGAATTGAAATAGAGTTCATTGAGTTCTGGACAGCAACAAAGTGAAATACGATTCTGAAAGGGCTAGCAAAACCTCAAAATTTGGTACTTGTTGCTAAAATTTGAGAGCAAGACATCAACTAATAAAATTTTTGGAGGTGATTATGTTGGATTTGTTGGAGTATGCCCTAGAGACAAATCGGATTTGTCCAAAATACTCATGTTATTTTGTAGATTTTAAATCCAATAAAAGACCTTGATTTATCCATAAGCTTTCAACTATATTATTATATATGCTTAATGATAAAGTACTTGTAATAAATACGGTTTGCAAGGAAATTACATAAAAGTTGTAATTATGAAATCATCATCGCATCAAAGTTATATTTATTAAATGTTCCCTAAAATATTCCTCATTAATGCTTTGCTAAGAAATGATATTAATAAAAGTTGTTGAAACTAAAATATAGTTATGCTCTTGCTTGTGAAGTAACCAACCGATCTCATAGGCTGAAGTGTTGATAAGCTTGAGCTAACATATATGTGCTTGTTACAAGAACAAATTCACTAAACATTAACTGATATGAGAATTCCATTAGATTTATCACTTAGTATCTATGACAATATTCTCATGTGTTAGTTGTATAAGTGATCCTCATAATTGAGATTAATAATGATCAATGATCTTATAAGATAAATGTGTTACTTTGATTTTACCATACTTATGGTCCTAACCATAGATGCTCCAATTATGTATTGTTGGGTATAACTTGAGACTTATGAATATGCATTTAGTAATCAATAAATGACTCATTGTCTTGAGTGATTAAAGAAATATCTCATCTAGTCTTGATAAAAATTAACTTAAGAAATCCTTGGCCTAGGTGGAATGAAGTTGCCAAATAGTTCTTAAACTTATTCAAAAAGTTAATGTCTTAAACCTGCGAACTAATATGATTAGACAATTTAAGTGGACACTAATTCATGCTCAATATTAAATTGAGATATTAAGTGATAAAGAATAATAATTATACCGAGAAACTAAGCACGGATAGGTTAGTCAAATCTCATTGATTTTTCTTTAAGAAATGGGAGTCATGAGTTATTGATAGATGACAATCATAATCTACAAATATAAGATTGGCTACTTGGAGTATTAATTATGAACCAAAATAGTTTGATCAACCTAATCCAATACTCAAAAGGATTACAATTTTTATTTATTGATAACATGTTAAAGAACCTAATGGGTCACACATATAGAGCATGGCTTGTGAAAATTTAAATTGGATTATAATTAAGTGAAACTTAATTAGAAGTTGGGAACTTCAAGTACTTAATTAAGGAAATTAAAAGTCAAAGTGGAATAGTCAAAGGCACTAATTCTATTTGGAATAGTCCTAATGCTAAATCCTCCTATACTTAAAGACACTATCGTCGGCTCTCTCTACATATAACTGTGAGGATATAACACATCCAATTTCCTAGCTCATGTATTGGGAAACCCGAGGGAATTAAAGAGAAAGGGGCTGCCACATACACTTCTAGCAATGTGTTTCAACCTACGGGTTCTTCCCAACTTTGGTGAAGGTTGTTTCACTCCAAGTTTGTTTGGATTTCATTAGAGGCTAGACGCTTGAATAGCTGAAGATTTATGACAATCTAGCTTTGTGATCTTGGAGGATTGCTTCTTGAATCAATGGAAAAAACTTTGTAAACAAAATTTTGCACCTTACTCGAATGCATACATGTATATCATGATATCAATGCTTGACCTTATGTTTAGAATTAAAAATTTTTTAAATTATGTTAGCATACAAGTGTTCAAATCCCAACAAAATTTAATGATAAATCGACAGGTTTTTGATGCAGGTTTGAGTTCTCTTCATTTTTAACCCTGAGAGGATGGTAGACTTACTAGTAAATGTATGGTAAAGGATTCTCCTAGTTCAAAACACTTCTCCACAATTTATGACTAGAGTTTTTGAACAATCCCCGCTTACCAAATGCTATATGGGCCTCCATGAGGTCAATTAGAAACATTATAACAGTTTCATTAAAAGAAGATGTCATAAAGCAGAAAAGCCTTCAGGGTTTTAGTAGTGTTTATCCTTCAATTAGGGATAATATGGGTTTTTGAGTCTATGTTGTGGTTTTATGGCTTGTGACAATAAAAGTAATTGAGAGAAGTTATTTGGCTTTGGATTAAGAATTGTTGGGACTTTGAAATATTGTATTGAGGTTTTCCCACTCATTGGGTTCTCTCTCCCTTTTTGCTTTATTTCTTCTCCTTATCTCCTTAATTTCTCCTTAATTTATGTTTTCACCATATTTTATTTTAGTTGTTTTACATCAACGTGCCCAATGAAGCTTTCATTCTTAGTTTAATGACCATCACCTAAATCATTTCTTACCACAAGCATTAAAAATGCAAAGAAAAAACAAAAAATCCTATTTGCCAACAAGTAAAAGAAACCAGAGTATCGTATTCATTAAATCATATCAGAAAGCAACCACCACTGTTCAATTTGCCAAATGTAAACAAGTTATCTGGGTGAATTTTGTTGTCTCTCGAGGCACCATTTGCTTAAAAAGGAGGTGAAAAGAAACCTGAAAGTTTAGTGCTTTCACCATAAAAAAAGGGCACTATCACCATAAATCAAGTTGCCAATTCTAGATCTTCCCGCCGATTAAATTCCACCACCAGGATCTACCACATACATATTCTTAAGCACCAGGTAATTAAAATGAACTTGACACAATCACCCAACATGCCCACACTCCAGCTGCTTCAATTCATAGTTGATGTCATCTAACTCTTTATAGTTAACAACTCATTAAAAAATGCTCAGAAAACCTCCTATCAGTTTCTATGTCCTGATTCCATTTTTTTAGATCTATTTTTTAAGATTACCTCTCTGGCTCCCAGAAATTAGTAAGCCAAGGTTTCTATTTACTCTCTTTTAGGTAAAATCCTCCAATTAAAACTTGACTAATATGTCATTCGCAGGCAGATCGCAGCTGACTTGACTCACGTGATCCACGCACAAGCTACTTCTGTCTCTTAATGTTAGTGCCACATTAACAATTCTCTAAACCTTCTCACATAACTTCAGCATGCTATTTCCATTTTGGAGGTCCATTTATCAAACTCAGTCTCTAAAGGTCATATTCCCGTGAGCAATTGCGAATTTAGTCTTTTGACGATGCAGGAGCATACTTAATTACAATCAATTCAAGCAAACCAAGGCTAAATTTTATTGAAGCTTAAGCAAAGCTTGATCACCAAGTTTTTGGCTTATGTCACATTTGTTGCAACCCTTCTAAAAACCAGCATCTGGTTTCATATGACAAGACTATAATGTGCTCCCAGCAAAGGAAGGCGGCACTAGTAGAGTTCTACACCATAAATGGTTTTGATTTTCCAAATTAATGATAGTAGGTTTGAGCTCTTAATACCTATGAATATTGGGAAACAAAGTTTCTCCACAACATCTTTGGTATCCTTATATTTCTAAATTTTAGTCAAAGACTAGACATTCCCAGTCAGCATATTTTAGAAACCTACTTGGCCTGTATTGCATCACAAGTTACCACTCTACTTTATAAAAAGAGTCTTTGATGCGGAATGCTAATAAGCTAATTAAGGGATTAAATTAAGATTTTATTTAGTTACTTTTGTTGTATTTATGGGGTCTAATTGTAAAATTTAATTGAACTAGTGCTGCATTTAACATTTTTACATTTACATTAGAGATTAATATCTTATTTTCTTTTCCTTATCCTATTAAGTTTTGCTTTTAAGTTGAGTTTATTAGTTTTGAATGAGGAGTCTTAAGTAGTTTCTCTGACATCCTACTTGGGATAGGAATTCTAGTTGTTTTAGAATTAGGGTTGCTAGTAGCTTATATAAATACCAATGTACTCTTTCTTTTGAAGACAGGCTACGATAGGAAGTTTTTCAGCATTATTGGCATTGTGATTGTGTGACGTAATCAATCTTATGTTTGACTACTAAGGAACCCTAAGCTTGATGCTTAGATTCTCTTTTTTCAATGGTTGTATGATGCACTTTAGGAATTCTAGGTTTGATGCTTAGGTTTTCTTTTTTCTTTGTTGCGTAATGCAATTAAGGAACCCAATGTATGAAGCTTATGGATCATTTATCTATTTTTTCCCTCTTTTTCTTCATTCAATTTTACCTATTTTCTTAAGAATTTCATATTATTGTTACCACAACCTAGCCCCATAGGTTGTCATGCTTCAGTCTTTCTGCCTCTCCAATATACAAGTGGCTCCATGAGAATGCCTAACAAACCCCATGATCCCTAAGTGGGAATTGGATCCTTCATATGAGCACAAGTTTCACACAAAAGAAAAAATCCCTAGCTCTAAATTCCAGAATGCAACATCATCTAACAGTAAGTCTGGAAACAGGGAACTAGGATTCAATCGAACACAGCAGTCAAGTTAGTTCATTACCAAGAAAGGTATTTTTCTGCATTCATTTCTCAATTATTTTAATCCTTATAAAAAGTCAGGCAAAAGGGACAAAACAAAATGAAAAATAATTGATTGGTAAGCAAGTAGCATGTAAGGGCATTCATAATTCGGTTTTAACTGAATTAACTGACCGAACCGATTTAATTCGGTTAATCAGTCAGCCACTGAATTAATTTCGATCGGTTATCAAAAATCATTTTAAAAAAATTTCGATTTTTGCTTAATTCGATTTGAAAACCAAATTAACCAAATTAATCAAAATTTTAACTAAAATATTATAAAACATATATATACATATATATATATATATATAACTAAAAATATATGAATTTATCCATTTCATTTCAAATTATTACAGTTTTTAACTTAACACTTTGGTGTTTGAATATTTTTGTTAAATGATTTTATTTAATTTATTTCACATATAAGAAAATAAGAATTTAAAATATAATTTAACTTAAGATTAATTCGATTTTGGTAATTTGGTTTCGAAATTAACCCAACCTACTAAATGAACACCTAAAATTGTCAGGTGTTTTTAACTTATGATTGGATAGAAAATAGTAATATGGAGAAGTAAAAGTGAGGAGAAGGAAGCAGACCTCTCCATCAGACCCTCGAATGGTGAGTCGATATACAACAGTGATGGTTCCATTGTCAGCGAATATAACATCACGTACTTCTCCACACCATCCTGTTAGAAATATTAATTCCAAGAATTCTTAAAGGTTTGCAATACAAAAGGAAATTGAAGAGAAAACAAAAGAAAAAAGGAGGGGCAAACCAGGAGCATAGAAGCTCAACATGCGATTGGCATGGTACCTGGGGCCATCATATCAGATCAAATGAATTATCAATAATAAGATTCAGAAATTCTAAAATAAACAAAAGCTAGCGTTAGTACCAGGGGAGGAAGGTGGAAGAAGAAGAAGAAGAAGAAGAAGAGTTAGATGGAGGCTTGATGATGTTATCAGGGATACGCTTGTTGAGGTCGCGCAGGATTTCGACCAGAGGGCGAGTGATGCAGGAGGAGTTGGAAGGCGAAAACGACTTGTCCAGAGGCACTACGTAGTTTGAATTAGGGACTCCCTTTTTAGCATCGCTGCTGCTATTGTTGCTGCAATGGACAAGGCCGATGAATCGCTCTCTCCCCCTGCCCACAGCCCCAATTACCAACCTCCCGTTCTTATTGCTGTTATAATTGTTCCTGTCAGAAGAGAGCTGTGGCGACCATTGCGACAGGAAGACGACGCCGCTGCTTCGCAATTGTAATGCCATTTCCGATTCGCAAGTGTGTTTCGTCAAATGCCAACTGCCCTATTATTTATAATCTTGCTTACTAGTCCTGTACCTACCTAAACCTCTACTCTACCTACCTAAACCTCTGCTTGGAATGTTCATTCAATAATTTCAAATTAAATTATTCAAAACAAAATTAATCAAATTATATTATTTTTTAATCCAATTAATTTTTTTTAATTTTAAAACTTAATCAATTAAAATGATCAATTAATTAAATAATAAAATATTTTAAATTATATTATATTTTAAATTTTTAGTTTCAAATAAATTAAATAAAACCATTCAACAAAAATATTTAAATATCAAAATATTAACTTAAAAATTCTAATAACTTGAAATAGAGTAGATAATTTCATATAATTTTAATTTTATATATAGATTTTATTATATTTCAATTAAAATTTTAAATAATTTATTTTCAAATTAAATTAATTTAAAATTAAAATTTTTCTAAAATTATTTTTATTAATTGATCGCAATTGAGTTGATAATTGATCGATTAACTAAATTAAATTAATTCAATCAGTTAATTTGATTAAAATTGAATTTTAAACACCCTAATTTTTACAAACTTAACTTCTATTTTTTTTTGGAGTATTTAATTTATTAACACAATTTTTTTTTTTTTGTTTTTAAAATATTGTACATTCATCTTAGTTGAGTTTAGTATTATTTTTAAAATTATCATGTTAATCTAATTATTAAGATGAGTTTATCGTTGGAATAATTTATCATTAGTGATTTGAAATCAAACTATTCAATAAAAAACAATTAATTTCTAAGAATTAAAAATCATATTTGGTATTGTCGAAAATCAATATTATTTTATTTCATGAGAGTATCAAAATAGTCATATGATAATAATTACACAAGTTGATAATTTTAATATTATATAAAAATAATAATTTGTAACATATTATTAATATTTTTTTACTTCATAGTAAATATAATTAAATTATTAAATTGAAAATATATTTATTGACAGATAAAATAATTTTTATAATATAAATTATATTATGTTAAAAAACTTTTATAATGTAAGAAAATATTTGTATTAAAAATAAAACTAAATTTATTAAAAAATAACAAGAAGAAAACAATATTATATCTTATATATAACATTAAAAAAATTAATATATATAATTTATTTTTGAATTTGATATAATGAATATTAGTTTGAAAATAAAAACTTTAATATATAATAATAATAACTTTGAAAGGAATCAAATTTGTAATTAACACATTAAATGAATAATATTAACTATAATTAATTTTGTATATTACTTTACCTCTATGATAATTTTTTATTTTTTTTATCATTTTGGATAAGAAATTATATTATCTTTTAAGACATTGATCTAATTACTCTTAACAATTTAAGATTATTCCTAGATAAGATCATCAAATTTTTATCAAACAAAATGATCTTATCATGACATATAAATTATTGTGATTTTTTAGTAACCACTAAATATTAAACATTATCTTATTTCTAAATCTTATATGATATTAAAATACAATCAACATCATTATCACCGCTTTCTTTTATTGTTTAATTGAAGACTAAGACTTGATTTTATTTTTCAACTAAATATGCCGTTGTCTAGGCATTGTATTAGAATGCACTAGTATGGAATTTTCATGCGAAAAATCTTTTGTAAAACAAGGATACAACGGTAATTTCCTCAATCAACTTTCTAATTGTTTCTTAATATATTACCCTTATAGCCTCCAAAATTTGAGGCTTGCACAATTCTAATCTTTATGCTCAAAGGGTAACTTGTTATTTGTTAAGTCATATATTTCTACATTATAATAAAATGATCATTTCATCATTTTTCATAAAATGTGCAGCTTTCTCCTTGCAGGATCAATAGCAATAGCGTTGATCCGGCTTTAGCAATGGTTGCGACAATGATTGATGGTCTACGGGAAGTGTTGGAGAAGAAAGAAGACAAAAGAAAAAGGAAGAAGGAAAACTCAAAAAAGAAGAAAAAAAAAAAACCTCCCATAACCTAATTTCTTTATATGTCGTCAACTAATACTTAAACACCAGATAATAAAAACACTGATGAAAAGATGTACCACCAAGTTATTTTTTTGAATTTTTTTTATAAAAGTATAAAATTTTATTAATATGAGGGAGATAATATAAAATAAACACCAAGAGAACAATAGAAAATCCCACAAGGAAAACGCCAAAATAAAAAGAAAATCCTAAGTGAGTCAACGACGCTCCATGGTCGCAATGTGATACAATCCAAGATGTTAGAATTATAAGCAATAGAAAAGCTTAAAAGCTAATAGTAAATTTAAAATTTTAAAATATGATATGATAATATAATATAAATAAAAAATGTAAAAATAATATGATTTAAAATTTTAATAATATTTATATATGAATTTATTAAAATCAAATACATTTCATATTTTTATATTGACATAATTTATAATACGTAATTTTCATATAAAATATTATACGAATATAAATATTTAATATTTATATGATATAAATACACAAATTATAATATCAAAATATTAATGCATAGCTTGTGGGACCCACTTGAAATAACACTTCATATTTTGGGAGACTGCCCAAGAGCCAAAATCATATGAACAGCTTATTCATGAAAAGCAAAACAGTTTCTGGTTGGGTAATTTGAAAGAGTGAACCATGTTACTATGACTGACTAAAAATCCATCATGATTGGTGATTGGAATTTGGTAAGTCTGTTTGCTAACACATTGTGGCTTATTTTGAAATGGAGAAGCAAAGTTGCGTGCGTTGTCCAATCTTCAGTCACCAAATGACAAGAAACTTAAACTCTTAGGGAAGACCATGGAGGAATGGAACTCTAACCAGGGAGTTACTAACAACATGCTCTTGAGAATTGAAATACTGCTGAGTTGGATAAAACCAGCTACTAACTGGAAAAAGCTTAACACAGATGGTAGTTGGGATCAATCTGTAAAAGTCGCTGCTTGTGGAGGCCTTATTCGGGAAACTGATGGCAATTAGATTTCTGGTTTCAGTTGCCAACTTGGGAATTGCAACATTGATTTGGCTGAAATGTGGGGCATTTATCATGGTGTTAACCTTGCTTGGCAGAGCAGGATTGACTTTGTTAAAATCAAATCTGACTCCATGAACGCAATTCTGGCTATAAAAAATGGCGTGCCCCTACATCATCCTTTATGTTCGCTCTCTTGTGAGTAAAAGAAATATTGGGGAGAAAGTGGATATTGTCAATCAAACACATCCCTAGAGAAAGAAATATGGCCACTGATGAGATCGCAAAGTGGAGTTGTTCACAGAATTAGAATTTAATGAAGAATTGGATTTTTTATCCGAATGAGAATGGGATAAATACTACATTGTGAGTATGAAAATAGATATAGGGATGTGTATAATTTTAAATTTTTATTAGATATAAGGACATGATGAGGATGGTAATATAGTACCCGTCCCATACCCATATCTTATATATATTTTTATATATTTAATAAATATATTTTAATTAAATGATATAAATTATTATTTTAGATTAGTTAAAATTAATATATTTTTCTTGAAAAAGATGTATTAATATATATTTATAAAAATGACTTAAATATACAAGATAAAAAATGAAGAAAGCTAGAAAAATAAATTTTGGCTTTTATTTTTTTAAAAAGCTATAGATATGAGGATTATTCATACTCATTAAATATTCATAGGGATGGGAATGAGGATAGATTAAAAATATCTATTGAGTATGGGTATGAGAATAGGTATGATATAAAAATTTGAAAAAAAAGAATGAGGAATATTATACTCACCTCATACCTTATCCATTGATATCCCTAAACAAAATAGAAGAGTGTGCTTTCATCATGTACCCCCTCATGTTTGTCTCCTATTTTATTAGTCGACAAAATTGGTGTCTGACACCCATGTATTGTCTCTCTTTAATTGTTTTGTTGTTGGTTCTTATAATTTCCAATGTACAAAAAAAAAAGGTTTATGATATGTTCCTTTGACGCTAATATGAATTTTCAAGATCAATTTATGGATGCTTGCTTCATGAACCTTTAAAGATCTATTTTTTAATATTTTATTTGACATCTTCTTGATCTTTCTCATCTATAGAGCAACAACTAAAGTTATCTACAAATTTTTATACTACAAATGCTAGGGTTCTTGGTGGATGCCTAAAGATTAGGCAAAAAAATGAGTTTATGAGAGAACTTTTACTAGTGTAATTGGAATTAACACTTCTTGTGCCTATTTATGTAGAACTTATTATAGTGCTATACAAAATATGCCTCGTATATTATATTTGTGGAATCATTTAGGAATAGAATTCTAATTTAACTAATATTAGGAGTTATATATGCCTAAATGGATCTACTAATGGGTTTGGATTCATTTGACTCAACTTATATTCCAAAAAAAGGCCAAGAAATGATTAAGAGAAACTTTTAATCTCCATTTCTCACCTTTTGCTTTTGCTAGTAAAAGGTTGGTATCTCACTCTTATGCCTTAGAAAATAACATCAAATTCATTGGTAAGGAGTTATGATCCTAATGATGAGTATGATTATCATATGGGGGCAATTGGCCACTAGATTGAAAAATGTAGATAGTGAAGGAAAAGGTGGAGGATCTCATCAAAAGCTGTATTTTGACTCTAAAATTTATGGAACAATAGAAGTTAACTCTATCCAATCTCAAAATGTGAAGAGTTGAAATGTGAAAAGATGTCTCGAGTTTTGAAAGATTAAGATATGATAGTTTTCTTTTGAATCTTTGATCTTTTATTTTGTGTATGACATGCATATGATGTCTTTAAGAGTTATTTGGATTAATCTTGTTCGAATTTATTTGGGAAGAAATGGATGCTTTGGAGTTTTTCTATGAAAATTTGTTTTTATGCAATTTTTTGAATAAAAGCCTCATATAATTAATTTTTGAAATCATAAAATGAGAAGTGCCTTGAAAAAAAAAAGAGAAAGAAAAAAAAAGAAAGGAAAAAAAGAAGTTTTCTTTTGTAATAAAAAATGGAAGGAGTTTCGAAAGATTTGACAATCTCTATTAGAAATAAATTCACCAAATGCCTGCACATCATTTTCAAACCATTTAAATGACTCCACTTATCAACCACAACCCTTCAAAAGACATGAAATTGAAATTGTGAACCTTGTCTTCTTGATAATAGTGTAGTATAAAAATGGTTATAATCTTTTCCTAGGCAATGAACAATGAGACAGTTAATTTCAAAACAAAAGGAAAAAAAATGAGGATTCCTAAAAGATTAGGCAAACACAGCTTTTTTTTTTAAGAATTTGGATGTGGTAATTTGATAAATGTCAAGCTATGTTATAGCTTCAAAATTTCCAAAGTCGAAGTCACCTAAATCCTTTAAAATGACCATAACCACACCGGCCTCCCAGTTTTCTACCTTAAAATACTTATCCAGTGTTTAGGGGCACATTAGCAAAAAAAAAAAAAAACCTCACTGTCCTCAAGACAACTTGAATTATGATCAACCTATTTTTTTGTGGAATGACATGAACCATGTAACACCTTAAGCAAGTTCATTCCACAAAACTTATTTGTTCACATTAACTTTCACTAGGGGTGGTTTGTCAAAGCAAGGTATCACGAATGGTAGGGAGAGGTATACAAGGAAAAGGAAATAGAGAAAAAGAAGAAAAAATGAAAAAAAAAGACAAAATAAAGTAAAAATGAAAATAAGAGAATGAAGAAAAATTTTGACTTTGACATCATACACTTAATACATTCAAATAATCTAAAAATAAAATGATTTCAAGAAATTCACAAAGAAACTAATGAGAAAAGACTAAAAAGTTCAAAGAGAGTAAAAAATTAGGAAAATCCTTAAACAAAAGAAGAAAAAAAAATCCTCATTTAAATTTTTTTTTGAAAATAATTATTCTTCAAATTTGAGTAATCAATACTTGAGATGATAAATAGTCATATTTCATCATCCCTTCACAAATGTAAAACATTTATCCCTTACTATCCATTTGAACTTGATAAAATTCTTTTAGAATGAACCTTAACCAATGATCACCCTCCACACTCGAGGGAAAAAAAGATGCATTTAGAGGGTTAAGTATGATAATATCCAAAAAAAAATCTTAAATGTTGAAGACAAATGTCCAATGAAAGGTTTTTAAAGCTTCAGATCCATTGAGAGAAAAAAAAAAGAACATGTGAAATAATGAAAAGGGGAAAGAAAATGAAAGAAAGAAAAATGAAAAAAATGAAAAAAAGAAGAAAAAAAGAAAGAAAAGAAAGAAAAAAGAAATTGAATGACTGATTGAGTGGAAAGCATGGGAAAAATCAAAAGATAAATATTGCAAAAATGAATCCTTCAAATGAAGAATGATTCTTGAATTAGTCACCTTTAAATACTTATTTTGGGCCAATCTATCCCTTGTTTGAAAACCCCAAAATCTTGGCCTATGTTATGTCCTTAGAAAAGTTTGTATCTTTTTAAAGAATGGCCATAAAACTTGTTAACCCTTTTATCTCCCTCTTTTTTTCCCTAATTACCCATTTGGAACATTAACTCATTTTTAGTAAGTTTGAATTCTTAAATGTATAGTGTAATTAAAAAAAAAAAGAGAAAAGAAAAAAAAAGATGAATATGATTTTAGGATGCCTTACAAAAGGTTAGTCTAGAGCAAGCTTTAAAGGTCTTAAAATCACTTTAGATGTTAAGTAAAGATAAGATGCCAACCAAAGGTAACCTATACCCTTTAAAAATCCAAAGATATCAAGACCCCAATAGTTTGAAATGCATAAAAAGGGATTGATTTAGAAAATTTGAGCTTTCTTTCCTCATCACTTAATGACCTTCAAAAAATTTGAGCTTCTTAAAGTTAGCCTAGCTATCTAACAAAATACCACATTTGGATACTAAAGAAAGTATTGAACATGTTTGGATTTTTAAGGGATTCATGCTTTAGACAAACTTATGTCTCATTTGTGAGCTTGGGTGGAAAAGTATACACCATTTTTTATCCCCTTTAGGTAGTGAAATATTTTTTAAGTGAACTAAAATCTCTATATGCTAAGACTATTCAATCTATTTGAAAAGAAAACTACCACCTCTTTCATTTTTAATGAAAAACACCAATTTTCTAAGAGATCCCCAAAGTCACATTTGTTTGGATGTTACATTAACTTTGGTTATTGAATTTAATTATATAGGGCAAATTTTGTTAACCATTTTTGAGAAATTTTTGAATAACCAGTCACACTTTTTATGAAAAATAAAGAAATCATAGTTGATGTAAAAGAAAATTATTGAATTGTGAGAAACTTTGACTAGTTTGGATTCAAGAAAGAAAAATATTTTTCATTAAAGGATTATTGTTGATGGAAAGGAAAAAAAAAGAAAAAAATATTTTCAGGAATGGTGGAGTGTCTTCTTATTTTCACAATCTAGTTTAAAACACATATTGTATGTTAAAAAGGAAAATGGAAAGGAAAGTATGCTAAAAGAAAAATCAAAAAGCTTGTTGGAAAAGTAATGAAAGTATAAATTGGCAAATAGACTACATGAAAGATAGATGAAGGCATAAAGAAAAGAATATGAGAAAATGGTAAAAGAGACCTTTTCGAAAGCAAGTTGAAAAGCTAATTTGATGTGCAAATAGAAACCAATAGAAATAAAATTGAAAAAAATGAGAAAAAGGATTTTTGCATGTGCATCCTTAGGTTTGCATTTTCATTATGAAAAAAGGTATATAAACTAGCATTATTGCAATACATCTACATACTTAGGATAGAAAGTTACATTTGTATAAAACATTTGCATCTGAAAGAAGGCATTTGCATATTCGCATAAAGTGTTCATTTGCATCTTTGCATGAAGTAAAATTTGTGTAATCATTTCAATAGTTTTTTGTATCATGGTTATGTTTGCAAAATTTTAGGTAATAAAGCAAGAAAGAGAAATTTGTTCTTTCAAAATTTAAAACATTCAAGAAATGGTGTGGAACACTTTTGAAAGACAAAATTGAAATATTGGACTTTTTGAAATCTAAAAGATAAGATATATTGAAATAAAGAGTGAAAAGCTTTTAAAATGAAAAGTGCAAATTTTGAAGTAAAAAGATTTCAAACTCTAAAAGAGATTAGTATTAGGAGAATGAGTATTTGATTTCCAAGACTTTCGAGCACAATCTTAGACTTTTGAATGATTTCCAAAGACTTTCAGGCAAAATTTTAGATTTTTGAATGATTTCCTAGACTTCCAAGTAAAACCTTAAAAGTTTAAATGATTTCCAATATCTTTAGGCAAAATCATAGATTTTTAAATGATTTTCAAAGACATCCAGGTGAAATTTTAAAATTTTGAAAGAGTTTCAAAAACCTCAGACAAATCTTTAAAATTTTTAAAATTTTCCAAGACCTCCGGGCAAAACCTCATTTTTTTGAACAATTTCAAAGTCCTTCGATTACAATTTCAATGTTATCCTGGTGTAATCTTAAAGTCTTTTGAGCACAATTTCAATGTCTTCTGAGCACGATCTCCAAGTCTTTTGGGTACAATTTCAAAGTCATCTAGGCATAATTTCAAAGTCTTTTGGGTACAATCACAACATCCTCCATGCATATTTTCAATGTTTTTCGGGCACAATCTCAAAGTTCTTGAGGTACAATTTCAAAGTCCTCCAAGCACAATCTCAAAATTGTCCAAGCATAATTCCAAGATTCTCTGGGTAAGATTTGTAAGTCTTTTGAGCTGAATATGTTTTCATTGTGGATTCGTAAGTCCTTTGGGCATAACTTTGTAAAATTTTCAAAGTTGAGATTTTAGCATTTTGAAAACCTCTAACGACCTTGAAAAAGAAAACCTTCAACATAAAAACAAATAAAAAATTACACAAGCAAAACCCTCTTAGCCCTTGGTCCTAAACAAAATAGTTGTCTTTGGTCTTTATATTATTTTTTATTCTAAAAAATATGCAAAGAGGGACAGTTGTAGATAGTTAATTTTGTTAGGACAAAATTTGGTCATTTATTGATCTCTCAAAATCCAATCCGGTTCAAATCCAACATTTTTTTAATTTTGACAAGTTTTTAAATCAAAATTAAGACCAATATGACCCAAACACCTTAAGGTCAAACTCGATCAAACCCAATCAAACTTAGTTAAATTGATCAAAACAGTTAGAACTAAAGTCAACTTTCATAATTCAAAACTAAATTGGGATCCATGTGGTTTTAAATTAAAATTTGTGATTTTTAAAGCATGATAAAAGTTTGATCACACTTCGAGAAATGTAAAATTACCAAAACACTCTTTTGGATATCTTCATAATTTGGCATTTTCGAAGTTTGATTTTTGTTAAAACTTTCAAGTCATAATTGATTATTTTTTAATGATTTTGGGTGCACAAAAAACCTAGGTCACAATTGAGAGTTGTGAAATTATAAAAATACCCTTAAGGATATTTTCATAATTTGACCTTCCCAATGTCAAAATTTTGTAAAAAGGTCCAAATCATGATTTAATATTATTTGATGTTTTTTAGAATATTGAAAACTTTGATTGTACCTTAAAAGGTGTAAAATAACCAAAATACCCTTTGATATTTTTTTTTTAATTTGACTTTCCCAAAGTTGATTTTTTTGTACAACTTTTTAGATCATCCTTTTAAAATATTTGATGATTTTTGGTGCATTTAAAATCACAGCAGTACCTCAAGAGGTGTGAAATTTCCAAAATACCCTTTAATGGTAGTTTTATAATTAGACTTTTCCAAGGTCAATTTTTCACAAAAATTTTTTAGATCTTAATTCCATATTATTTCATTATTTTTGATGTTTTAAAATCACAAAAATGAATAAAGGAACATTCTTTTCTAAGAAGATGGCCTAGAAACCTAAAACTTTCTAATGAGGGGTAAAATGATCTTTTCACTTGGTTCTAGCAACATTAAAAATATAATATTTCGTAGTAAGCATTCTTAAGCATAAAATGATCTTGAAAGGTTGGATCCAAAGTTGAAAGGTGGCTTTTTGCAAAGAAGATAAGGGAGAATTTTTAACCCTTAAATAAACTTTTAATCTAAGGGCTATTACTTATTTGCATGAGATTTTTTTTCTTTATGAAGAGGGTTGGAATGAAGGTGAAAGATAGGAGAAGGGGCTGAAAACATGGAAAAACAAAGGAAAATGAAAAAGAAGAAATCTTTGAAGTTTGCTAGTTTGGAGGTATAATTTTACTACTTTATATCTTGCATTTCTTTCATTTTCATCACATTTCATTGCATTTTCATATTGGTTCTCTTTATTTTTTTTTGTTTTTCTTGAAAGAAATTCATAGTTGCTTGTGTTTTTAGCTTCAAATTTGATCCAAACACTCAAACAATTAACTAATAGCTTGATTTGAGACAAGTGATCAAAGAAAACAAAGGCTAATCCACCATTTAAAACCATTTGGAGGTTTGGCCAAGCATAGCTTCACCATGACCAAACCTCCTTTTGGTTCCTTTGAATATTTTTTTTATTTCTAAATGATGTTTTTGATGTTTAGATGATTAGTTTACTTGTATTTTGCATGAATTTTGGTTAGTTAGTGATATATTTTTGGTATTTGGTTCATTTTCTTATTTTGGCTTCCTTGCTATTTTAGTTCATTACATGTTTGATGAAATTGCTCTAATGGCATAAATGTTTTCATATGATAATTTTCCAAGTGATTGATGCATGTTTGGATCAAATGAATGGTTGTAAGATTGTGGAATGCCATGGGGGTGTTCGGCTAAGCTATTTTCCATGCTTGGCCAAACATCTTTGCTTGGATGGTGGTCAAATGTTACTTGGTTCCTATGTGTTTTCATGACTTTTTGGTTTGATCATCAAGTTACAATATGGTTGATTTAATTTCCATGAACATGTCATTCTGGTAGCTTGTCTGGTTATTTTTTGTGAATTTCTGCATGAGCATTCATAAAACAAAAAATAGTGGAACATGTATTTAAATTTTGAAAAAATTTAGTATTTGATTGCTTTTCCTTATGTTTTTACATACATATTACTACAAAAATTAAGATTTTTAGTGACAATTTTATTATGACCGTGAGCTATTTTGTCACAAATATTAGATTTTTTGTGACTAAATTTTCTTATGACATTATTGTAATAAGTAATTATGACACATTGTTATTCGGTCACTAATATAATAGCAATTGTGATGATTCAAACTTTTTCGCAATTAAATCATCACTATAAGGATGTTCTTGTGACACAAAATTTTTTGTCGCTATAGAATCATCACTGTAAAAGAACAAATTGACGGCAAGTGATTTTTGGCAGGAAGTAATTTATTAGTGACAACATATAAAGTGGTCACTTCTATTAGACATTATTGTGATAAAAAAACAATTTGTCACATAACACTTCACTTTTTGTTTCGAAAAATTTTGTCACCATTAAACATAACATATTACTATCAACCATATGTCATCATAATTACAAATTTATCAGTGACAATTGAAATCGTCACTTTTGAAAATATTATAATGACTAGAAATTTATTTGCCACAATTTATCTTGACATATTTAAGATATTAATTTTTTTATTGCAATAACAATTTATGTATTGTTAAATTTTTTTATTGAAATAACAATTGTAAAATATTTTTAAATATAAATATATTTGAACTATTAATATTGAAAATTCATCACTAATGTTAGCATATTAATATATATTTGCAAAACATAACATAAATTTAATACAATATTAAAAGAAAATATAAAAAATAAAAATTTATAATCAATAAAAATATTTAAAATAGATGTTGTGACATGCATGTGTATAATTTTTATTAGTAGTTTTTTGTTCATTAAAATAGCACTATTTTAAATTTTTGTGATTTGTTTAATTAATTAATTAATATTAATAATAACAACATACTGGTTTAATAAATTGTTTTTATATCAACAATTAAGGTGGTAGGTCATTGTTGTTAAACAAATCCATTTCTTTTCTACATTGATTTCTGTGACCTTATTGGCTTGTTTTGGTAAAAGCTAATATTTCAATTCTTTTGTGAATAATAAAATAATACAAACGATTGTAAATATTAGGAGAAGAAACAAAAATTTATTTTTTTCCTTTATTGTTAAATTCATTGAAGTTAGAAAAAATAATTGTGAATTTGTGGTCCTACGAGTTCTCTGTGACCTTATTGGCTTGTTTCGATAAAAGCTAATATTTAAACTATTTTGTGAATAATAAAATAATGTAGATGATTGCAAATCTTAGGAGAAGAAACAAAAATTTATTTTTTTCTTTATTGTTAAATTCATTGAAGTTAAAAAATAATTGTGAATTTGTGGTCTTACGAGTTCTTTTCAATATAAAGATTTATAATCAATACAAAAATAAATTTTATAATTAATAAAAAATAAAAATTTATAATCAATAAAAATTTTTATACTTAAACAAAAATCTCAAACTGAAACTTAAAAAAATTATAAATAGTTATTGTAATCATCATCATCATCCTTAGCCTTAACTTCACTTCTTAAATATATCTAATCATCATCATCAGTAAAAATAAATTCATCATGGTCAGATTCATTATCTTTTTTTGCAACATTGAACATATCAAGATTTAATGGACTTCTTTCAACATTTGTACTAGCCAATTCAAGCCTATCCAAAGACATAATATTATCACCATCATCCTCTACATTAGATTCATAGGATCTGAAACCTAACTCCTCATTTTCTTGGCATGGCTCCTTTTCTACTTTTTCAAGAGGCAAATCATATAAATCACAAGGTTGTCTTTACCACAACTAGCCAATTGATATCTTTAATATCTTTTACATAATAAACTTGTTTAGCTTGAGAAGCTAAAACATATGGTTCATGAGTTTTCAACTTATGAGTCACATTGACCATAGGAAACCTAAACTTGTCTTCTTTAAATCCTCATTTACGATATACATCCCACCAATCACCCTTATATAAAATGACATTATTTTCTCTAGTATAGTTAATTGTATGATGTCTATTAACACACCAAAATAATCTAACACACCAAAATAATCTAAGTCTTGCTCCTTGGTGTTTAACCTCCAACCATTGATAAGAAAGCTAATGTAGCAAAAGACTCATTTATCAAGCCCAAGAACTAGATTTAGTAATTGATCATTAACCAATTCACTTCCTTTATCATGCAATTGAGTGACCTATGATAAATAATAATCATTAAATATCCAAAATTAGACATTAAAAATGATATTTAGAAACATATTCAATACTTACATATTTCTAAAACCACTGATGAAATTCTTTTAAGTGTCTTTTCTTTACATTTCTAGAATTCTCCGTCTTGAGTTTTTCCTTATGCATGCTTCACATTTTATAAGAAATAAAATACATATAGATATTTAAAAAAAAATATAAATCATAAACAAAATACATAATAACTAATTACAAAGGTTAGATCATTTACTTAACAAATTCTTTGATCTTTTCACAATTTTCTAGAGCATACATTCTAGCTTGAGCCCATTCAGTCAAACTCAACTCTTTATATTTTTTTCCAAGCAATGGCTTGCTAGCTTGAGAAAAAACATTTATCCTTGTATGAGAAATGTCAACACTTCCCTCGTAATTCCTTCTAACTTGATTCAACCCAATATCAATTTCACGTAAATATCTTGAACAAAAATGCTTGCATTCTTGCACAACATGTGCTTCAGCAATTGATCCTTCTGGATGTGCCTTATTTTTAACATATGATTTTAGCTTATGTAAAAATTGTTCAATAAGATACATCCATTGAAATTGTATTGGCCTAGCAAGTTTTGCCACACTTGCTAAATGAATTGTTAAATGCACCATTATGACAAAAAATAAAAGAGGAAATATATTCTCCAATTTAAACAAAGTTAATGGAATTGATTGCTCAAGTCATTCTAAGTCATCAACATGTTAACTTTTAGCATATAACTTTCTTAAATAAATATTCAACTCAATTAATGCCTCAGATACTTCTTTACACAACAAACCATGTAGATCTAAATGAAGATACCAATGTAAAAATACATGATAATCATGGCATTTCATTTGAAAAACCTTGCACTCATTAAAATTCTTGTAGCAAGAAATATTAGATGAATACCTGTCTAAAACTTTTAAATCAATTAAGAACTGACAAAACACTTGTTTTTCATCTATTGACATTGTATAACATGCAGGGTAAAACACATAGCTGCCATCACTTATGGGAGTGGCATAACGTTCAGGTTGTATACCCATGCACTCTAAATTAAAACGAGCGTTGATATTATCTTTTGTTTTGCCCTTAATGTTTAGTAAAGTCCTGAAAAAATTGTCAGAAATATTTTTCTCAATGTGCATGACACCTAGATTTTGTTGCAATTTTAGTGTTCTCTAATATGACAATTCAAAAAAAAAAGAAAACTCATTTTCTTCCACTTACCAAGTAATAAAAGCTCTCCACTCTTTCTTTTTCTTGAAGTTTTACCAAATGTCGCTTGTTTAGGAAAAAAGATTTACCATGTGTGGAGTTTAAAAAAAATATTATGGTGAGAATATAATAATATATTAAAATCAAATAGTTAAAAAATTAAAGAAATTTACCTAAAAAAATTGCCTATATTGTTCAAGCATATCATTCCCTGATAATTGTTTTGGTGCACACCACTTTTTTTTTTGTACCATAAAAGGCTTTAGCATTATTTCTCCATGAATGATTGAGTGGTAAAAAATGACAATGAGCTAGATAACATGTTTTACGTCCATTTCAAAGCATATGAGATGACATACCTATATTGCAAGTAGGACATACTAATTTACCTTTGGTGCTCCATCCTAATAAGATAACATAAGCAAAAAAATCATTTATGGTCCATAAAACAGCCACATGTAACTAAAAGTTATTTTTTGAATAAGCATCAAAGTCTCCACACCTTTTTCTTACAACTCTTTTACCTCATCTATCAATGGCTCTAAAAACACGTTAATGTCATTACTAGGAGATTTAGGACCAAGAATGAGTAACGACATCATGAAATAAAGATCTTTCATGCATAACCATGGTGGTAAATTATAAGAAATTAATACAATTGGCCATACACTATAAGAAGTGATTATATTCTCAAAGGGGTTGAAGCCATCACTTGCTAGGCCAAGTCTAACATTATGTGGATCACTGCAAAAGATGGGTATAATGAGTCAAAGCTTTTCCAAGCTAGAGAATCTACTAGATGTTTGACTTGGACTCAAAAGAAATAGGTTTTGACTTAGAAGAATTAATGAGTAAAAATGTTGACGAGGAGGAAAAATAAAGCAAAAAAAGTTTTTATCCTTATCTTTCATGAATGAAGTCTAGGTTGAGTAAAAAATAGTTTACTTTCTTCAAAAATGACATTTGCATGCATAACTTTTTAATAAAAGGATGATAGCACTTATACCCTTTCAGAGTTGATGAATACTTCACAAAAATGCACTTAATTGCTCTAGGATCCAACTTCCCTTATTATGACTATGAATATGAATAAATGATGTACAACTAAATATCCTAGGTGTGAGGTTGTTTGTGGTATTAAAATTGGATAGAATTGTGAAAGGAGTTCTATAGGAGTTTTAAATCCCAAAACTTTTGAAGAAAACCTATTTATGATATGTGTGGTAGTGAGAACAGCTTTCCCCTAATAAGATTTGGGTACATTTGCTTGAAAAAGTAATGCTCGAGTTATGGCTAGTAAATGGCTATTTTTCTTCTCTACCACTCCATTCTACTGTGGAGTATTAACACAAGATGACTTATGGATAATTCTCTCCTTTTGAAAATAGGTAGATAAACTCTGGTTGAAATAGTCTATTGCATTATTAAACCTAAATCTCTTGATTTTTGGAAGCTTAAAAATACACAATTCACATTTGATTAGATTTAAGTAAAAATATTAAAAAAACTCTGGTACAATCATTTATGAAAGATACAAATCATCTTGCACTAGAAATATTAAAAATTGTAAAAGGACCCTATATGTCACATGAATCAAGTAAAAAAGAATAGAACCTTTTTTGGTACTAATTGGAAAAGACACACGTCTATGCTTTGCAAGTTCACAAACTTTACAATAAAAATTTTTGACATTTAATCTTTTGAACAAAGAAGGAAACATGTTTTTCAAAGTTTCAAAAAAAGGATTGCAAGACTAAAATGGTAAACCTAAATTTTATTTTTATTGGGAGATGTTTAGAAAGAAATAATAAAGGTAAACTAATCTTGATATTACTTATGTTGTTTGATGTATCAAGGTAATATAGTCCATCTTTCTCCTTAGCAAGTTCAATCATTTTTCCTGAACTCTGGTATTAAAATTCACAATAGGAGGGATAAAAAATCACTTTGTAGTTCATGTCTCTGATAAGTTTTTTTATAGATATTAGTTAGTAGATAATTCAAGAACATGAAGAATATTTTAAAGAACAAACAAGGGATTAATTTGAACATCTCTTAACCTTGCCACTATAGTAAGTGAATCATTTGCAATAACAATTTTCTTATTACTAGGTTGCAAGGTATATGTAATAAACTTCTATGAGAAATGTGTCATATGGTCTGTGGCTCTTGAGTTAGTAACCCAAGAACTCGTAATAGGCTTAACTGAGACATTTAATCTATGAGAATCAGAAGGTTTACCTAAACTAGAAAACTTACCTAAAGAATATACCTCAATATGTTTTTCAAGAGTTTTCAATAGCCTTTTTAGTTTCTCAATCTCTTTTTTGTCCAACTTTCTTTGTTTTCGAGACTTCTATAGTACTCAGGTGATTTTACCAGTCATCACTTCTTCAAATCGAGTAGTAGTGGTAGATTTTCCTATTTTTGGCATGGTTATTTTTCTTAAGATTAAAATGAATCTTGATAGTAAAGGTTTAACTAAAGACGATTCTAGGCAATGAAGGTCAAATAAGAAAAAATAAGACTAAAAAATTTAATAAGATTTGGCTATGAAGGCCTGAAATAGAATTTAGCAATAAAGGTTGAAAAAATTTTCTTTCAAGAAGAGCCTAAAGCTCTAATACCATATTAAGCATCTATATTAAAATCAATTGGCAGTAAGTGGAGAGGCTTAACCTATATATAAGACTACATGAAATTGAATATTTATTAGATATGGGATAACACCACACTAACAAACCTTCATTACGTGTAGGAAAAAATGGAAGAATCTTATTGCATGACAGGTTTGGAAAGGGCAACAGAAGAAAATCTTGGCTCTGATACCATGTGAAAAAACTAAGAAATAAAGCTGTGAAAAACTAAGAGTAAAACAGAATGTTTATTGGAAAACTGCTCATAAATAATTATATAAGTATCATAGGTTTATATACAACTAACTAATGAGTAAATTAGAAAACTAAATCTTCCTAAAACTAATCCTATAATTGAGATTGTCTATCTTAATTTTTTGTCCTTAATTCTAGGGATACAAATACTTAATTCTAGAGATACAAATATAAATCTATAGATTATAAGATTATAACTAGCTGTAAATAAGTATTTTCCCGCAAATATAAATGATGTATATTGAATTATCATAAAATCTCTCTTAAGATTTGATCTCTTTCTCTCTCTCTCTCTCTCTCTCTTTCTTTTTCTTTTATTTATTGCATTATCTTGCTCACATAAAATTTTCTCATTGTAATTTCCAATTGGAATCTTGCAATCTTTTAATATAGTTACATCTTTCTCTGAGAATAGTTTCTTAATAAGATTTGATGTGATACCGTATTCCACACAATTAATCAAGAAGATTGAAATGAATGGTGGTGAACTTCATTCCTCTGCTTTGGTGCATGATAATGAACTTCATTCATCTATATTAAAACATTGTTACTATGGTATGTTAATAGTGATATGATTGGTTGGATGTAGATTATTGTTGATGGGTCAAACTAAGGTTTGTATATGTAGCATCATCAATCATTGGAGAGGAATCTCTACTGAATAAAATTAATTACTTACATTATCCTGAAAGTAAGCAAACTTTATGTTAGTTATTAATTTCATTTTACCATTTTTCTAGTTATTTGCATTCTAACATATTTAATGGGTTGATTAATTCTAGTTATGGATGATATGAAACCTATAACTTATCTTTTTGCCGTTAATGTCTCATAAAAAAGGGATAAAGTTCGTTCATGAAGGAATTCAGTCTATGGTTATTCTATATGTTATGACTTTTAGTTTTACTCTTGTTTGTATATGTTTATCCTTCTTTGGGTTTATTGTTATCATCACAATCATTATTAATGTTCTGGCTGTACTTGCATTATTTACCAAATTAGAGTGTCCAAAGTGCTCATAATGGTGTGTTATTTAATGCTAGTCATGATTCTGATTTGTCTAGTACTCTATTTGTGAAGAGCTTTATGGTCATTGTAGCCTTATATAGGCTTCATAAGTCTCAATATTTTTATAGTCTTTCATTTCATTAAATCTAATTTTGTAAATATGCTTTGCATTGTCAACTCTACTATGATATTACTCACTTTACTACTATGTTGCCTTCATAAAAACAAGGTATTTGAGTTTTTAGATCAATTGTGCTCATTGTATAGCCATAATTACATTCTTAGATCTCTTGCAACGATGAAAGCATTCAAGCATTCATTGATAAGGTCTAATGTTGTGAACTGTCATCAAGGCATATAAATCCTCTATTGTTAAGAGAACATTTGAATTAGGTAGCAGTAGTTGATTTTTTTTCTTTTTCCTTTAAGCTAATCTAGCTTTCATTCAATGTTTTTATTTTTCTGGTTTGACATATTTTAATTATGTTCCATTCTCAGTCTCTCTTGAAATGGTTGTTAATGATTAAGTCTTTAGATCAATGTTGATTTATGTTTCTAGTTTTTATAGAGATGCTAATATGTTAAATTGCAATTGTATATAGGTGGCCCAATTTAATATAGACAATTCGAGATAACATCTACTGTTAATGCTGTTATTACCAACATAAGGGTTTGTCTTATGTTTCTTAAATACGTCATAAATCTTTTGCTTTATTGTTAGATTAAAACCTTGTTTATTGTTTCAAGTGACATTAACTTCTTTTGTTAGCTACTTATAAATCTCATTTATATTTTATCATTCTTATTTTTATGTTTGACAAGTTACTTCTTTTGATGTTGGCATATTTCTAAGTCATGATCTGTATCTTCTTGAGGCTGTTGAGTTTAAGCATGGAATAAAGCACATTATAGAGATTATTGATAAAGTTAATTGGCAAGGCATAGATCCAAACATGCTAATAAGGTTTGTTGGATTTTTGCTCCTTGCTGGTTATCTTTTCCGTTAATTTCCATGCCTCCCCCATCATTATAGCATATATAGTATTGGCCCATATATGTATTTGGGGAATAATTTTATAAAGCTTACATATATTTGATGAATCTCCTTATTTCTAAGTATTAGAAGACCATCCATGGTGTACCTGAGCTTCTTTTTAGGTTATTCTAATATATATATCTAATGTGTATTTGGCTGCATATACAATTAAGTTATCAATTGTAATATTGTTTAGATCTTCGTAGCACTATTTAGAAGCTTCTATCAATTGTGACTCTTGGACGAATATGGTATGAGCTGATTTTTGTTCTGCCCATATAAATCATCTCAATAACTTGAAGGAAGATGCTATGTATAGGCAATGGAGGAATAATATAAAAGATATATGTTAAATTATTATAAAGTTTATCTTAAGATTAGGATGGTTTTGTAGTTTTCCATAAGAATCTGATCCATGCAATTTATTTTCTTGATCTTGTAACATTTTACGATGTTCAAGCATGTTTTCTTCTATTTTTTGGATGATTTGCTCTCTTTTTATATTTCTCTTTCTTTTATTTATTTTATTGTCTTGCTAACATAAGTTTTTCCCATTGTATTTCCAATTGGAATCTTGCAGCCTATCGATATGATTATATCTTTCTATAAGAATAGTTTTTCGAGAGGTTAGCTGTGATCTAAACATTTATCAAAGAAGATTGAAATTAGTGGTGATGAACTTCTTTATTCATTAGCTATGGAGCATGACCGTGAAATTGAGGATGATGATCTAGTTTGATGGTTGCTTAATTTGGTTTTGCTTAATGCTTTTTGTTTTTAGCTTTTTGGGAAATTTGATATTATCTTTGTTGAGCCATGGTTTTTCTTATGTTATTTCAGGACTTTTTTTATGCTCTAAAGTATCATAGAAAATTTTGTTTTGAAACTTATGGTGTTAATAAACATTGTTGATTGTAATTTGTTTTACAAATTATACGACTTTCCCTCTATATCAAGCAAAACCATGGGATTCAAACAACTTTTTAGTTTTTAAGCAATTTTGGGTTTTTACATTTTCACCATCGTGTCTATGGTTGTATGTTACATTGTTGATTAGAAATAAAATTGATGAGTTTTCTTTAGATTTTGCTATTGATGTTTTTCCAATATTTCTATGTATTTTACTTTCAATATTATCTAAAATATTATTTGTTTTGAGAGAAAAAGAAGTTTTAGGTTCAATTATATGCCTTTGACTAACATAAACATGTTGGGTACTTACTTATATCCTTTTCTTACCTATAAAATCTTCTTTGTCAGTTATTGCTTTGCTCCACTTGAAATTTGCTTACTTTTATCCTTTTTTTATGTATAAAATCATGTATTGTTGTGCCTTATTTGAAATTTGCTTATAGATACTTTTGGCATGTATTTTGCAAATGAGATAAGTGATATAAAAAAGTAAGAGTAAGTATGTGAAATTGTAAATTAATGATTCTATACATGAATAGATTTACATAATTTTTTTGTTGTTCTTGCTATTGTGGCTGTTCTTATTCTTATTGTTATTATCACTATAAAATGACATGTTATCTCTTGGAATTGGAAATTATTATTATTATTATTTTTGGATTTAGTTGGCATAAACCCTTCTTGTAGCTTGGGAAGTTTGTCATGAAAAAAAAGTGAGGTCGGGGTGGTGAGGGGTAGGAGGAGAATCTTTTCTATATTAGGCTAGGATTGCTAATTTTTCTACCTATAAGGAGAAATTTCAAATTATGGATGATTTTTAGAATTATTACGGGTGTATGACTCTATTTGCGTGATATGTTTTTATTCCCATGCTGAACCTATTGTATCCAAATTTAGTAATTTGATGCACTTTGGAATTTTAAATAAAAAAATGACACGTGATAGGTAAATCCACTATGAATGGAATCTGCTAACTTCACAGCTGAAGCTCTTGAAGTGTACCATATTGAAGGGGCATTTGTGGAAATAGTATTGTAGTTTTGGAAAGATTTAGTTGACTTCTGCTACATACACATGCTGATCATATTTTCTTATTTGATGCTCCACTAATTTTAGAAGATTTAGATTTGCTTGATTAAAATTAGTATGACCGTTGGTTCTATAGACCGAAAGCAAAATCTCCACTGTAAGAAATATTGTTAATCTGGAAACATAACATACTTCTAAAAAATTGTCTAAAGAGAGCTCCTTGTGTGATTTTAAGCTGGGTGTGGGTAAGCTACGGTGCTGGCTCTTGATGAATGGTCTTGTCTTTGATTCTATTAGTTACCTATATCATTTTATAATCGATTTTGCTTTCCTTGTACATGGAATGCGTTTCTTTTACATTTAGATTTTGTACATTAGTTCTTTGCTTTGTGTTCCTTTGATTATTAATCATATGTAGTACTTTATAATTTGTCTTTTTTAATCTTTTTTCCAAACATTGATTTCTATCATGATGATTTACTAGCTCTTTGTTATAAGTTTCAAAATTTCAATTCAATCTTAAATGACCTTTTTGTGTTTACCATGGGTAAGAAGCTCATATAAATAACATGAATGATAAGATTTCGATAATACAAGAATAGGTCTACTAGGCAAATAAATGTTCACACTGATGTGATGGACAAATTCCTATTAGAAAATGGTCAGTCACTATAATCCCCAGGTAAAGTTTTAGTTAGATTTTTTTTGGATTACCTTATGTATAATAAGATATTGTTATTATGATATGTTTATAGTAATATGATATTGGTTTGACGTAGATTATTATTGACGGTGAGGTCAAACCATGGCTTTTATCTCTAGCTTCATCAATCCTTAGAAAGGTATATCTACTGAATGAAATTAATTACTTACATTCTCTTGAAAGTACGCAGACTTTAGGTTACTTGTTTGAACTATTTACAAGATTGGAAGGTCCAAAAATGCTCTTGTTGGTGTGCTATTTAGGGCTAGTGTTCTACTTGCAAAGACCTTTAAGATCATTATAGCCTCATATAAGTTTCCTAAGTCTAAATGTTTTGCAGGCTTTCATTTTATTAAATTAAATTTTATGCATATGTTTTGTGCTGTCAACTCTAATTTGATATTAGTGTTGTGTTTCAGCCATAAAAAGAAGGTATTAGGGTTTTTAGATCCATTATGCTTATTTTATGAGCAAAATTACATTCTTCGATCTCCTGTAGTTGTTAAAAGCACTCAAGCATTCATTGATAAGGTCTATGAACTTATAAATCCTCTTTGCCAAAAGCTTTTGATTTAAAGTTGACAGAACATTTGCATAAGGCATCATTAGTTGAATTTTTGCTTTTTTAAGCTATTCTACCTCCCATTTGATGCTTTTATTTTTTGGTTTGACTTATTTTAGTGCTGTTCCAATCTAAGTTTCTCTTGTAAGTGTTATTAGTGATTAAGTCTTTCGATCAATGTTGATATGTGTTTCTTATTCTCATAGGGATGTTAATATGTTAAATTCAATTGTTTGTAGGTGGCACAATTTTTCTATAAACAATTTGGAATATTATCTAGTGTTAATGGAGTCATTGCCAATGAAAGGCTTTGTTTTATCTCTCTTAAATGATTGCAAACCAGAGAAATCTCTCCTGGCAAGTCCTTAATGGCTCTAAATGGTGCTTTAGTCAAATTTTACAGATATTGACCTTTATCTGTAATGCTTTTTCTCTCGTAATTCCATTGCTCTTTAATGAAGATTTATTTGTTTAGAATTCATGACATGTTGAAATATTCACGACAATTTTAATTGATATATTTCTTAAATTAAAAAAAAATAATTTTTATCATTTAAATTTAGTCATTCTAAAACTAGGATAAATTTATTCATTGCTATGATTTTCGGTGCTAAACTTTAAATTTTATCACAGCATACCGTAGCATGAAATTTTAGTGTTTCTTAAAAGTAAAAACAAATTATCTAGCTACATTAGGCTTTTTTGAAACCTTGATGTTTCGTATTGTGATATCTTCTTTTGAAAGTAGTGTAATGTCAAATGTTTTGACAAAATCATTGAATTTCTTACAGTCGTTAATGCTTGATTTCTTGTTTCTATATTACTAGTTTTCACCTTTTCCTAAGTTATTCATTAGCTCTTTATTTAGAGTCGCTTGAATGCTTTTGATGTCATTCCATCAACGGAGTATTACTGTTATGTTTTTTCCATTATTTTCTTTATAGATCGATTGACTTGGTACATCAAGAGCTATTATTGGCTGATTAGTTTTCAAATTTGAAGGTGAATAATTTTAAGTTCCATTTTGTTTGATGGATCAGTTTAATTTTTTTTTAAAAAATGCTCCTTTATATCATATTTATTTTGCTCAATTGATACAATTTTATTAATGTAATATCTAAATTAGTAATTATTTTTCCCTTTTTTTTTCCTTTTTTGGTTATAGTTGACAAAGATGTGCATTAGTAATTTTTTTTTGTCAAAAATCCCATTTGATTTACTCAAATGGAGACTCATATTAGACTAATGGGGCATTGTTCTTTGATGGTTGGCATAGACCCATCCTGTTTCCAAAGGAAATGGGAGGTTAAAGTAGTAAGGAAAGGCAAAGAGTCTTTTCTATATTAGTCAAGGATTGCTATCTTTTCTACTAGAAAGGAGAATTTTCATAACTATAATGGTGAAGAGAATTATGTATAATTCCCTAAAGCCAAGATCAATCAATAAGATTATACAAACAACATATATATAGAAGCATGCATAGTTTTGGCTAAAGTTGTTACCTTGAATGCCTAAAATCCCTTGGTTCAATTTGGTGATCTTCTAAATAGATTCAAGCTAAGAAGCTATCCAAGTGCTTCAAGTGTTCAGCTTCTAATGGTATTCCACACGCACTCTTGTGAAAGAACCTTTTCTAAGATTTGGTAGAACTCAAAGCCACATTATAACTAGTAAGTGTTTGCAAGATCTCTTATATTTTCTTGAGTGGAACTTCTTTTTATTATTACTTGATTGATCCAAAAGGGGTGGCTTGATGTTCCTTTTATAGGGGATGCATTTGGCCACATTAGGTTTATTACATGGAATGTAAATTTTCACAATTAACCCTAAGCTAGTCAAGTGTACCAAACAAGTAAAACTTTTTCTTTTTTTTCCCCCTCTATTTTGGGTCATACAAAAATCAAATTAAGTCCAACTTAATTTATCCCAATTTTAATCTTTCATGATTATCCTATTGTTAACTCATAAATAAGTTTTATAATAATTTTAAAATCTTATTTTACTTTGGTCAAAGATTTCTCAAGTTAATTTAATCAAAACTACTTGAGTTACTCTCTTGATCACACAAGGTGATGAATTCAATCTTGATTACTTCATGCATCTTCATATGCCTCATGTTATACCAACAATACTCAATTGAAGCATTCTTGGTGAGAACTATAAGTAAAGTCAAAGTATAACACTCATCATACGAGATCATAAGTAATATCAAGTCAAAGGATCACTTGTACAACCATCACATGAGAATGTAGCTATAGACACTATGTGAACTACCGTATAACATTCTCATATTGGGTCATATTTAGTGAACTTGTTCTTGTAACAAGCACCCACATGTTAGCTCAAGTTTACATAAACTTTAACTTATGAAGTTGGTTGCTTGCTTCATAAGTAAGAGTATAACCATGCACTAGTCTCAACAACTTTTGTCAATATCCTTTTATTGATAAAGAATTGACTAGGAATAATTTTGAAACGTATAGCTTTTATGCAATGATGATCTCATAATTATAATCTCATTGTAATTCCTTTGCAAAGCTTTATTTATATTCTGAAGGCTTTATCATTTAAGCATCAATATTGAAATATATGTATATAAGCTTAATAATAAAAAAAATAAGTCTTTTATAAGATATCAAATATGACAATATCTTAACCAAAATATGATTTGGTTTGAAGCACAAATACCAGTAATCTCCCATTTATACTAAAGCTAATCATTCATGTATCTAATACCATATTTGATTATATGCTTATTATGTTTTTGCTGGGATATAGCTTCAGTAAGAGGATCAACAGTGTTATCCTCAATGGGGACTCATTTAATTTTAACATCACTTATAAAAACAAAGTCTCTAATAGGATGATATCACCATAATACATGTTTAGATCTTTGATGAGATCTTTGTTCTTAGCTTGAGCAATAGTTCTATTGTTGTCACAATAGACTATTATTGGATCAACGATGCTTATTTCAGTTACAAACCTTTTAATCCAAAAGGCTTTTTTTACAACCTTAGATGTAGAGATGTATTCAGCTTTGATTGTAGAGTTTGTAGTTGTACTTTGTTTGGAATTTTTTTAACTCGTTGCTTTACTATTCATAGTAAAAATATAGTCACTTTGAGAATTGCTATCATCTTTATCAGATTGAAAGCTTACATCACAATAGCCCTCAACAGGGAGTTTGGCTCCAGCATAAATAAGAAACGTATCTTAGTTCTTCTTAAGTACTTAAAGATTGTTTTCACGCTTTTTTAGTGACATAATCTTTGATTTGCTTGATATCTACTTGTTATGCTTCAAGCATACGAGATATCAAGTCTTGTATAATGCATTGCATAATAATGGATCCAATTGTTGAAGCATATGGAATCTTATTCATGCGATCTTTTTCAATTTGTGACTTAGGACACGTCTTTAGAAAGATTTATGCCATGCAACATTCTCCTTTTGGATTCTTTCATGCTAAGCCTTTTTAGCACTTTGTCTATAAATTTGGATTGTGAGAGATCAAGCAATTTCTTTGATCTATTTTTATAAATCTTTATGCCAACACATATGTTGCTTCTCCCAAATCTTTTATGGAAAACTTCTTTGATAACCAAATCTTGGTAGTTTGTAGCATGGGTATATTATTTGCTGTAAGTAATATGTCATCCACATACAACATTATGAAAATGATTGCACTCCCATTTGTCTTGTATACATAAGGTTTATCAACATTTTTGATAAATTAAAATTCTATAATTACTTCATCAAAACATATATTCCAGCTCCTTGATGCTTGCTTAAGTCCATAGATAGACTTTTGAAGCTTACATATAATGTTGACATTCTTTTTTGGATTCAAAGCTCTTGAGTTGTGTCATGTACACATTTTCGTACAAATTTCCATTAAGGAATGTTGTTTTGACATGCATTTACCATACTTCATAGTCATGGTATGTAACAATAACAAGAAAAATCTTAATGGATTTTAACATGACACTAGTGAAAAAAGTTTCACAAAAATCAACTCTTTATTTTTTATAATAACCTTTTGTAACTAGCTTGGCTTTTTACATTTGTACATTGCCATCGATGTCAGTTTTCTTTTTGAAAACCCACTTGCACTTTATGGGTTTTATCCCTTCAGGTGGTTCCATCAAAGTCCAAACCTAGTTTGCATATATGGATTCCATTTCGAATTTCATGGCCTTATACCATTTCTCAGAATCAATGTCCAACATTGATGACCATCTATGATCAACTCATCCTTATCCATGAGAATTTTGTATCTCTTAGTTTCTTGGTGAGTCCAATTTGACCTACAAAGTTCTTGTGTACTTTGAGCTTTTGGCTACACGTCTGATGCCTTAGCCATTGGCTCAAGTTCCATACTTGTGTCAATTTGTGTTTCTTGAACTTTTTTAAGTTTCACTTTACTTTCACTATTCTTTTTAAGGATAAACTCTTTTTCCAAGAAGATTGTATGTCTAGAAATGAACTTTGTTTGTTACTCGGAGTTGTAGAAATAATATCCAATAGTTTCTTTTAGATATATCATAAATTTACACTTAACCGATCTAGCTCCAAGCTTGTCAGCTTGTGCATGCTTCATATAGGCATCATATCCCTAAATTTTTATGTGTGGCAAGTTAGGTCTTTACCTTTTTATATCTCATATGGTGTCTTGTCAACATATTTAAATGAAACTATATTTAGAAGATAAGCAGTTGTTTCAAGTGCATAACCCTAAAAGGATATGGGAAGATTTGAATTGCTCATCATGGATCAAATCATGTCCAACAAATTTTTATTTTTCCTTTTGAAAACTCCATTGTGTTGTGGTGTTTCGGGTAAAGTCCATTATGAGAGAGTCCCGTTCTCTTTTAGATAACCTAGAAAATCATTGCTTAAGTATTCATCACCTCGATCAGATCCAAGTGTCATGATACTTTTACCAGTTTTCCTTTCAACCTACATTCTAAATTCTTTGAACTTTTCAAAGGATTCAGACTTATGTTTCGTTAAATATATATAACTATATCTTGTATGATCATCGGTGAATGTAATGAAATATGAGTATCCTCTAGCATTTGTTTTCATTGGGCCACATATATCTAAATGTATTGGTCTAAAAACCATATTTACTCTTTCTCCATTTCCAATAAATGGTGATTTGGTCATCTTTCCAAGCAAACATGATTTATAGGTTCCATATGATTCATAATCAAAAGGATGAAAGTATCATTGTTTATGTAACATTGTGATTTCATTGATGTAACTGAGCCTACAATGCCACAAGTAAGATTGATTTGATTTATGTAGTTTAGCCTTCTTAACATTTATATTGGGAACATCATTGTTTAATCTAAGAACATATAAGCCATTATCAAGCCATAAAACACATCATTTAAATAAAAAGAACAACAAATGCCTTTAATATTAAATATGTATCCATCATTCATACTTAAATAAGAAACTAAAATGATGTTTCAAGTTATGATAGAAACATAATAACAATTCTTTAGTTCTAAAACTAAACCAGAAGGTAAAGGTAAATAATAAATCCTCATGGTATAGGCAACAACACTTATGCCATTTCCAACATGTAAGAACACCTCTCCTTTCTTTAAGCATCTACTCTTATTTAGTCCCTATATGTCATTACATGAGTAAGAACCATATCCAAAATCCAATAACTAAGAAGATGTGTCAAAAAGAAATAGATTGATCTTAATCATAAATATACTTGAAGTAGAAGTCTCATTAGACTTTTTTTTCCTTTAAGCTTGCCAAGTAGACCTTGCAATTCCTTTCCAATAACCTTTCTTACCACAATGGTAACATGCATCCTTGTCCTTCTTGATGTTACTAGCAGACTTGATAGCCTTAAATACATCCATTTTCTTATCAACCTCTTTACTTTTCTTTTTCTTGGTTGATTTTTCCTTGGCCTTAGATGAAAAAACTAGAACAGGTTCAAGCTTTTGATTTTTAATGGATTTTTGGCAATGTCAAGCATATTCATCAATTGTGGTAATGTTACTTCCATCTGATGCATATTGAAGTTAATTACAAATTGTGAAAAGCTACTAGGAAGAGAAGATAAGATCAAGTCAACATTTAATTAATGATCCATTACAAATTCCAATTGTCCAAGTTTTTCAATCCAATTGATCATCTTGAGATGATGCACTTTGACCTACGTGCTCTCAGACATCACTGTTGGAATAATTTCTTAAAGATTTCAAGCCTCTCAATCTGTCATTGTTTGTAAAACAACTCTTTAAGGTGTAGAATGATTATCAAACCATCTATATTTTCATGTTGCCTTTTGATAACTTGATAAAATAAAGTTATTTTTAATGCTTAATTTTATTAATTTTGCTTAGTTTTTGTAAAATAAATTAATTTTCACCTTTAATTTGCTTAATTTTCTCATGTGTAGCGAAATTTTAAGAATTTAGAAAAAAAATTAAATTCACTGCAAATTGATTAATTTTGGTGCTAAAATGAATGAATTTATGAAGATTTAAATTTAGAAAATTAACTGAAGATATCTATATTATGATTGGAGCTAAATTGAGGATGACAAGTTTTGACAATTTCAATTTCTCAATTCTAACAGCTTGCATTGTGAAATTTTTCATGCAAATCACATAATATCTTATATAGGTGTACATGCATGAAATTTCATGGGATGACATGGTCGATGAGTGGTAATTTATTGGACATAAATGTATGGCTAAAGGATGAGGAATTGGAAGCTACAACTTGGAAAACTCAAAGCTATTTATGGTGTACAAATTGGGGAGAAATTGAAGGCCATTTTTACTAGCTTTCAAAGCAACAAAAAGAAAGAAAATTGGCTGGTTTAAGTTGTAGTTTTCATAGGCTATTTATAAGCTACATTAAAAGTGTCTAATTCCACTTGAAGTTGCTAACTTAAAAAGTTGAAATTGAAGTTAATTAGTGGTTGGCTCAAGTTGATTCGGTTCCATAAAAGCCAAGCAAGTTTTCAAATTTTTTTCTTAATGGGCTACATGACCAAGCAAATTGTTAAACATTAATTGGCATAAAATTAAAGATTACAAGGGATGAATCATGTTAGCTTAATGAGAATTCAAGATATGGATTGCATGAAAGAGTTCAAGTTGAAACTGAACTCCTAATCCTAGTAGGAGGTCGCATGAAAAGAAGCCAAGAAGTTGCTTGAATTAACATTACTAATAGGGTTGTCTTGGATTCCTATCTCTAAGAGATTATAATGTGGCTTGTGTGAAATTGCTTCAAAAGATTACAACACAATTGTTTCTTGATTGAAGTTCTAGTTGGAGATGTGGAGACTTATCATGGCAACATAATAGTTTTGGAATAATCTTAGAATAATTCAATTAAAACTCTAAGAAATCAAAACAATACAAATTTTTTTTTTCAGCCTCTACATCATAACAACAAATTGCTATCAAAATTGTTTTAATATCATGAACAATCAAACAAATTTCTAATTTGGATAATCTATATTGATAAGGCTTTGATGCCACTTGAAGGGAATTATGTATCTTTATCAGAGTTAAAGTAATGAAATTTTAAAAAATTTTAATTCCCTAAAGCTAAGATTTATCCATAAGATTATACAAACAACATACATAAAAAAGTATGCATAGTTTTGGCTAAAGATGTTACCTTGAATGTCAAAAATCCCTTGGTTCAATTTGGTAATCTTCCAAATAGATTTCAAGCCTAAAAGTTGCCTAAGTATTCAGATTCTAATAGTGATCTACATGAGCTATTGTGAAATAACCTTCTCTAAGGTTTGGTAGAACTCAAAGTTACACTATAATTAATTGATAACTTTATAAAATAAAGTTATTTAGACTTGTGTTTAATGCTTAGTTGTGTGAACTTTGCTTAATTCTTGGTAAAATAATTTAATTTTGCCTCCTAATTTGTTTAATTTGTGCATGTGTAGGAAAATTTTGAAAAAATGGAAAAAGTGAATTTTGAGGTAAATTTGGCTAGATTTTGAAGATAAAATGCAAGGATGATTATATTTAGCATTAATGAGCTATATTGAAAGTGTTTCATCTCATTTGAAGTTGTTGAATAAAGAATTAAAAATTAGAAGTAAATGAAGGCTAAAAGTTACACAAGTTAGGGGCTAATTCCAAAGCTATTCTCGATTTTACAAATTGAAGTTGTGTTCGAGTTGTAATAGCTAAGCCAAGTTGGATTTTTAAGAGATAAATATTAGTTGAAAAATGGTGAGTAAAGAGAAGACTAGGGCTGATTTCAAGTCTTGTTTTGGTTCTTATTTTCTTTTGAAGTTCATGTGAAATCCAAAGCTACTTAGGGAGATTGTTTCACATTTTTACAAAAGGGACTTCTTGAAAAAACCAAGTTTGCATGGGTTTTAAATTTTAATAGATGTATGTGGCATGCTAAGAAGGTAAAAAAAATGCATGAAGAAATTAGGTGGTGGCATGAAATGAAACCAAGTTGAATTGAAAGTCTTAAGTTGGCATGAGAAGGAAAGGCCAAGAATACATGCTTTGCCATGTTATCAATTTTCCAAGAATTGTTGTTCCATTACAACACCTATGTTGTTATTATATAGGGCATTAAAGGTATAATTTAAAAAGTTCAATTCTAGCCAAATTTGTGCAATGCTGTTGGAGTCATTATTTAATCGAATACTCTAAGGCTATTTAGAAGCCTATATATACATAATTAAGTGATAGGAGATGTACAATGGTTGGGGTGACAGACCAACCTATCTCTAATATTCTTTAATTTTCTTATTTTGGTTATTTAAGTTTTTAAGTTATCTTCCAAAATGGTTTTTTTTTTTTTTTTATTTTGTGTTCTTGTAATTTTAATTTTCAATTTAAGTTTACAATTCATATTTGTTTTAAGTTCTTACAATTTACTTTTAGGCTCTTTAAATTTTAGTTTAAGTTCTTAAAGTTTTTGTTTTAGCTCTTTGCATGTTTAAAATTCAGTTTAGCATAGTTTAAGATTATTAGCTACTGTTTTTTAGTATACTACATTGTTTAATTTTTCTGCATTAGTTTTAGGTTTAAAGTTACTTTGTGAAGGAATTTGTTATCTTGCTATTCTTTATGCCATTTTTGCTTTGATTCTTGTTTGAATATGTTTATCCTTTATTGATTTATTGTTGTCATTGGCATCATTAATAATTAATGATGCTCTGGCAATGCTTCCATTATTTACCAGATTGGAGGATCTAAAAGTGCTTGTGGTGGTATGCTATTTAGTGCAAGTAAGTATGTTGATTTGCCTAGTATTCTAATTATGAAGACTTTTGAGATCACTACAACCTTATCTAGCTTTTGTCATTCTCAATATTTTTATAGGCTTTCATTTCAATAAATTTAATTTTATAAATATGCTTTGCACTGTCAACTCTAATTTGATAGTCCTATTATATTTTTGTCATATGAAGAAGGTATTGGAGTTTTTAGATCAATTATGCTCATAAAATAAGCATAATTACTTTTTTAGATCTCTAACATCTATTGACATCACTCAAGCATTCATTAATAAGGTTTATGAACTTTAAATCCTCTCTACCAGAAGCTTCTGATTTGAAGTTGAGAGAACATTTGAATAAGGTATCATTAATTGAATTTTTGCTTTTTTAAGCTATGCTAGCTCTTACTTTATGCTTTAATTTTCCTGGTTTAGGGTCTATTAGTGATTAAGTCTTTGAATCAATGTTGTTTTGTGTTTCTTATTCTCATAGAAATGTTAATATATTAAATTGAAATTATATGTAGGTGGCACAATTTTTATATAGAAAATCTAGATAACATCTGGTGTTAATGCAATCATTGGCAATGAAAGGGTTTGTATTATCTCTCTTTTAAATGATTCTTAAATCTTTAGCATTATTCTTGGATTAAAACTTTTTTTTCTAGTTCAACTGACAGTAACTTGCTTTTTTGCTGCTTAAGGTATCGTTAGTTGATTTTTTTTTTTTTTGCTTTTATAAGCTGTTTTAGCTATCACTCGATGCTTTTATTTTTCTTGTTTGACATGTTTTAATTCTGTTCCAATATGAGTTTCTCTTGTATGGGTTGTTAATGTGGAAAAACTCTATGGAAAAACTGAGTATATAGAAAACTTCTCTATTGAATTATACAAACACCTTAGGTTTATATACTGCTAACTAAAGGGTAAATTAGGAAATTAAGTCTTTCTAAATCTAATCCCTATAAGTAAGAGATTGTCTATCTTAATATTCTATCCTTAATTCTAGATATATAAATTCTTAATTTTAGGGATATAAATATATGCAGATTATAATTAGCTACACAGACTATAACCACCAATAACTAAGTGTTTTCCCACAGTTAAGATTAAGTCTTTGGATAAATGTTGGTTTGTGTTTCTTATTCTCATAGAGATGTTAATATGTTAAGTAGCATTTGGTATTAATGCAGTCATTGCCATTGGATGATTTTTTCTTATCTCTTTTAAATATGTCTTAAATCTTTAGCATTATTGTTAGACTAAAACCTTTATTTTTGTTTCAACTAATAATAATTTGTTTTTTTAGGTACTTATGAATTTGAATTTAGATTATATTGTTCTTATTTTATGTTTAACAAATTTGTTCTCTTGACGTTGGCATATTTCTAAGCCTTGATCTGCATCTTTTGTAGTCTGTTGAGGAAGTAAGTTAACGGGGAAATCTTGGCATGCTTACAAGGTTTTTTTGGCTTTCTGCTTCTTTTTCCACCTTTTTGGCTCTTTTTAAAGAAAATTTCTCTTCAATAATAGTTATCCTGGGTCTTTCCACTTGCTACTAAATTGAAAAACTATAACATCTCCTATCTATAATTATCCATTAATGTCAGATCTATTTGAACTTGAAATTTTATAAAAATTAATTCAAAAATCCCATTTGATTTACCCAAATGGCTATTGCTTTTACATTTTGATTGTTCTTGCTTTTTTTAATTTATTTTTATTTTGTGGGTTAACTTTTGCTGGTGTTCAAAATTAAAGATAAAAAAATGTTCAAGTTGTGATTCAGGTTAAGTGGTCGGGTACTCCATTGCTTTTTCAAGTCAGCTCTATTTCTTTCCTTATTCTCAATCAATTTTTATTTTGTCTTTTTTTTTTTTAAATTTGGCCTTATTGGGTTTATGAATCTCTTGTTGTGGAATTCAATTGGCTATTCACATTCTTTAGTATCGTTGGTATTTTTTTTTGTTTTTAAGTTATTCCACATTGGAAAAGATTATTTCTTAGCTAGCAATCAATATTATTAGTTTTTTTCAACTTGTATAGTGTTTGTTTCTTGAACTAATTTAAATTCTTTCCACATTTTCTATAATTTTTAATTGTTATAGCGATTTACTTTCTAAATATTCAAAAATTCTTTTTTGGGAGTTCATCAACAATTGGCTACATGTTGCAAAAATTGATGGTGATTTTGATTCAACTGAAGATTACCTCAGAAAACTTATGAAACATGACAGCTCCATTTTAAGTGAATCATTGCATCATCATTTGAATTCTCTTTAACTCTATGATCAGCATCCCCAAGATTGGTGCTTTACCTACAATCAGTAAAGCTATCTCTTTCTTTTTTTCCACTATTTGATTATAGTTAAACAATGTGAATGGTTTAGATGCTAGTGAAGCTATAGAAACTAAAAAGCCTTGGTGGAAAATGTTATTTGATGGACACATGTGGGGCATTATTTAGAGCTGTAGTCATTGTTTTGGTGACATAATGAATTGTAATGATGCTCTTTATTTTTTATTGTATATTTTTATGTTTGAAATTGATAAAAGTTGCTTATGGATGAATTGTTGTAACTATTTTTTTTGTTGGTTGCCAGCAGTGGAGAGCGGAGACTCCTTTCAGTAGCCTAAATTATACGATTTTGATTCAAATATTATGAGCTCAATTATGTTGTTCTTGAAACAAATTGTTTTTAAAGAGTTCCATGTTATGAAGAAATATCTGGAATAGAACCATTTTATTTTTTTATAAACTTCTTATTATAATGCTAGAATTGCATGAAATATATAGGTTAAACACTGAATATTCTCAACCTTAAAATTTAAGATTTTCATGCATTAAAAATAACTAATTCAAAGGAGTAATTTACTCTCTACACATAATGGAAAAATATTTAATAGATTTGGTGTAGTTACCCAAATTACTCATTATCTTAAAAATAAGAGACTTAACTAAAATAGGCAAAATCAATTATACATATAATTAGCCTGTACTTGTTCTTATTTTCTTCCATTACAAGTTACAACTGTTTCAATGAACATTAGTTACATGGACATATCTCTAAATGAATATATTTAAATTGCAAAATTTTTTCTTTTGGAGTGGAGTCAACTCTAGTCATAATGATTTCTAACCAAAAAACCTGCATCATAACATCTTGAAGTTAATGTTTTATTTTATTGCCTTTTGCAGGAATGCAATCCTAAGCTTATTTCCGGGATAATGGCTTTTAGGTACTATTTATTGTCATAAAAAAATTAGATACACTTCATGTTTGGGAACTAAAAGGTACTATTTTATTTAGGGGTTTTTTTTAATCTTGTTATAACATTTCTAACCTTAAAATTATAAAAGTTTCTCTCTTTGAATAGATTTAAGGCATCAAACTACATTGAGAATATCATAAACCTCTAATCTATTGTAGTTAAAGCAAGAAATTAACCAAAAATTTCCTAGTGTAGTTTCTTCTTTATCTTGGGTGAAGGTAACTTCTTAGCACACTTCCAATGTTTGAACAATTGTAAATATTTTGAAAATTGACAAATTTATGCATTTTATCATCTACCTATATATACAATTAAATTATGGCTTAATACCTAAATATACCATCTACCTTTTAAACAAAATGGAATTTAGCCCTCAACCTTTTATTGCATACAAAACAGTGCATAATATTTTATTTGTCGATAAATATAATCACTAACTTTCAAATTAATGTAACTAAATAAATTTCCATAAATTAGATTGATATTGGGGTGAGCAACAATTTTGGATAGCAAATCCTCTTCTTTTGGTTGATAAGTTCAAAGTCAGCAATTTGTTGACATTGAGGTTTTTTGCTGACTTGTCTTATAAAGCAAATTTAGCTAAGAGTTTATCTTCAAATCTGCAATGCACTATTGTTGAATCCTTTATCCTTTAGATGCAAGATGTGATGCTTGGAAGGAAGTTGTTCATAGCTTTCATGTGCTTCGCCTTAAGTATATCTATCTATACTTGTAGAAAGCTTAAAGAACAATTGTCCTTATTTTTTATTATTCAATCTACAATAAAAGAGTACATCTAAATAAATAGGAATAGTGAAGTTCCTTATTAGGAAACAACTTACATGAAATAAAAAATAAAAAAAGAAAATTATTCTATTCTAGAATAAAAATAAATCCCTAAACACTTGACAATGAGAATAATAGAGTAAATAAGAAGAGTAAATGAGAAATATTCTCAAAATAAATTAGAAAATCAAGCTGCACTAATGTAGAAGAATCTAATCTGCACTAATGTAGAAGAATCTGATCTGCACTAATGTAGGAGAATAAGATTTCTACAATCCCTTTCAAGCTGGGCTATGAATGTTAATCATATTTAGCTTGGATTTCAAACCATTGAAAATGCTTCTAGGAAGAGCTTTAGTCAGAATATCTTCAAATTGTGAACTTGTAGGGATATAGGCCAATTTGACTGACTTATTTTCTATCTTTTTTGTTATGAAATATCGGTCTAGCTCTGTATACTTGGTCCTATCATAATAAATAGGATTTTTGGCAATACTTTTAGAAGCCTTATTGTCACAAAATAGTGTCATAGATGTCATAGTTTGAAGTTTTAATTCTCCAAGTAACCTCATCAGTAAAATTTCTTCACAAATACCATAGGACATTACTTTAAACTCAGCCTCAACGTTACTTGTAGATACAACAGCTTGCTTTTTACTTCTCCAAGTGACCAAATTCCCAAACATAAGTCCAATGTCTAGTAGCAGACTTTTTATCTATTACTAATCCAGCCCGATCAACATCTGTGTATGCCTCGACTTCCTTATTCATGGACTTTTTAAAATATAGACCTTCACCATAACTCTTATTTAAGTATGATAAAATGTGATGAACAATCTTAAGATGCTCTTTGGTTGGATTATTCATGTATCTACTCACCATCCGTACTACAAACCCAATATCAGATTGTGTGTGAGAGAGGTAAATAAGCTTTCCAACTAGTCTTTGGTATCGCCCTTTGTCAGTGAGAGAGCTTCCATTTTCACTTCCAATTTTATTAGTTGAGTCCATGGGTGTATCGATAGGTTTGCATCCAATCATGTTAGTTTCTTTGAATATATCAAGTACATATTTATTCTAAGACACTGATATTCCATTCTTAAATTAAGCCACTTTCATCCCAAGAAAATTTTAAGGAACCCTAAGTCCTTTATTTCAGACTCTATTAGAGTTTCTTCAAATCATCTATTCCTTCCTTGTGGTCTTAAGGTGATTATGATATGATCCACATAAACAATCAGAATAACTCTTTTTCCTTCATTAGCGAACTTAACAAATTTAGTATGGTTAGATTGACATTGAAGGAATCCATACCTCTTCATTGCCTTGGTCAACCATTGAAACCAAGCCCAAAGAGACTATTTAGGTCCATACAAAGATTTTTGGAGTTTGCACACTTTGCCCGTGTTGTCTTACTTTTCAAAACCAAGGGGAATTTCCATGTATACATCATTCTCCATGTCACCATTTAAGAATACATTCTTGATATCAAGTTGGTGGAAAGGCTAATCCAAGTTGGCTTTTAGTGACAATAGAACTCTAATTGAATTGAGTTTGGCTACTGGAGCAAATGTATTCCCATGAACTATCGCATAGGATTGAGTGAACCCCTTTGCAACAAGTCTAGCTTTGAACCTATTTATACTTCCATCTACATTGTGCTTTATTGTAAAGATCCATTTACATCTAACCGGGTTTTTCCCTTTGGGCCAATCTAAAATTTCCCACATCCCATTTTTTTTTAGTTTTTTGATTTCTTGAAGAGCTTCTACCTTCCAATCTGGTTCATTGAGGGCTTTTTGAATATTTTTTAGAATTTGCAAATTGTCAAAGTTAGTAACAAAGCCTTGAAAGTTTGGATTTAACCTGTCATATGAGATGTACTTGTAGTTAGGGTATTGAGTGTATGATCTCACACTTTTTCTTAATGCAATGTGTTAGTTTTTTAGGTGAGATGGTGATCAAAGAGGGCGTGAATTGGATCTCTTTAAATTCTTCTCAAAATAATGATTTCAAGATAACTGAATGAGGAATTAAATCAATAAGCACTTTTAATGAAAATATAATGCAATCAATAACAATTAATGAACCTAGAATCAAATATAAACAATAATAAGTGTAAGGAGATATAGATAGAGAAATCAAACACAATGATTTATAGAGGTTCGATTCTTGTCCACAAGGCACCTACATCTTTTTTTCTTGGTTGTCTACACCAAGGCTTCAATCCAAAAATTGAAGAAAAAATCTTACAAGATACAAACCTATCTTGTATTAAATCTCTATTTTTTTCTTAAAGCTTAGATAGCAACCTCTACTTTTACAATATCAAGAGGATACCTCACCTCTTGCTTACAAGATAACAAATGATATTTGCAAACTAAAGTACCTCTAAAGGTTGAGTGTTTGTCTAATGAAGTATAAAGAAATTTGATGAATGAACAACACAATAAAGCTTGGATACAACAAATACAAAAAATATGGATTTTAAGCTTTAACAACTCTTGATTCTTTGAGAAAATGAAAATATAAATTGTTGGTTCTTGCTCTTTTGATTCATCCACCTTCTTGGTGTGTTGAAATGCCCAATATATAGAGGAAATGAGGAACTAGCCATTTGGGGATGGTTTGGAGTTGAAAATACCCATTGAAGCTTGAAAAACTAGCCATTGGAGCATTATAGGCAAGAGGGGATAGATTGGGTCAGTTAAAAAACAAGCAACTTTACGCATGGAAAGGCACAACTAATCAATCCCTTTTTGGTACCAATTTATCCCTTTTTCAGGTGATCAATCCTCTAGTTTGGGTGATTGATCCCTTTTCAAATCCTAGAGCAAAATTTTCATTTTGAATAAAAAACTAATTGATCCCTTCATGAGGGAATCGATCCTATCATGAAAACCCTTGAACCAATTGACCTATACAAGGAGGGGATTGATTCGGTCAAGCTGGGTGATTGTCTCTTATTTTGTACTCTACTTACTAATTTGATCATATCTTGAGTTATACAATTCCAAATCAAAAACCATTTGAAGATTAAGAAACTGAACTTAAAGGGCTTTCTATCCATATAAATTTATCCTTTAATTCATTGTATACAAATTATAGTGAATTTTCTAATCTACCCTTTATGCAGCTTTTAGACAACTGCAAAGTGTTTAGTAAAAATTTAAAATCTTTTCTTAAAAAATTTGGATTTTGATTTTGTTTGATCCATTAGAAAGTAGACTCAAAGACCTTTCCAACCATATAAAATTCAAATATTTAAAACTTTGTGAATTAATATAGAAAAATAAAACAATTTCAATGTTGGGAAATTTTGTTCATGTAAAATAACTTTCTTAAGTTAATCTATTTCTCAAAACCAATATTATCAAAATTGTATTGAGTCCAAAATGAAAAAGTTCACTTTAAAATAAAAAATTGAACTTCCATTTAAACTCAAATAAATAATTTTTAAAGATACCTTTGATTTGAGACATAAGAACACATAAAGAAAGATTTGTTTAAACTTTGAAAATCATATTATTTATTTAGTACCAAAATAAAAAAAACTTAAGAAATTATACTAAATAAATCTTTTTCAAAATCTTGTTCAAGCTTATTTAGCTTAATATTTTGTCATTTCAAAATAAAGATCAATTCAAGGCTAACAATCTCTCCCTTTTTGATATGACAAAACTTAAAGATAAATTTGCTTGACAAACAACTTTTTTTAAGACATGTAAGATTTTGAAAAACATTTTGAACAACTCCCTTTAAACTTTGCAAGGTAAAAATCCCCTTCAATTAATGCATCCTAATCCAACACAACTCAACAAACATATGTTATTCGAATAAGTGAAATAAGCACAATCAAACATATGCATGTAAAGCATAAGCAAATTTGTAGATATGGTATTTCTCCCCCTTTTTGTCATAGCAAAAAGGTATGAGCAAATAAACACAAAAAGAAGGTATTAGCAAATATATTCATGAAACATTTCTCTCATTTTTTTGGTTTAAGCTCTTTATACCAAATGTTTAAGCTCTTAAATCAATTGCCATAAGCATACAAGAAGAAATATCTCTAAACGCACCCCTTTTTTGTCATTTCAAAAAAAAGAGAGATCAATTCAAAACATTGGACACAATGCATGATACCAATAATATCAAGAGTATTTTTGAATGCATGTAATCGAGTGATGTTCACAATTAAGTTCAAATACATGCATTCAAACACAAAAGCATAAAATTATAAATGTATCAAATTTTAGCATTTTAGCACAAAATCATTCATTCAACCTAGCTAGATGAAATTTATGAGCAAAAAGGATAATAAATGATATGCAACCTATTCATAAATCATGTTATCATAAGATGTCCTTAGAACCTAAAACATAAATAGCAATTAACCATAAATTCAAGCATGTGCATATAAGCTCATACCAATTGTTAAAGATATGTTATCATAAAGCATAACAATTATTATCACACAACAATTCAAGCAAAATTGTATTGTAAGATTTCTCCTCCTTTTCAAAATAAAGATTAATCAATTTAAGGCACACACAATTTTGCATGAAAGGTATAAACTATATAAAGGATAGGCACATAAATAAGCATCTATGTAAGTTTAAAAAAATCTTTAGCAATTTTGATACCAATTGTTAGCAATTTTATTCAACAACTTTCATATAGCACACATACTTCAAGCATATGAAAGATTCATTCAATTCATGCATATATGATAATGGTAATCTTTCATAAGCTATCCTATCCAAACAGGAATCAAAAGCTCATATGTATTTAATAAAACATGAATACTAATGAGCAATAAGGTTCAATTATCATCATGTCATAACAAAGAATTATGCAATCATGATTTTTCAAGCATGATGAACACATATGCTATAACAAAGAAATAATGAAAGCATAATTATGCAAATATAATTTAAATTATTTCAATGTATAGCAATGTACTTAATCTAAACATATACAAGTATCTAAATGTATATTTCAATCAAAATCATACAAGCATATGCATAAACATTCAAATCACCTATAGTAATATACTAATAAATATACAAACAGTTAGACATAATGTGGTACATACTATTTCAATAATCTTAATCAATAAACATGTTCAATGAAATCAATCAATTTAACTCATAACCATGTTTAAAGATTCATGCATTAAAACTATCAATCTCATTAAAGCAATTAAAAACTAGGCATGAATATCAATGAGGGTGAGTTAATCAATCCAAGCTTTCAAGAATATTAAAACAATGTTTACCAAGTGGCTTGGTGATTAATTTGTGCAATGTATTCATATGTTCTAGCATAATATCTCATTTTTACACACAATCAAAGTAAGCATGTATAGACACATAGCATAGAGTCAATATAATTACCTCTATCATTATCAAGCTATGTTGATGTGCTTATTTGGTTTTGAGTTTTCCGTTCCAAATATTTTGAGCAAATATTTGATATACTTGGGCTTGATTGATGAGTATGCTTTGCTTGCTATACTTGAAACTTTAAAAAGAATATTGACCCATTCATGCTTTTTTCAAGTTCTTTAAGCATAGACTTAGAAAATTTCTTAACAAAATATTTTTGTTATAAGCGTTAAGAAAATCAATTGATAAAATTTATACCAATTGTTAGAAAATAATTCCATATTCTAAGTTATTATAGGTAAAAGAAAATTTATTCACTAAGCACAAGTTATCAATGTGTTAGCTTTTTAGGTGAGATGGCAATCTCAGAGGGGGATGAATCAAATCTCTCTAAATTTTTCTCAGAAAAATGATTTCAAGATAATTCAATGAGAAATTAAATCAATAAGCACTTTTGATGAAAATATAATGTAATTAATAACAATTAATGAACCTAGAATCAAATATAAACAACAATAAATGTAAGGAGATAAGGATAGAGAAATCAAATATAATGATTTATAAAGGTTCGATTCTTCTCCACAAGGCACCTACGTCTTTTTTTCTTGGTCGTCTACACCAAGGCTTTAATCCACTAATTGAAGAAAAAATCTTACAAGATACAAACCTATCTTGTACTAAATAAATTTTTTTCAAAATCTTTATCAAGCTTATTTAGATTAATGTTTTGTCATTTCAAAATAAAGATCAATTCAAGGCTAACAAAATGGAATATCAAGGTCACTAGCTAGCTTACAAGTTTTAGTTTCAGATTCAATAGAGACATTAACTATGTTGGTTTCAGGTCCTTAAAGACTCAGATCAGGTTGATTTTTAGTACTAAGCTATGTACAGTTCTCCACTTCTTCCTATAATTTTTGCTTCCTTGAGTAGACTATTAGTTATTTTATTTTTTCTTGCATAACCTTAGGGTTTGTAGAGTTAAGAGTTGTCTGAATAGGTTGGGTTTTGAAATCTGCATGGCTAATAGGATGGGTAGGTTAAGAATCTGGTTTTAAAGGGTTAGTTAAGATTTTAGTTTTAAAAGAGTTGGTTAGGAAATTGGCAAGTTAACAACTAAGAATTGATATCCCTGAGTTGTATTCTCTGTTTGAATATCATTCTTGCTATATTACGAAAGATTCTCAAATAAAATGACATCCATAGAGTTATAAAATTTTTTTGTGATGGGTGAACAACACCTATAGCCTTTTTGGTTTGGGGAATAACCAATGAATATGCATTTTAAGGCTTTGGGATTAAGCTTGCTGTGGTTTTGTTGGCTAATATGAACAAGAGCATTGCAACCAAAGAGTTTGATAAAAATGGAAGAGATTAACCGAGTTTATGGGTAAAAAGCAAAAAGAGTTTGACAAGGTGCTTTAAAGCCTAGAACTTGAAAAGGCATTTAATTAACCAAATAGGTTACAATGAAGATAGCTTCTCCCTAAAAATATTTAGGCACATTAAAAGTCAACAAGAGAGATCTAGTCACTTTTATCAAATATTTATTTTTGCATTTGATAACCTCATTTTGTTATGAAGTGTCAATGTAAGAGCTTTAATGGATAATGCTATGATTGGTGAGGTAAGGGCCAATAATAGAGTTGAAGTATTCTCTTCCATTGTCAGTTTTTAAGACTTGGATTTTGGCTTGGAATTGGGTTTGTATAATGCTATTGAAGTTTTGAAAGATTTGGCTAACCTTGGATTTTTTTTTCATAAGGAATAACAAAGTGAGTTGAGTATGATCATCGATGAATGTAACAAACCACCTAGAACCTATGATATTATTAACTCTTGATGGTCCCTAAATGTCACTGCGAATCATTGAAAAAGGCTGAGATGATTTATAAGAAAGGCTAGGGTATATATTTTGAGTGTGCTTGAAAAGTTGACAAATTTCACATTGAAAATATTTAGAGATGTTATTAAATAATGAAGGAAATAGCCTTTTTAGGTATGAAATATTTGGATGTCCTAATCTATAATATCATCACATGATAAGGTCATTCTTACTAGTACTAGAGGTTAAGGTTGTACAAGAGTTTTGTGGTCTCTCAAATGCATCCTCTTGAAGAAGGTAGAGCCTTGCACACATCCTAGCATTGCCAATAATCCTCCCTAAGCCTAATTCCCAAATTTACACGAGCTGGGAAAAATTTAGTGACATAACATCTATCCTTCGTAAGTTTTCTGATGGAAAATAGGTTACAACTTAAATTAGGGACATAGAGGACAGAGTCAAGTGTCATATCTTTTGAAACTATAATAAAACCTATTCTTACCACATTTGAGAGAGAGCCATCAGTAATTTTTATAACAAAACTATCATAGCAAGGTCTATATGTTTTGAATAAGGATGCATCTCTAATCATGTGAACTGATGCTTTTAAATCAATAATCCAAGATTGTGCATTTCCCTATTAAACACTTAGGGCATTTAGGAAATTAACTTTTTTGTGCTAGTAAACTAGTTCCAAATATTGCAGACTTGTTTTGAAGGGTTTGTTGGAGCATCACCTCTTTGTGACTTTCCTCATGCCATACTTCTACAGAAGAAGAGTTCTTACTCCTACTAGCCATGATGAAAACTCATGTGGTTACAGTATAATGGTTCAAGCTGACTTGCATTGATTCTATGTAGAAAACTTAAAGAACAATTTTCTTTATTTCTTTTTATTCAATCTACAATGAAAAAGTACATCTAAATAAATAGGAACAGTGAAGTTCCTTATTAGGAAACAACTTACATGAAACAGAAAATAAAAACTAATAAAAGAAAGGAAAATTATTCTATTCTAGAATAAAAATAAATCCCTAAAAACTTGACAACTAGAATAATTGACTAAATCATAAAAGTAAATGAGAAATATTCCCAAAATAAATTAAGAAATCAAGCTGCACTAATGTAGGAGAATTAGATTTGCACTATTATATGAGAATTAGATTTCTACAATACCTATTCCTAAATGTATAAGGTTTCTTAATTTGAAAATTTGAGGTACATTTTGGAGATACTTAAAATTGGCCATAAAAGGTGATTAAGGGTTAATTTAGGCATGAATTAAATTAGTTGCAAGTGGTTTGGGGAAAGAGAAATCAATGAACAAAAAACAAAAAAGGAAAAGAATCAAAAGATAAGAAGAAAGAGGATGTTTAAAAAAAATTTTTCCTATTACAAATTTATTATCCTTCCTCAAATCAAATAGATTTTCAACCATCCTCCTTATTACTATGCATTTATTTATTTCTTTTCTATTCTTTTTTTTCTTTCCCATTCAGCCTTTTTTTTAATTTAAAATTTTGATCATGTAAGAAGATAAAGAGCAAGGTATGTAGAAACAGGGAGTAGGAAGAAAGTAAGTGGGAAAAATACAAATCTGGCTATGGCAATGCCTTTTTCAACCTTAAGATATCAAATTTGATATTTAAGAAAAACATACTCGTGTATGACAAGTTACAATCTCTTCTTCTTTGTCTTTCAAGGTTTAGACTATTTACCCTTAGTTTTTGAATCCCTTTTTATAGTTTTATTATTATTTTGTTTTGCTTTCACATTGAAGATTTCAGTGGGAGGATTGAAAAACCTATTTTTATGTATTTGAGGACCATTTTCTCCTAAATCCCAAGATTTGGCATGATAGCTTCCAAACTAGTTTTTTTAGATGATATTTCTAGTTATAGATACCTATTTGCTTTCGTATCTATGCTTTGGTTGTTCCTATAATTTATCATGGGTTATGATTCTAGCAAGTTTCTTAAATTGATATATTTTATTAGGCCTTTGTCTTTATTTGTAATAAACATCAATCATTTGCAATATTGGATTTGATAGTGTGAATCGAAAAAGATTAATTAACTATTTCTTTTTCCTATTAACTGATTGAATTAATTGTCTTTGATGGATACAAATGAAATAGATGCCAAGTTTTGGGGTTCATTTTCCAATTGCCCTACATCTTGATTTTGACTTGTGTTTTGTTATGGGCTACTACAAGATAATCATGAGTGCATTATATGTTATGAGCTATAATGCATTTGATGGGGTAAAGTCAAGATAGCTAAGCCTCTTAAATTCTATTATAAACATCAAATTCTATAAAAATCAAATGGTTGTATCTATATTTGTAGTTTTCTTTTTTCAATTTGTTATTAATTTTTCAACTATGATTTAAATACTCACGTGTTAATTTATTTGCATGAATACATATTTTTTTTGCTAATTCTATTTTTTTAAAATTATTTATTTGTTTAGTTACTACATGATTAAGAGTTACTAGTTTTTTTTTTTCAATTTCATATCTACTCTATCAGTAGTATTGCAACTTGCAATGATAGACCAGTTTATATAATATAAAAAGTTTCGAGTAACTTTCTAATTATTTATTTTGGCAATTTTTTGATTAAATGGTCAATTTTTATTATTTATTTTATTTTTAGCAAAATTTATTGATTAAAAGAATTATTAACCTTTGCCAAAATTGTAACTTCTAATCTTTGGCAATGTCCACTTTTCTGGCAATTAACGAAGGAATCTCTTTCTTCTTTTCCATTGTTTGATGATTGTGTTAAACAAATAATATGAATGGTCTAGATGCTAGTGAAGCTATTAAAAATGAAAAGGTTGGATCCTTTGCTTATTGATGTAAATCCATAAAGCCCTTGTGAAAAATGTTGTTAGGTTGGCATTGGTGTGGCATTGCTCTTTGATGTTGCAGAGCTACAGTCATGGGTTCAGGGACCTAATGAACTAAAATGTTGCTCCTTTTTATTTTTTACAATAAATTTTTGTTTGTGTGGAAAAACTGAGTGTGCAAAAAAATTCTCTGTAGAATTATACTAGAACCATAGGTTTATATACAACTAATTAAAGGGTAAACTAAGAAATTAAATCTTTCTAAATCTGATCCCTATAATTAAAAGATTGTCTATTTTAATTTTTTATCTTTAATTCTATGGATACAAATATATACAGATTACAACCAGTTGTAACTAAGTTTTTTTGTACACTTCCCCTCAAGTTGGTGAATAGGTGTTTTCTATTCCCAACTTGAAAATAATTTTGTAAAATGTTGCACTGTTGAGACCCTTAGTTGATACATATGGTGTGCAAATCAACCCACCGTCTAGTTTCTCCTTTATGAAATGTCGGTCTGCTTCAATGTGTTTTGTTTTTTCATGTTGTATAGGATTGTGTGCAATGCTTATTGCAGACTTGTTATCTTAGTAAAGTCTCATTGGTCTATCCCACTTAACTTTCAAGTTTTCTATAATAATCTTTAACCATAATAGTTCACAAACTCCTTGAGTCATTGCTCTAAACTTTGTTTCAACACTTGATCTTGCCACTTTATTCTATTTTTTACTCTTTCAAGTTACAAGATTACCATCTAGGAAAATGTAGTAGCTTGAGATGGATCTTTTATTAGTTATTGAACCTACATAATTAGCATCTACATATGTCTCTGGTACCAACCTTGAATTTCTTTTAAATAAGATACCTCTCTAAATAGATTCTAGTTGTAATAGTTTCTTGCATTATTAGACCTAAATCTCTTGTTTTTCACTTCAAATGGATTTTGAATCATGTTTTGAAAGCTTAAAAACACTCTATTCACATTTGATTTAGATTTAAGTAAAAAAATCCAAGAGACCTTAGTACAATCATCTATAAATGAAATAAATCACCTTGCACCAGAAATATTAGAAATTGTAAAGTGACCTTAAATGTCATTATGAATCAAGTCAAAAAGAGTAAAAACTTTTTTTATTACTAGCTGGAAAAGAAAAATATTTATGCTTTGCAAGTTTACAAACATCACAATGAAGATTTTTTATATTTAATCCTTTGAACTAAAAAGAAAACTTGTTTTTCAAATTTCCAAAAGAAGGATGTCCAATGTGAAAATGATAAAGCCATATTTTTTTCTTTATTGGGAGATTCTTTTAAAAGAAATGACAAAAGTAAACTATTCTCAATATTACTTATATTGTTAGATGTCTCAAGATAGTATAGTCCATCTTTTTTCTTAGTAAATCCAATTCTCTTCTTCGAACCCTGGTCTCGAAATTCATAATAAGAAGAATAAAAAGTCACATTAGAATTCATGTCTCTAGTAAATTTTTGTATAGATAATAGATTAGTAGATAATCTGAGAACATGAAGAACATTTTTAAGAACAAATGAGGGATTAATTTGAACATCTCCTAATCTTGCCATTGTAGTAAGTGAACCATCTACAACAATAATTTTTTTATTACCAATACATAGGGTATATGTAATAAACTTCTATGAAGAATGTGTCATGTGGTATATGGCTTATAAGTCAATAATTAAGAACTTTTAATAGACTTATCTGAGACATCTAATTCATGAGAATTAGAGACTTTACCTGAGTATGCCAAGGAACATGCACTAGAAATTTTTTCAAGAGTTCCTAATAGGTTTATCAATTTCTTAACCTCTTATTTGTCCAACTCTCTTTATACTAAAGACTTCTCATGGTTTGACTCCATTGTAGTCATGTGAGCTTGCCTTTGATTTCTTGGCTATCCTTCTTTAAAACCCCATTCTTTGCTTAAAGTTGAAGGTTTTCCATTTAGTTTCCAACAATGATTTTTGGTGAGCCTTGGCTTCTTGCAATAGGTGCACCAAAGATTGCCAAGACTTGAGGTTTTAGCCAAATCACCTTTTCCTTTCTCACTAACTGGAAATTGTTCCAAGTTTTGGTTCTTTCCACCATTAAATGCCTTTATAGATCCTTCTAAATGCAGATTACGAAGCATCACTCCTCTTTTGCTCTAACCTTGAAGATCACCTCATTTAAAAAAGACAAACCCTTTTTTTCCAAAATTTAGACTCTGACTTGATCAAACTAACATTAAATCTAACAAAAAAAATCATAGACTCGATCTTTTTTAATAAATTTCTTCAAAGTTGTTGCATCTTCATTGTACTTCATTTATATACATCGATAGTGGTCCATCTCTTACCAAAGATTTTTTTAAAAAAATAGCATACTCTGTGACTGAGTTATTCTCTTATTTGAGAGATATGGTCTTAATCTTTATCTCATAGACTTGAATAGCATCCTTAACTTTGGAGTTGGTTTGCTTTCCTAAACGTCTTTAACTGTGGACAAAAACATGCAAGTGTCACTAATATTTGGTGTCATAGAATTCCACAACCATGATATAACCATGGAATCCTCTTTATCCCAAACCTTAAATTTTGGATCTCCTCTCTCAAGACCAATACCAAAAAGATGGCTTAATTTTTCTTTCCTTTTTAGAAAGGTTTGAAAGACCACTTTAAGTAGTTCTTTTCATTTAATCTGCATGTAGCTTGGAAAATTTGTAGTTCTCTTATAGTTTAATCTACTATCACTTTCTCAAATTGGGTAGTAGTGATAGATTCTGCTATCTTTGATATGGCTATCTTTCTCATGACTAAAACGAGTCTTGATAGTAAAAGTTTAACCAAAGATGATTCCAGGCAATGAGGGCCAAAAAGAAAAAAAAATAAAACTATGAAAGACTTAGTAGGATTTGGCTATGAAGGCCATAAATAGAATTCAACAATGAAGGATGAAAAATTTTTCTTCCCAAGAAGAGCTTAAAGCTCTGATACCAATTTGTAAAAATTGAGTATATAGAAAATTTTTCTATAGAATTATACAAACACCATAAGTTTATATACAGCTAACTAAAGTGTAAACTAGAAACTAAATCTTTCCAAATCTAATCCCTATAATTAAGGGATTGTCTATCCTAATTTTTTATCCTTAATTTTAAGGATATAAATTCTTAATTTTAAGGATAAAAATATATATAGATTAAAACTAGCCGTAACTAAGTGTTTTCCCACAATTTGAAACTAATAAAAGTTTATTATAGTTTAATTGTTATTACTTTTATTTGTTGGTTATGAGCGGTGAAGATTCTTTTCAGCAACCTGTATTATATGGTTTTATCACATCTTTCTTTATTCAAATATTATAAGCCTAGTCACTCCTCTATATGGTGCTCTTCGAATAGATTATTTTAAGAAGTTTCATGTTACCTTGGTTCAAGCTACCAAAAAGATTTTTATAGTGATTATCCCTCAATGAACTATGTGTTGTGTGTTTTTACATAAATCTTAAAGCCTAAACTAAAGAAATAGAAATTTCAGTTATGGATGATTTGAAGCCTATAACTCATTTTCCTGCTGTTGACGTCTAATAAGAAAGGGATAAATTTGCTTCACGAAAAAAATTCATTATCTAGTTATTCTTTATGTTATGACTTTTGCTTTGGTTCTTGTTTGAATATGTTTATCGTTTCTTGTTTTTTATTTTTACCATCACTTTTATTATTAATGTTCTGGCAATGCTTACACCATTTACCAGACTTGTGTTTGTGTGCTATTTAGTACTAGTTAGGATGCTAATTTGCTAGTATTCTACTTGTGAAGGCCTTTGAGATCACTACAGCTTCAAGTCTAATTGTTTTTATGGGCTTTCATTTCATTAAATTGAATTTTGTTAATATGCTTTGCACTGTTAACTCTAGTTTCATATACTTGCATTACTATTATGATGTAGTCATAAGGAAAAGGTTTTAGAGTTTTTAGATAAAAAATTTATTAGCATAATTACATTTTTAGATCTCCCTCAGCTATTGAAAGCACTCAAGCATTCATTGATAACGTCTTTGAACTTATAAATCCTCTTATCCAAAAGCTTTTGATCTAAAGTTGAGAGCACATTTGAATAAGGTATCATTCATTTTTTTTTGGGTTTTTGATAAGTTTATTTTTTATAAAATTATCATAGGGTTTTATGTTTAATCATAACACTTCTTTACTTGATTTTTTGTTTAAATTAATCCATTTTCTACCTAAATGTGTTAATTGTCCTAAATGTAAGTAAAATGAAAGATTAAGAAAATTAAATTAAAAATACAACTAAAAAGGGTAAATTCAATGTGAAGAGGTTGAATCAAAAAGCTAAATGTAGAGGCCAAATGGGATGCAAGATGCTAGCTAAAGACTTGAAGAAAACAAAGAATCAAATGGCATCAACATTAGAGGGAATTGAAAATAGATTTTCAAGGTTATTTGCAATGATATTTGACTCGAGTTCAAGGCTAGTTTTGAGCTAAATTGGAGTTGCATTTGAAATATTAATTTTAAATGGCTGATTTGATGAGTTAAATTTGAAAGCAAACATAATGCAAAAGTTGGCTGAAAATTCAAGATAATAAGGTAGTAATGATGTCACTTATAAGCTATTTTTGGGGTTGATTCCTGCAAGACTTGAAGTTGTTAAATGAGCTAAATTGAAGCTAAAATTATGCCACATTTGATTACATTTAAATGTTCATTTTATACTAAGAAGAATCAACAAATAATGAGAGAGTAAAAAGAACAAAGTGCAAGTCAACAAATGGAAACACAATGTAAAATAAAAGTCAAGCATGGTTATTGGTTTGCATGGCTTAAGAAACCATTTATGAGCTGAGAAAGGTCCTAGGATAGGGCTTGAAAATAGGACATTTTGAAAAGGAAAAAAGGGAGGGCCAAACTTGGCATTGCTTAAATGATGATTTTTCTTCTAATATTTTCTTACTTTAATGTGACTAGTAGGTATCCTTTATGGATTTTAGCTGTGACTTTTAAAGGTTCCAGGATAGCTGTTTCTTTTACATTTTTGTTGTTAAAAATTCTATCTTTAAATTTACCTTAGGAGCATTTACATTGAGTTTTTTTATTTAAGCTTTATTACTACATTTTTATGGAAGAAAAATTTTTATTTATTTAGTTTTGGTTCTGTCTTTTTTTTTTTCAGCTTATTTCTACCTTATTTTATCTTGATCTTTTTGGGGAAACCATAGCTCTTGATAACTGGATAAATTCTACGGCATCTAAGAAGCTTGACTCATGAGAGTTTTATTTTTTTTTTATATTTTCGGTTAGGCTAACTTCATTTCTACCTAGGTTTTATTTTAGCTACTGCCTTGTGGTTGTGGTTGCTATTTTTATTTAGTTTCTATGCATTTGAGTTGAGTTAAATGAAGTTGGGTTGATGTTTAGCATGTGTTTGTTAAAATAGCATTGACATAGTTTCACTTCCATGCATTTTTCATGCATCTTGCTCATTAGTTTTTAATTATGTTTTTCTCCTAATTTCGGTTCTGTTTCATGAAATCCCTTGCATTTTTTTATTCATTTTCATATTTATTTATTTTAAGATTCTAGGCTTAGATTTCATGTTACATTCATGTATTTTTTATTTTCTTATTTTTGGGTAGCATTTAGCCTATTAGATTTTCAATTTAGGCCTTTATTTTGCTTTCAATTTAAACACTGTTTTACTCATTTTTTGTTCAATTTTAGGCAAAGCTTTCCTCTACCTTTTTGCTTTTCTATTTTAAGTTAGTAAAATATTTTTTACAAATTCCTTAGGTAGGGTTGCATTTTCCTAACATCTTAGTACATAGGTCTTAATTTCCATGCATTCTAGTATTTCGGTTTGCATAAATTTTTATATCCATTTGTGTTTGGTTGCATAAGGTTCCTATAGGTTTTTGGTTCCAATTTAGGTCTAGATTAACCATGTAAAAGAATTTTCATTTTTATTTACACTTAATGTATGCTTAGGTGGTAATTAGTCACATAGGTCATATAGGAATTCTAATTAGTTCGCTTGTAAGTTTTATTTTCTATTTTTATTTTTTGCTTTTAAATTATTAAGCTTTTATGTTTAAATTCTTGTTTAGGTGTGTTTAAATTATTTTTCATTCCTTAGTTAATTTTTGTTTAATTATTTAATTTTATATTTTTAGCAATTTTCTATTTTTAGTAATTTCTATATTTAGTAAGCTTTAATTGTTAAATAGTTACCTTTTTCATAATTTGTAGTAATTAGATTTTAAATATTTGGTAAGGTTTAATTTTCATATGGGTAAATTACTAAAAAGAAAAAAGATTTTCAGTTTGACCAGTAATATCTGAAGTGTCAAAATTGATACTAACCCCTAGGTTTAGAATTTCTATTCCCTGGGGAAACTATAATCCAAAATACTTCATCTTTATTACTTTTTGTAACCCATACACTTGTGGTACTCATGATGGGGTAGCAACACTTTTTAAAAGTGTTATAGCTGCTAGTGGATACTTTTATTTTTTTGGTTTGACATGTTTTATTTCTTTCAAATATGAGTTTCTCTTGTACGAGTTCTTAGTGATTAAGTCTTTGGAGAAAGGTTGTTTTTTGTTTTTTAATCACATAGAGATTTTTATATGTTAAGTTTCATTAGCATGCAAGTGGCACAATTCTTATATAGAAAATTCATGATAGAATTTGGTATTAAAGCAATCGTTGCCAATGGATGGGTTTGTCTATCTCTCTTTAATGTGTCTTAAATACTTAGCATTATTGTTGGACTAAAACCTTGTTTTTTATTTTTACTAATAATAATTTTTTTAGCTACTTATGAATATGAATTTATATTAAATCGTTCTTATTTTTATGTTTGATAGGTTTGTTCTCTTGATGTTGGGATATTTTTTTAGCAATGTTTGCATCTTCTTGAGTCTTTTGAGTTCAAGCATCAAATAAAGCACGTTGTAGAGATTGTTGAAGAAGTTAATTAGAAGGGTAGATCTTGACATGTTTATAAAGTTTGTTGGTTTTTAGCTCTTTTTCCACTTTTTTGTCTCTTTTAAAAATGCTGCTCTTTTTTGATAATTTTCTCCATCTCTAAGTCTCCCACTTACTACTAAACTAAAAACCTATAATGTCTCCAATCTTTAATTACCCATCAATGTTGGATCTATTTGACCCTAAAATTCTATTGAAATCAATTTGAAAATCCCATTTGATTTACCCTAAATGGCTCTCAGTTTTGCAATTTATCATTCTTCCATATATATATTTATTTTAATTTTGTGTGTTAACTTTTGTTGGAGTTCAAAATCGAAGGCCAAAGAATGTTCAAGTTTGCCATTCAGGTTAACTGGTCGAGTACTCCATTACTTTTGGAAGTTGAGTCTATTCCCTTTCTTTTTCTGAATCCAATTTTATTACCTTTTTTAATTTTATTTTGGCCTTTGTAGGTTTATGATTCTTTAGTCATAGAATTCATTTGTTTATTCGTATGGTTTAGTAATTGTTGATATTTGTTTGTTTTTAAGTTATTCCTCATTTGAAAAGATTATTTCTTTGCCTACTTTATGTTAGTAATTAGCATTATTAGTTTTTTTCAACTTGTATAGTGTTTGTTTCTTGAACCTATCTAAATTATTTCCACATTTTTCTATAATTTTTAATTATTACATAGAATTACTTTTGGACATTCCAATATTGTAAATTGTGCTATGTTTTTGCCATTATTTTTTTCATAGGTTGATTGTCTTGGTATATCAAGAGCTATCGTTGGCTTATTTTTTTTCAAAATTAAAGGTGAATAATTTTAAGTTATATTTTGTTTGATAGATCATTGAAAGTTGCTAAAAAATGCCCTTTTATATCATATTCATTTTGCTTAATTAATGCAACTTTATTAATGTAATATCTTATTTAGTAACCATCTTTCCCCTTCTTTTTTCCCTTTTGGCTGTAGTTGAACAAAGATATGCATTAGTAATATTATTCTGTGAAAAATCCCATTTGATTTACTCAAATGGAGACCCATATTAGGTTTGTGGGATATTTCTTTGATGTTGGCATTGGCATAAAACCATCCTATTTTTGAAAAAAGGGGGAAGCTAGAGTAACAAGGGGAAGGTAGAGAATCTTATCTACTAGAAAGGAGAATTTTCAAATTATGATTGATTTTTAGAACTATAATAGGAGTATGATACTCTTTTTATGATTTGTTTTTATTCTTTCGATTGAACCTGTTGTATCCACATTTAGTAATTAGTTGCTTTTTGGCTATTTTAACTAAAAAAAATTGACATAGTTGTGATAGGTAAATCGACTATGAATGGAATTTGTTGACTCCATAGCTAACAATTTTGAAATGCAACATTTTAAAAGGGCATTTGTGGAAATAGTATTGTAAGTTTTCAAAAGATTTAGTTAACTTATGCTACTTACACATGTTGATCATATTTCCTTATTTGATGCTCCACTAATTTTGAAAGAATTAGATTTGCTGGATTAAAATCACTATCACCATTGTTTTTGTAGATGGAAAACAAAACCTCCACTGTAAGAAATATTGTTAAAGCTGGAAACAAACAGGACGTGTATGGTATTGTCTCAAGAGAGCTTCTTATTTGTTTTTAAATGGGCAAATTGTAGTGTTGCCTCTTGATGGATAGCCTTATCTATGATTCTATGAGGTACCTATATCATTTGTAGTTGATTTTGTTTTCCATGTGTATGGAATGTGTTACTTTTACATTTAGATTTAGCACATTACTTCCTATTTTGAGTTCCTATGATGATTAATCATATGTAGTTTTTTACAATTTATATATATCTTTTTTTTTTTGCTTTTTCCCAACATTGATTTCTATCACAGTGATGTTATAACTTAAATGACCTTTTTGTGCTTGCATTGGGCAAGAAGTTCTTATAAATGCCATGAATGATGAGCTTCTTAGAATATAAGAACGAGTTTACTACGGGCAAATAATTTCTCATATTGATGTGCTGGATAAATTCTTATTAGAAAATGATGTCAATTGCTCTAATTACCAAGTAAAGGATCAGTTAGATACTTTTTGGAATATCCCACTATATTAAGATATTATTATTGTGATATGTTTATATTAATATGATATTGGTTGGGTGGAGATTATTGTTAATGGCAAGGTCAAACCATGGTTTTTTATCTCTTGCTTCATCAATCCTTAGAGGGAAATCTCTACTAAATGAAATTAATTGCTTACATTCTTCTGAATGTGATTAGACTTTATGTTAGTTATTAATTTCATTTTATTGTTTCTCTATTTGTTTACATTTTGACATATTAAATGGGTTGATTAATTCCAATTGTGACTAATGTAAAGCCTGTCACTCATCTTCTTCCTGTGTCTGACTAAAAAGGGATAAAGCTACTTTGTGAAGGAATTTGTTATCTTGTTATTCTCTATGCCACTTTTGCTTTAATTTTTATTTGACTATGTTTATCCTTTCTCAGTTTATTGTTAACATCGACGTCATTAATCATTAATGATGCTTTGGCAATTCTTTCATTATTTTTCAGATTGGAGCACCCAAAAGTGCTCATAGTGGTATGCGATTTAGTGTTTGTCAAGATGCTGATTTGCCTAGTATTCTAATTGTGAAGACTTTTGATATCCCTATAGCCTCAAATAGCTTTCCTAATTCTAAATATTTTTACAAGCTTTCATTTTAATAAATTGAATTTTATAAATATGCTTTGCATCGTTAACTTTAATATGGTACTATTATTATGTTTTAGTCCTAAGAGAAGGGTATTAAAGTTTTTAGATAGTTACATTCTTAGATCTCTAACAACTATTGAAAGCACTAAAGCTTTCATTTATAGGGTTTATGAACTTTAAATCCTTTCTACCAAAAGCTTCTTATTTGAAGTTGAGAAAACATTTGAATAAGGTATAATTAATTGAATTTTTGCTTTTATAAGTTGTTCTAGCTTTTACTTTTTACTTCAAATTTTTTGGTTTGACATAATTTAGTTTTGTTTCAATCTAAGTTTCTCTTTTAAAGGTTATTAGTGATTAAGTATTTAGATCAATATTGTTTTGTGTATTTTATTCTCATAGAGATGTTAATATATTAAATTGAAATTGTATGTAGGTGGCATAATTTTTAAATAGATAATTCAAGATAGCATATGGTGTTAATGCATTCATTGGCAGTGAATGGGTTTGTATTATCTCTCTCTTAACTGATTCATAAATCTTTAGCATTATTCTTGGACAGAACTTTGTTTTTTGTTTCAATTGACAATAACTTGCTTTTAGCTACTTAAGGTATCATTAATTGTTTTTTTTTTTCTATTTTAAGCTGTTTTAGCTATCACTCGATGCTTTTATTTTTCTTGTTTGACATGTTTTAATTTTGTTCCAATCTTATGGGTTGTTAATGATTAAGTCTTTGGATCAATTTTGGTTTGAGTTTCTTATTCTTATAGAGATTTTAATATGTTAAGTTGTAATAGTATGCAGGTGGCATAATTTTTATGTCGACAATTTGGGGCAACATTTGGTGTTAATGTAGCCATTGCCATTGGATGAGTTTGTCTTATCTCTTAAATGTGTCTTAAAACTTAAGCATTATTGTTAGACTAAAACCTTTTTTTTTCTTCGTTTCAATTGACAATAACTTGTTTTTTTAGCTATTTATGAATATGAATTTAGATTATATTATTCATATTTTTATGTTTGAAAAGCTTGTTCTCTTGATGTTGGCATATTTCTGAGCCTTGATCTACATCTTTTGGAGTCTATTAAGGATGTTAATTGGTAGGGGAGATCCTAACATGCTTACAAGGTTTGTTGGTTTTTTTGCTTCTTTATCCACCATTTTGGTTCTTTTTAAATAATTCTTCTCTTCTTTGATAATTGTCTACCTCTTGGGTCTTTCTATTTGCTACTAAATTGAAAAAATAGAATGTATCCGATCTCTAATTATCCATTTATGTCGAATCTTTTTCAACTTAAAATTTTATAGAAATCAATTCAAAAATCCTATTTGTTTTACCCAAATGGCTTTCACTTTTGCATTTTGATCATTCTTTCTTTTTATTTTTTTGTGGGTTAACTTTTGCTAGAGACGAACACCAAAGAATGTTCATGTTGCCATTCAAGCTAAGTGGTCTAGTATATCATTGCTTTTTGAAGTCAGGTCTGTTCTTTTTCTTCTTTTTAATCCATTTTTTGTCTTTGTCTTATTATAATTTGGCCTTATTGGGTTTATGAATATCTTATTGTGTAATTTAATTGGTTATTCGTATTCTTGAGTATTTGTTGGTTTTCGTTTGTTTTAAGTTATTCCATATCAAAAAAGATTATTTCTTAGTCAGTAATCAGTATAGTTAGTTTCTTTCAACCTATATAGTGTTTGTTTTCTAAATCGATTTAAATTCTTTCTACATTTTCGATAATTTTTAATTGTTTAAGTGATTTATTTTGAAACCAAACAAAAAGAATGGGAAAAATGCTTTTTTTGGTAAGTAAAAGTAATAATATCATGTATCCCAATGGTAACAAACTATTTTGCTTGGCACTTTGCCAAAAAAATTTATACTTTTATGATGAAAGAAGTTTGAATGAGTTGAAGGATCAACTTTGAAATAAAAAAAAATAATAAGGAGAAATGTTTTTTTCGGTAAACGAAAACAATAATATCATGTATCCCTAGGGGAACTATCCATTTTTCTTAGTACTTTGTGAAAGAACTTAAACTTATACCGTGATGGAAGTTTGAACATGTTGAAGGACCAACATTGAAACCAAACAAAATGCAAGGGAGAAATGCATTTTTTTTTTTGTAAATGAAAGCAACAATGAGAACTATCTATTTTGCTTCGTACTTTGTGAAAAGAACTGAGCAACTTTTATGATGGAGGACCAACTTTGAAACTAAACAAAAAATGAAAGGGAGTAATGTTTCTTTGCATAAACAAAAGTAACAATATCATGTACCCAATGGTGATAAATTATTTTGCTTGGTACTTTGTGAAAGAACTTATACTTTTATTGTTGCAGGAAATTTGAACGAGTTGAAGGACCAACTTTAAAACCAAATAAAATGAAAGGGAGAAACACTTTTTTTTTTTTATAAACAAAAGCAAGAATATCTTGTATCCTAACAGGAACTATCTATTTTGCTTGGTATTTTGTGAAAATAACATAGATTGTTACAATGGACTAAGTTTGACCTAATGGAAGGATCAACTTTGAAACCAAACAAAATGAATGGGAAAAATGGGTTTTTTGGCAAACAAAAGTAACAATATCAGGTATCCTAATGGCCACAAACTATATTGCTTGGTACTTTGTGATAGGAACTTATAATTTTATGATTGAAGAAATTTGAATGAGTTGAAGGACCAACTTTGAAACCAAGGAAAAGAAAAAGAGAAATGTTTTTTTTGGCATACCAAAGCAACAACATCTTGTATCACTATAGGAACTATCTATTTTGCTTGGTAATTTATGAAAAGAAATTATACTTTTATGATGGAGGAAGTTTGACCAAATAGAAGGACCAACTCTGAAACCAAACAAAATGAAAGGGAGAAATGCTTTTATTTTTTTTTGTAAACAAAAGCAATAATATCCTGTATCCTAATAGTAACAAAATATTTTGCTTGGTACTTTGTGAAAAGAACTTATACTTTAATGATGGAGAAAGTTTTAACGAGTTGAAAGACCAATTTTAAAACCAAAAAAATGAAATGGATAAATGCTTGCTTTAGTAAACTAAAGTAAGAATATCTTGAATCCCAATAAGAACTATCTATTTTGCTTGGTATTTTGTGAAAAGAACATAGATTTTTACGATGGAGTAAGTTTGATCTAATGAAAGAACTAACTTTGAAACCAAAAAAAACGAATGGGAGAAATGGGTTTTTTGGTAAACAAAATTAATAATATAGTATATGCCAATGGTCACAAATTATTTTGCTTAGTACTTTGTGAAAAGAACTTATAATTTCTTGATAGAGGAAGTTTGAATGAGTTTAAGGACCAACTTTGAAACCAAATAAAATAAATGGGAAAAAAAATTTTTTGGTAAAAAAAGGCAGGAATATCTTGTATCCCAATGGGAACTATTTGTTTTTCTTTATACTTTGTGAAAAGAACATAAATTTTTATGATGGAGTAAGTTTGACTGAATGAAATGACCAACTTTGAAACTAAACAAAATGAATGGGAAAAGTACATTTTTTTAATAAACATAAGCAACATTATCCATATCCCAATGGTAACAAACTATTTTGCTTGGTACTTTCTGAAAAGAACTTATTCTTTTATGATGGAGGAAGTTTGAATGAGTTGAAGGACCAACTTTGAAACCAAACAAAATAGAAGGGACAAATGATATTTTTGGTAACAAACAATATTCTATCATAATTTACATACTTGTGAGTTGTCTTTTTGTATGAGTTTTCTATTCATAACTAATCTTCAACATCTAAACTATCAATTCCTAGTATCATTGTAGCTTTTGTTTACCAAGAAAAAAAAATGTTTTTTCCTTTCATTTTGTTTGGTTTCAAAGTTGGTTCGTCCATTCGATCCAACTTTCTCCATCATAAAAGTATAAGTTCTTTTTGAAAAGCAACATGCAAAATAGATAATTCCCTTTAGGATACAACATATTTTTGCTTTGGTTTACCAAAAAAAGCATTACTCTCTTTCATTTTGTTTGGTTTTAAAGTTGGTTCTTCAACTCATTCAAACTTCCTTCATGGTAAAAATATAAGTTCTTTCTACAAAGTATAGAGCAAAATAGTTTGTTACCATTAGAATACCAGATATTGTTGCTTTTGTTTACCAAAAATCCATTTCTCCTATTCATTTTGTTCGGTTTCAAAGTTGTCCTTTCATTTGCTCAAACTTACTTTATCATAAAAATCTATGTTCATTTCACAAATTACCAAGCAAAATAGGTAGTTTCCATTGGATACAACATATTATTGCTTTTGCTTACCAAAAAAAGCATTTCTCCTTTTCATTTTGTTTGGTTCCAAAGTTCATCCTTCAACTCAGTCAAACTTTTGCCATCGTAAAACATAGGTAGTACCAAGCAAAATAGTTTTTTACTGTTGGGATACAACATATTGTTGCTTTCGTTTATCAAAAAAAGCATTTCTTGCTTTCATTTTATTTGATTTCAAATATGGTCATTCCATTAGGTCAAACATACTTCATCTTAAAAATCTATGTTCTTTTCATAAAGTATCTTGCAAAATAGATAGTTCTCATTAGGATATAAGATATTCTTGCTTTTGTTTACCAAAAAAGGTATTTCTCCTATTTATTTTGTTTGGTTTCAAAGTTAGTCCTTCAACTTGTCCAAACTTTTTCCATTGTAAAAGTATAATTTCTTTTCACAAAGTACCAAGTAAAATAAATAGTTTCATAGTAGGAAACAAGATATTGTGGCTTTCGTTTACCGAAAAAAGCATTTCTTTGATTCATTTTGCTTAGTTTCAAAGTTGGTCTTGCAACTCGTTCAAACTTCTTCCATCATAAAAGTATAAAGTCATTTTATAAAGTATCAAGCAAAATAATTTGTTGTCATTGGGAAACATGATATTGTGGCTTTTATTTACAAAAAAAAAAAAGAAAAAAAAAACCATTTCTTCCATTCATTTTATTTGGTTTCAAAGTTGGCCCTTCTATTAAGTCAAACTTAGTCCATCTTAAAATCTATGTTCTTATCACAAAGTACCAAGCAAACTAGATAGTTTTCATTAGGATACAAGATATTGTTGCTTTTGCTTACCAAAAAAAAACATGTCGCCCTATCATTTGGTTTGGTTTCAAAATTCATCCTTCAACTCATTTAAACTTCTACCATCATAAAAGTACAAGTTCTTTCCATAAAAGTACCAAGCAAAATAGTTTGTTATCATTGGGATAAAGCATATTACTACTTTCATTTGCCAAAAAAAGTATTTCTTGCTTTTATTTTGTTTGGTTTTAAAGTTGATCTTTCTATTAAGTCAAACTTATTCCATCTTAAAAATCTATATTCTTTTCACAAAGTAACACGCAAAATAAATAGGTCCCGTTGGGGTATAACATATTGTTGCTTTCATTTACCCAGAAAAAAAAGCATTTATCCTTTTCATTTTGTTTGGTTTCAAAGTTGGTCCTTCAACTCATTCAAACTTTTTCAATCGTAAGAGTATAAGTTCTATTCATAAAGTACCAAGCAAAATTGTTTATTACCATTGGGATACACGATATTGTTTTTTTGTTGTACAAAAAAATGCTACACCCTTATATTTTGTTTGGTTTCAAAGTTAGTCTTTTAACTTGTCAAAACTTCCACCATCATAAAAGTATAAGTTCTTAACATAAAGTAATGAGCAAAATAGTTTGTTGGCATTAGGATACGCAATATTGTTGCTTTTTTTTACCAAAAAAACCATTTCTTCCATTTATTTTGTTTGGTTTGAATGTTGGTCCTTCAACTCATTCAAACTTCCTACATCATAAAATTATAAGTTCTTTAATAAAGTACCAAGAAAAATAGTTTGTTACCATTAGGATATATGATATTGTGATTTTTGTTTACAAAAAAAAAAAATCATTTCTCTAATTCATTTTGTTTGGTTTTAAAGTTGGACCATCCAATAGGTCAAACTTAGTCCATCTATAAAATCAAAGTTTTTTTTACAAAGTACCAAGCAAAATAGATAGTTCTTGTTGGGATACAATATATTATTACTTTTGTTGACCAAAAAAAGTGTTTCTTCCTTTCATTTTGTTTAGTTTCAAAATTGGTGCTTCCATTCGGTCCAACTTTCTTTATCATAAAAGTACCAATTCTTTCATTAAAGCACCAAGAAAAATAGATAGTTCCCTTTAAGATACAAGATATTGTTGTTTTGGTTTACCAAAAAAATCCCTTTCATTTTATTTAGTTTTAAAATTCCATCATCAAACTATAATTATTTTTTATAAAGTACATAGCAAAATAGTTTGTTAGCATTGGGATATATGGTATTGTTGCTTTTGTTCACCAAAAAATCTATTTCTCTCATTCATTTTGTTTGGTTTCAAAGTTGGTCCTTCAATTAGATCAAACTTAGTGCATCTTTAAAATCTAAGTTATTTTCACAAAGTACCAAGCAAAATGGATAGTTTTTTTTTGGATACAAGATGTTGTTGCTTTTTTTTACCAAAAAAAATATTTCACCCTTTTATTTTGTTTGCTTTCAATGTTGGAGGTTCCTTTCGGTTGAACTTCCTCTATCATAAAAATATAAATTCTTTTTGCAAAGCACCAAGCAAAATAGATAGTTCTCTTTAGGATACAAGATATTGTTGCTTTTGTTTACCAAAAAAAGTATTTCTCCCTTTCATTTTGTTTGGTTTTAATGTTGATCCTTCAACTCGTACAAACCTCTTCCATTGTAAAAGTATAAGTTCCTATTAGAAAGTACAAAGCAAAATGGTTTGTAACCATTGGGATTCACAATATTGTTGCTTTTGTTTACTAAAAATTCCATTTCTCTCATTCATTTTATTTGATTTTAAAATTGGTCTTTCCATTCAATCAAAAGTTACTCCATCGTAATAATCTATGTTTTTTTTACTAAGTACTAAGCAAAATAGATAATTCCCATTGGGATATAACATATTATTGCTTTCATTTACCAAAAAAAAATTTCTCCCATTCATTTTATTTGATTTTAAAGTTGGTCCTTCCACTAGGTCAAACTTAGTCCATCTTTATAATCTATGCACTTTTCACAAAAGTACCAAGCAATCTAGATATTTTCCATTAAGATACAAGATATTGTTGCTTTTGTTTTCTGAAAAAAAACATTTCTCTTTTTTATTTTGCTTGCTTTCAAAGTTGGTATTTTAACTCGTTCAAACTTCCTCAATCGTAAAAGTATAATTTCTTTTCACAAAGTATCAAACAAAATTGATAGTTCTTATTGGGTTAAAGATATCGTTGCTTTCGTTTACCAAAAAAAATTTTCTCCCATTTTTTTTGTTTGGCTTCAATATTGGTTCTTCAACTCATTCAAACTTTCACTATCCTAAAAGTATAAGTTCTTTTCACAAAGTACCAAGAAAAATAGTTTGTTGCCATTGGGATACATGATATTATGGGGTTTCGTTTACTAAAAAAACCATTTCTACCATTCATTTTAATTGGTTTCAAAGTTGATCCTTCCATTAGGTCAAACTTAGTCCATTTTAAAATCTATGTTCTTTTCACAAAATACCAAGCAAACTAGATCGTTGTAGTTAGGATACAAGATATTGTTGCTTTTGCTCACGAAAAAAGCATGTCACCTTTTCATTTTGTTTGGTTTCAAAGTTCATTCTTTAACTTATTTATACTTTCACCATCGTAAAAGTATAGTTTTTTTTTTTCACAAAGTACCAAGCAAAATAGTTTATTACAATTGGGAAACAACATATTATTGCTTTTGTTTAACAAAAAAAAGCATTTCTTGCTTTCATTTTGTTTGGTTTTAATGTGGGTCCTTCCATTAGGTCAAACTTGCGCCATCTTAAAAATCTATGTTCTTTTCCCAAAGTACCATGCAAAATAGATAGTTTCCATTAGGATATAAGATATTCTTGCTTTTGTTTACCAAAAAAAGCATTTCTTCATTTCATTTTGTTTTGTTTCAAAGTTGGTTCTTCAACTTATTTAAACTTCCACCATCGTAAAACTATAATTTCTTTTCAAAAAGTACAAGGCAAAATAGAATGTTTCTATTGGGATGCAAGATATTGTTACTTCTGTTTACCAAAAAAAGCACGCCCACTCATTTTGTTTGGTTTAAAAGTTTGTCCTTCAACTTGTTCAAACTTCCTCCATCATAAAAGTATAAGTTCTTTTCACAAAGTACCAAGCAAAATAGTTTGTTACCATTAGGGTACAAGATATTGTGCCCTTTGTTAAGCAAAAAACCCATTTCTCTTTTTCATTTTATTTGGTTTCAAAGTTGGTTCTTCCATTAGGTTGGCCTTAGTCCATTTTAAAACTTAGGTAGTTTTCACAAAGTACCAAGCGAACTAGATAGTTCTTGTCAGGATACGAGATATTATTGCTTTTGCTTACCAAAAAAAGCTTTTCACCATTTGATTTTGTTTAGTTTCAAAGTTGTCTTTGAACTTATTCAAACTTTCACCATCAGAAAAATGTAGGTTCTTTTCATAAAAACACCAAGCAAAATAGTTTGTTACCATTGGTATACAACATATTGTTGCTTTCGTTTACAAAAAAAAGCATTTCTTGCTTTTATTTTGTTTAGTTTCAAAGTTGGTCCTTTCAATAGGTCAAACTTATTCCATCTTAAAAATATATGTTCTTTTCACAAAGTACCATGAAAAATAGATAAATCCTATTAGGATATAAGATATTGTTGTTTTCATTTACCAAAAACATCATATCTCCCTTTTATTCTATTTAGTTTCAAAGTTAGTCTTTCAACTTGTTGAAACTTTCTCAAACATCATATTGTTGCTTTTGTTTACCAAAAAAACCATTTCTCCCTTTTTTTTTTTGGTTTCAAAGTTGATCTTTCAATTCGTTAAAACTTACTCCATCGTAAAAATCTATGTTCTTTTCACATGGTACCAAGAAAAATAGATAGTTCCCATTGGGATACAAAATATTGTTGCTTTCGTTTATCAAAAAAAGCATTTTTCATTCATTTTGTTTGGTTTCAAAGTTGGTCATTCAACTTGTTCAAACTTTGTACATTGTAAAAGTATAAATTCTTTTCACAAAGTACAGAGAAAATAATTTGTTACCATTGGGATACACAATATTTTGGTTCGTGCTTACCAAAAAAACTATTTCTCCCATTAATTTTGTTTGGTTTCAAAGTTGGCCCTTCCATTAGGTCAAACTTAGTCCATCTTTAAAATCAAAGTACTTTTCATAAAGTACCAAGCAAAATAGATAGTTTCTGTTAGGATACAAGATATTGTTACTTTTGTTTACCTAAAAAAGCATTTCTCCTTTTCATTTTGTTTGGTTTCAAAGTTTGTGCTTCCATTCGATGCAACTTCATCCATCATAAAAGTATAAGTTCTTTTTGCAAAGTATCAAACAAAATTGATTGTTACCTTTGGGATATAAAATATTTTTTTTGGCTTATGAAAAAAAGCATTTCTCATTTTCATTTTGTTCGGTTTTAAAGTTAGTCCTTTAACTCATTCAAATTTCTTCCATCGTAAAAGTATAAGTTTTTTTACAAAGTACAGAGAAAAATCATTTGTTACCATTAGGATACACGATATTGTTGATTTTCTTTCCCAAAAAATTTATTTATCTCATTCATTTTGTTTGGTTTCAAAGTTGGTCCTTCAATTCGATCAAAACTTACTCTATCATAAAAATCTATGTTTTTTCACTAGGTACCTAGCAAAATGGGTAGTTCCCATTGGGATACAACATATTGTTGCTTTTGTTTGCCAAAAAAACCATTTCTCTCATTCATTTTATTTGGTTTCAAAGTTGATCATTCTATTAGGTCAAACTTGGTCCATCTTTATAATCTATGTACTTTTAACATAGTACCAAGCAAATTAGATAATTCCCTTTAGGATACAAGATATTGTTGCTTTTACTTACCAGAAAAAACATTTCTACCTTTCATTTTGTTTGGTTCCAAAGTTCTTCTTTCAACTCATTCAAAATTCCATCATTGTAAAACTATAGGTTCTTTTCACAAAGTACCAAGCGAAATATTTTGTTACCATTGGGATACAACATGTTGTTGCTTTCGTTTACTAAAAAAAGCATTTCTTGCTTTCATTTTATTTGGTTTCAAAGTTGGTCCTTCCATTAGACCAAACTTACTCCATCATAAAAATTTATGTTATTTTATAAAGTACCAAGCAAATAGATGTTCCCCATAAGAAATAAGATATTCTTGCTTTCGTTTACCAAAAAAAGCATTTTTCCATTTCATTTTATTTAGTTACAAAGTTGGTCCTTTAACTCATCCAAATTTCCTCCATTGTAAAAGTATAAGTTCTTTTCACAAAGTACCAAGCAAAAGAGTTTGTTACCAATTGGATACACAATATTGTTGTTTTTGTTTTACAAAAAAAAAAAAAACATTACTCCCTTTTATTTTATTTTGTTTCAAAGTTGGTCCTTAAGTTGTTCAAACTTCCTCCATCATAAAAGTATAAGTTCATTTCGCAAAGCACCAAGCAAAATAGATATTCGCTTTTGTATACAAGATATTGTTGCTTTGGTTTAGCAAAAAAAAAGCATTTCTCTTGTCATTTTGTTTGGTATTAAAGTTAGTCCTTCAACTCGTTCAAACTTCCTCCATGGTAAAAGTATAAGTTCTTTTTATAAAGTACAAAGCAAAATTGTTGGTTACTACTGGGATACATGATATTGTTGCTTTTATTTATATAAAAAAAAAAACCATCTATCCCATTCATTTTATTTGGTTTGAAAGATGGCTTTTCCTTTAGGTCAAAATTAGTCCATTTAAAAATCTATGTTCTTTTCACAAAGTTGCAAACAAGCTAGATAGTTCTCATTGGGATACAAGATATTGTTGCTTTTGCTTACCAAAAAAAGCATTTCACCCTTTCATTTTGTTTGGTTTCAAAGTTCATCCTTCAACTCATTCAAACTTTCACCATCATAAAAATATAGGTTTTTTTCACAAAGTACCAATTGAAATTGCTTGTTACCATCGGGAAACAACATATTGTTCTTTTCATTTACCAAAAAAAGCATTTCTCATTTTTATTTTGTTTGGTTTCAAAGTTAGTACTTCCATTACATCAAACTTACTCCATCTTAAAAATCTATTTTCTTTTAACAAAGTTCTAAGCAAAATAGATTGTTCCTAATGGGATATTACATATTGTTGCTTACATTTACATAAAAAAGCATTTCTCCCTTCATTTTGTTTGGTTTCAAAGTTAGTCTTTCAACTTTTTCAAACTTCCTTGATCTTAAAAGTATAAGTTCTTTTCACAAAGTATCAAGCAAAATAGTTTTTTACCATTGGGATACACGATATTGTTGTCTTTGTTGTACAAAAAAATTGTTACACCCTTTCATTTTGTTTGGTTTCAAAGTTGGTCCTTCAACTTGTTCAAACTTCCACCACGGTAAAAGTGTAAGCTGTTTACACAAAGTAACAAGCAAAATATTTTATTACCATTGGGATACACAAAATTGTTGGTTTTGTTTACCAAATAGACCATTTCTCCAATTCATTTTATTTGGTTTCAAAATTGATCCTTCAATTCAATCAAACATACTCTATCGTAAGAATTTATGTTCTTTTCACATAGTAATAAGCAAAATAGATAGTTTACGTTGTGATAGAAAGATATTGTTACTTTTGTTTACTAAAAAAAAAAGAAAAACATTTCTCTCATTCATTTTATTTGGTTTCACAGTTGGTCTTTCAACTCCTTCAAACTTTATAAATTGTGAAAGTATAATTTCTTTTCACAAAGTACTAAGTAAAATAGTTTGTTACCTTTGGGATAAATGATATTGTGGTTTTTGTTTACCAAAGGAACCATTTCTCGAATTCATTTTGTTTGGTTACAAAATTGGTCCTTTCATTAGGTTAAACTTAGTCCATCTTTAAAATCTAAGTTTTTTTCACAAAGTACCAAACAAAATAGATAGTTCATGTTGGGATACAAGGTATTATTGCTTTCGTTTACTAAAAAAAGCGTTTTTCCTTTCATTTTGTTTAGTTTCAAAGTTGGTGCTTCCATTTGGTCCAACTTCCTCTATTGTAAAAGTATAAGTTTTTTTTTCATAAAACACAAAAAAAAAAAACAGATTCTCCCTTTGGGATACAAGATATAATTGCTTTGGTTTACCAAAAAAACTGTTACTCCCTTTCATTTTGTTTGGTTTCAAAGTTGTCATTCAACTCATTCAAACTTCCTCAATCATAAAATTATAAGTTCTTTTCTCAAAGTACATAGCAAAATAGTTTCTTACCATTAGGATACATTGTTTACCAAAAAATCCATTACTCCCATTTATTTTATTTGGCTTCAAAGTTGGTCCTTCCATTCGATCAAATTTACTCAATCGTAAAAATCTATGCTCTTTTCGCAAAGTATAAAGCAAAATAGATAGCTCCCATTGGGATACAAGATATTGTTGCTTTTGTTTACCAATAAAACCATTTCATGCTCTTTTCACAAATTATAAAGCAAAATAGATAGTTCCCATTAGGACACAAGATATTGTTGCTTTTGTTTACCAATAAAATCATTTCTCCCATTCATTTTATTTGGTTTCAAAGTTGGTCCATCTATTAGGTCAAACTTAGTCGATCTTTAAAATTATGTTATTTTCACAAAGTACCAAGCAAATTAGATAGTTCCCATTAGAATACAAGATAATGTTGCTTTTACTTAAAAAAATAGTAGTTTTCCCTTTCATTTTGTTTGGTTTCAAAGTTCATCCTTAAACTCATTCAAACTTTTGTCATTGTATATGTATAGTATCAAGCAAAATAGTTTGTTACCATTGGGATACAATATATTGTTGCTTTCGTTTACCAAAAATAGCATTTCTCGCTTTCATTTTATTTGGTTACAATATATTGTTGCTTTCGTTTACCAAAAATAGCATTTCTCACTTTCATTTTATTTGGTTTCAAAGTTGGTCTTTGATTTGTTCAAACTTCCTCCACCATAAAGGTATAAGTTTTTTTCACAAAGTACTATGTAAAATAGATAGCTCTTATTAGGACACACGACATTATTACTTTTGTTTATCAAAAATGGCATTTCTCCCTTTCATTTTGTTTGGTTTCAAAGTTGGTTCTTCCATTCAATCAAACTTCCTTTATTATAAAAGTATGAGTTCCTTTCTCAAAGTACCAAACAAAATAGATAGTTCTCATTGTGATACAAGATATTGTTGCTTTTGCTTTTTTTTAAAAAAAGGCATTTCTTCCTTTCATTTTGTTTGGTTTCAATGTTGGTCCTTTAACTCGTTCGAACTTCTTCTATTGTAAAATTGTAAGTTCTTTTCACAAAGTACCAAGCAAAATAGATAGTTCACATTGGGATACAATATATTGTTTCTTTCATTTACCAAAGAATTCATGTTGTTTGGTTTCAAAGTTGGTCCTTCAACTCGTTCAAACTTTCTTCATTGTAAAAGTATAAGTTCTTTTCATAATGTACCAAGCAAAATTGTTTGTTACCATCAGGATACACGAAATTGTTGCTTTTGTTTATCAAAAAAGGCATTTCTTCCATTCATTGTTTGGTTTTAAAGTTGGTCCTTCCATTCGGTCAAACTTACACCATCACAAAAATCTATGTGCTTGTCACAAAGTACCAAGCAAAATAGATAGCTCCTATTGGGATACAAGATATTGTTGCTTTTGTTTACCAAAACAATCATTTCATCTTTTTATTTTGTTTGTTTACAAAGTTAGTCCTTCAACTCGTTCAGACTTCCTCTATTAATCTTATATTTTATAGCTATTTACATATCATTAGAGAGTTAAAATTTTGAAAATTTTCACGATTTTTACTCAATAATGAAGTAAATTGGCGATGTTCAAGTTTGCATAGAGAAATTTATTTCTTTGAACGTCAACACCAAATCCCATGCAACCTATGCAAAGATGGCAATATGAGGTCATGAATGCAAAGATATGATTCATGCAAAGGTGACAAGCAATTCCAGCCTATCAGGAATTAGAATAAAGAATCCATAGAGATCTAAAGGATATTCTACCATTTGCTAAAATGAATACTTGAGTCATTTATGGGATCTCCTAATGAATTCCATTATTCATGCAAAACCAATGAGATATGGCATTTTAATGATGTTTTGCTAAATCACACAAATCATGGATTTTAATAATTGATAGAATGCTTTCTTAGATTGCAAATTATGGGAAACAATGGTTTAGATGCAAAGAGTGAATTATTGAAGAATCCCATGATTTATAAAATAAAGAAAATTGGGTCTTAAATGTTGATTTATTGATGATTGACTGAAATCCTTTCTTGGATAGCAAATTATAGGTGGTAATGGTATTGAAGGCAAGATCAAGATTTGGATCCATCATTTTCATGGATAATCCCTCAATTAGTGGAAATGTAATTGATTATCTATCAAAGTCAATAGTGTCTAGATTCATCCCCCATTGGCAAAAAATATACTATAACTAGGCCATAGATTTCTTTTGTAATGGATGCCCATCCTCCATCCCATTCTCCCATCCCTTTTTTCCATTTTTCTCTTTAGTTTTATTTTTAGTTTTCCTCAGTAATTTTCTTCTTTTTGCCTTTCAGTTAGGGTGATAGCTTAGCCTTTACTTTTGTTAACTTTGTTTTAATATTAAGTCTATTTTACATTCACATAATCTCTTCTTTATTTAGTTTAATGCAAGAAAATTATTTTCTTTGAATCTCCCATTATGCAATCTTGTTTACTTTCTAAGGCTTTTTGTTCGTTTATTATTGCATTTAATTTGGTTTTGGTTCCTTTACAATTCCCTTAAAAGCATTCTATTTGAGCCAACTTCCATTTTCTTATTAAACTTTTTAGTTCTCTTAAGATTCTAGTTATTGCAAATCCATTTTCCTTTACTTTTGATCCAATCGGCCTACACCATTGCTAGTAAGATTCCTATTTTGTTTAGCTTGGTTCTTTCGGCCTTTACATTATTAAGTCTCAATTTGTTCTTTTCCTTATTCCAAACATTTTGCCATCTAAATATAGAGTTAAAAGGTATACTTTTAGTACTTGATCTAACACCATCATATAGTCCTCGTAGGATCGACAACCCTACTCACATTTTATTATTTGATAGTGACCTGTACACTTATAGCCTCATAAAAAGGAGTAACCAGCCTTCATCATAAAAATTTAAGTTTTTTTCACAAAATACCAAGCAAATAGTTTGTTACCATTGAGATACACGACATTGTTGCTTTTGTTTACCAAAAAATGCATTTCTCCCTTTCATTTTGTTTGATTTCAAAGTTAGTCCTTCATTCGGTCCAACTTCCTCCATCATAAAAGTATAAGCTCTTTTTGCAAAGCACTAAGCAAAATAGATAGGTCCATTGGGATACAAGATATTGTTGCTTTGGTTTACCAAAAAAAGCATTTCTCCGTTTCATTTTGTTTGGCTTCAAAGTTGGTCATTCAATTCATTCAAACTTTTTCTATCATAAAAGTATAAGTTCTTTTCACAAAGTACATAGCAAAATAGTTTGTTACCATTAGGATATATGATATTATTGCTTTTGTTTACCAAAAAATCCATTTCCCCCATTGATTTTGTTTGGTTTCAATGTTGGTGCTACCGTTCATTCAAACTTACTCCATCATTATTCTCGATGTTATTTTCACAAAGTACCAATCAAAATACATAGTTCCCATTAGGATACAAGATATTGTTACTTTTGTTTACCTAAAAAAAGCATTTCTTCCATTCAATTTGTTTGGTTTCAATGTTGGTCCTTTAACTTGTTCAAGATTCTTTCATCGTAAAATTATAAGTTCCTTTTAAAAAATACCAAGCAAAATAGTTTGTTTCCATTATGATACATATACTGTTGATTTTGTTTATAAAAAAAAAACCATTTCTATCATCCATTTTGTTTAGTTTCAAAATTGGTCTTTCCATTGGATAAAACTTAGTTTGTCTTTATAATATATGTTCATTTCACAAAGTACTAAGAAAATTAGATAGTTCCCATTGAAATATAAGATATTGTTGCTTTCAGTTACCAAAAAAGAATTTCTCTTTTTCATTTTGTTTGGTTTCATAGTCCATCCTTCAACTTATTGATACTTCTTTCATCGTAAGAGTATAAGTGCTTTTCATAAAGTACCAAGCAAAATAGTTTGTTACCATTGGAATATATGATATTGTTGCTTTTGTTTACCAAAAAAATCTATTTCTCCTTTTTACTTTGTTTGGTTTCAAAGTTGATCCTTCCATTGGGTCAAACTTACTCCATCTAAAAAATCTATGTTCTTTTCACAAAGAACCATGCAAAATAGAAAGTTCCCATTGGGATATAAGACATTGTTGCTTTTGTTTACCATAAAAAGTATTTCTCTCATTCTTTTTGCTTGATTTTAACATTGGTATTTCAACTCATTCAAACTTCCTCCATCATAAAAGTATAAGTTCTTTACACAATGTAATGAGCCAAATTGTTTGTTACCATTGGGATACACAATATTGTTGCTTTTGTTTACCAAAAAACAATTTCTCTCATTCATTTTTTTTTTGGTTTGAAAGTTGATCCTTCAATTTGGTCCATTATAAAAATCCATATTCTTTTCACATAGTACCAATCAAAATAGATAGTTCCCGTTGTGATATAAGATATTATTGCTTTCGTTTACTAAAAAAAGAATTTTTCTCATTCATTTTGTTTGGTTTCAAAGTTGCCCTTCAACTCGTTTAAGCATCCTATATTGTAAAAGCATAACTTCTTTTCACAAAGTACTAAGCAAAATAGTTTTTACCATTGGGATACACAATATTGTGGTTTTTATTTGCCAAAAAAACCATTTCTCACATTCATTTTGTTTGTTTCAAACTTGGTCCTTCCATTAGGCCAAACTTAGTCCATCTTTAAAATCTAAGTTCTCTTCATAAAGTACCAAGCAAAATAGATAGTTCCTATTGGGATACAAGATGTTGTTGTTTTTATTTGCAAAAAAAAAAATATATTTCTCCATTCATTTTCTTTGGTTTCAAAGTAGGTGCTTTCATTCGATCCAACTTCCTTCATTGTGAAACTATAAGTTATATTCACAAACCACCAAACAAATAGATAGTTCCCTTCAAGACACAAGATATTGTTGCTTTGGTTTACCAAAAAAAGTATTTCTCCATTTCATTTTGTTTGGTTTTAAAATTGGTCTTTCAACTAGTCAAACTTCCTTCATCGTAAAAGTATAAGTTATTTTTGTAAAGTACGAAGCAAAATAGATTGATACCATTAGGATACATGATATTCTTGCTTTTGTTTACCAAAAAAAATCATTTCTCCCATTCATTTTGTTTGGTTTCAAAATTGGTCCTTCCATTCGATTAAACTTACTCAATTGTAAAAATCTATGTTCTTTTCATTAAGTACCAAGTAAAATAGATAGTTCCCATTAGGATACAACATAATATTGCTTTTATTTACCAAAATAATCATTTGTCCCATTCATTTTATTTGGTTTCAAAATTGGTCCTTCCATTAGGTCAAATTTAGTCTATCTTTATAATCTATGCTATTTTCACAAAGTACTAAGCAAACTAGATAGTTCCTATTGGGATATATGATATTGTTTCTTTTGCATACCAAAAAATCATTTCTCCTTTTCATTTTATTTGTTTCTAAAGTTCATCCTTCAACTTATTCAAATTTCTGCCATCATAAAAGTATAGGTGCTTTTCATAAAGTACCAAGCAAAATAGTTTGTTACCATTAAGATATAACATATTGTTGCTTTCGTTGACAAAAAAAAAAAATCATTTCTTGCTTTTATTTTGTTTGGTTTCAAAGTATGTCCTTCCATCAAGTCAAACTTGCTCCATCTTTAAAATTTATGTTTTTCTTCCATAAAATACCATGCAAAATAGATAGTTTCGATTGAGATAAAAGATATTCTTGCTTTCATTTACCAAAAAAAAAATTTTTCTCCCTTTCTTTTTGTTTAGTTTCAAATTTAGTCCTTCAACTAATTCAAACTTCATCTATCATAAAAGTATAAGTTCTTTTCATAAATTACCAAGCAAAATAGTTTGTTACCAATTATATACACAATATTATTATTTTTGTTTTACAAAAAAAAAAAACATTATTCCTTTTCATTTTGTTTGGTTTCAAAGTTGGTCCTTAACTTATTCAAACTTCTTTCATCATAAAAGTATAAGTTCTTTTCACAAAGTACAGAGCAAAATAGTTTGTTACCATTGTGATACATGATATTGTTGCTTTTGTTTACAAAAAAAAAAAAAAAAATTTCTCCCTTTCATTTGCTTGGTTTAATTAATGGTCCTTTAACTCAATCAAACTTTTTTCATCATAAAAGTATAAGTTCTTTTCACAAAGCACTAAGCAAAATAAATAGTTCTCGTTTGATACAAGATGTTGTTGCTTTAGTTTACCAAATAAAGCATTTCTCCCTTTCATTTTGTTTGGTTTCAAAGTTGGTCATTCAATTTGTTTAAATTTCCTCCATCATAAATGTATAAGTTCTTTACACAATTTTACTGAGCTAAATAGTTTGTTACCATTGGGGTATGTGATATTATTGCTTTTGTTTACCAAAAAATCATTTCTCCCATTCATTTTGTTTGGTTTCCAAGTTGGTCCTTCAATTCCATCAAACTTATTCCATCGTAAAAATATATGTTCTTTTCACAAAGTATCAAGCAAAATAAATAGTTATCATTGGGATACAATATAGTGTTGCTTTAGTTTACCAAAAAATGCATTTTTCTCATTCATTTTGTTTAGTTTCAAAGTTGGTCCTTCAAGCCATTCAAACTTCCTCCATCATAAAAGTATAAGTTCTTTTCATAAAGTACCAAGTAAAATAGTATGTTACCATTAGGATACACGATATTGTCATTTTTGTTTGCCAAAAAAACCATTTCTCCCATTCATTTTGTTTGGTTTCAAAGATGGTCTTTCCATAAGTTCAAACTTACTCCATCTTTAAAATCTATGTTCTTTTCATGAAACACTAAGCAAAATAGAAAGTTTTTATTGGGATACAAGATATTGTTGCTTTTGTTTTTTTTAAAAAAAAAAATGCTTCTCCCTTTCATTTGGTTTGGTTTCAAAGTTGGTTTTTCAATTTAATCCAACTTCTTCCATTGTAAAAGTATAAGTTCTTTCTACAAAGCACCAAGCAAAATAGATAGTTTCCTTTAGGATGCGATATTATTGCTTTGGTTTACCAAAAAAAAATATTTCTCCCTTTCATTTTGTTTTGTTTCAAAATTGGTCCTTTAACTCGTTCAAGCTTCTCCAATCGTAAAAGTACAAGTTTTTTCACAAAGTACAAAGCAAATATAGTTTGTTACCATTGGGATACATGATCTTGCTGCTTTTGTTTACCAAAATATCCATTTCTCTCATTCATTTTGTTTGGTTTCAAAGTTGGACCTTCCAGTGAATCAAACTTACTCCAATGTAAGAATCTATGTTTTTTTCATAAAATACAAAGCAAAATAGATAGTTTTCATTAGGATACAAGATATTATTACTTCCATTTACCAATAAACTATTTCTCCCATTCATTTTATTTGGTTTCAAAGTTGGTCCTTCCATTAAGTGGAACTTAGTCCATCTTTAAATTTATATTCTTTTCATAAAGTACCAAGTAAACTAGATAGTTGTCATTGGGATACAAGATATCATTGCTTTAGCTTAAGATTATTGTTAGAGTTTATGAAAGAATTTTTTTTTTTGCAAAAATCCTTGAATCTTGTAAAGATTCAAAGAAGATGATCAAGGAGTTAGGTTTTGGATTTAAAAAAATTCATAGTTGTCCCAATGATTGCATGTTGTATTGGGTGATAAAAAAATCAACAATTTTATAATTTGTTTGGTAATTCTCATTGGTTGTACACAATTCTCAAAGAAAGCTTGAATAAGGATAATGATAAAGTCCATGTCAAAAAGAAACCTGTAAAGGTTTTATGATATTTTCCATTGATACCGAGACTTTAATGGCTATTCATGTATTCCAAAACTGTGGATTCTATGAAGTGGCACCTTGACGAATGATAGATGATGGATCAATGAGGTGTCCTACTAATTCTTTAGCATGGAAATCATTTTACTTTAGGTTTCCAAACTTTACTTCTGATCCTTGAACTGTTATGCTTGGACTAGCATATAACAGATTCAATCCATTTAAAATGATCGGTACATTTTATAATGCTTGGCCAATTGTATTGATTCCATACAATTTGCTATCATGGATTGCCATGAAGTAACAATCATTTATCTTGTCTATGATAATTCCTTGGGAGAAAAGTCCACGAAATTATATAGATACTTGCAACCTCTGATTGAAAAGTTAAAATGGTTATGGGAAGGAGTTAAAACTTATAATGCATAAAAAATAGAACTTTAATATGCGTGCTACTTTATTATGGACTATTAACGATTTTCTTGCTTATGCAAATTTAATTGGTTGGAGTACCAAAGGTCATTATGCTTATCCATGTTGTTTTGCACACATGTTCAAAGTGGTTACATAATGGTAGGAAGTTCAGTTATATGGCACATTGTTGATGGTTAGATAATAATCATCGGTTTAGATTCTAAAAACATATTTTTGATGAAACTGAAGAGTTAAGAAAAACACCTTTACCAATTATTGGCTTTGATATCTTGTCAAAATTAAAAGATATCAATTTTACTTATGGAAAAATGACTTAATCAAGTAAAAGAGTGATGGAGATCTTTAGAGATGTCCGACCTCCTATTCTTAAAGTTGGTGATGCTAATACTCAAATTAGTGATATTGATGTTTAAAGATTGAGCATGAAGATGAAGAAGATGACCTGAATGAATTTGAGTTGTGGAAAAAAAGAAATATCTTTTTCCATTTACCTTATTGGGAATATAATTTATTATGTCATAACCTTGACGTGATGCATATAGCGAAGAATGTTTGTGAAAAGTTTATTAAAACAATTCTCACTGTAAATAAAAAATCAAATGGCAACTGAAAAGCCAACTTGACTTAGTTGACATGGGAATTTACCCTAACCTTTATCTAATGTTGCTTCCTAATGGCAAATCTCAATTGACTTCTGCTTGTTTTGGGATGTCTAAAGGTGAGAAAGATATGTTTTGTAAGGTGTTGACAAATGTGAAATTCTTCTAAAGAAGCAAAAACTTTCTTTATTAAAGTCACATGATTACCACATCTTGATGCATGACTTACTTCCCCTTGCTTTGTTTTCATTAATGTCAAAACAAGTAACTTCAATGATAATTTAACTTAGTAATATATTTAAAACTATATGTGGGAATGTTCTAAATGTGAAAAAGCTAGACAAACTTTAAGATCGAGTTGCGATAACTATGCCATTTAGAGAAGATTTTCCCTCCAAACGTCTTCACTATTTTGATGCATTTGATTATTCACCTTCCATATGAAGCAAAGGTCGATGGGTTAGTTTATTATTAATAGACGTACCCTATCGAAAGGTATTATTTGTTAATAGCTTGATTAAATAGTTAGTGTTTATCTTACCATTCTAGTTAAAAAGGTATATGACAAATATTTTATGTCTTAGGTTTTTAGGGAGGTTAAAGTCTTTTTATCACAACAAACACTATTTGAAAGGTTCTATTACTAAAGCATATTTAGCAAAAGAGTATATGACATTTTGTTCAAGATATTTGGAAGATGTTGAAGCAAAATTTACTAACGTTGCATACACTTATATATTTGAAAGTTTTGGACAACTAATAGACAAAGCTGAAGTGGTGAAGTTAGATGATAAATCTTGGGCATAGGTATATCGATATCTTTTTTTTCCATCAAAACCCAATTGAATCATTACACACATAAGTTTTTGTACGAAGGGATAATTCATTCTATTAAGCATAATTGATTATATTTTTTTATTGTTAATTCTTTATCTTGATGCATGTAGTGAGTATAAAAACAATTTGACAGCTCATGCATACGATCAAGCCCTCGAGAGCTTGATAAGTTGTTCATTGAAATTTTTCATGAATGGCTAGGAAAAATTGTAAGAAATGCCATACTTCTCAATTTGAGAATTGTACATAGAATGCTTAAGGTATAAATAAAATTAATAATATATGTTTTATTCCACCTTTACAGGTTTGGAGTGGAAGGTTTGTTAGTGAAGAGATGAAATGTCTTTCATAAGGTCTGAATAGGATTGTGAAACAATGCAAAAGTTTCATCTTCAATGGATTTAGATTTCATGCTAAATCCCGTGAGAGATTTAGAAGAACACAAAATTCAAGAGTTGTTGTTACTTCGTCAATTACTAGCTATGCAATTGCTAGGGACACAAACCCTTTGAAAGAAAATGTTGACTATTATGGCATAATATATGATATCATTAAGTTTGATTGTCATGGCAAGTAGAAGGTTGTCTTATTTCAATGTATTTAGGCTGATGCGAATAGTACAAGGGGTATAAAAAAAGTTTAGTTTGGATTTATAATTGTGAATTTTTCTTGATTAATTCACACTAAACAATAGCTCATCAATGAACTTTATGTTTTTTCCTCTCAAATCAAACAAGTTTTTTATCTGAAGACCCAAAAACATGGGTTGGTTTGTTGTTCTTTGTAACTGACCTATGGGCTTATTTAATATAGGGTTAAATACCACAGATGATGTTGAACATAAACTAAATGTTTTCCTTTTGCTAAACAAAACTTGGATAGAAATATCTCTGTAGCTCTATTTAGTGGGTCCGTGAAGATGTTGATGAAGATATTTATGAACCATGATAGATCATCTATATTTTATAATTAGAAAGTTCAAAACAAAATGTAATAAATGCTTTTATGTAATTTATATGGCATTCACTTTTGTGTATTTAAGGTGTTGTAAATCATACATTATTTTTTTAATTAAATTAACTGTAACTTTATATATCATTGGTTATGATTTCTTTTTTGCCAATTTAAGGATTGGAATGATTATATTTGCAATGTCTTGACTTCTTAACTTTTAACTGATTCACTCTTATGATATAGCTAAGTTAGAATGCTGATGAGTAGATTGTTAAGAGTACATATTAGAAATATTAGTTCAAAATAATTTACTACACCTATTGATCTTGGACAGGGAATGAAACCTTTAGAGGGGAATATGCCTATTATTAGTTCTAATTCACTCACTTCTAACCCTTCCACTCTTATTAGATTTGGCAATATGAAAGGTCAAAGTTTAGATAGTATCTCGCCAATTAATTCTACTTATAATTTGAATACAAGTATTGTAAACCCCATTTTAGATTTTGATTATAATTATTACAGTTTTAGTAATTTACTCATTGACCATTTTTTCCAAGTGATAACAATGGTCAACAGAGGACAAAAGGTTGGATGACTTTGAAGGAATTGTGGACATTACCTCCAGACGAGCGTATTGTCATGTCTGTAAACTCTAATAGGCAACCAATTGGTGAAAAGTGTCAACTGTTGGTTGGGTTTTTAGAATGATTGCTCATAATGGAATGAAATTGCCTATTAATTAAGAAACATGGCATAATGTTCTAATAGAAGTTAAGATTGAGTTTTAAACTTTATTAAGTTATTAGTATAATTAATTACATATAAGGCAGATTAATTATTTTAATGTTGGTTTATCTATTGTCACTTTTCTTTTTATATTGTTACAATCAAGATTTTTACTTGAAATACCTATCTAATTTGTGCTTAAATCACTAAGATTGAAATGAAAAGTCTATAAGCATAATTTGAAAAAAAAAGTATTTCGATCAAAATAGTACTGCAGATGCCACAATGGAAAAGTTATCTCCTACTATGATTAGGTTGCAATATAATCACTTAGTTAGATTTTTCTTCTTAAGGAAAAGAGAAGTACTAATTTAGAACTTTTAATATTATTTTAATAATAAAGGTGTTTAATGTTTTTAGTTAGTAATATTTGTATTTCTACTATATACGCAATTGTTTTTTATGGCAAGAAAAAGAAAAAATTGAGATTGCTAATAGAAAGTAATAGAAATATTGCCACATGAATGGATCAAAAAGATTTGCAAGAAAGCAAAAAAGAAAGACTAAGTTAAGCATTAAATGCAGTTGCAACTTATGTGTGTTTAGGACTTTTTATGCTGTCAAAAGGTAAAACTATAAATTTGCAATTATATTTTTATTTTAATAGTTTAGATAGCTCAAATACATAATATTAAACATGTTTGAATATTTGGACTTGGTTTCCAAACTTGCTATGTGTGAAAAGGTTGAAGTTTATGTCTATTTAAGATTTTTTGTACCGTCAAAAGGGAAAAATGCAAAATTGCAGTTACATTTTTGTTTCCATAGTTTAGATGGCTACAATACATGATATTAAACTTGTTTGAATGTTTGAACTTGGTTGCTACACTTGATATGCATGAATAAGTTGTGTTTTATGTGCGTTTAAGACTTTTTGTGCCGTCAAAAGGCAAAAAAGTAACTTTACAATTATATTTTTGTTTTAATAATTTAGATAGATCAAATACATGATATTATACTTGCCTAAATGTTTGAATTTGATTGTAACGCTTGATATGCATGAATAAGTTACATTTTATGTGTTTAAGACTTTCTATACTGTCAAGGGGCAAAAATGCAATTTAGTAGTTATATTTCTGTTTTAACAGTTTAGTTAGCTCCAATACATGATATTAAACTTATCTAAATCTTTGAATTTGGTATCCGTGCTTGATATGCATGAATAAGTTGCATTTTATGTGTGTTTAAGACTTTTTGTGCCGTCAAAGGGAAAATAATATTTTTGTAGTTATATTTCTATTTTAATAGTTTAGATAGCTCTAATACATGATATTAAACTTGTTTGAATGTTTAAACGCCATTTCCATACTTGATATGCATAAATAAGTTACGTTTTATATGTGTTTAGGACTTTTTAGGACATCAAAAGGCAAAAATGTTATTTTGTAGTTATATTCTGTTTTAATAATTTAGATAGTTCCAAAATAGGATATTAAACATGTCTAAATCATTGAACTTGGTTTTCACGCATGATATATGTGAAAAGCTGTAGTTTATGTCTGTTTATAAATTTTTGTGCCATCAAAGGACAAAAATGTAGTTTTACAGTTATATTTCTTTTTTAACAATTTAGATAGGTCCAATACATAATATTAAACTTGTCTGAATGATTGAACTTGGTTTTCATGCTTGATATGTGTGAAAAAGTTGAGTTTGTCTATTTATGACTTTTTGTGCCGTTAAACGGCAAAAATGTAATTTTGTAGTTGTATTTCTATTTTAACAGTTTAGATAGCTCTAATACATGATATTAAATTTATCCGAATGATTGAACTTGGTTTTCACACTAGATATGTGTGCAAAGTTGTAGTTTGTGTTTGTTTAGGACTTTTTGTGCCATCAAGGGTAAAAATGTAATTTTACAGTTTGAATACATAATTTTAAACTTGTCCAAATGATTGAACTTGGTTTCGCACTTGATATATGTGAAAAAAAGTTTTATTTTATGTTTGTTTAAGACAATTTGTGCTATCAAAAGGCAAAAATGAAAATTTGTAGTTATATTTTTGTTCTAACAGTTTAGATAGCTTCAATATATGATATTAAACTTATTCGAATGATTGACCTTGGTTGCCATGCTTGATATGCATGAATAAGTTGCAGTTTATATGTTTTTAACAAAAATATGTGTTTTTATGTAAGAGATTGAGTATGGTGATAAAAGTGAAAGTGTGAAACTTTTTCGAATAACCCACACGAAAAAAGACAAATCTTACCTGAATGTCAAAATGCAAGAAATTGTTGTAATTTCTTGGATTCATTTTATACAACAAGTAAAAAATTACTATTGCAAATATATTACGAATTAATTATTAAACTTGATAGCTTTATTTGATTAATTTACAAGAGAAAGTGAAAGAGAAAATGATCATTGAGATTGAAACAACATATGATTGTTTTGTTAACATGTAGGACCTAAAAGCCTTGATATTTATAGAAGTTGCTGGAAAAAAAAAGGACATGGATGGGTTCGAGGCCTTGAATTAGATCTAACACCATCTAGCTACTATGGATATAGCTCTCAGCAATTTACATTATCAACAAGTTAGTCTTTGTGAGACATCTTTATATTGAGAGAGGGGTTGCAAACTTTGAAACTACGTGTTGAGCAAATGGAAGCAAAAAGAGAAACAAGGCGTGCCATACTAAAAGAGGAGTGTGCTATAATTAAAGAAGAGTGTGCTAGAGTGGATCAAGAGCATGCAAAATTTTGGTAGTTGCATGATTGATTTGATACTTTTAAGATTTTTGTGCAACATCAACTTCCAAGAACCAATCTAAGTGTGCCACCAACTCAAGCATTAAACTTAGTAACTAGTTATATTTTTTAATATCAAAATTAGCTTATTATTAAGTATAAAAACTTGTTTTACTTTATTCAGTAGGTTTTTAAGCATTTTAGTGATCATGGTGGAGAAAATCCTCCACCAAATTGTAGAGCTCCAACTCTTAGTGATCATCAATTTCATACTTTTAAATTTTTGCTTAATGTAATAAAATAATTTGAATTTTATTGTATTAAACTTTATTGTTACATACTAAAACAAATTATGTATTTAGATATTTAAATATTTATAATATTCAGCTTATGAATTTCAATTCAGTTTTATTTCTAAATATTTTTAAATATTTATAATTTTTTTATTTAATTATAGTAGTAAATATTGAAAGAAATAAAAAATTTAGTAAATTTCCTAATTTTGCAACATTTATAGTGAAAAACATCACTAAATGAAAGATTCCCGATGTTTAAAAAACACAATTGAAGAACCAAAATTAGTGACGATTTTGTCAAAAACGCTGCTAAATTTAGTGGCATTTGTACAAAAAAAGGTCATTAAATTTAGTGGTATTTTACAAAAAGTGCAACTAAATAATTAATGGTGTTTTAGTAAAATGTTGTTAAATTTGATGGCATTTTTCCTAAAAATACTGTTAAATTACCTGATGTAAATATAGTTAGTGCTTTTAGCAACATTTATAAATGTCGTGACTTGTATAAACGCCACTAAAAGTGGGAAAAAAAAAACACCACTAAAGACCTATTCCCTTGTAGTGTGTGATAGTTACATAAATGGTCCTTTGACTTGAGGTTACTATCTAGCTTGTATGGCAACCATTATACTTTGTTACAATTCCTAATATGATCCTAGCCAAGGATGATCGATAAGGTGGATATTGCGTATTGCATAAAGGATATGGAGTTAGAAAAATGATCAAGTAAGGATTCATTACCCTAAGTGATCATAAGAATATACCATTATTCTTGAAAATTATTAATTTATGAAATCTCTAGCAATAATGGAATGAAGTTTTGAATATGCTTAAAGTTCATTTAAATAGTTAATAACATTGGGAAATCAATAATTATTATGGTTGGATTTAAATAGAATAGGCACTAATCCAAACTTTAGCTCAGTCGAGATAAGTGATGAAAAGAATGAATTATGTTACAAGACCATACATGAATAGGTTAGTCAAACTTTCTTAACTCTTTTTAATATTTTAGAGATTATGACACATAACTAGATGTCAATCTTGATTTATAAATATATATTGGTTAATTAAAAAATTAATGATAATTAAAATAGGATTACACTATTAATATTTGTTGCGAACATATTAAGAATCTTATAGGTCCCACATAATAACAATAATAAGAGAAATTAAAATGGGGAAATCAAGTTGGACTTGAATGAAATAATCTTTGAAACTTTAAGAACTTAATTGATTAATAAATTCAATAGTCTAAGAGGTTAATTTATAAGGTGGCAAAATACAATAATATTTAGAATAAGATTAGGATCAAATGATGCCTATTCTCCCCTCTATTTAAAGAATTGTCCATCTTATGCATAGGTTATCTATCTTATGTATTGAGAAATCCCAAAAACTTAAGAGGCAAAACCATAGGTAGTAGTAGGTCTTGGTTTTGGTATCCTTCCCTCATCTTGAGATTTTCTGTTTGATTTTTTGTTTGGATACCATTTGAAGCTAAACAATGTGATAGCTGATGGTTTGTTACAACCTAATTAAAAAGTTCTTGGTGATTTTTGGTGTTGGTTGAATACTACTATAAGAATTAGGTATGTTTAAGTGCTAGTTACTTATACAATGTAATATCATTGTGTGATCTTATATATTGAAAATTGAAATTTTAAGAATTTCACTGCATATACTTTTATCTTGCATGATTAATTCCCAATATTGTCATTTGCGACTTTTCAAATGCAGATGATATTGGTTTAGATGATTAGGAAATTTGTTAATTAGGGTAAAACTTTTTGCAAAATTATTTAGATTAAGTGTGTGAGATTCCATAAAAAAAAACTAATTAATTAATAAAAGCAACAATTAAAAATTCAAACCAATGAAGTTCTTGTTTTATATATATATATATATATATACATATATATATATTAAGTATACAAAATTTAAAATAACTTGAATAAATTGACATTTTATTTCAATACATGTTTTATTGAAAATTATTTATGAATAAAGTATATACCAATCCTTATCAAGTATTACTAAAAAGTTGTATGTCTATATTATGATGTTATTTTACAATTGAGTAATCTTTTCATTTGTACTTTATCATATTTTATTAGTTTTGATTTAGAAATTTAATTTTAATTTTGTTTTCTTATGGAAAAACTTTTAAAAGAACTTTATCTAAGAAATAATTAATGGTATTGATCACATTGCGTTGATCCAATGCTTGTATCAACTATAGGAAAATATAAATTAGTATTGGATTAAATATAAACATAATCCCTAAACTATATACCTTTTGTCAATTTGATACCTAAAAATATAAAATAATCAATTTAATATTTCAATTTTCATTTCGATATTACATTAGTACATAAAACTAATGTCATTAGTCAATTTTGCTGATATGTCATAAACATCCAATAAAATGCTAGTACATGAAAAAAAAAATGCAATCAGTGCCATATTTTCATTGTCACAACAGCATAAAAGGAAAATTTAAAGAAATTTAAAAATTCTAAAAATTCCATAAAATTCTTAAAATTTTTGAAAGATTTTTAAAAAATTACAAATTTTTTAAAATTTTCTAAATAACATTCAAAAAAATCTTTAAAACATTTTTAAAATCTATAAAATTTTAATAAATTTAAAAAATTCTAAAATATTTTAAAGAAATCTAAACATTTTTTAAAAATTTATAAAAAATTTAAAAATATATAATATATTTAAAAATATAAAAATTATGAGAATTTTTAAAAATTTTAAAATTAAAAAAATGTTAATAAAAAAGACAAAAAAAATAAAAAAAAAAAACTAAAAATCTTGATAAAAATTAAATTTTTATAAAATTTGCAAAAAATCATAAATCCTAAAACTTTGAAAGTTAAAAAGATCTAAAACTTCTTGAAATTTTTTGAAAAATGTAAAAAATATATAAAAAGTTTTGAAAAAATCTGAAAATTATTAAAAATTTGTAAAATTTTTTTAACATTTTTGAAAAATTAAATAATTTAGAAAATGCAAAGCATTCTAAAAAAATTAAAAATTTTTAAAATAAAAAATAAAAAATTCAAAAAAACCATAGAAATTCAAAAAAATTCTTTAAAAATTTCAAAAATATATAGAAAATTAAAATTGTAGGATTAAAAAAATGAAACATTTTTAGAATCTTTTCAAAGTTTTTTTATAATTTCTTAAAGATTTATATATTTTTTCAAAAAAAAATTAGATTTTTTTATTTTAAATATTTTTAAGTTTTTTTTGAATTTTTTTGAATTTTAAGAAGTTTTTATTTTTATTAAAATCATATTTTTTTATTTTTTTATTTTTTTTGAATTTTGACTTTTTTTAAAAAATCTTAGAATTTTTTAGAATTTTTTTAATTTTTTAAAATTATTTTTAATTCTTTACAATTTGTAAAGAAAATTTTATATTCTTTTAAAAATTCTTAGAATTTTTTAGAATTTTTAAAAATCTTTTAGAACTTTTTAGAAATTTTCTTTTAATGCTGACGTTGCATCGATGATGTGATGTTGATTGAACTTTTTGACATGTGTCAACATCTTAATGAATATTCATGTCACATTAGCAAAGTTGATTAACAATATTAGTCTTAGGTACCAATATGATAACGAAATGAAAATTATCGAACTAGATCCCCTGGCCTATGCTCTTAGAACCCAATTCAACACTCGTACACTTTTTTTGGGTCATGGTCCTACCTCTAGGACGTCTATCAAACCTTTGGGCTTGCTCTCCTTTGTGGTCTTAGTCCTGCTTGAATTAGAACATCTTTATGTTTTTAAGAGAACCCCTAGGCTTGATCTTTCCCGTGACTCATGACAATCTTACCCACTCATTCTAGCAAAGCCTTCGTTGCTAAGAGGATGTTGCACTCGGACTGCATGCCCTTGTGCAAAGCAGCTCCATCTCCTTCCTCACAAACCAGTTTTCCATTATCTTGATCTCATGCCTAACAAATATTATGCTAGTTCTTGCTATTCTCGATCCGAGTATCATCGGCACTAACCTATAATGGTCTCTTTCTTTTACACTGTCGATGTTTCCTTATTTTACTTTGAGTTGCCCATTGCACACTCAATCTAGAAGGATCTGATTGCTCCTTGGGACTTATGTTGTGGCATTTCATTGCCATTTTCCCCTCAACTCTTAGAAAGGTCCCAACCTCTTGACAAAATTGAATAACACCAAGCTATATTACCTTGGGCTTTTTCTGGTGCTATTCATCACTGCTACTACTTTTGCCTTTGGGTACTACTCGGTTGATGGCTAAAAGCTTCATACACTTTAGGCACTTTTTGGCTCTAGCAAACCAATACACAAAAAGCAACCCTCGAGCTTTTGCTCCTTGCTTTTGTCTACTGTGGCTCTATCAACCTTAGCCTTTTGAAATCTAGGGTTGTCTATAACCCTTTCCTCATATGAGTAATAGCCATCTGTGTCTCCCTTGTTGTTGCCTTTTCCTTTAGGTTTTAGAAACCTAGTGCATTCGAACTCAATTATCGATTCCACATCAGTAATGGCCTATTTTAACTCCTGCATGCCTTTCCATTGCAGCTCAGTCTTTACCTACAGCTTTAGACCATTTATAAAATAGAATAAAGTCTCCTTCTGCTAATACTCTGGACCATTAGTAATAGCTCTAAGAACTTCTTATAGTAGTCTCAAACTTTTCCCCTTTGAGTAAGCCTATAAAGCTCACCTCAAGCCTAATTTTTCACATACTCTAGCTTAAACTGTCGGCTAAGTTCTACCATGAACTAGTCCCATGTGGTGATTCTCCATTCACCATGCCTAACTCCATTGTCTTTGAGTCATTACCACAAAAAAGCATTATCGCTAAAAGAACATAGCAGCTGAGCTTACCTTAGCATTATTTGCTACCCCTACCAATCAAAAATATTGTTCCATGCCCTACACAAAGTTGTCTACATCTTTGGCTAAGTGCATTTTTGTGAATGGCTTTAGCTTAGGCATATCCACCTTGGGTCCTAAACCTATATGATAGCTCACAATGCAGCATGATCAACCCTAAGCCTCTATAGCTTTTTCCATAAAGTTGTCACCATGGCCTCCAATGCTTCATTCCATTACATGAGCACCTCTGTTACTTTGTTCAAGATCCTTTGTTGTCTTTAAACCTGTCTCGTATATCAATAATAGCCATTTCACACTTTTGTAGTCAAATTCCTAAAGACATCATCATATCTCTTGAATTAGCTTTCCTTCCTTTACTTGTAGATGGGCACTCATCAAGGCTCTCAGCTTACTCTTCTATCTAGTTTCCCCTAACCATGCCATAGCTTAAACACATAAATTGTCATTCACAAATGCACAAAACAAAGGGATTACCTCAACCTTTTATGGCACTTAAGTGATCCTGGTTCTAGTCTTAGTAAACCAGCACACTAATCACTAATTTATCAACACAGCACACACTATTAGGCACCAGTTTGCACAGGGCTTAGCACATCTTATACCCTTGGACCAATTTACACATCTGTATAATATGCCCAGCACATTCATAGTACTATAACAATAATCTATCAAGCACCTATTTTGTATTTTAGTATGCTCGTACCTAGCACACCAAGGGGCGTTTCACCAATACATGAGCACGCAACACACTAAGATGCATACACCACATAATAGAATGCTCTCACCACACTATCTGAACCTACTCTAAGACTAACTCTAATTTTCGTAGTACTCTGCACTAATTACCTTTTCTAGACCAGTTTTTATTGCTAACTCTGAACCAAGCTCTAGTCACCAACTTTGGTTTGAACTAGGCTCTGATACCAACTATCATGAGCTAAGATTTAACTCCAAGCTCATACGGATCTTAGGCTTAGGAATGGACTTGTCTAGCACCTAAGATGGCTCACTCAAACTGGTGCTCAGACACTCAATACTTTAAGACCAACCACCTAAGCTATTGCTAAACAAGGTTGTACATAAAGTGTCTAAAGAAAGGCTAAAGAGAAAAAGAGACATTTAAAGTAAGAGTAAATATTCACTCAAGTTGTAGTGTACATGATAAGGGTGAAAGAGCCTTCTATTTATAGTTAAGATCCATTTACATGAATGATTGAGACTAATCCTATCTTATGGGTCACAAGGAGTATAAAGTTTAAAAGAGATTACATAAGAGAGTTCAAAATTATAAAGACTTTATTAGAAAGGAGTTTGAATCAGGTGGGACTCTTCTTTCAATAGTGCTTGTGCTTAGACCCTTTTATAGGCTTGTGCTTGGATCTATTTCACCTATGCTTGGGCTTACAACTATGCCCACACCTGGGTTTGTCTTAAAGTTGCTGAACATGATCCCTTAGCTTGGGCTCCTAGAGCCTGTTTTAGCACTGCACACCCTTTCTAGGTCATGGTCCTACCTCTAGGACCTCCATTGCACCTCTAAGCCTGCTCTCTTTTGTAGTCTGACTCAGTCCTGCTTGAATTAGAACTGCATCCTATCTTGAAAAAAACCTTTATTTCTTTACCTTTAGGTACCAAACTAGTAGAAATATATATAATTCAGGGGCCATTTATATATTTAACCCATTAGTATTTAGTGATACACTTAGGTAAAGTTTGGTATCTTTTTCAAGATTACCATGGTAATGTAATCATGGAGATATGCTCGTATTATATATAGGAAAATATAAATTAGTATTTAATGATACACTTAGGCATCATTTGATATAGAAAAATATTAGTATTTAGTGATATACTTAGGTAGTGTTTGGCATCATTTTCAAGATCATCATGGTAATGTAATCATTGAGGTATGCTCGTATTAGTTATAGGAAAATATAAATTAGTATTTAGTGATATACTTAGGTAGTGCTTGGTATCATTTTTAAGATCATCATGGTAATATAATCATTAACGGAATCTTATTACAAAGATAATCTTATCACTAGTGACTTGAAACCACTTTGTTTAATTAACAATCATTAATTAATATGAATTAAAGATCACTATGTTTGGTATTATTTAAAATCAAATATTATTTTATTTAAAAGTATGAAAATAACCATATTTATTGTAATGGTTATACAAGTTAATAATTTAAATGTTATTTAAAGATAATAATTCATAAAACCTAGTAATATTTTATTTATTTTATAAGAAATATAATTAAATTGTTTAATTAATAAATATATTATTTATTAAGTAAATTATTTTCTATAATATAAATTATGTAAAAAAAAATTTGAATTAGAAAATAAAACTAATCTATTAAAATCATAATAAAAAAACAAAACATTGTATTATATATAAAATATTAGAAAAAGCAAAAAAAATACACAAATTATTTTTATATTTGTTATTATGAATATTAGTTTGAAAATATAAAGTTTATAATCTAAAATAATTATAGTTTTAAAAGAAATCAAAATTTTAATTCACATATTAAATGAATAATATTGATGATTATTAATTTTACATATCACTTCACCTCTAATTAAAGTTTTGTAAACTTTTGAACGGAAATTATATCATCCTCCAAGATAGTAATTTTATCACTCTCGATAATCCAATATCATTGCCACGTATCACCAAATGTTAATCAAACACGTTGATTTAATTACCATGTGTAGATAACTATGATCTTTGGATTTATCATCCCATATCAAATATTACCTTAAAGTGATATTTAAGAAAAAAATATATATAATTAGTGCATTGTTTGCTCTTGAAATTGGTTAGTCAAACCTTTTTAACTCTTTTTAATTTTTTATGTCGATCTTGATTTATAAATACATATGGGTTAATTAGAGTGAAAATAATAATTAAAATAAGATTACAATATTAATATTTATTGCCAATATATTAAAAAACTTAATGGGTTACAAACAATAACAATAATTAATTGAGAAATTAAAATGGGAAACCAATTTAGACTTAATTGAAAAAATCTTTGAAACTTTAAGGACTTACTTTAGTAAATTCAACAGTCTAAAGGGTTAATTTATAAAGTAACAAAATACAATCATATTTTGCCAATGAAACATTAGCTTAGTGGTAACGAAGAGGCCTTGAACCTTAAGGTCCTAGGTTTAAGCCCCACTGTGTGTGGGTTTAGTTGTTTAGTTAAGTTATAATTTATTAGTTGATTATTCAGTGATGTAATAGTTGATTGTATGAATGTAATACTTGATTATAAATGTAACTTCAAGAAAAAAAATACCATCATATTTAGTTAAGTTATAGTTTATTAGTTGCCCATTCCCCCCTCTATTTAAAGAATCGTCCCTTTTATATATAGGTTATCTATTATATGTGTTGAGAAATCACAAAAACTTAAGAGGCAATGCATAGGTTATCTATCTTATGTGTTAGGAAATCACAAAAACTTAACAAACAAAACCCTAGTTAACAATATATATATATATAATATTTTGCTTGTAGTTAATACTAGGTTTTGGTTTGGGTTGTCCCTCTATCATCTTGAGATTTTCTCTTTGATCGTTTGTGTGCACATCATTAGAGACCAAACAATTTAATAGTTGAAAGTTTGCTACAACCTAAATAAAAAGTTTTTGGTGATTCTTGGTGTTGGCCAAATACTACCACAAATTAAATTTATCCTATTTTACTAGTTTTGATTTATAAATTAAATTTTATTTGTTTTTTGTGGAAAAACTTGTATATGAACTTAAGCCACGAAACATATCTAAGTTTTTCTCTATGTACTAATGAATGCTATAGATCACACTTGTATTGATCTTATAAATTTACAAGTAGAGCAAATAGTCACATTATCATATTAGTTACATAGGAAAATGTTAATTAGTGCACAGTTATAGGAAAATGTTAATTACTGTTTAGTGACACTAATTAAAATGTATTTAATGAAAAGATATACAATAATGCATTATCTGCTCTTGAATTTAATAAAAATAAACAATATTTTAAATGTAATTTTTTTCTTAAGTAGTATTTTAACTACCTTAATTAGTGTCTATAAAAACCCATTAACCATACCATATAAACTAACAAACATATATGTATTTTTCAAAAATCTTTTTGTCAATAATTATACTACTATATATAAAAAGTATTTGTAAATGATAACGGAATTGACACTTGTTATCAATGGTTTGTTTTTGGATTTTACTTTTAGTTGGGTTGTTCTTTGAGTGTAGGTCATAGGTTTTAACATGATTTCTTTCTTTCTTATTTTTCATCACTATATCATTAAAATCCAACCCATTCAGCAGCATTCTATCTTTTATATTATATTTATTATTTCTTCCTAAAAAGAAAAGAGTAATTAATAAACTTAAAGTCACCACCATAAGATTTAGAGCTTCCCCACTATAGCTATCAACTCACATGCAGCCATTAATTGATAAAGAAAAACAAACAATAGCAAAGGTACAAGTAAAAAATATATATTTATTTTTGGATTAAAATTTTATTTTAGAATTTTTTGTCAATTAAAGTATATTTATATATATTTGTGTTTTATTAAGGGAAAAAACCAAAATATAGGACATGGACAATAGCATCAGGGAGTAGGAAAGTAGATCGTGGAAGTGAAAGTTGAGAAAAGTAGTGAAAACAAAAAAGGAAAAGGGAAAAAAATTATACTGAAAGTTCACATGCATTGTGAAAGATGTGCCCTTACGGTTTTCAATTGTTTAAAAGGTTTCAAAGGTTAGGGAAATTTGTTATCAAATTTAATGTTTGGTTTTTTAAAGCATATTCATGTTTATTTTTGTTAATTTAATTAGGATTTAAGATTTAGAATTTAGAGTTAAGGGTGTTTTAATCACCCTTCAAACAAGGGTTTTGGAAAACATATTGATACTTGCATTAGTGCTTTGGCAATAGTAAAATATGTCTAAGTAATCTCTTTAACTACAAGTATATATAAATCTATTTATTTTATTTGTTTAACATCAATTTAATACAAAATTATTTTGCCCCAAAATGAAATGAGGTTTGCTTCCTAGTAAATATCAAAAGCTTATTTTACCATTACTTCCAAAAGGAAAAAAAAGACAAAAATAAAAAATAAAAGTTGGAATTTGAGAAACAGAATAATTATTAAAGTTAGTATAGCTATACTCAAACATTAACAACTCAAAGAAATACTTAGGGACATTGTAGTTGTAAACAACATTACAAGATGTAAAGAGAATTTTATGGTTTAAGGGGTAAAATAGATATTTTGTTTTAGAATATGAGTCATCAACCAAATGGAAGTAGTTTGGTCATTTCAACCTGAGCTAATGTGTTGGGCCGATTTGAAGTCTCAAGACCCACATCAGCTCGATCACCTTAACATGCCACCTACAGGCACATGGAAATACTAACTTGTTAGCTCATAACTAGGTTGTTGATTACCAAAGCAGGTTAGGCCAATAATGTCAGCCCTAGTTTTACTACTTAGAGCTCAAGCCATCCAGCCTTGACACCCTCATCCTACAAGTATAAATAGTCCCTTTCCTAAGGTACTATTCATGCAATTTTGATATATCTACTTTCAAGTTTTCTCTCATTCTCTCTCTTTTTGAGCACTAACTTAAGCATCATGCCTTTGCTATTAAATGACTTTCTATCTTGTGATTTCAAGTTCTTGCCCTTATCTAGATAGCTTGGCACCAACTTTATATGATAAGATTTTGAATCATTGAATGAGGAAAACTTTTCATGATGAGGTTTTGAATTTTTAAATGAAAATATTGTTTTAAGAGAACATTTTGAATTCTTAAATGAGGAAAAAATTTCATGATGAGAATTTTTAATTCTTGAATGAGAAAAGCTTTTTATATTTTTCAAAAATTATTGAGGCTTCGATAAGAGGAGTTTTTTTTTATATTTTTTCAAAAGTTATTAAGCTTTTGATAGGATGAGCTTTTTATACTTTTTAAAAGTTGTTAAGCCTCTGATAAGATGAGCCTTTTATATTTTTTAAAGTTGTTGAGCCTTTGTTTAGGAGAGTTTTATTAAGATAAGATTTTAAAACTATTAAGAAAATTTTTTTATATATGAATCCCTAAAGCTTTTCAAATGCGAATCTTTAAATCTAGATAAGAATTTTAAAAATATTTCAAATGTGAATATTTAAATTTAGATAATAACTTTTAATTTTTTAAATGAACATCTTTGAATATCAAATCTGAATCATTGAAATTTTTTCAAATGTGAATCTTTAAATTTTAGATGTGAATCTCTAAAATTTTTAAAAAAGGATATTAAAGAGGATATTTGAGTTTCAAATGCAAATCTTTAAACATTAGATGTAAATTTTTAAAATTTTCAAATGTGAATCTCTAAATTTTGGAGCTGAACCTTTAAGAATTTTTCAACTGAGAATCTTTGAATTTTAGTTGTGAACTCTGAAATTTTTTTAAATGTGAAACTTTAAGTTTTGGATATGAAACTCTAAAATTTTTAAATGTGAATATTTGAATTTTTGATGTGAATCTCTAAAACTTTTCGAATGTAAATCTATGAATTTTGGATGTGAACTTAGAAATTTTGGATGTGCATTTCGAAATATTATAATTGCAAATCTTTGAGGTCATTTGTGAAACTTTACAATTGCAAATCTTTGAAATTATTTGCAAAACTTTACAATTGTGAATCTTTGAAATTATTTGTGAATCTTTACCATTGTGAAGCTCTAAATTTTATTTGCAAATCTATGAATTTTGAGCTTTTGTGAATCTTTGGTTTCTTTTGTGAAACTTTGAATGCTTGCAAATCTTTGAATCTTTTAAAAAACTTTGACCTCTTTTGCAATACTTTGAACTCTTGAAAGTCTTTAAATTCTTTTCTTGAAACTTTTGTGAATCTTTAAACTTTTGGATGACTTTGAATGTTTTGCAAATCTTTAAATTTTTGGATGACTTTGAATGTTTTGTGAGTTTTTGAATTTAATTGTGAACATTTGAATTTCAAATTATGAATGTTTGAATTTATTTGTGAATCTTTGTTTTAGATGAAAATCTCTAAAATTTTATTTCTTGTTACCTAGATGTAATAGATATTTATGTCTTTATACAATTCTTGTTACACAGAAAATATGCAAAGAGAGGTAGCTATAAGCATTTCATTTTGTTTGGTTTCAAATGTCCAATAGAGATGTTAGTTTAGTTTAGGTTTTAAGTTAGGCTATGTAATTTTGAGATTGCCTTTTTCTCTTTTATTATTTTATTTACTTTATTTTGTTTTATTCAAAAAATATCAAAAAAAATGAAATTTTGAAAAAGAAAAAGAAAAAGAAAAAAAATGGGAAAAGTCAAAATTACAGATGCATGGAAATGTTGTTGAGGTTGAATTCTTTTAAACCACTTATGCATGTTGAATATTGAAAAATATGGACTGCGTATTGGCTCTGATTTTTTAGGGGATACATTTGTTAGAATTATATACAAAATCCAACATAAAACTTTGATGGGAATTTATGGGAATAATCTTTTATCTAAAATTGGAGTCTACTCAAACCATGGCTAATTGCTTATAAAAAGGATTCACAATCAACAAGAAAGAGGGAAGAGGAGGAGAGAATCGCAAGAAAATTTTTGGGCAGTAAGGGTAGAAATTACACAATATCTATTACAATTTAGCTATCATGGTTTCGAATTTGTTAAATTTCGTAGTTTCTTGGGTTACTAGGCTTTAAAGGGGGATATAATGAAGGTTTCGTCGTGGATTTCGCAAACACTCTAACAATGTTTAAAAACAATAAAGGAGATTCATGAGGCAGAGTGCACATATACTCTTCTCGTGTTTGAAGTTCCCATCAAAAGAAAGAAAGTCACGTGTATGAGTTTAAGGTGATAATATTGATAAGATCTAAACCAGTCCAGTCTAGCGAGAGGCAGTAAGTAAATACCAAAATTGGAATCAAATAAAGATGATGGGCAACTACTGAGCAGAAGGGCTAAGAGGTGTGATGTGACCTCTCTTTCCCTAGATGATGGTCTTAACCCGGTAGTCTGAGTAGCTGATAAGGAAGAATTCCAGGAACAATGGACTACTTGCAAGCCATCTACCAAGCTAATGATGCTCCTCTTGTGCCCTCGTCTCACTCGCAAGCCATGCTTGTTAATCCTAGCGATTACATCGCATGGCATTTTAGGTGACTCATACTCAGATTCTTCAACACCAACGGCATGCATGAATTTGGTGATGGTGACGAGTGTGCCATTATGCTAATGATACTTATATACTTTTAGATGACGTGAGTGGATTTTTTCCTATTATCAAACATACACCAATGAGTTATTTAACTCTTGAAAGGTTATCTCATGCCATTTTTCTTCTTCACTACTTTTTTTTTTGTTTATTTAGTCATTTATCTATTTTTATAAAAAAAAAATTGAAAGTAAGTAAAAATTATCATGTAATTTTTATAAAAAAAAAAATTGAAAGTAAGTGAAAAGTCGACTGATGATGAAATTATAAGAGAGCTGTAGGTGTCTAATTTTCTTTAAAAATTTTAAGTAAGAGAACTTTTTCTAAATTTGATCAAGACATTGGAGGATTTGGGAAATAGTCTCAATATAACTCTTTTTATTTATTTTTAATTTGAAATAAAAATAAAGATTAATGAATAAATTGTGATATGTTTAATTTTCTTTCATGATTAATTATTAAATAAATTGTGGTTATTATATGTTGTGAAATTGTGCATATTTATTTTATCATGTATTTTTTCTTAATTTTCATAAAATATTTAATATACAATGGAGCCTCCTTAAAAAAAAAGGACATGTTACTTGAATACTTTTAAAGTGAAGAAAAATTTTAGGAAGTCGACCAAAGTGTTGGAGAAAATCTAAAAACGTTTTTAATATTTAAATATTAAAACTAACAAAAATATAAATAATAAGAATAAGTTAGGACCATGTTAATTAAGGCAAAAAAGATAACTTAAGATTAATTTATACCAATTTATAGGCATAGTGGGGGTGTTGTAACCTTTTTTTACATATAATCATATTCTCGAACTCAATTTTATTTAGAAGACCATAACCTATTCTTTTGGAGACCTTTAATCAAGTTTATAATTTCCTTAAAAATGGTAAATTCACTTAGTTCGTCAATCATACCTAGATAAAAATATTAATGGCAACTCTATGTGTTATGTCTAATGGATTAGTTGTCAAATTTACACATTATGACAATCAACATAAATGCACTTTACCTCCTTTAAAGCCAAGTCGAAGAAGCCAAACACCTAGTCTTGAGCAAAGTTGGTATGCATGTTGTAAAACTCATCAAACTCAAGGAAGTTCTCAACCGCTAATTGCTTAACCTCCTTCGAAGCCTGAAGCTCACGTTTTAGATGCTCCACCTTGACAAAGGCATCGTTCAGCTTTAGGTCGACTACTATTGTAGAGACTCTACTATGCCTTTTTGGACTGACATATCTTCAAGCCTCTGGCCAAGTCATTGACCTTCTTGTCGAGCTCATCAATTGTCTTCTTGTACTTAGTGTTGAAGACCTTAAGCTTCTCCTCAATGAGGGAGTTAAGATCTCTAGCATAGTTCTTCAAATGCTCAATTTTTTAAAATTAAACAAGAGCTTAGTATAAGAACAACATGTCTTGTCCCAATTTTTGGGAGACAAAGTATAGGAGTTGATAAGAAACTACATTTACAAAAGTCAAGCTTAGAGATAATAACTCCCTATGATTACTTTCTAAATTGAGCTTAAATATTAATGAAAAACCTTTCTTAGACATAGTGGTCTAGGTAATTTTCATCATCACCTCAGGATCCTTATAAGTGTTATTCGTGAAGTTAAACTCCATAATAATAGAAACCCTTTTAGAAAAAAGTTGGAGCTTGACAATTAGGGCAGTAGATGTGGACATCATCATCAGCATTTTTTAAGGCTTCTAAGCTCAAGCCTTCTACTTCATTTTGTTGAAGCCTTTGCATAGCCATGAGGCTCTTGCCTCTGACTCGACTGGGCTAAAGAGGTTGTAGATCAATGATCTTCACTTAAAGGGACCACTGAGCTAAGGAGGTAATTCACCTTACCATTTCTTTAAAAAGTCAAAAGGAATCTGGTCATATCAAAACCTATAGCTCTCTAACCAACCATGTCTATCATTGAAATAAAAACTGAATTAAAGTTAGAAAATATTGATACAATAGAAAAAATTCACTGTGAAGAGTTAGCAAATAAATTACCCCAATACTTCACCTCTTTGATAACTCTAAGGGAGGTTAGCTTACTTGTATCTATTACTGATTTTCCCCTTTTAAGAAAGTCTTTTATAATGTCTCACATCCTGAACTTGTCGTTAGTTAGAAAACCTATCCTAGCCTCTTAGAACAAGCTCGGTCCATTATTTATTTCCCACACCCCATTGACTTTCTCAATACAAAGGAAAAGGACTTTCCATGTTTTATTAAGTTCGAATTGCAAAAATTATTTTTCAAAAAGTTGTGATATAGAATCAACTTTTATCATGGGGATACTTCTTAATGGAAAAATATTTTTTAGAAATAGGGATAGTTGGGAAAAGACTTAACTCTTTGCAAAAAATTATGAAACCTACTATATACCTGAAATAATTGGGGATGAGTTGAGTAATGGTTAAATTGTAAGCTAAAAGAAGTTTAATGATAAAAAATATAAAGGGAAACTAAGGCCAGCCATAATAAAATCCTAATACACCTATATCTTATCAAACTTTAATGGGCTAGTGATCCTATCTAGAGATGTCAACATTATTACTTTATACCCCTCAAAAGAAAATTCAAATTTGAATTTCACAATTAAGATGTAATGAATGGAGCAGAGGCTAGGGCAGTCTTCAAGATTAGCTTAGCCTTTTAAACTCCTTATCACTTATTTTAGGGTTATGCCTAAGGGACTAGGAGTGTAAGAGGAAACTAATGAGTTCTCATCGTATCGGAGCCTTTTGCTCCTTATTCATTTTTGCCTTCCTCCCACCTTAGCTAAACCCTTTAGCTTGCGTAGCTCAATAAGCCTCATCGCAGGTTTGTTCAGCCTTTAGAGTTTAAAAAGATCCTTAAGCCTGAGATGGAGCAAGGGCCTCTGTGACGTCAGAGGAAGATAAAGACAATGCATAAATAGAAGGCTCGTCTAAGTCAGACGTTGACCTAAAACCAAAATTTGAGTTCAGATTATTAGATGGTTGGATAGAAATGTTTGTTGGTAAAGTCAAAAAAGAAGAAAGAAGGTCAGACAAAGGCACCAAACTGACTACACTTATGGGAACATGAAGGTTTTGAAGGTTAGAATCAATTGCCCATAAGAGTTCGTCCATACCATGATAAACCTTTTTACCTAGCTAGAGCATTGTCCTCAATTTGTTTTTGTTTGTAGACATTAGGTTTAACAAATAAATAGTTAGGCTATAGTTTTTTTTTCGCAATAACAGAAAAGACCTTGTCAACCGAAAGAACCTTATTTGTCATAATAGTTTTGAGAACTGTTAGATGAATTTTAAGAAATCAAATAAAACCAAATGATTCACCACCAATCTTTTTCGACTATGTATGATTGGCTACCTAAAAAAACTTATCTTTCTAATAAAATTTTAAAAACAATTAAAACTTAGTAAAAAGACAATTTTTTGTTTGGTTTGCAAAAACAAATTTGGATTATTAAGTACGTTTACGCATGGGAAAGAATTAGCACCCCTATAATGTTTTGTTTAAAAATGATACCAATTAATCACATGTTATCCTCAAGCATTGATAAAAAAGTTCTTATCTTAATATTTAAAATAACTCACTTAATTTTTTTATTTTGCAAAAGTCTTTTTTGGAAACATTTATTTAGGTGGCATTTCAAAAAAATATTTCTCCACTTATGATTTCCATAATAATACTTAAATTCTGACACAATATTCCTTTATAAAAAATAATAATTGAGAAACCCTTTAATATCTAGGTAGAGTTCTAAAAAATATCTTCACTTAGAAATTTTAGCTTTTATTTTTAAAATTTTTTTTTCAAAATTATATTTTTTTCATTTCACATTTAGTACTAACTATGATGCATGAAATGCCATATATGAAATAAAAGATACAGATAAAAATCATCAAATGCAATTAATTTATTTTATTCTATTTTTTCAAATCTTTTATTTTAGTACTTCTTACCAAAATTTCTTTAATAAAAATCTTTAAAATAGAAATTTTCCTTAATTTTTCAATATTTAGGTGGACTTTAGGAAAGTTAATCATTTATTTTAAAAAATTATAATAATCATTAAAATAAAAATAACATTTCTTGGTAAAATAAATATTTGAATTTTATCTAATATTTAGACAAGATTTTCCAAATCATTTTTACTTAAAAATATTATCTTATTTTTTCTAAAAATATCTATCCCTTTTTAGAAAATCATCATTTTTATCCCATTTATATTATTAAGCAATAAAATATATATGTTGTAGCTTGAAATAAATACACAAATAATGAGAATAAATAAATGATGCAAATAAAATAAAATGATGCAAATAATCAATGTAATTTTTCATCTTAAAAACTTTTAATTTGATTATTTTTAACATCCTAGTATTTTTGCTTTCAAATAATATTTATTTATAAAAATAAAAATCTTTGAGGTTGAAAACTCCCTTTAATTCTTCAATATTTAGATGAAATTTAAAAAAATTGATCATTCAGTTAAGAAATTCGTATAATAGATTTTTTTTTAAAATGAAAGTATGATTTCACGGTAAAAATAAAAATTTGAATTTCTTTTGATATCTAAACAAGATTTTCAAAGTTATTTCTACTTAGAAATATTATCTTACTTTTCTAAAAAAATCATTTTTAATGTTTTTTTATTTAAACTAAAAGTAAACAAAGATGCAAATAAAATTAGGTAAAGAAATTATACCTAGATCTTGGGATCGGTATAAATAAAAAAGGTTGATGGCCCAACATCAAGTGGGCCTCTGGTTTAAATAATCAATTCTACCGCTGATCGGGTCAACAACAGTAGTCGAGTTAGGTTATGTTAGGTTGGGTTGACCTATTTGGGTTCTTTTATTTCTGCTATAAAAGGCAAATATTTTTCTTTCAAATCATTTCCACTCTCTTCTTGAAAAAACTTTTATCTTCTTCCAACAGCTCTTCACCTAACTTTAACCGACCACCACTTTCGTTGCTAGTGCCATCTCTAGCCGTTGCTAGTGCCATCTCTAGTCGACATTTTTTCAGTCCAAAATTTCACCAAACGTTCTCTTTAATGCCTTCGTTACAAATTCGAGCTTGGATTTCCAAAAACACGCCTCTAAACTCGTAGATTTAGGATGAAACCTCAAAACTTCCAACTATCGAAAAATCCTATCCCACCGTTCAATCCTCTTGCACTTTTAATATGTTGTTCTCCTCTACCTGTCTACCATTTTAGATCGCCTTAAAGCATGTGCTATCGTGAACGCCACCCTATGCCATCGCTCATTTGTTGCCATTTACGAGACAGAAAACACCCATTTTCTTATCTTACAAGCCCAAAATACCTCCCCCAAAATGCCTTTGAACGTAAAAAATTCCAATGAACGAAACTCCCTTATTTCATTTCTATGATTTCTTTTTTTTTTTTGTTCAGCACTACTTCTCCCTTAACCCAAAAGATGTGTTTGATGTTTGTGGTGGTTGCTCTTCTTTTTTTTTTTTATTTCAGTTTCTATTTGGTTAGGGTTATTCGGCTGGGTCAAGGGATTTTTAGGTTGAGGAAAGGTTATTTTATGGTGTGTGGATAGTTGTTATGGCTGATAGAGGTTATGGGCTAGGGTTCTTTTGGTGGTTCCAAAAAGGTTTTCTATTGAGGAAGTAGGCTATAGGAAAAAAAGTGGCAAAAGAAGGGGGTTTGGTTAGAATGGAGATTCGAGTGCTTTTGTAGTAATGGAAATTGATGGTGGAAGCTTGACGGTTGTTTTGGTCAATATGTTCCGATTAGTTTATAGGCATTTGGAATCTTTTTTTGCTATATCCAAAATCCCCGTTTCATGACATTTTGTTCAACCATTATCCACCTTTAAGATCATCCCAAGACCAGGGAAAAAGGAGTGTATTGGGTAGAAGAAGGGTTGCTTAGTAGCTGAAGTTCAGCTACCATGATGGCTCATAGGATGGCTTTATAGTATGTGGGGTGGCTGTCGTATAGAGCACCATCCTTTAGTTTTTTTTTTTTTCATGTTTTTAGATTTTTAAATTAATTAAAATCTAATAATAAATTTGGGCTTCAAGAGAACTTTGGGCTTCACAAGGTCTTAAAATTTGATTTTCAAAATTTATGCCTTTAAAAATTAAACTTGGACTTTTATGGTATTTTTAAGTCAAATTGACCCAAAATTGACTTAGACTGGATTTTGGCGTATGCAAAAATGATTCAAAAATATTTAATTTGAAATAGAACTCAAACGAGTCTAATTAAATTAACATGTTTGAATCAATCTCAATTAGTATATCTAAATTAAAATTAAAATTGATTACGATTAAATTATTTTAAATAAAATTAAGTGTTTACTCTATCTTGATTGAGTTAACCGCTCTTAACTTTTACTATAAAGTTAGAAAAACTTAAATCATATGACATAATGAGAGAAAAGAAACGTACTAAAGTTGTTTGAGAATGAGAGGGTTGAACATAGAAAAGTTTGAACAAAAGAAGGCTAGGAAGCTGACCAACGAGTACAAGTAGATAATAAAGCAAAAAAAATGTTGGGAAGTGAAGAACTAAGGTCCCAAAAGGCCTTAAATAGCCAAATCTCAATTCGGATTGACGTTTCAAATTGAGCCACGTCATTATACTAATATTAAGGAAGATCTTCTGGCTTTTTAGTCCAAATTCAAAGAACCTCCCAACTTTTTGCTTCCTGCCTACATTTTTCTCTCTTCAATAAATGCGAATTTAGATGAATTTGTGACAAGTCCAACCAAAAATCCATAATTGTCACATCGATCATGTTGCATAAACGCTAGACTAGCCATGGCACATAAATATCATATCGGACATGTTACCATATACTTCTAATGTCACGTTAGCCATATGCATAATGTCATGTCGAACACACTGTACATACACCACAATTGTCACACCGACGATATCATACAAGCACTAAGTTGGTCAACTTAGTTAGACACCAACACCACCTCATCCACATAGGGTACGATCATAGAGATTAATTAGGTAGATCGAGGTTAGGATAATTATAAAAATATTTTCTCTATTAGTACAATGAGAACTCTAAAAGGAATCAATGCTTAACTAGTAGTTTGATTTTAACAATAACAAATCGACCAATCCTATTTTTCATAAGTCTAACACCTCATATTGTAATATGATGAAGGATAAATTTTTAGGGGCATTTTATAGCCTAAGAAGCAAAATAGACAATTTGTCCTAAAGTGTGAGTTATCAACCAGTTAGGGTAGTTTGATCATTTCGATTTGAGTTGACGTGTCAGATTAACTTGAATTCTCAAGACCTATGTCAGTTCCGTCATCTCAACTTTCAACCTAAAGACACATGAAAATACTAATTTGTCACCTCCTAATTAGGTTATTGACTATTAAATCAAGTTGAGCCAACAACGTTAGCCTTAGCACTGCCACTTAGAGCTTAGGTCACCCAGGCCCAACACTCTCATCCCATAGATATAAATAACCCTTTTTTTTTTAGGTAGTATTCATTCGATTTCGATATATCAACTTCCAAGTTTTCTCTTATCTCTCTTCCTAAGCATTGACTTGAGTATCGAGCAAAAATGTCGAAAAAACTTCCAGCTTTTACTATTAACCGACTTTACATTTTGTAATTTCATATTCTTTCCCTTGTCTAGACAACTTGGCACCAACACATGACATATAGGACATTGCTTGGAAAAAGAAATCTTAAAGGCAACTAATGATTTTATCAAAATTTAAGAATTCTAGTGAAAGATCTTAAATGAAATAAATAGATATATAGCTATTAGATAGACACAGCCTCAACCAATAGCAAAGATATTGTCTTTCTTTGCCAAGCTTTGTTTATTATTGTGCATCCACACCTTAAGGACTCTCCTCTTGATTCCGATCTCTTGGCAAAACTGCTGCACAACAGACTCATCCAGCTTTTGAGTTCTCCATCCAGCTTTCTCCGCAAAGTCGAGCATCTTTTCCTTTTGCACTTGGCTGAACTTGGTCCTAAATCTTTTCTTCACCTTTCCACTTGACATTGCTGCGGCTTGCCCTCCATCATCATTCTCATCTGTTTCTGATGGGATTAACCCTCCTTTGTCGGACATTATCATTGGCTGAGGTGGTTCTACCCTTGTAGAAATCAAGGTATCTGGTGGAGGGTACCCTTGCGGTGATCCCAGAATGTAACTGTGAGGATCCAAGATGAGTTTCCGCCCGACCGAGGAGTGGTAACAATCAAAAGGATAGTCGCATTTTATCTCTTTTCGATGGAAGTTCCGATGGCAGTTGCAAGCTGAGCACATGAGCGCCTCAATGGAGCCTTCTTCGCCATTTGGCATGAACTCTCCGCACCCATCTGTGGCGTTTCCTCCAATGGCTGCCGCATGGTTCTTGAGGCATTCCTTGTACGTCACCACTTTCTTGCTATTATTAGCTCTAACCGGGTTCTCTTCCACGCTTGGAGACATTGGTCCGCTGTTGCTGGGGGATAGTTGGACTCCTGTAGAAAGGATGATGTGGTCATTTCCTCCACCGTTTCTTGACATTGGCATATCTTTTCGAGGGCTTGTATTATTCGTCTCTCTCTCAAACACCATTCACCAGGCTGTAACTACAATAGAACCGAAAGAGGCTACGGACCCTCACATCGGATTCTCTGAAAAGATCGATGTTATGTTGAAGGGTGCTTCGTGTGATGTGAAAGACAAAATGTAGAGGCTGTGTTTCTTGAGAGAGTGAGAGAGATCATACATTTGAAATACTAGTGAGAATTTTACAAGTAAAGAGACTACTTTTTTCAAATGCTGAATTTTAGAAGTGAAGCAACAAATTAAGGGAAACAAATAAATAATAAAATTAGTGATAGACAAAGAAATTAAATGTGTAGACGTGTATTTAGTGGAGTAGAGCAACTACCAGTAGCTTATAAAATTAATGCGTAAGAGAGAGAGATGAACATGAAGAGATGAAATTAAGCATAGTTTTAATAACGGTAGAGCTGCTTTGTTTGCACAATCACCCATTCAACGCAGGCTATGGAGAAAATACACCTTTTTCAAAAAAAAAAAAAAGAATTTCTTAGTGTTTCATTTTCAGTGCCTCTGTCGATATCGTCTATTCATTAGCGATTGTATAAATTTTGACTAATATCTGTAACGCACATAAATAAAGGCGGTAGAAATCTGACTGACTTGAATGGTCGTTTGCCAAATCTATCTTACAAACCTTGATTCACAAAAATCTGAATAATCCAAATCTAGTCGAGAGAAAATGTTCATGATTCGCCAACTTGGTTGCTATTATGGTAGAGTAAATGTGCCAAAAATATTTATTCAAAATTCAAAGAGTCCAATTTATTAATCAAGAGGGACCAATGTCTACTTCAATACCATATTAAATTTTAAGTCAAATATTCAGCTTAAAACTAATTAAAATCATATTGAAGATGTTGTTGTATTAATATATCCAAAACATCTTAAATTTAAGCAATTAATAAGGACCAATTTTATTATTGTTGATAGACAAATTATTAATTTGTGTAAGATATTATTCATTTTAAGGCCTAAAAATTTTTTTTTTTTTATCTTTTTGAAGAAAAAAAACGTTTTAGCAAGTGAAATCCTCGGTGATTAACAATGTTGGATTTTTTCCCCTCAACTTTAGCTCCCAAGTCAAAGATATGAACTGTCTTGGGAGAGCACGGTTTCCCACATATGGCAACAATTCAGTGGCGTCTTGGGAGAACATGGGCCAAACTTGCTTGCTGAAGGGTCTTGGAGCCATGATGTCAGCTTACCGCGGCCTATAAAATAGCAGAGGTGCGATGATATCCGTTATGGTGTTCAAGTTATTTGAGTCAGCGCCTTGGACTTGCTTCGGGGCCTCAATTTTGTGGGTCCTAGGTATGACAATTATCACCTCTAGAGCTGGAAAACTGATATAAACTTGAAAATCCACTTGAATCAACTCGTGGCTGAATTCGGATTAATTTGGATTGATTAAAAAAAAGTAAAACACTTAGAATCCAAAAAATATGAGCTTCGAAAAATCAAATTTGTATAGCTCAAAACTGGCATGACAATAATCCTTTATGACTCGAAACTTTTACAATTTTAATTTGAAATTGATCGTATCCAAAACTCGTAAATGATTAAATCTATAATTTGAAAAAATTTAAATTATAATTATATAATTTTATTTAAAAATTAAAATAAAAAATAAATTATAACTTTTTTTTAATTAAAAATTTGAAAATTTTGAAATTGTCATCTAAAGTATATCAAATCCGAGGTAGAATGAATTTTGATGGAATATTGAAAATGATAAGGACATATTTGATATTTTTATCTTCTTCCGTGGGCATTTTTGGATTTGTAAAGTTTGCAAGTATTATTATTATTATTATTATTAGTATTAGTATTATTATTATTGTTGTTGTTATTGTTGTTGTTATTTTTGTTATTGTTGTTGTTTTTGTTATTATTATTATTATTGTTGTTGGGCTTTAGGCTTTGTAATAAAAGGATTTTGAACTTTGGATATTCTTTTGGCTATGTTCTTTCTTGTTTCTTTTTAAAATAAATTTTTTTAAGTTCTAATAAAGAATTATGATTTTGAATTATATAAGAAAATTCTATTAAGTTTTCAATCAATTTACAATTTTAATAAAAAAAAGGAAAAAAATGAAGGTGGCATAAATAAAGGAAAAAAATGGTGAATAAGAGAGATAGGTAAAGAATAATTAACATAAACCAAAGAAAAATAAAATATAAAACGAAGTATAATTAGCAACTTGAAAATACTATATAAATAATATTCAAATTAGAAAAATATATTTAAAGAATAAATCCATAATTAAAAATCTTTGAGTATTGAAGTAAAATATGCAATAAACTCTTTGTTTATTTGGATTTCCATAAATGTTGTTTTGAGTTTTTTAAGAAATGAGAAAAACCAAAAGAACATAATTCGGTATATTTTTTAATATGTTTGTGTTGAAAGTTTTAAACTCTATAATCAAGTTAAAAATTTAGTTAGTATGTATTATTTATTATATTGTTTTTATTTTTTAAAATATATTTAAAGAAATATATATATCATCCTTTTCATTTTGCTATTCATTTGTTGTTCATCAACTATGAATGAAATAATTTTTTGAAGCAAAAAATTATACATCCACACAATTAATTTTATTCATTTTTTATCTAAGGTTGATCACTCCTAATGCCATCCACGTGACGCTTCCCGATTGCCTTTTTTTTTTTTTTCTTCTGCCACACTTCTTTCCCCCCTTCTTCCCTAAATTAAACGCACCGTTTAGTTGCATTATAAAACTTTCATTTTTTTTTTCACTTTTCTTTTTTTCCTCTCTCTCTAAAATCTTCAATTTTTTTTTCATTTTGTTCTTTTATTTTTTTTTAATTTACATAATTTCTTTTTAAAAAACATATTAACAGAGATATCGACGTGGCATTTGAATTTGTTCTTTTTTGCCTTTTTCTTTTTTTTTTTTTATCTTATTATTTTTGAACTTCTCTCTTTTTTTTATATAATTTTTAACCATTTGGATTTTTTAAAAGAAAAAGAAAAGATGAAAGAAATGGAGACGTTTACCTGCCCTTACCTAAACGCTCTGCCTCCTCCAATTCTTCACGTCATTTGCTTCCCACCTCCTTCAATTTCCTTCAATCTTTGAGCACTTCTCTCCCACATGAACTTTTATACTTTCACAGAACAAATCGTTTGGTTTGAAAAAAAAAAAAAGGAAAAAATGGCATACATAATTGAGGTGCAATTATATTTATTTATTTAACTTGCAAGTGGTTTAATTCTTTAATAAATAAATATATTATAAAGATTCTAAATAGATTGAGTTTTTAAAAATTAAGTTGATTTTATTTAATAAGATATAATAACAAGAACTGTTAATATATATATTATGTCAATAAAATTTTAATTATTTGAAATGAAATAGATGTTTATAATAGAATATTTATTTTCAATTGATAAATATTTTTTGGGTTCGGTAGACAACATTTCTTTTAATAAACGTTGTCATTTGGTTACAAAATAAAATTACATTTGTGAAAGCAAGTGTCGTCTATAATCATAATAAAAGACGTTAAAAAAAATAAATATGCCTCCTATTATCATAATGGAAAGTATAAATATATACATTAATTTAATTAAACCGTTTGCAAAATAAATAAATAAATATATTATAAAAATGTTAAATAAATTGAGTTTTTTAGAATTAATTTGATTTTATTTAATAAAGATATAATAATTAAAATTATTAACGTATATATATTATGTCAATAATATTTCAATTATTTGAAATGAAACAAATGTTTGTGATAAAATATTTATTTTCGATTGATAAAACAAATTTTATTTGATAGGGACACAAACCTTTTAGAGAAAAATATTGATTATTATGGCATGATTAATAATATCACTAAGTTGGATTATTATGGTAAGTAAAAAGTTATCTTATTTTAGTGTGATTGGGCTGATGTGAATAGTATAATAGATATTAAGAAAGACTAGTTTGGCTTTACAATTGTGAATTTTTCTCGATTAATTCATACTAGACAACAACTCATCGATAAACTTTATGTTTTTTTCTTTTAAGTCAAACAAGTTTTTTATTTTGAAAACCCTAAATAATTGAGGTGGTATGTTATTCTTCGAAATACATTTAGAGACTTATTTGATATAGGATTAGATATCAGAGATGATGTTAAATATAGAACTAAATGTTCTTTTTCTTACTAAACAAAACTTGGATGAAAATATCTCCAGCACCTCTGCTCAATGAGTCAATGAAGATGTTAATGAAAACATTTATGAACCATGATGGATGACCCATATTTTATAATTTAAGTATTTAAAACGTAATATAATAAATGTTAATATGTAATTTATGTTGCATTCACTTTTATTTCAATTATTGAATTGTAAGTCATACATTATCTTTTTAATTTAATTAAATCAATATGTTCTTTATATATGGTTGCTTATGATTTCTTAACTTCTCAATGTCTTTATATATGTTCTTTATATATATTTTTTGTATATGCATTTTTATGATGCAGCTAAGCTACAATGTAGAGGAATAGATTGAAAAGAATACATATTAGAGATATTAGTTCAGAACCATCTATGACACTAGTTGATCTTGGCTATGGACTAAATCATTTGCAGGGGAATGTACATACGATCGGTTCTAACTCAGTCATTTCTAACCTTTCAACAGATATTGGATCTGACAATACGGGAGGTCTAGGTTTAGATAGTATCCCATCAATTGATTCTACTTTTAATTTGAATACAGGTATCGTAAACCCAATATTTAGATTTCGATTATAATGATTAAAGTATTAGTAATTTACATTCTTATTTTTTATTTTTTGCAGTTGATAACAATGGTTAATAGAAGACCAAAGGCCAGATAACTTTCATGGAATTGTTTGCACTAACTCCAAACGAGCGTATTATAATATTTGTAAACTCTGATAAGCAATCAATTGGTAAAAAATATCACCCGTTGGTTGGATTTCTAGGCATGATTGCCCGTAATGGAATGAAATTGCCTATTCATTATGAAACATAGCATAAAGTTCCAACAAAAGTTAAGGTCGATGCTTTAAACTTTATTGAGGTATTAGTATAATTAATTACATATAAAAATTAATTATTTTAAATTTATTTTATTGATTAAAATTTTTTTTTGTATTATTACAGTTAAGATTTGTACTTGAAATACCAACTTCATTTGTGCTAAAGTCATTGGAAAAGAAATGAAAAGACTATAAGTATAATTTGAAGAAAAAATATTTCGATCGAAATACTACTATAGAGGCCACAATGAAAAATGTACCCCGAAATGTGATTAGGTGGAAATATGAACAATTAGTTAGATTTTGGTTTTCAACAAAAGAAGAGATATTAATTTATAACTTTTAGTATTAGTTTTAATAATAAAGGCATTTTATGATTTAGGTTGGTAATATTTATATTTCTACTATATACGCAATTATATTTTATGACAGGAAAGAGAACAAATTGGGATTGGTAGCAAAAAGCATCAAAAATATAGTCACACAAGTGGATCAAAAAGTTTTACAAGAAAGCAAAAAGTAATAGTAAGTTTATGATATTAAACTTTTTTGAATGATTGAACTTAGTTTCCATTGTTGATATATGTGTCATTTTTTGCAATTTATGTTTGTTTACAACTTTTTGTGTCGTTACAAGGTAAAAATACAAATTTACAGTTATTGTTCTATTTTAATAGTTTTGATAGTTTCAATACATGATATTAAACTTATTCAAATTATTGAACTTAGTTTTCACGGTTGATATGAATGAAAAAGTTAATATTTACATCTATTTAGGACTTTTTATGCCGTTAATAGGTAATAATACAAATTTGTTGTTATTGTTCTATTTTAACAGTTTGGATAGCTCTAATACATGATATTAAACTTGTACGAATTATTAAACTTGCAATTGATATGTGTGAAAAAGTTGTCGTTTATATCTATTTAGGACTATTTTTACCGTTAAAATACAAAAATATAAATTTGCTATTATTATTTTATTTTAACAGTTTGTATGGCTTCATTACATGACATTAAATAGTGTCGAATGATTGAACTTAGTGTCTGTAGTTGATGTATATGAAAAAGTTACTGTTTACCTATGTTTAGGATTTTTTGGGTCATTAAAAGGCAAAAATACAAATTTGTTGTTATTGTTTTGTTTTAGTAGTTTGGATAGCTTCAATACATGATATTAAAAATTTTCGAAAGATTGAACTTGGCATTCACAATTAATATATGAGACAAAGTTGTTGTTTACCTCTGTTAATGACTTTTTTTTACGTTAAAAGGCAAAAATACAAAGTTGCTGTTAGTCACCATGTTTTAACAGTTTGGATGGATGGCTTCCATACATGATATTAAACTTGCCTAAATGACTAATATGTGTGAAAGGCCAAAATGCTATTATTGTTTACGTTTTTTTAAGACTTTTGTGCTGTTAAAGGGGAAAAGTATAATTTTATAGTTATATCCTTATTTTAACAATTTAGATAGATTAAATACATGATATTAAACTTATTCAAAAATTTGAACTTTATTCATAGGCTTTATATGCATGAATAAGTTGCGATTGATATGTATTTAACAATAACACATGTTTTTATATAAGAGATTGAGAAAGGTGAAAAAACTAAACATGTGAAACTTTTTCGATTAACCCACACAAAAAAAGACAGATCTTATTTGAATGTCAAAACACAAGAAATTATGATAATTTGTTATATTTGTTGTATATAGAAAGTAAATATTGACTAGTTTAAACATATTATTCATTAATCATTAAACTTGATAGTTTTATCTGATTAATTTATAAGAAAAAGCAAAAGAGAAATTGATGTTGAGATTGAAGTTGCATCTGATGGTTCTGTCAATATGCAAAATTGAAAAATCAAATTTTCACATAAGTTGTTGGAAAAGAAAGACATAGAGAGGCCTTGGATTAGATCTAACAACATCTCTACTATGGACATAGCTCTCAACAATTTATATTCTCAGCAAGTCAGTCTTCGTGAGACATTTCCATATTGAGAGAGGAGTTACAAACTATGCAATAATGTTTTCAGCAAATGAAAGCAGAAAGAGAACATGAGCGTGTTAAAATTAAAGAACAACGTGCTAGAATGGATCAAGAGCATGTAAAATTTCAGCAGTTACGTGATCGATTCAATACTCTTATGAATTTGTGCAACAATAGTTTCCAAGAACTAATCTAGGTAGTCCACCAACACAGGTATTATATTTAGTAACTATTTATATATTTTTAATATAAATGATAGCTTATTATTAAGTTTTAAAACTTGTATGATATTATTTAGTAGGTTCTTAAGCACGCTAGTGACCAAGGTGGAAAAATTCTTTCATTAAATGGTAGTATTCCAAATCTATGTAGTCATTAATTTCATACATTTTAAATTATGTGGTTAATGTACTAAATTAATTTGAATGTTATTGCATGTATTAAACTTTGTATTACATGCATATTTGAACAAATTATATATTTATATATTCAGTTTATGAATTGCAATTCGTTTTTTTTTCTTTTAAAATTTTTATTTAATGATAATAATAAATATAAAAATAAATTTTTTTTAGAAAAATAAATTTCTTAATTTTGCGATATTTGTGTTCAAAAACACCACTAGTTTCAAAATTTAGTGGCATTTTTCTATATAAACATCACTAATTTAACGGTGTTTATCTAATATAAATAGTGCTAATCTAGCAGCATTTTATGCTACAAATGCCACTAATTTAGTGGTGATTGTCCTTACAAATGTTGTTCATTGGAGTAGCGTTTTATGATACAAATGCCTCTAAATTAGCAGTATTTTTTTGATATAAACGCCACTAACTTAGAGGCATTTTATAAGAAACATCACCATTTTCCCTAACGCAGGTATAACTAATGCTTTTAATGGCATTTTTATCAAATTCCGTAAATTTTTTAGTGGCGTTTATAAATGTCGTTAAACCTAAAAAAAAAAACACCACTAAAGACCTAAACCTTTGTAGCGTTATAATAAACATTCTCATTTCATTATAAATTAGATGACGTTTGAGAAATAAATATTGTTTATTATCATAATAGATGACACTTATATCATATAAATGCCATTTATTTTTAATTGATAAAAAAAATTTTAATCAGTAAACAACATTTGTCTTTTAGTTACAAAATAGATGATATTTGAGAAAGTAAACGTCATCATTATGATAGATGAAGTTTGATAAAGCAAACACTATCTATTATCATAATAAATGATGTTTGTGCTCAATAAGCGTCATCTATTAGAAAGCTCGAGAATGTTATCACATCCTTACATTACCAAATCTTGCAACTAGATTGGCTTTACTACCAACATCCTATTGGCAAGAATTAAATATGTAAATGTTATATATTGAATTCACATAACTTTTTCCTTTGCTTTTTCATTTTTTTCTTTTTTATCACATTCTTTTCTACTCACTTTATTTCTTCTATATTCACCCACGCAACATCAGATTTGATTTGAAATTTGAAAATAGAAAGGATGGGCAGATGTGAGTAAGTGAGAATAACTTTTCATTTTTCATTATTCTTTTTACTCTCTGACTTGCTCTTTGTTTTTCTCTTTAATTTTTTTTTTTTTGTGTTTTTTTATTTTTGGCCAAATCACACAAATTTGGCTTGCTATTTCAATGATCTGTGTCACTCCAAACAGTAATAATGCCATGGTTACTCTTTCTTTATTTTTTTCTTTTTTTTTTCTCTGGTCTTAAAAAATTAAAAAATTAAAAGAGCAAAGAGATTAGGCCATAATATTAATTACAATTTTTCAACATTTTATGGTTGATTTGATTGGATCTATTTCCAAAATCAGTGAGGCATTGGACTATTTGGATTCCAAAGATAATGACGAGTTCATTAACGGTGCTTTCACGAATGATTTGAGGTGGCCTAACTCTCCTTTCACTCATGGCTTAACTTTACATATATATATATATATATATGTTTGTATTTGAGCATTATATTTCGTTTTATTCACACATATGCATATATATATATATATATATATGCATGATAAGTGTTTATGTAACTTTTTTTGTAATCTAAGTGCTTCTATTTATATTTATTTATGATTTTTTTTCTTTTCTTTTTGTTGTTAGAAGTTCGAGCATAAAAGTTATTATACTTGCAATAATAAATTAATCAAAGGTAACTTTGTAGTTAATTATTTATAACCTTATCAATAGAATGGAAGAATTTTTATTAGTCTATTTCAAAATTGCCGATTATCTTTAATTGTTAATTGTAATCCCTACAAGGTTGATGAATATGATAAATTTTGATTTTTCATGTTTTTAAGCTATTAGAAACTTTCTTAACTATTATGATCTACTTGAATTTGAAAATTGAAGTTGATAATGGGAAATTTGAGTCGAAATGAAACTAATTAAAGTGTTCTTAGTGTATAATCTGATTTAATTTCTTGTAAGATGACTTGGATGGTGTTATCTTTTGTAAGTTGTTTTTATTGAATGTTTAATGGATTCCATTAGCTTCACCACTATAAAGTATCGAATATCATTTTGCCAACTACTTTAGTTTAGAGTTATGATTAAAACAATTTTACTTATTCATTCCCATCCTTTGTTTTTGGTAGTCAATATTACAATTTCTAAGCATGCACATGCGTTTCTTTTTATCAAATGCTTGAAAACTTGAACCAAGGTTGCAAACACCTGAGATCGATATTGGATCCCAGTGCTTACTTTCAAATTTTTAATTAGATTTTAGAGTGATCCATTTAAATATGATTTGCTTGGTTTTCGGGCTTTCTAAACCCAGAGCTCAATCCTCTTTTATTTTTATTTGATTTTATTATTAGTAGAAAAGTGATACTCCTTAAAAAATAATAATAATAAAGGAAGAGGATTTGCTTTTGCAGATGGAGTCTTTTAAAGATAATGAGATTGGATTTTTAATGTTCAAAGTGATAAGAAATCCCATTTCAAATTGAGACTTTATCTTGATTTAGAGTCTTATCAATTAGGACTAATTGGCTTTTTAAACAGTCATGAATCAACAAAACGGTGGAGGAGATCCGAAGCAGATCCCCATTCTGTTCGGCCTAGCTCCTAGTTGCCAGTTACCATCTTCTCCGCCTAAAGTAATCTTCCTCGACCTCTTGCAATCACCACCACCCAAAACCGTCTAACACAACCACCTATTTGCAACTCAAAATTACCATCATTCAAAAATAACTCAGCCTAGGTAGCCATACCTAACCTGAAACCACATCCCCATCATTGTTGAATCTCAGACCAGATCACTCTATCTTACTGAAACACCATCAACACCATCACTAAACCATCATACTGTTCCCACCATCACCAAAAAACCTACACGAGACCTACCTAAAACCCAATAATAACGGCAGCCCAAAAACTCAGCAATCCAAATCCCGGAAAATTTCAGCATTCAGTAGACCATTCGGCAAACCAATTTCTCCACTGGTCAGCAATAAACACATGCACAATAAACCCAATCAACATAAGAAAAAATTTTCATTCAAAACAAACTTGATGTGACTGGGAATGCCGCTAGCATAAATATGCATGCTATCTTTGTTTCCAAAGCTTCCGGTGAAATACTAAAAAGGTGCTGGCAACTTGTTTCTTTGTACACAGGCTTTTAATAAAAGCAAAGCCTTGGGATTGTTCCATGTCGTCACTTGTAAGCTTTCGATGATGATATTGCTTGCTATTTTTCTTTGTTAATTATATTGGTTTAACTCGGTGGCCTATTGTCTTTTTGTATGTAACTTGCATAGTGGTAAAACCTATGATCTCATGAGATTTTATTTATTTATTTTTTTATGTCTATCATATTTCTATTCTTTCCCCGTAAGTGATATACTGTTTGTACTAGGACGATTTTAAGTTTAAGTAGAGATGCATTTGATTTAATTAGAAGCACCAGATATTAATGATTTTTTACTTATGAACTCATTAGCAATAAAAATAATATAATTTATAATTTATAAATTTAATACTTTTTATAATTTAAATAAAATTTTCTTTAAAAATAAATGAAAAAAATTCCAAATAAGAAGTCAAGAACAATTAATTTCTTATAAATTTTTAGGCAATAAATTTTCTCCTATATTCTCTAGAATGGTGGAATCTAATTAAAAATTTCAAGAGAAAATATTTTTATTTATTTTCAAATAAAAAATAATAAAAAGTCAAGTAAAAAATTTAAATTATTAAAAGTAAATGAAAATTATCTGGAAGATAGAATTCTAAAAATCAAGAATGGATGATTCTTTTGAAATTTCTAAGAGAGAAAATTATTTATAAATCTTGCCATAATGGTGGCAAATTTGGATAAAATTTCAATAGTGATAATTAACATTTATTCTCAAGCAACAAAGAATTAAAAATTTTAAAAATAACAAAAATAAGTTTTAATAATAAAAATGAAGTAAAATTTAATAATGAAATTCTAAGAAATCAAGAATGATAGATTTTTTTAGAAATTTTTAAGTGAGGAAATGTTTCTAAATATTTTCATAATTGTGGAATATTTAGATGTATTTTTAATAAAATAAAGAAATTAAATTAAATAAATATTAAATATTAATCAATTGGATGATGAAGTTTCTTCAAGAAAACAAATGAGATTCTTTAAATACTCTTAAGATGATGAAAATTTTTAAGAATTCCACAAAATGGTGAGGAAAACCTAAAATTCTTTCTAATATGTAAATTTTCAAATTAAGCAAAAGCCATAAATAAAAGACAATCTAGTCAAGACTTTAGGATAATTTAGAATTAACTAGTATCATTTTAAGATGGGCTAGAGGATGCTATAACTTTTCTCGCATGTAACGGTATTCCTGGATCTAGTTTTGAAATGTAAACTAGAAGCTATTCTTTTAGGAACCTTTAGTTAAACTTAAAACATCCTTAAAAAAAATTATTAAGTGACCAATCATAATTAGATAAAAAAAGATTGGTGGTGGCTCTTGTTATTGTATCTAATAATTAAATTCATAGATATATACGTTATGACAATTTGGCAACTCTACTAGGGACATTGTAGAGAGTTAGGCCTTTTATTAATTTTAAATTATCCTTATTTTTGGTTTGGTTAGTCTTAAATTAGTGGTTATTTTATTTGCTTTACTAACTTTATTGTTTCTTATGCGTATTATTCTTTCACTTGGCATAGGGAAGTTGTGAATAAAGATATATATGTTTCTTTACGCACACTATAATATGCATATGTATCATATGAGTTTTACACCAAGGTTCTGTAAATCTTAGGATGGAGTAAAGTGTATGGAGTAAAGTACATATGCTCTCATGATAATATAATCTCCATAATAGTTAGCGAAATACTCTACTCAAGTTGAATCCCTTTTGTTGGAAGCTTGTGAGGGGTAAGGATTTGAGTGCCCTACTAGTCTATCATAGACAATGATATAGGAACAATTTGAGAACTTTTAGTAGTCAATAAACCAACCTTTCAAGTAAATAACACTTAAAAAACCAGCCTTAATATAAAGCCATGCCCACTCTTATTAGGAATATAACTTGAGTTACGTCACATGAAGCAACAATTTTGCTATTTTGTTTATTATTTGATTATTTGATTGTTTGATTATTTTACTTTTGCATTTGAATAATTCAATTGTCATATAGGAAGCATTTGCCACATAGTAGTTAGTTGATAGGTTAAATCTCATTCACATTCATGGAGAGCCAAATAAAATATAAGTCTTCACCAACTTGTTTTGAATCTTTTAATCAATTGAAAGTCTATTCGAAGGAAATCTAGCACACAAAAGGAGATTATTTACTTAGGGGTATATGTCAAAACTTACCAAAAGGGTGCATCTTGTTCTCCAATAGAATTATCTAGCAAATTTTAACAAAATTTGGAAGCATATAAACATAACAAGATAGGAAGCTTTTGAGAGTAAGCATAGGCATGTGGCTTCATTTCTCTCAGTGGTGGCATATAACAATTTGATCCAAGCCATGGTACAATTCTATGATACATCATATTAGTATTTTGTATTCAATGAAATAGATATGTTGCCAACCATTTGTTGTGACATTTTGGGATCGTAAAGTGCCCGCTCGTTACATGATGAGGAATAAAAAAATACGGTGTTTAAAAAATATTTTCGATAAAAACCAACATAAGAAATTGCTACCAATTTTTTTTAGAGTGTGACTAGTCACCCAAAAATTTTTATCTTTTTTATAAAACTGTAGAGACCTGCACCTAACCTGCGAGGTATTGTCCGCTTTGACCCGAAGGTCTCACGGTTTTGTCCCACAAAAGGTGCCTCACAAGGCAGAGGTGGTGTGAACCTTTTTATACCCCAAGGACCCTCCTATTATGTTCGATGTGAGATTCAGGACTCTTCCTTAGGTCCGTGACATTCTCCCGCACCCAACCTCGTGACGTCTTCATCACGGAGGCTGACCATCCTGCCTGCCTCCCTTGAGGTGCTTAGCGTGGATCGAATGATTTAGGGCTGGCTCTGATACCACTTGTCACAGGTCGAGACTTAAGCTCCGAACCCGCACGGCTCCGAGACCTGGGCATTCACCCTTCCGGCGTCCCAGATCAGCCTTCCTACCACGGTTCACACCCTTGTGAGGTATTGTTCGCTCTGGCTCCCTCTGGCCTCACGATTTTGTCCTACAAAAGGTGCATCACAAGGCAGAGATGGTGTGAACCCTTATATACCCCAGTGACCCTCCTATTATGTTCGATGTGGGATTCAGGACTCTTCCTTAGGTCCGTGACATTCTCCCGCACCCAACCTCATGATGCCCTCGTCACGGAAGCTGGCCACCCTGCCTACCTCCCTCGAGGTGCTTGGAGTGGATTGAACGATTTAGGGCTGGCCCTGATACCACTTGTCATGGGTCGAGACTTAAGCTCCGAACCCACGTGGCTCCAGGACCCGGACATTCACCATTCCGGCATCCCAGATCAGCCTGACTGCCACGATTCACACCCTTGTGAGGTATTGTCCGCTCTGGCCCCCTTGGCCTCACGGTTTTGTCCTACAAAAGGTGCCTCACAAGGCGGAGATGGTGTGAACCCTTATATACCCCAGTGACCCTCCTATTATGTTCGATGTGAGATTCAGGACTCTTTCTTAGGTCCGTGACATTCTCCCGCACCCAATCTCGTGACGCCCTCGTCACGGAAGCTGGCCACCCTGCCTACCTCCCTCAAGGTGCTTGGCATGGATCGAACGATTTAGGGCTGGCTCTGATACCAATTTTGTCACAACCCGAATCGAGGCATAACATGACCGTATTACCTTGAAGTAAAACCCCCAAGCAATACAAAGCCTAATCCATAACCATTGAACAACTCTCAAATATAAAAGATTCTCATTAAGTAACATAGCTAGATAACAAGTCTCCAAAGGTTCAAAGTAGAGCATTACAACTAAAATAAACAATACTTCATAAAATCTTATATTTCTAAGTAGTTCTCCAATGCTCGATTCTTCTAGCTTTTCTCAAGCTAATCATACTTATCATTCATAACATCTATAAAAGAAAAGAAAATAGGGAATGAGCAAACCACAGCTCAGTAAGTAAAGGCTCACACCCCTTACCGGATCAAACATCGTTTCATACATGTCATATAGATCATTCAAAACATTCATCAAATCATAATATCAAAACATCTCAAAAGAACACTTAGTGGTTTGTGAAAATAAAGTTGGGTCCAAAAGTTGGTTATGTGTAGGGAAAAATTAGCATCCTCATAGCATCCGTTGAAAACGGTACCAATTGATTGCATGTTATCCTTAGATTTTGATAAAAATGATCCTATTTTTAATGTTTAAAAATTAATTCCATTGTTTATTCCAAAACTAGAATTTTTTTTCTTTTATATGCAAATCAATTTTTTCTTTCGAAAACAAAACATTTTATTTATGGATCAAGATGAAAATATCTTAAGTATCAAGATACCTCTTTCACTCTCTTATATTTAGATAGAATTTTAAAAATATCTCTAACTTAAGGGTTTTCACATTACCCCATAAAACTAAGATAACATCTTGCATAAATGATAATCATCTAAAGTCTTCCTATATTTAGGCCAGATCTCAAAAGCTATTTTTACTTGAGATGTCATCTTTTTTAAAACTTTTTTTTTTGAAAACTCATTTTGACAACCATAACTAAGATATGCATGGACATAATAACAATGATGAATGCATGATGGTTAAACATGAATGACAAGATATGAATACATGGTAATTTAAAAATGCAAGTAATAGTAAAGTACGATATGATGCAAATGCATGAATGGGATCAAAGTTTGATTTTATGGTTTAAAGGTTAGTTTAGGCTTTTAAGGTTTGGGGCTCAATTTAGGGTTTGGATTGATTTGGGGTTAGGGTTAATTTGGGGTTTAGGGTTTTAGGGTTTGGTTTAGAGTTTAGGACTTGGTTTAAAGTTTATGGTTTGGTTTAAGTTTTGGGTTTAGGTTTAGGGTTTATGGTTTAAGTTTGTTTTAAGGTTTAGGGTTAAGGCTTAGGATTAGGGTTTAGGGTTAAGGTTTAAGTTTTAAGGTTTAAGGTTAAGTTTTGGGGTGTAATTTACGGTTTCATGTGTGGTTTAGGGTTTGGTGGGTGGTGTAATAACGTATAGATCCGTGGACCTCCTGCGAGATATGGATTAAAGAAGTCACCACCAATCTTTTTTGTCTAGATATGATTGGCCACTTGAAACATGTTCTAGTATGCAAAAATAGATGTTAGGTTCGAGAGTCGGTTACGCATGAGGAAGGTTGTAGCACCCCTACAATGCCCATCTAATAATGATATCAGTTTGATTTCAAATTATCCAAGCCTTGATCATTTTTATGATTTACCAAATGATTTAATATTAAAAATTAATCTTAAAATTATCTCAATAGTTTGGTAGTAATTTAAGATAATTTCTTCACCTCAAGAGTATTCATAGAGACTAGTGTCCCATTCTGAGAGGTTCCATCGTCGAATTTATTGATTTATCTTATTCCAAAAAAGTTAGTTAATCGCCCAATAGTTTGGTAGGACTTACTTTGAAGCAATCCTCTAATAGTTTAGAGGATAAATATTATTATTTTTATTTTTTTATTATATATATTTTTTGAAAACTGATTTATGAAATTTCCTAATAGTTTCGTGGATTCCATAAAAATTCTCCAATAGTTTGGTAAAAATCCATGAATTTATTTTGTAAGGATTGAAAAAGGATTTTTTTTTTGTTACTTATTGAAAGGAATTTTTTTCTAAAAAAACTTAAAAAGATTTTTTTGAAAAAATTTACTTGAAAAGATTTTTCCTGTTTGTTTGTTTTTTTTTTTTTTTCTAATTAACTGAAAAGATTTTTTTATTTTTATACAATCATTTTTTGTAAACAGAAACAATTTTTACGAAAATTTTCAAAAATAAAACTAGAAAATTAAAAATTAAAAATAAAATAAGTTAAAAAATATAAAATAAATAAAATAAAAATAAAAATAAAAATGGAATAAAAAATCTTGCGATCGAGTCAGGTCAAAGCACGGGTCAACACTCGAGTCAATAGGTCAGCGCGTGGATCTTGGGTTACTAAAATGCTACCATTTTAGCTCCATATAAAAGATAATTCCCAACCTTTGTCTTTAAAAAACTATCCCTTCTCTCTCTAGACAAAGAAGCCCTAACTTCTCTCTAGGAAACTCCACCGAAGATTCAATCGAAAATTAAAAATTCCACTGATTTCTGGGAAGGTCACCAAAAAATTCAACCGAAAACTAAAAAACCCAGCAGTTTTTGGAAATCTGACTGGAAATTGATCGAAAAATTCAACTGGTCACCAAAAAATTCATTGAAAACTTCATGTTCTTCCCAAAAATCTAGATTTTTCCAAAAAAATCCTAAATTTTTGTAGATTTGCCCAGATTTATTAAAAAATGGTCCCAAATCCAAATCCAAACCCCAAAAACCTAAAACTAACTCGGAATCTTTTGAATAAAACCAAAATAAAAAATGCAAATCCCAGACACTCTTATTCTGCCCCTAAAAAATTCTAGAATACCCCTTCTCCAAAACATAAACCTTTTCTTCTTAAAATCCACTCTTGTCTTGTTTTGCAATGATCCATCCAATTTACAAGTCCTCTTAGAATAGATTTTATGAAACAGACAAAATCAATCTAGGCTTGAATCTTGGGATTTGATTTTGCTCGAATCTCAAAATATGTCTAAGTTCATTGTTGATTGAAAAATTCCTTGATTTAAGCTCTAATTGAACCTTTGACCGGATTCAATTCCTAATTTCAGTTATTCAATCAACAAGAAGAAAAGAAAGAAAAATAAAAGGAATAATAATAATAATAATGATGATAATCCTGATAATAATAATAATACTAATAAACTATATATAATATCATAATAATAATAGTAATAATAACAATAATATATAATATAACAATAATACTATAATATATTGCCATATAATATACTATGTTAGTATACTATAATAATATTATAAAAATAACCCTAAGAATAATCCTGTTGACCTCGGACACATATGGGTATCTATAGTTGCCCCTATTTGCATGTTCCTATCAGACATGGATGATGCAAAAACCTAAACACCCATTCAGTTTAAGTCAAATCAGCAAGTAAAAACGATCGAGATGAAACCAATAGTCGAGAATGAGGTGACCAAGATCGAGTTGAGATTGAAAATAAATTATCAGGATAGAACCATGAGTTATAAGAAATGATCTGGAATGAGCCAAGATTAGATGACCGGGATGAAACCACGAGCAAAAAATAAAACGACCAGGACCAAGTTGAGATCAAAAATAAATGATCGGGACAAAACCATGAGTCATAAGAAATGATCTAAACTGAGCCAAGATCAGGTGATCGAGATGAAATCACAAGTCAAATAAGGTCACCAGGATCGAGTCGAGGTCGAAAATAAATGACCAGAACGGAACCACGAGTCATAAGAAATGATTTGGATTGAGCCAAGATCAGGTGACTGGAACAAAATCACGAGTCAAAAATGAGGTGACCAGGATTGAGTCAAGGTCGAAAATAAATAATCGGACTAAAACCATGAGTTATAAGAAATAGTTTGGATTAAGCCAAGATTAGGTGACAGGACGAAATCACAAGTCAAATAAGGCAACCAGGACCTAGTCGAGGTCGAAAATAAATGATCGGGATGAAACTACAAGTCATAAAAAATGATCCAGATTGAGCCAAGATCAGGTGACCAAAATGAAACCATGAGTCAAAAATGAGGTGACCAGGACTAAGTCGAGGTCGAAAATAAATGACTAGGACAAAACCATAAGTCATAAGAAATGATCTAGACTGAGCCAAAATCAAGTGACCAGACGAAACCACGAGTCAAAAATGAGGTGACTAGGATTGGGTCGAGGTCAAAAATAAACGACCGAGATGAAATCATGAGTCATAAGAAATGATCTGGACTGAGCCAAGATCAAGTAATCGGAATAAAACCATGAGTAAAAAATGAAACAACTAGGACCAAGTCAAGGTCGAAAATAAATGATCGAGATAAAACCATGAGTAATAAGAAATGATCTGGACTAAGCCAAGATTAGGTGATTGAGACGAAACCACAGTAAAAAATGAGACGACTAGGACTGAGTTGAGATCACAAATAAATGATCGAGATGAAACCACGAGTCATAAGAAATGATCTAAACTAAGCCAAGATCAAGTGACCAAGATGAAACCATAAGTCAAAAATGAGGCGACTAGGATTGAGTTAAGATAAAAAATAAACAACCGAGATAAAATCATGAGTCATAAGAAGTGATCTAGACTGAGCCAAGATCAGGAGAGTGATAATAGAATAATGCAAGTGCATGCCTATCTGAGATGCAAATGTAATGTAGTGCTGATGTCAGAAAATTTCAATTATGGTGGTAAGGTTTTCAAGACTCCACCAGTCTTTCTTAATGTCTTAGTATTAATAGTCTCAGAGCAAATTTTGTCAGCTGATCCATGTCTTTCTTCTCATCTAGTCCCAATTCACAAGTTGTGTCAACCAATCTATCACTGAATTCATCATCGAGTCATCTTATTTGCCCCCTTATAAATCATTTTCTCATGCTTCTTTTCATTTATCTCATCTTGGATTTCTTTCAAAAGAATACAAATTTTTTAATGAAAAATGTCATTCATTTATTTGCAATCATTCAAACTAGTGACAAACATGATACATTTTCTTGGTTCATGCAGTGAATGTTCATTTGGTGAAAGGTAAGAAAAGTGGATCTTTATTGTTGAAAGAACAAAATGTGGGATCAATAACAACTCAAAGGTGAACAAAGGCCAAAATGCTGTGATTTATTCAAACAAGACATTAACATCCAAAATAATGATTGCTCAAACAATTTTGAACTCAAACTCAAAATCATCTTTCAAAAACACATTCCATTAATATCTTCAATCTTTGAGCTAATCATCATCATTCTGGGGACCTTCACATAAAATTTTTTTTTCTTTTCTTTTTTTTTCAAGTTTTCATCTTTGCTTAAATATACCTTTTGGGTTTTCGGTTTAAGTCTTTCTTTTTCCTCTTTTGTCTTTTTTTCTTCTTTTTTTTTCTTTTTTTTTGCTTGTTTCCTTTTTTTCTTTTTTTCCCCACTTTTTTTGTCTCTTTTTTTTTTTTTTGTTTCTACACACCTTTCTCATTTTTTCGTTTCTTTTTCCCCTTTTATTCATTAGTAATGCTTTCATTAAAGCTTTACACAATCCAATGGCAAATCTACCCTAATTCTATTTATGATTCTCTAAATCAAGTATTCACATTTGATCAAAATTGACTTTTAAGGGATGTGACGTAGGCTAAGGTAAAAGGTACTAAAGAAAAGGATATAATCGACCTAAATTGTATTTGAAGGGTAATCAAACTAATAATAATTTCTTTACGTGGGGTATTTTGACATTTTACCCCATCAATTTTCTTTTTTTTTTTTTTTTTTTTACTTTTTTTTTGTGGAGCACATTGGTATTTTGCCCTATCAATTTCTCTTTATTTTTCTTTATTTTTGTTTTTTTATCATTTTTCACAGGAATTTGAACACAAAAAGGCTTTGCCCTTAAAATTACAAACTTCTTAACTTTGCCTCTTAGTGTTGGGGTGATCCTTGATTAGGGTTCTTTAAAAGATTTTTCAACAGGCTCAAAGGGGTTAGCAATGGATTTTTTTTTCAAAGGATAGAAGAAATATGGTCATTTCTCATTTCAAACACGAATAATCTCAATGAAAAACATTCATTGGCTAAAAGTAGACTTGTGAACAATACAAGGATCATATATTGTATCACTTTTGAAATTCTTTCCCAAATTTGTCTTTTATTCAGCAATCTCAAATTTATCAATCAAAACATCATGAATGGTATTTTCAAAGTCAAATCCTGAATTATCGTCACAAATGTCTGAATATTCATTATTCAAAGAAAAATGGGTAGAGAAAAAGGGTATGAGATGGTAAAAGTAAATGATGGGCATTCACAAAAAAGAAGAATGTCATAAAAATGCATCAAGCATGTCACTTTATTAAAATGATAAAAAATAAGATGAAATCCAAGTAAATAAAAGAATATCCACATTCTTAAAAGATCCAAGATGATAGGTAGTTTCCATCATCCTCCTTAAATTATGCCCCTGGATGATTGGATGACGAGTTACCACTGACATTGTATGCCGTGTTTCCACTAGTATCAAAATTTATCAGTTTTTCTTTAATTAGACTTTGCACCATACATTTCAAATAGATGCAATTTTTGGTGGAATGGCCTACCACCCCAAAATGATAGTCACATTGAGTAATGGAGTCATACTATTTGAGATAAAATAGGTTCAAGTTGTTTTGTAGAAATGAGCACAATCAAGTGGTTTTTGTAAAGCTCTTGGTATAGTTCAGTATAACTCAGTGGGATAGGGTTAAATGTAGGTTTTCCTTATTTCATGATTCTCGTACACTACTCGTTGGGGTAGTGAGATGAATAGATGGCCTAATAAGGGATGGATAAGAGGGCCATAGAGTTGACTAGTGGAGTACAATAGAAACATGAATTGTAAGAGAATGATATATAGAATAGATTGGCTGAGGGTAGTTTTTAGATTCTTGCCTACTGAAACTCATAGCTTGAGTTTCACTTTTTTTTTTCTTAGGCATCTTTCTAGTAGCAGACTCTTCTTCTTTCGATTTATCGCTCTTGATTGCATTTTCAATGATCTCTCCTGAAACCATCATATCGGTAAAATTCTTGGTCGTATTCCCTATCATCTTTTTATAGTAAGGTGAATTTAAAATGCTTACAAATAGCACTATTGTTTTTTTTTCTATTAGGGGAAGCTGAACCTGAGTGGCAACATCTCACCACCTTTGAGCATATTCTTTGAAAGACTCAAATGTTTTTTTCTCTATACCCTATAATGAAAGGTAATCAAGAGCCATGTCTATGATGTGCGGTATTGGTTGATGAAAGATCGAGTCAAATCCTTCAATGACTTAATGCAAGTCTTATCTAACTGGACATACCATCTTGTAGCAGATCTGATCAAATTGTTTTGAAACACATGCATGAGTAACTTCTCATTGCTAGCATGTGCCGTCATCTTATGACAATACATTGTGATATATGTGATGGGACACTTGGTATCATCATACTTTTTAAATTTTGGTACCTTGAATTTTGAAAAAATCACAACATCTGAAACCAGATAAAGGTTGGCAGCATCATGGATCCATATAAATCAATGCCTTTTACAGCCCGTAACCTTTCTTCAATCATGCTCATGGCTTGATCGATCTTAAAAATCTTTTGGGGTACAACCATTTGTAACTTTTCTTTCTCCTTTAACTCATCCAGAGTAAGAGGTTAATAGGCTCAATTGTTTTTTTAGTGAAAATAAGATTATTTTAACTTTAGACATTCCCATGACCGACTTTGTAAGTCATTCTCAAGTAGTTATAACTCAGACACGCAGCCTATTATGGTTGAAAGCTTAGGGTGGTCTAAGTTTGATGTAGACCAAAACCCTGAGGATATGCTAATTTAGTAGCTTCTTATGAGGTATCTTCTTCTAATGCCTTTTCTCTATTTCCCTTCTTTAGAGCCTTTAAGATTTTGCTTAATTTTTTTTCAAGTATCTCTTGAGCTTTTTCTATTCTTTCAAGCTGGTCTACATTGTCTTGCTTTATTTTTTTAGCTTTAGCTCGAGTGTAATACTAGTGTTGATCTATCTTTGAACCTTGATTTTTCATAATTTAGATGAGAATGAATGCATGCATACACAATAAAAAAGGTTAGTAAGCATAACATGTAATCTGTATGTATGTTTATGAATATGCATAAAAAGAAAAAAAATAAAACAAGACAAAAAAATTAGTTAGTCACTTTAATGAATCATAAAACATTATATAGTAAGCAAGATGACCTTAGATTTGGGTTAACTATAAAATGTGAAAAGACATGGCTTTATCTAAGGTTGGGCTCTTAAAGTTAACTATATGCAGTTTAGGTCAATTCTAAAAGGTTCTCAAATTATTCCTTACATCATGGTCCATCACAAACTAGTAAGGCCTCTAATCCTCGCCCATCATAAGCTACAAGTGGAAAGGGTCCAATCTAAGTAAAAGTGTTTTGTAGGCTAATATGGAGACATAAAATCTCAAGAGGGCATAAGTACTTCACTCCCTCCTAAAAGTAGAGCTTGGATAGAGGGCTTATGTTATGTATATGCAAATAGATGACAAGTATATATATAGTAAATAAATGAATAACTAAAACAAATATAAGCAATGAAAAGAAATAAAATAAGAAAGATAATAAATTTCAAGTTTGTTAGGCAAGGCTTGGATAATAAGGAATCATTTACTGGCCTGAATCTCAATGTCCCCAACGAAGTCACCAAACTGTCATAATGTATAGATCCATAAACCTACAACTAGACATGGATTAAAGGAGTTGCCATTAATCTTTTTTGTCTAGGTGTGATTGGCCACCTGAAACATGTTCTGGTCTGCGAAAGCAGGTGTTAGGTTCGAGAGTCGATTATGCATATGAAAGGTTGTAGCACCCCCATAATGCCCATCCAAAGATGGTACCAGTTTGATTTCAAATTATCCAAGCCTTGATCATTTTTATGATTTACCAAATGATTTAATATTGAAAATTAATCTTGAAATTGTCCCAATAGTTTGGTAGTATTTTAAGATAATTTCTTTACCTTAAGAGTATTCATAGAGGCTAGTGTCCCATTTTAAAGATGCTCTATTGTCGAATTTATTGATTTATTTTATTCCAAAAAAGTTATTAAATCTCTCAATAGTTTGATAAGCTTACTTTGAAGCAATCTTCCAATAGTTTAAAGGATACAAATTATTTTTTAATTATATATTATTTTTAAAAACTGATTTATGGAATTTCCTAATAGTTTAGTGGATTCTATAAAACTTTCCAATAGTTTGGTAGAATTTCATGAATTTATTTTGTAAGGATTGAAAAAGGATTTTTTTTCTAAAAAAAACTTAAAAAGATTTTTTTTTGTTTGTTTGTTTTTTTTTAATTCACTGACAAGATTTTTTATTTTTATACAATCATTTTTTTTAAACAGAAACAATTTTTACAAAATTTCTCAAAAATAAAACCAAAAAATTTAAAATAAATAAAATCAAAAAATAAAAATAAAATGGGAAAAAGAAACCTTGCGATCAGGTCAGGTTAAAGCGTTGGTCAATGTGGAGGTCAATGGGTCAGTGCACAAATCCTGGGTTGCTAAAACGCTGCCGTTTTGGCTTCGTATAAAAGGCAATTCCCAACCTTTCTCCTCAAAAAGTCAACCCCTCTCTCTCTCTCTCTAGACAGAGAAGCTCTAACTTCTCTCTAGAAAACTCCACTGGAGATTTAATCAAAAATTAGAATTCCATCGATTTTTAAGAAGATCATTGAAAAATTCAACCGAAAATTAGAAAACCCATTGATTTCTAAAAATCTGACCCAAAATTGGCCCGAAAATTCAACAAATCACTGAAAAATTCATCGAAAACTTCATGTTCGTCCCAAAAATCTAGATTTTTGCAGATTTGCCTAGATTTGTTCAAAAACGCTCCAGAATTCAAATCCAAACCCTAGAAACCTAAATCTAACCCAGAATCTTTCGAACAAAACCAAAATAAAAAATGCAAATCCCAGACATTCCTATTCTGCTCCAAAAAATTCTAGAACACCTATTCTCCAAAAATCAACCTTTTCTTCTTAAAATCCACCCTTGTCTTATTCTATAATGATCCGTCCAATTTATAGATCCTCTTAGGATAGATTTTAGGAAATGGACAGAATCAATCCAAGCTTGAATCCTGGGATTTGATTTTGCCTAAACCTCAAAATATGTCTAGGTACATTATTGATTAAAAAATTCCTTGATTTAAGCTTTGATTAACCCTTTGACCGGATTCAATTCTCAATTTCAATTATTCGATCAACAGTTAGGAAAAAAGAAAAGAAAAAAAAAAGAATAATAACAATAATAATAATAATAATAATGATAATCCTGATAATAATAATAGTAATACTAATAAACTATATACAATATCATAATAATAATAGTAATAATAATAATAATATATAATATAACAATAATACTATAATATATTGCCATATAATATACTATGTTAGTATACTATAATAATATTATAAAAATAACCCTAAGAATAATTCTATTGACCCTCGGACATATATGAATGTCTTCAAGTGGTGTAAGGTTTGGTGGGTGGTTTAGAGTTTTCTTGGTGGTTTGGGGTTTGAGGGGTAGTTTAAGGTATAAAAGGTGGTTTTGAGTTTGGAATTTATGATTGTAAATACTTAATTTTGTCTGAAATATTTTGCATTTTAAATTGGGCCTCAATCATTAATTTTTCAAATCCATTAACAGTCCATTTTTAAAATTCGGGAATGAGGCCCAATGTGAGCCCTATAGTAAGACTCGTTGCATAGGTCCAAATAATATTTAAAGTGACCCAATAAAGGCCCGGCAAACAAGCCCATTGTTGCTCATTAAATAATATATAAAAATCATTAAATGTAGAAAGTAATAATAATAATAAAATAAATTATAAAAATTATAAAAAATAATAAAAATTAAGTAAAAGGAAGGAAAGAAGAAAACATGGCCCAAAATAAAATTTGCCAGCCCAATAAAGCATAAGCCAAATAAAACCCAAAATATAAAATATAAAGTAAAATTACAAAGCCCAAATGGGCTATAAAACATGGCCGAATTAAACTGAACAAAACTCACCTGACTTTGTTAAAATGATGGGACGTGGGGAAGCTAGGGAAAAGTTGTAAAGGAAACTGAAAATCGCATGGAACGATAGGACGTCTGGGGAAAAAGCAGAAAAACTTCTTGTTAGCGGCAAAATGAGAAAAGGAGTGGCAGTAAAAAGAAGGCTTTGACATTCAGCAGTGGAAAAGGGTGTAAAAAACAAAAAAAAAAAAAAAAAAAAGAAGAAAAGGAGGCGTGAAGAAAATTAGGAGCGACAGAGAGGAGAGTCCGGGCGTTCAAGGGAGATGGGCGGAGAGCAGAAAGACTAAGGGGAGAAACGGGGAGCAGGAACTCCAAGGAGGAAAAGAACGGGCAGAAGAAAAACAGGAGTCCTGAAGCAGAAAAAAAAACCAAAAAAATGGGAGAAGTAGAAAACCTGCAGCAAAAAATAAAAGTTGATACCAAACGAGGAGACGTGAAGCTACTGGCACCATAGGAAGAAGAGGCTGGAACAGAAACGAAGGAAGGCAGTAGCGTGGGGCGTTGGTGGAGACCGCAGCAGCAGAAATGTGAAGATGAAAAGAAAATAAACAAATAATAAAAGCAAGCAACGAGAGAAGAACGGGGCAGGGAGAAAAGAAACAAAAAAAACAGAAAGGTGAAGAAGAGGAACACAAAAAGAACAGCAGCAGGTGGCATGAAGACAATGGCAGCAGTAGTAGAAAAAATGGCAGAAACAAAATCAGTACTAAGTAGAAGGAAACGAGAGAAAAGAAGGACCTCGTGAAACACTAAAAACAACAAAATCAAAATCAAAAGGAACGAGAGGAAATTGATAGAGAACTTTGTGAAGAAAAAGGTCCTCGAACAGCCCATCAACAAGAGCTTTCTTAAAGAACCAGAAGCGGAAAACGAACGTTAGCTCTTTCTTCTTTCCATTCCTTGTCAAATGCATATAATATAAGTTAGTTTGATGTATTATCTGATATGTATGGAAGTTTGCTTTAGGGAGGTTTTAGAAATTTTATAACGTGAAGTTTTAAGAGTTTGAAAGGTTTCTTTTAGGAAGGTTTGCCTAAGTCTTGTTTCTCTTATTCTGTTTATCAAAAGTCCTAAGCTCTTTCTAAAATGTTTTCTAGGCTATAGGATTGAAAATGGAGTTTATATTCTGTTAGGATTTCATGCTCTGTTTTATGGAAAAGCAACCTTTTTCTGCAACAACCCAAAAGATAAGTAGAAAGAGCATTTTAAAGTTGCATTTACCCATTATTTCAGACCTTGTTTGGGGAATAAACCAGTTTCTGTATTCCTTTGGAGCTGGGTTGCCCTAAAAGAAGAAAGAAGAGGAAAGCCCTTCCTTTTAACGTAAACAACTTGAAATCTTCATGTGCATGCCAAAACAATATTGTCAAAGAAGGTCCTTTAAAAAAAAAAAACAAGTTGAAGTCCTTTAATGCAAAATAAGAGGTTGTTGCCACAAAATTTCCATTTGTTATTTTCACGTGCATGCTAAACCGATGTTGTCATTTTTTTTTTTTTTTTCAATTCGACAGTCACGGTCCCAAATGCTTCGTTAGCTTTCGTCAAGCCTTGTCTTTATAATCTTGCTTTCTTAGTTATATTTACTTGTAAATTTGCAATTACATTTAAAAAAAAAAAAAAGAAAAAAGGAAAGATTTTGAAATACCTAAGATGTTAGAAGGGATTCAAAATCCAATTTCAAAAATTTAATTCTATCTAAATATTAAAAAATATTACTTGATAAAATAATAATAATAATAATAATAATAATAAGTTCTACCGAAAAGGAAAATAAATAGAAATATAAAAATTAACTTTTAGAAATTATGAAAAAATGAACTTGTTCCAAGTAAGTATAAAAATTAATGTTAGAAAAATTATAAAAAAACGAGTTAGCTTTAAAAGTTTGTCTAGATATTGAAAATTTTTAGACAAGTTTGTAAATTATTGAAACTCTAGGTAAAACCTAAAAGTCCTAGGTGAAACTTGAAACCTGAGATGAAACTCTAAACCCAAAGTAAAACTTGAGACCCTTAGTGAAGCTCTAAACCCTAGGTAAAACTCAAGACCTAAATATACAACATGAAACCCTAAACCCTATGTGAAGACTTAAATGCAACCCTAATCTTACCCAAAACCTCAAAATCATCTCAAATTCTTAAGGATTTATATAGAAATTTCTCATGAAATAATTTATTTCTGAATGCCATCTAAATGATGGAGTATTTAAAAAATTTAATTTCATTAAAAATTTTTCGTATAATTCCATATTTTAAAATAATAAAATTAAATAAAGATTAAAGATTAAATAAAGAATAAAAATGTGATTTTAAATATAAAAGGTCACATCCAAATTCTATCTAGAAGTTGAAGAGTTCATGTGGTATTTTTATAAAAATTGGAGAGTCCAGGTGATATTTTTATATTTAAGGACCAAATCTTAAATTTGTATCTTTTTGTCATTTAAGACACATTTGCATATATCCATGTTCTTGCAGTCATTATGCAAGTACATGCATTTTCTATTTTGTTTATGGTTTATTTTAGCCTTTTGCACTTTTATTACATAAAAAGCTTCCTTGGAAAAATTGACTTAAAAAATATAAATAAAAGTAATTTAAAATAATATTATGGAATATGTAATTTTTTGTACTTTACCTAAATGTTGGAGAGTCACCAATAATTATCATTTTTAAAGAATATTATTTTTATTTGTAAGAAAATGTTATGATAATCTTAGACAAAAAAGATTATCTTTGAATTTTGTTTTTATATCAGACAATTTTGAGATTTTTTTTTAATTTAGAGATTTTTATAGCATTTCTAAGTAAAGATTTTTAATTAATTTTTTTAAAATAAAGGGAATTATGATTAAATTTCATATAAAAGTCATTTTTATTCAAGTTTATAAATAGTGCATGATTAATTAGTTCCAATTTTATAGGTACTATAAGGGTGCTAATCATTTTTCACGCATAACTAAATCCCAAACCTAATATTACTTTGTAGATAAAAATTATCTTTTTAATAAATTTTAAAATTGTTTTATTATTTTATTAAAAAGATAAAATTTTTGGGTGGCCAATTACACCCTAAAAAAGATTTGTGACGACTCCTTGTGTTTTTACGATTTTTAATTTTTACATCTAGTGATCGAATCTTTGAATCAATACATTATAATAGCTTGGCGACTCCACTGGGGACATTTTGAGTGTCAATCCAAAAATTCTAATCATGCCTTATTGAAAGTTTTGAATTTAATTGGTTTTAATTGATATTTAAATTCTCTTCATTTTAATTTTTCAAAAAATATATAAGAAATAAATAAATAAATTGATGTTAGTTATTATCATGTTTTGATTTTTGTAGTTGTGATTTACTTATGTTATTTTGATATACTGCTTTGCATATTTTTGCACAATTTTGCATATTCACTTATAAGCATGAGCTCTAAACCTGGGTTCCATCCTTATTAGGAGGAAGTTAAGTAGTTATACTCTTGTGAGGTGATAACCTATATATTTGCTAGCAAAACACTTTCACTTAGATCGAACCATTTTTTTTTGTAGCTTGTAATGAGTGAGGATTGGGGTACCTTATTAGTCTGTAATGGACGATGATGTAATGTTTGATCTTGGAACTTTTGAATGAATAAATCTCTACGCAGCATATCACAAGCTATAGAAAGCCTACTTAGGGTAGAGCCTTGTTGCCTTTTTAGAAAATCACCAAAAGTCAGGACATTGTATATATTTTGTTGTATTATATGGTTACTATTATTTGTTTATTTTGAATTATTGATTTATTTTATTTTTATATATTCTTTAATTTTGTTGCATATATTATATAGGCATTATATTTTAAGATGAGGTATTATTTTAAGTCAGTTATCAAAAAAATAAGAAAATGGTTCTTATGAAGCCATCAATAGTATTCGCCCCTAATAGGGCCTATTTAGAAAATAAAAGCTAGTAAAAAAACATACAGCAAAAAGAGAACCATTCTTTTTCATAAAAATTATCCAAACTAGGATAGGTGGGGTACTTTGATACATTTGTGTTTAAGGGTAATAATAGTACAAATAAAGTTAGGATAAAAAAAAGATAAAAAAAAAAGAGAATAAAAAAAAAGGAGTCATAATAAAAAGATGGAAAAAAAAAAAGATTTAGGATAAGAGTTTGTCATCTTTTTAGAATTTAATCATTTCATTCTACATTCATCGTTAAAGTGATTTGTATATTTTGGGTTGTTCCATTTTTGTACATATTTTTACATCATTATCATAATCAAGCATTCATAGATATATTTTATATAGCATGCAAATTAGGAATTGTTTTGTGTCATTCATTCATCAAGAATAATAGCATAAGCATTTTGATTTAAACCTCTGAAATAAAACATTTGTTTTAGTGGGAATAAGAAGCTAAAAATATGGAGGCTTAATCGGAGACACGAATTAGTGTGTTAGAATGCAATCAAGAAGAGTTTGGCCATGACATTTGAGTATGACAAAACAGCTTGTTGAGTTGACAAAGATAGTTGATAAGCTCAAGGAATTTATTTAGGTGCTTTCTCAAGGGTCTTTACTAGCTTTAACTCAAAAAAGACCTATTAATTTATAGAGATGTGATCAACTAATTTTTGCTCGCCCTAGCACATTTCTCGAGCATGCAACATTCATTGGTTTGAGCAATAATGAAGGTTTGCATAAGATCATGAAAAGGATGAGTGATTTGACCACCTAAGTATTTGAGCTTCATAATTTGATTTCTAAAATGGAGTCATCACGTTCCATGCAACCTTCACCAATTGTTTCAAACTTGAACCTCTATTCAAATCCTTTTCATGTCTATTTTGACCTCCTTTCCAAGCATTTAGGATTAGAACCCAAAACTTCATGCAATCTTTGAGGAATCCACATCTCTAGCCTTTCATTCCCTAACCACTTATTCAGCCAATTTCTTAACTCTGAACCTTTGCACCACTACCAAATTCTTTGACTCCTAGTCAATTTGTTGTCCAAAACTTACCTAAGAAATAAAAATAGTTAGATCCTATTCCCATTTCATATGAAAAACTCTATCCCTATTTGTTTGAGAGACACCTTGTTGCCTATGTGCCTTTAGAGCCTTTAAAGCCTCCGTACTTAAAATATTTTGACCCAACTATGAGATATGAATACCATGATAGGATTATGGGGCACTTCATTGAGAATTGTGAGGATTTCAAACACAAGGGGCAATCATTCATAGATGTGAAATGGTTCAATCTAACAACAATAAAGAGTTAAAGATTTAGGAACAATGAGAAAGGTATGGCATGATGACAAATATGAATGGGATTTTTTATTAAAGAAGGTATATGAGTTATAGGCTATTTGGAAAATAAAATGCTTTATAAATTTTTTTTGTTGGTGAAATGTTTCTTTATGTTAATATGGTGTTGTCTTTCTAAACTTGAATATGTGAATTATGGTTTATCTTTAATTCTTGCCCCTCTTCCAATTTTGACACTTTTCACAAAAGAGCTTTTTCATTTGTGCATTCCTTCATTCTTTCATTCATTCATTCATTCATTTATTCATCTATTTATGCATTTATTCAATAGAATGCAAGAAATATTTTCTTTGGTAATAATCCTTACGATTTCTTCTAAGGATCAAGAGGATATTGATTTGATAAAAGAAATGGAGAAGATTATTGAGAAACTTTTTGCTAAAGGAAATGGTCAACCTAAAAAATCTAGCTTATGATCCATAAAGGAGGAGTCATGGAATCTAGATGAAAAGAAGAGGTATAATCTCTAGGAAGAAGCGATTCAAGCTAATGAACATAAGGGTAGATCTTGTGATGCAAATGAATCTCAACTAGTTTCAGATATGGTTATTCTGCCTAAGTTCAAGCTTTTGACATTTGAGAAGTATAATAAGACTAAATGTCCTGAGATACATTTAGCTCAATACTGTTACAAAATGCTTGGTATGTCAGTGATGAAAAGCTACTTGTTAATATTTTTTAAGAAAGTTTGATTGGGGCAGTAGCCAATTGGTATTATAGTTTACAAAGCAGCCAAATTCATACCTAGAGGGATTTTTTCATAAACATTCTTGAAATAATACCAGCACATGTTGGAGATGCCTTCAAACTGATCAACCTTTCAAAAAAAAAAAAAAAAACCCCAATGAGAGTTACAAATAATATGCTACTAGATGGAAAAAGGTTGCATCACAAGTTTAACCATTTTTAACTAATAGGGAATGAAATTCCATAATTGTGGATACCTTTCCTTCTTTTTATTATGATAAGTTGATTGGTAATATGTCTTTAAAATTTGATGATTTGCTATTTGCTATGGGTAGAATTGAATATGGGATAACAAAAAGGAAAAATTATGAATGCCAATATGGAAATTCCTAATGAAAGGTAGGAAATATGTTCGATGAATATACTCAACAAGTAATCATTAAAGGATAAAATGAGAGAAATCCCACCATGATACAAGATGATTTGGAGAATGATTATTTCCAATGATCACCATATTGTTCCTAACCGACACTTCAGGCTAATGACTTTTCTTAATCATTTCATCCTTATGTCATAATTCCTTCGTTACAAATATTCATAGAACAAATGATCAACCCAAGCCATTCAAAAAGCTGTAAGAGAAAGAAAGTAAGATATATCATTCACTCCTAATGTCGTATGCTAAGCTTTTTATCTTACTTTTCAAAATCAAATGATTTTCATTGTCCTTGCAAAATCTAAAAAACCCCCTTACCCAAAGTGGTATGATTCCAATGCAAAGTGTGAATTTCATGATTAGGTCGAAGGGCATTCCATAGAAGATTGTACTATTTTCAAGGATATAGTTCAACTTTGATTAATGCAGATCCCATAAAATTTAAAGAACTGGTTAGTGATTTTGATGATTGATAGTAGTGGAGTCGAGGGTAAATGATGCTAAAGCTGAAGTGTTAAGTGGGAAACTTTTGTTTCTATAAGTTTAAGTGTCATCTCAAGAATACTATTAGGAATGTGAATTTTTGGGTCAGATTTGAGTGCTTGAATTGCATGAATAGATCTTGTGCATCATAAGTGTTTCATGGATTTATATTGTCATTTGATAATTTCAATTTCTTTTAAATTTGGAATTATAGGTTTTTTATGAAAGAAAATGGTAAAAAAGGAAAATTTGTTAGAGTTAAATAAAGCCTTACATAGTTAAGTCCTAAAGTTTTAGAAAGAAAAATTTTAAAAAAGGAAAAAAAGCAACAAAAAAGAGAAAAAAGAAAGTTTTGAGCCTCAGAAGAATTGGCGATCATTATTAGGAATTACCTAAACACTGTTTCTTAAATCATCCAGTTGACACCATTTTATTGGCCATGACCTTTTAAAAGGCATGAATTTGAATTTTTGAACCTTGCTTTCACATGATAACATTATGATATTAGTGAATGGTATTCTTTTCCAAGGGAATGAACAATGAAACAACAAATTTAGAAAGGCAAAAAAAAATTTGGATTCCTAGAAAATCAGACAAACATGACATTTTTTTAGAATTCAAATGTGGTAATTTGATGTGTCAATGTTACGCTATAACTCTAAAAATTTTTAAAATCAGAGCCACCTTAAGTCTTGTAAAATAACCTCAGACTTACTAATCTTTTTGTTCTTTACCCCAAAATTGGCCTGGTCCAGTGTCTTACGGGTACGTTGAGAAGAAAAGAAGAACTCCTTACCATTAAGATAACTTAAATTATGATCAACCCATTTATTCTCTTTTTGTGGAGTAACTTGGATCATTTGATACCTTGAACAATTTTATTCCATTTAACCATTTTTTCTCATTCATTCTACATGACCTTTTTCTTGCAATAACATTTATTAAAGGTGGTTTGTTAAAATGAAGCAATTTTTATGAAATGCATTACTGGTAAAGTGAATTTAGGTATGAGCTATAGGAGGTAGGTAAAAAAAAAAGAGAAAAAGAAAAAAAAGAGAAAAGATGAAAAAAATAGTTATGACATCACGCACTTAAGAAATTTGAATAAATTCAAATAAAGTCATAATAAATCCAAAAATTTTGGAGATGAAACAAAAGAAAAAAAAAGCCTAAAATGAATCAAAAGAAAAGACAAGAAAGCCAAAAATCCAAAAACAAAAAAAAAAAAAAACATTTTGGAATATAAAAACTTTTCTTTAAATTCATTTTTTCGAAAGGAATTGCATTTCAATTTAGGTGATAATGCTTGAAATGACAAATGACCGTCTTTCATTATCCCTTATTTATCCTTTATTAACCTTTTGAGCCTAATAAATTTTTTTTCAAAAATAAAACCTAACTAAGTATCACCCTTCACACTAAAAGGCAAAAAGGGATGCATTTGGGTGTAACGTCCAAATGAAATCCCCGTGTGTCGGGGTAAAAGCCCAATATAAAAGATCCCAAAAGTTTTAAATCCCCTTAGTGAAAGAATGCTTAAAAAAAAAGAAAAAAAGAGGAAAAATAAAAGAATAATAAAGTAAAAGAAGAAAGAAAAAGAAAGAAAAGAAATGAATGGGTGGAAAGCATAAGAAAATGAAAGAAGATATACCTCAGAGTGAATATTTCATAAGAAGAATGATCCTTGGTTTTAATTATCTTTAGACACTTGTTTTGGGCTTGTTTATCTCTTTTGTTTAAAACCCTAAACCTTGGCTTATGTTACATCCTATAAAAAGTCTATTTTAGATCAAGTATGGATGCTTAAAAATTAGAGAGCTTTTATTGGAAAAATGGCCTTAAAACCCATGAAACTCATGAATCTTTTAGTCCTTTTTTATTATCTAATTTCTTATTTAGACCATTAACCCATTTTGGGATAAGTTTGAATTTTTAAGTGCATGGTGTGATAATCAATAAAAAAATCAAAATAAAAAAGTAAAAAAAAAATAGACTAACAGAAAAAATGAATATGACTATAGGATGAAAACCTTATAAGAGAGCAGTTTAGAGTAAACCTTGAAGATCACTCCTAATACTAAATGAGGTGGATGCTATTCATAGATAAGCCAAACCATTTTAAAATATCCAAAATATCAAAGCCTAAATGTTTGAAAACGGTTGATTTAAAAAATTTCAGCCTTTTTTCATTCCTAAATAATCTTTAAAAAATTCAAGCCCTTATAGCTAACCTTGACATATATCAAAATGTCACATTTGAAGGTTAAAGAAAGTTTTAACATGTTTAATTTTCATGAGATTCAAGGTTTTGGAAAAATTTATGTTTTATCAGTGAGTTTGGATGGAAAAAATATATGCCTCTTTAATTCCCTTCAAGTGGAGAAATCCTTTTAAATGACTAAAAACCTTAGTGTGCTTAATTATTCAATCTATTTAGAAAGAAAATTTTTACCTTTTTCATTTCTGATAGGGATCGCCAATTCTCAAGAACTTAAGCCTAGTTTAGTTGGCACTTAAATTTAAGCCTAAATTATTTGGTACCTAAATTTAAACTTAGTATTAGCTAGCATCGAGTAATCATAAGCCTAGTTTAGTTAGCACATACCCAGATTTTTAAATCCAGATTATCTAGCACCAATGAAGTCTTAAGCCCAGTTTAGTTAGCAAATAAGCTCAATTTAGTTAGCACCCAAGTTTTAAGGCTAGATTAGCTAGCACCAATGAAAATTTAAGCTTTGTCTAGCTGGCATCAATCAAAATTTAAGTTTAGTTTAGTTGGCACCCAGGTTTTAAGCCTAGATTAATTGGCACATAAGCCCAAATTAGCTTAAAAAGTATACCCTTTTTATGCCTATTAAGTGGTGAAGTCTTTTTGAATCAACAAAAATCTTTGGGATGTAGAACCATTTAATCCATTGGGAAAGTTCTTCGAAAAATCTAAGTGCACCTAAGTTTTAAGCCTAGTTTAGCTGGCACTCATGAAAATAGTTATGCCTAGCTTAACTAGCACCCAATGAAATTTAAGCCCAGTTTAGCTGGCATCCAATGAAGTTTTGAGCCTAGCTTAGCTATCATCCAACGAAAATTTAAGCCTAGTTTAGCTGGTATCAATAAAATTTAAGCTTGTTTGACTGGGCTGGCATCCAATAAAATTTAAACCCAGTTTAACTAGCACCCAATGAAAATTTAAGCCCAATATAGTTGGTACCCAATGAAAACTTAAGCCCAATATAGTTGGCACCCAATGAAAACTTAAGCCCAGATTAGTTGGCATGCAGTGAAATTTTAAGCCCAATTTGGCTGACACCTAATGAAGTTTTAAGCCTAGTTTAGTTGACACTTAATAAAATTTAAGCCCAACTTAGTTGGTACCTAATGAAAATTTAAGCCCCAAATAGTTGGCACCAATGAAAATTTAAGTCTAGAGTAGCTGACACCAATGAAAATTTAAACTCAGTTTAGCTGGTCCATAAGCCCAAAATTAGTTGGCACGAAAGCCCAGATTAGCTGGCATGTAAGTCCAGATTAACGGTCACATCATTCAACTTGTGGTTTAGTCCTAATCACTTTATTCAACTTACGGTTTAATCTTTGTCATCCTTATCTTTCGAGTTACAATTTAATCTTGGTCATCTTAAGAAAAATAAAAACTAAAAAAAAAACTAAAAAAGAAAGAAAAAATAAAAAACAAAAAACAAAAAAAATTACCTTAGAAAGTAATATCCAAACAAAATTGTTGTCTATATCTTTATATTTTCTTGATCCCTAGAAATATACAAAGAGGGGTAACTATAGACACCTAATTTTGTTCAGGATATTTTATTTTTTAAATCGGGTTTGTTTTTATAATTGGGTCTTGATCATCAATTTCTCAAGTCCATTAATGGCCTATTTTTAATGCTTGAGGATGAGGCCCAATGTGGGCCTTATAATGAAGCCGTTGCATAGGCTCAAATAATACCTAAAATTACTCGATAAAAGGCCCATCGTTGGTTATTAGATAATACATAAAAATTATTAATCGTACAAAAAGTAATAAAATAAATAATAAAGATATAAAATTAAGTAAAAGAAATGAAAGAAGAAAGCATGTCCCAAAATAAAATTTGTAAGCCCAAGAAAGCATAACCCAAATAAAACCCAAAATATAACATATAAAGTAAAATTACAAAAGTCCAAATGAGCTATAAAACATGGCCGAATTAAACTAAACAAAACTCACTTGGCCTTGTTAAAATGCATGGGACATGAGGAAGCTGGGGAAAAGTTGTAAAGGAAACTGAAAATCGCATGGAACGTAAGGACGTGGGGGGAAAAAGCTAAAAAACTTCTTGCTAGTGGCAAAAGGAGGAAAGGAGTAGCAGCAACAAGAAGGAGGCTTTGGGGGCATTCAGCGGTGGAAAAGAGTGTAAAAAAATAGAGGAAAAGAAGGCACGAAGAAAAATAGGAGAGACAGAGAGGAAAGCTTAGGCGTTCAAGGGAGAAACGGGGAGCAGGAACAGGAAGGAGGAGAAGAACAGGCAGAAAAAAAAACTGGCAGGAGTACTGAAGTAGAAAAAAAACACACAAAAAAAGAAGTAGAAAACCTACAGTAGAAAATAAAAGTTCATAGCAAATGGGGAGACGTGAAGCTAATAGCATCAGAGGAAGAAGATGCTGGAACGGAAACGGAGGAAGGCGGTAACGTATGACGTTGGTGGAGACTGCAGCAGCAGGAACATGAAACTGTAAAGAAAATAAACAGAAAATAAAAGCAAGCAACCAGAGGAAAATGGGGCAGTGAAAAAAGAAAAAAAAAAAACAGAGGTGGGGAAGAGGAACACAAAAAGAATAGCAACAGGTGGCATGAAGACAATGGCACCAGTACAAGAAAAAATGGCAGAAACGAAATCAGTACTAAGCAAAAAGAAACGAGAGAAAAGTGGGAGCTCGTGAAACACTAAAAACAACAAAAACATAATCAGGAGGAACGAGAGGAAAGTGAAGGAGAACTTTGTGAAGAAGAAGATCCTCAAACAGCCATCAACAAGAGCTTTCTTGACGAACTAGAAGTGGAAAACGAAAGGTAGCCCTTTCTTCTTTCCTTTCTATCTCAAATGCATATAATATAAGTTAGTTTGATGTATCATTTGATATGTATGGAAGTTTACTTTGGGGAGGTTTTAAAAATTTTATAACGTGAAGTTTTAAGAGTTTGAAAGGTTTCTTTTAGGAAGGCTTGCCTAAGTTTTGTTTCTTTTATTCTGTTTATCAAAACTCCGAAGGTCTTTCTATAATGTTTTCTCGGCTGTAAGAATGAAAATGGAGTTTATATTCTGTTAAGATTTCATGCTCTGTTTTATGAAAAAGCAACCTTTTTCTGCAACAACCCAAAAATATAAGTAAAAAAAGGATTTTAAATTTGCATTTACCTATTATTTCGAGCCCTGTTTGGGGAATAAACCAGTTTGTGTATTCCTTTATAGCTTGGTTGCCCTAAAAGAAAAAAGAAGAGGAAAGCCCTTCCTATTAACGTAAACAACTTGAAATCTTCATATGCATGCCAAACCAAAATTGTCAAAGAAGGTCCATTTTTAAAAATAAAACAAGTTGAAGTCATTTAACAGAAAATAGGAGGTTGTTGCCCCAAAATTTCCATTTGTTATTTTCACGTGCATGCTAAACCAATGTTGTCATTCTTTTTTTTGAAATTTGACATCCTCGGTCCCAAATGCTTTCTTAGCTGTCGTTAAGCCTTCTCTTTATAATCTTGCTTTCTTAGTTACATTTACTTGTAAATTTGCAATTAGATTTAAAAAAAAAAAAGAGAAAGAAAAGATTTTGAAAATCCTACTTAGATGTTGGTGGGGATTCAAAAGCGAATTTTGAAAATTTAATTCTGCCTAAATGTTAAAAAATTATTAAATGATAAAAATATAATAATAAAATATTAATAAATAATAATAAGAAGTTTTAATGGAAAGGAAAATAAATAAAAATATAAAAATTAATTTTTAGAAATTATGTAAAAAAAAAAAAAACAAACTTGTTCTAAGTACGAATAAAAATTTATGTTAGAGAAATAATAAAAAAAGAGCTTGTTCCGAAAGTTTACTTAGATATTAAAAATTTTTAAGGAAGTTCATAAATTACTGAAATGCTAAAACCCCAATGTTGAAACCCTAAAATTGAAACCCTAAATCTGAGGTGAAACTCAAAAGCTCTAGGTGAAACTTGAAACCCAAATTGAAACCTTAAACCCAAAGTAAAACCTAAAACTCTTAATAAAACTCCAATTTGACGTAAAACCTAAGACCCAAAAGTACAACATTGAAACCCTAAACCCTAGTTGAAGACTTAAATGCAACCTTAAGGTTACCCAAACCTCAAAATCATCTTAAATTCTTAAGGATTTATATAGAAATTTGCCATGAAATAATTTGTTTCTTAATGCCACCTAGATAATGGAATATTTAGGAAATTTTATTTCATTAATAATTTTTTGTATAATTCCATATTTTAAAATAATAAAATTAAATAAAGATTAAAGATTAAATAAATAATAAAAAATGAAATTTTAAATATAAAAGGTCGTATCCAGATTTGGCTTAGAAGTTTGAGAGTCTATGTGGTATTTTTCTATTTAAGGACCTGATTTTAAATTTATATCTCCTAATGATTCAAGACACATTTGCATATATCTATGTTCTTGCACTCATTATGCATATGCATGCATTTCAATTATTTTTGTTTATGGCTTATTATAGCCTTTTTCCATTTTTATTACATAAAAAGCTTCATTGGAAAAATTGATTTAAAAATAAATAAATAAATAAATAAAATGAATATAAAATAATATTCTAGAATTTGTAACTTTTAATACTTTGCCTAGATGTTGGAAAGTCACTAATAGTTATCATTTTTAAATAATATTATTTTTATTTGTAAGGAAATGTTGTCATAATTTTAGACGAAAAGGATATCTTTAAATTATATTTTTATGTTAGAAAATTTTGAGGTATTTCTTTAATTTAGAGATTTTCACAACATTTTTAAATACATATTTTTAATTAATTTTATGTTTTAAAAATAAAGAGAAGTATAATTAAATTTCATAAAAAAACATTTTTATTCCAATTTATAAATAGTGCATGATTAATTTATACCAATTTTATAGGCGTTGTGGGGGTGCTAATCTTTCCCCACACGTAACTGACTCCTAAACCCAATCTTGTTTTCGTAGATCAAAATTATCATTTTAATAAATTTTAAACTTGTTTTATTGTTTTATTAAAAAGATAAAAAATTTTTATGGCCAATCTCATCCTAAAAAAGATTAGTGGTGACGCCTCATGTTTTTTACAATTTTTAATTTTTACTTCTACCAATTGAGTCTTCAAATCAATTTGTTAAACCAGGGGTTTCATGAGAAATGCATGTGTTAGAAATAAATAATTAAAATGCCATTGGTAAAAATGTAAATATTAATGCATGTGACAAATAACAAAAATGTCATTGGTAAAAATATAAATATTGATGCATTTGAGAAGTAGCGAAAATGTTATTGGTAAAAATATAAATATTGATGAATGAAAAATGCATGAATAAGGAACAAACTAATTTCATGTCTAGGCATTAAGAAAAATATGTTACAGACTAAATGTACATATGAAAAGATGATGTAAATGAATCAAACACTAAAATTTTTTAAACTTTTAAGAAATGTTTCACCTTTTTTTTTTTAAAATTCAAGTAAACAAATACAAAAATCACCAAAAAACCTATTAAACTAACATTTTATTCATGAAAAATTTAATCTAACATATTAAAATCTTGAAGAATCATATAAGAACACAAGCAAGCAATGATGAATGAGCCAACATTTAGCCATGAATAAGCTTGGAGGTTTCAGCCAGGCATGGGAATGGCTTGATTGAACCTGTTTAAGGCCTTTAACAACTATACTTTCATTCCATTTAACTCAAACAGAGGAAGCTACTGAAAGTGAGAAAAAAGGAAGCTACCAAAAGAAAGCTCTTGTAAAAAGCTAGAGAGGAGTTTGCCAAAAAGGAAGGAGCTTACAAAGAGGTTAAAAATAAAAAAAAAAAGATATTGGGTGGCCACTAAAGGGAAAGAAAAAGATCAAAATGAACAAAAAAAAAAAAAACGAAGGTAACTCTATATGCTTATATCACGTTGGATGCTTGTTTCTTGTTATTTTTCTTCATCTCATTTATCTTGTTTGGTGTGTATTTGGTGTTGTTTTGTTCATGTTTATTACCTTGTTTGTTTAAGGAAACTTATAGTTTTGTCATTCCTATGTTTGGTATTTGGCTTTCTGCACAACCTATTAATGGAAGCTTAAAACCTTTTTTTTTTTACCAGTTTGCTGGTTTTCCTTTTACTACACATGAATAACAAAAAGAGAGGAAGAAAAAATTTCTTCATGAAATCGATTATGTTGTTTTATTGCCCATGAAGCTTTGAAAACTTATGGTATGAAAATACATGTTTTTTTTTTTTTTGTAGTGATTAAAAACATAGGGAAATCATAGAAAACTTTTATGCTAACCATTTCCTTACTTCTGCATGTATCTTGTTAGCTTCATTAATGCTGGTGCTTGGAACACTCAAAGTGTTTATAACCTTGTTCATGGAAGAAAATGTTTCAAACATGGTGTGGTCCAAGGGACTGTTTATAGAGGATTTCAATTGGTAGCCTTTTTCCTTCTTCCTTAGGCTGGAGATCATTAATAGTTTAGGTTGTATACTTGTCCTTTACATGTACAAGCTAGGTGTCACATCTTTGGTGTTCCCATGTTCTACTTTGAAGGTTAAAAAAAAAATCAAAATAGAAACTAAAAACTAAGGGGCTTAAAAACTAAACTAAAATGTGTAATAAAATAAGCTTCCAAAACATGGATAGTAAGCCATACCGCTCTAAGGATTGTCAAAGCTCCATTTTCTTATGTTTTTACTTTAGAAGAAAGTAGAAAGTTGCAATGTGGTAGCATTGGTTTCGAGCTAGGTGATAAGGAGTCCCAAGTTATTAGAGTTCTTGCTATATATAAGAGGTGCATTATATGCTTGTTCTCTATAAGGTCGTTTGTCATGCATAATTTATATGTATTATGTAAATATAAGCACATCTCCTTTATATTGTTAAAGCTCAATTATAATTTAAATTTCATGTTTATATATATATATATATATATCTTTTTGTGGATGGATTTTTATGCCTTTTGTAATTTTTTATGCAATATACAATTTTGTGCTTCAATTTATTTTTTTTTATGCTAAGATTTATGCTGAATGTAATACTAATAATAGAGATTGTCGAGGATGAAATTTTAAGGAAGTCCGAGCAGTGATTCCTTAAATCTCTAGGTAAGGATATTTTTTCTAAAAATACCACCAAAGCAACAGAGTATTTAGGAAAATATTCGATAAAAAAAAAAAAGAGGTTTCATTTGTCTCTTTTTCTAAAATTTTGATAGATAGTAATAATACTATTAATGACTCTTTTAGTAATGAAAAGTTTAATAATTAGAATAAAAATTAATTAAGTAAGAAAGGAAAAAGTGAATGAAATTGCCGAGGATGGGATTCTAAGGTAGTCCGAGTAGAGATTCCTAAGAAATCTTTAGGTGAGAAATTTTTTTCTAAAATAGCGCTAACGAATCAAGCTATATAAGAAAATTTTTAATAAAAATTTTTATTTGGCTTGTTCCTTTCAAAATTTTTAGTGATAATTGGAACATAATTAAATAAGATTAAAACATAATCAATATATGTTTTTCGTTTGCATATTTTACTTGATTTTTTGCATCATATAGTTTTAAATGAAAATGAAATTTCTGATGATGGGATCTCAGAAAGTTCGAGTAGTGATTCTAAAAAATTTTTTAGGTGAGAAGAATCTTCTAAAAATTGACAAAGTATTAGAATATTTAAAAGTTTCTTTTCAATATGAAAGATTTTTATTTTGTCCTTATACTTAATTTGAGAATTTTTTATATGAAAATATACATTTTTGGAAATAAATTTGTTTAGATATGATAATATTATTACATGATTTTAAAGTAATGAAAATTTTCGATGATGGGATTTTAGGAAGTCTGAGTGATGATTCTTGATAATTCGCTAGGTGAGAAAAATCTTCTAAAAATTGTCAAAATATTGGAATATTTAGAAGTTTCTTTTCAATATGAACAATTTTCATTTTATAATCACTTTTTTTTTAATTTGAACAATTTTTCTCAATAAATAAGTTTGTTTTATGAAATAAATGTATTTGTAGATAATTAGATAATTATATTATTACATGACTTTTAATAATTTTTATTTAAAACCATACAAGAAATCTACGAGGATGAGATCTTAAAAAAATCCAAGTAGTGATTCTTTAAGAATATTTAGGTAAGAAAATTTATTTAAAATGCCGCTAATGTATTGGAACATTTAGATTAATTTTCGATAAATATTTCTCGTTCTTTTAAATAGCTTATAAATGAGTTTTTTTCTTTTGAAAATACTATTTGCTTTAAAATTATAGATATCATATTTTATGTATTTTTAAAGAAATGCTGGAAATAAATATGAACTACCAATGATAGGTTTTTGAGAATTTTGAGCAACAATTCTTAAAATTTCCTTAGGTGAGATGGTTCCTTTTAATATTGTCATAGTGTTGGAATATTTTAGAAAATTTTCAATATAAAGTTTTTACTTATTTTTCAAGCTTACTAAAAAAAATACATTTTTAGGAAAATTAATTTTTAAATACCAAATTTAAGACCATTTTATTCAATATTAAAAGATAACACATAATTAATTGATACCGTTTTAAACGGGTGCTATGGGGTGTTAATCCTTTCTCACGAGTAACCGACTTACAAACCCAAATAGTTTTTCATAGACCCAAAAATTATCTTTTTAATAAATTTTAATTAATCTATTAAGAAGATAAGCCTTAATAGGTGGCCAATCACACCTAGCCAAAAAAGATTAGTGGTAACTCTATTTCTTTTGTTTTCCAAATTCATCTAAGGGTCCCCAAAACTGTTATGACAGTTTGGAAGGATTGAAACATTATTTTTCTCAAAAATTGATTAAGTCCTCCAATCGTTTGGTAATACTTAATTCAATATTTGAATCCTCTAATCGTTGGTAGGATTAAAAAGTTATTTTTCACAAAAATTCATTATGAGATTCTCTAATAATTTGGTAGAATTCATAATTCAAAATTAAAATCCTCTAACTGTTTTGTAGAATTAAAATACAATTTATTTTCATAAAATCTTATTATGAGATTTTTTAATAGTTTGGTAGAATTCATAATTTAAAATTTCTAAACTCATGAAAATCCTTCAATTAATTGATAAGAAATCATGAATTAATTTTTTTAAAAAAATTATTATTATATTTTTTATACATTTTTCAAAACATCCACAATCAAAATAAATAATACATAATAACATAAGATAAATAAAAGCAAAAAAAAGAAAAAAAAAACCAATTATAGGACCGAATCCAAGTTGAAGTCCAAAACCAATTGAGCTTGTAATAGCCTAAAGAAAAATCTTAATCCAAGCTTCGATAAGGAATAGGCCTGAAATTTCTTCACGTAGGTTGGAGCAAATTATTTCAATTAGGTTGGACCTAAATCGGGTTACTAGGCATAGGGCTTGGAACGGGTTGAATGAATTAGTTCCTTCTACTACCCAAAAATAGTACCATTTCAAACATACCATAAAACCCCTATTTTCAACCATGTTCTTTCATTTTTCATATTTGCTTTCTCTCTTTATAAATTTTCTTCTTTGCCTCTCTCACTAGATGATAGGATGAACAACCACCACCGTTCTTCAAGCAACCCAAAAACCAATGAAGCTCCACAGCTATCGCCGCTGCAAGTTGTTGTTTTTTGCTATCGTCTAACCTCCGTTGATATCGAAGTTTTACCTGAATGCTTTTTGTAACCTCCTCATCTCAGATTTGGGGTTAGTTTTTTGTAAATCACCTTCTAACAGTGTAAATCTAAGGTTGAAGTCGCAACCTTCCACTATCATTTTGACCTCATTCTACCATCCGATCTTCCCTAACTTTCTGTATGTTGTGGTGCTAGTCATGGTTTTCGTCTTCACCATTTGAATCTCCTAGAAGTCATGCTGATCATCGCCGACTACTATAATTGTGTCGCTTTTATTGCCAATGTTCTCTTCTAGTGTATGTTGTCACTATTCTTATCTTACTCTTATATCCATAAATTAATTTTATAAACCAAGGGCTTGTATTTCCCTTTTGTTTCACTGACCCTAAGCTTACAATTTTGTGTATTCTTTGTGAGTTCCTTGGGGATTTTGCTTGTGAAATTATTTTGGTTTGCTGTATTTTGTGTTTGTTGGTAGTGATGGTGCCTAGTTACTTGCTCTATGATTGCTGGATATGTACTATTAATGGCTTGTTAAAACTTGGACTTTTGCTATTTGAAAATTGGTTTGTAGGGCATTACGTTGTTGTTGGAATTGTGGTTAGGTTTGAGGTTCTGCCTAGAACTGGTTTTAAGTATTACTAGAAAGGTAGTGGTATTCTTTTGTATGTAGAATGACGGTGGCAGTAGGTAATGGTATGGAGAAGTGGTAGAGGAATTTGATGGGAGTTTGGTGATGGATAACTTGATTTTTGCTCTATTTTTCCTTTTATGTTCTCTTTGTTTTTCTATGTTACTGTGTCGATTGCTGGATTATTTATAGGGCAAGACAATGAGAGTTTCAATTCACTTAGGATTAAATTTCTTTAAAACTAAAGATTACCCCTAAAGCAATTCTAATCCCAAAGTAGTTCTGATGAAGCTAACATCTTTACCGACATAACATTAGCCAAATTTCAAACTTCCAAATTATCAATTTTTTTTTTAAGATAATCAAATAATTAAGGATAAAAACAAGATAAATAATAAAAATAAACTATACAAGGATAAAAGAATATGGATAAATATAAAAAAAATAAAAAATCCAAAATTCAACAATTTGATTCAAAACTAGTTCGAGCCCAACCAATTTGGGCCATTGACTAAATAGGGTGTTTACAACTACCCATCTTTGCACAGTTTTTATGAAACAAGAATTTCATAAAGACATGGATACCCATTACATTCGAGCCCAAATTATTAGACATTTTTTTTATTTGTTTTCTTGGTTATTTATTTATTTATTTTTGCAATAGGTTCCTCAAAAATAGAGGCACATAACTTTAAAAATAAAAACAACACCTGAAGTTCACTCATTTTGGTTATCCAAAATTTGCATTTTCATAAAACATTTTAAAATAAAGTTTTTTTAGAATTATCCAAAAAAAAAAAAGAAAACCAAACAAACAAATTTTTCAAAAAAATTAATTAAAGGATTTTATCAAATTCTTCTTTTATTGGCCAAATAAAAATTAATTTTCGAGTCCTAAGGATAAAAAAAGTGTTTTTCCTTCTCCAAAAAAATCTTTTTCTCTGTTGTTTCATCTTTTGCATTTTCATACATCATAATTATAAGAAAATATATGTACCACATATCATTCACATCCATATCGATAGATAGTACATGCATTTCATTTCATTTCATGCATCCTGTACATGTCTTAATAGGTATTGCATGCGCTCTATCTCATTGTATATCTTAAAACAGTGTCAACCTCATTAGGCCAATACAAAACATGCATTTCATTCCATATAGACATATCTTATACACATGGTAGGTTTGTGCATTTCGTACAAGTATGTTGCAGGCATACATCTCATTACCTATACAATAATGTTATTGCATTTCATGCATATAAAATTAATGGTAGGGTTTTATAAAACATGCATTGCATCTCATATCCCACCATCCCTGCAATAGAACACTATATTCCTTGCATACATATTCATGGATGAAATTTTTATCATTTCGATCCTTGTACAAATAAAAATCCATTGTCTTAGGCATATATGCATTTCATGACGGTCTTTAGTCATCATATTCATGTATTCATGAACATGCTCTGTATGTCCTTATTTTTGTGGCATTCATCCAATCAGGGTAATAACATAGAATTTTTTATCTAAGTCTCGGAATAAAATATCTGTCTTGGTGGAAAGCAAAATGACGAAAATGAGAGATTAATTAGAAGTAAGGATTAGTACATTGTAGTTGAATCAAGAAGAATTTTGGGTCAAACTTTGAAATATGAAACAACAGATTGCTCAATTGATAAAAATGGTTAAAAGTAGTGGTAGGGATTGAGTTTGTTGCTCCTCAAGGTTCATTGTCATTTCTGATTCCATTAAATAAAAAATAATTGGCTCTTGTTAGTTTTGACACTTTTCTTGAGCATACTAAGGCATTAAGTGATTCAAACAGTGATCAAAGTTTGGGCGAGCTTAAGAAAGGAATGATTGAATTGGCCACACAAATGATTAAACTTAAAGTTTAATTTTCAAGATAGAGTTACTCGACTTCAAACAACCCTCTCCAACTATCCTGAATTCAAACTCGCACCTAAATTTTTCTCATGATTGTTTTCGATCTCCTTTCCAAGCACCTAAGACTAGGCCTCAAACTTTTTACAATCTCTAAGAAGTCCATATCTTAACCAAAATCTTCAGCCTTCTATTCCTTAACCACCTGTTCAACCAATTACTTAAATCCAAACCTTTGTACCATTGTTAAATCTTAGGATGCCTAGTCAATCAATTACCTAAAAATTACCTAAGAAAAAGTAAAAGTTAGATCCTCTCCCCATTTCATATGGAAAATTTTTTTCTTGTTTGGTTGAGAGACACCTTAGTATCCCTATGCCTTCAGAGCCTTTAAACCCTCCACACCCAAAATATTTTGACCCAAATGCAAGATGCGAATACCATAATTGGAATACGAGGCATTCCTTTGAGAATTGTGATGATTTCAAGCAGAAGGTGCAGTTACTCATAAATGTGAAATGGTTCGATCCAACTACAATAGAGGATTAAAAGATCTGAGAATAATGAAAATGAGATGGCAAGATAATGAACTTAGATTAGACTTTTGTTTAAAAAAGTTTTCAAGTGATAGGTTTATGAATTTTTTCTATTTGAAAAATATTTTTATGTTGATTTGACGTTTGTTGAACTTAGATATGTGAATTATGATTTGTCTTTCATTTTGCTTCTTTGCCAATTTTCATACTTTTCACTAAAGAGCTGCATCATTTATGCATTCATTCATTCATTCATTCATTTATTCATTCATTCATCTATTTATCCATTTATGTATCTATATAATGCAATTCATGTGTTCTCCAAAATAGGGAATTTCTTCAAAAATAATTCTTGTGATTTCTTCAAAAAGTCAAAAGAGAATATTTGATTTGAAAAGAGAGACGGAAAAAATTATCAAGGGACTTTGTGCCCAAAAAAATGATCAACCTAAAGGACCTAGCTTAGGACTTATAAGGGAAGAGTTGAGGAATCTAAATGAATAGAGAAGGTAAAATTTCTTGGAAGAAAGAGTTAAAGCTATTAAAAGTAAGGATGAATCTTTTGATCAACTAGTTTTAGATGTGGTTATTCCGCCAAGTTCAATGTTCTGACATTTGAAAAGTATAATGGAATTGGATGTCCTGAGGTACATTTTGCTCAATACTATTACAAAATGGTTAGGTATGTTGGTAACAAAAAGCTATTTATTCATGTTTTTCAAGAAAGTTTAATTGGGGCAATAGCAAATTGGTATTATAGTCTAAGAGTAGTCAAATTCATACTTAAAGGGATTTATCATGGGCATTCTTGAAGCAATACCAACATATGTTGGAGTTGGCTCCAAATTGATTAACCCTTCAAAATATGAGAAAGAGCCCTAATGAGAACTACAAAAAATATGGTATTAGATGGAAAAAAAGTGGCATTGCAAGTATGACCACCTCTTACCAATAGGGAACTGAATTCCCTATTTATGGATACCCTTCCTTTTCCCTATTACGATAAGTTGATTAGAAATACTTCATCAAAGTTCACAGATTTATTGTTTGCTATAGGTAGAATTGAGAATGGGATATAAAAAATAAGAATTATAGATGCTAATCATAAAAGGAAGGGAGATATTTTTGTTAAACAAGCACAAGAAACAAGTATTGAATAGTGAAGCCAAGGAAACCTTTGCGTGATACAAGAAGACGCTATAAACGCTCATTTTCAATGGTCACCATATTGTTTCCAACTGACATTTTAGGCTAAAAATTTTCCTCAACCATTTCATTTATGTGCTCCAGTTCCTTTGCCATAAATAATTACAAAACAAAGGATCAACCCAAGCCATTCATGAAGTCGTAAAAGAAAGAAAGTCAAGATGTATCATTCACTTCCAATGTCTTATGTTGAGCTCTTCACCTTATTGGTCAGGAATCATATGATCTCTATTATTCTTGCAAGACCTAGAAAGCCTCTATACTCGAAATGGTATAATCTAGATGTTAAGTATGAGTTTCATGATGGGATCAAAAGACATTTCGTAGAAAATTATACTACCTTCAAGGATACAATTCAAGCTTTGGTTGATGCAAACCCTATAAAATTTAAAATACTAATTAGTGATTCTTGATAGTAGGAGAGTTACAGGTCAATGTTGCTAAAAGTGAATCATCAAATGGGAAACCTTTGTTGGTAAGTTTGAGTGTCATCTCTAGAATATTATTAGGAATGTGAATTTTTGGGTCATTTTGAGTGTTTGCATTGCATGAATAGATCTTGTGCATCAGGAGTGTTCCATGAATTTATATCGTCATTTGATATTTTCAATTTTTGTTAAATTTTGGACTTGTAATTGCTAAAAAAGGGGAAAACGTTAGATTTGAATAAAGCTTTGCATAGTTAGGTCTGAAGGTTATAAAAAGAAGTTTTTTAAAAAAAATGAAAAAAGAAAAACAAAAGACAAAAACCAAAAAAGATGATGAAAAAATAAAAAAATTTTAAGTCTCATATAAGTTGGTGATCATTATTAGGGATTTGTCATATACCTAAACTCCCTTTCTTAAGCCTTTTAAATAATTCCATTCAATAGCCATGACCCTTCAAAAGCCATAAAGTTGAATTCGTGAATCTTACTTTTGCCTAATAACGTTATGATATCAAAAGGTGATATTCTTTTCCAAGATAATGAACAATGAAACATCTAGTTTAAAAAGAAAGAAAAATATTTGGATTCTTAGAAGATCAGGCAAATATGACATTTTTCTTAAAGATTCAGATGTGGTAATTTAATGTGTCAATATTAAGCTGTTGTTTCAAAAATTTTTGAAATCAAAGTCACCCCTAGTCCTGTAAGATCGTTGACTTACCAACCTTTTAGTCTTTTACCAAAAATTTGCCTGGCTTATGTGTTTCTGGGGCATGTTGCTTATATTTACCAACCTTTTAGCCCCTTTACCCAAAAAGTTGCATATGTCATCAAGGTCATGTTGATCATGAAACTTACCAACCTTTCAGTTATTTACCCTAATATTGGCTTAACCCATGCGTCTTGGGGGCACGTTGATCAAAAAATAAAGATTTCATTGCCCTTTAGACAATTTGAGCTATAATCAACTCATTCATTCTCTTTTTAGTAAAATGACATGGATTATTTGGTACCTCAAATAGGTTCATTCTATATACATTATCTCATTCATTCCACATAGCCGTTCATTCTATATGACATTTTCTTATTCATTCCACATGACCCTTTCTTATAATAACTTTCATTATGGATGGTTTACTAAAATGGGGCATCTTCCATGAAACACATTATTGACAAATGAATTTAGGTATGAGTTATAGAGGGCATGTCAAAAAAATCAAAAAATAATAAAAAAAATGGTTATGACATCATGCACTTAGGAAATTCGAATAAATCCAAATAAAGTCCAAACAAATTCAAAGTTTTGGAAAAGGGACAAGAAAAAGAGCCCAAAATAAAAAATGCTAAAAAAAATTTAAAAAAAAGGTTGAAATGAAAACCTTTCTTTTAGATCATTTTCCTAAAGGGAATTACTATTTAATTTAAATGTTTATACTTAAAATGATAAATGACCGCCTTTTATTATCCTTTCATAAATCTAAAAATTTATCCCTTGTTACCCCTTTAAGCTTGATTGAATTCTTTCAAAATAAACTTTAATTGAGGATCACCCTCCACACTAGAGGGCAAAAAAAAACACATTTAAGGGTTAAGAATGGGGATGTCTAAATGGAATCTCGTATATTAGGGCAAAGGCTTAATATAAAAGTTCATAATAAGTTTTAAATCGAGTCAATAAAAGAATACAAAAAAATAAAAAAAGAAAAGAAAAAAAAATGAAAGGAAAGGAAATGAAGAATAAAAGAAGGAAAAAGAAAAGAAACGAATGGGTGGAAAATAAAAAGGAATAGACTTCAGAGTGTATCCTTCAAACAGAAAAATGATCATTGGTTTTAAATACCATTAAATACTTGTTTTAGGCCTTTCTGTCCTTTTCTTTGACAAGCCTAAACCTTAACCTACATTACAACTTTTGAAAAGTCCATATTAGATCAAAATAAGGCTTAAAATTGAAAAGTTTCTCTTGAAAAAATGACCTTGAATCTTTTGAGTCCCTATTTATTACATAATTTCCTATTTGGACCATTAACCCATTTAAAAAAAATTATTTTCCTCATTCGAATTAGTTTTGAATTTTTTAAATGCATGGAGTGTTAATAAAAAAGATAAAAACAAAACAAAACAAAAAAAGAGGAAAACATAGAAATAAAAGTGGTTCTAGGGTGAAAACCCTAAAAAAGGCAGTATAAAGCAAACCTTAAAGGTCACTCCTAACACTAAATGTGGTAGATGTTGAAATAAGATAAGCCAAACATTATTGAAAGATTTGAAATACCGAAGTCACAAAAGTTTAAGATGAGTTGATTTCGAAAATCTCAACCTTTGTCCATTTAAAAATAACCTTTGAAAATCCCAAACCCTAACAGCTAACCTTAACATATATCAAGTTGTAACTTTTGGAGACTAAGGAAAATGTTGAATATGTTTGGTTTTCAAGAAATTCATGCTTTTTAAAAAGGCTTATGTTTAATTTTGAGCTTGCATGGAAAATTATATACCTTTTTAATTCTCTTCATGTCTTGAAACCCTTTTAAATAAACATAAATCTCCATATACAAAACCATTCAACCCATTTGGAAAGAAATTTTTCACCTTTCATTTTTGATAAAGATTGCCAATTCTTAGGCATGCAAGCCCAGTTTAGCTGGCATCAATGGAAAGTTAAGCCCAGATTATCTGTCATCAGTGAAATTTTAAGTTCAGTTTAGCTAGCATATAAGCCCATATTAGTTGGCGTATAAGCCTAGATTAGTTAAAAAAGTATACACCACTTTTATCTCTTTTAAGTGGTAAAGTCTTTTTGAATCAACAGGTATCTTTAGGTGCACAATCACCCCATCCACAAATATTCCAAATAGTAATCATTGAGCCTTTTTTGAAGTATGCCCACTAGTGAAAAAATTGAATTGCCAATCATGCCATCCATAAGTATTCCAAATAGTAATAATCAATTTACAAGAGATTTGAAAGTTATGTGTTTTTATGTTTTCTCATTGATTATGAAAACATTTTATACGGAATAATTTTGTGATTACTTTGGAAAATTTTGGAGATTAGTTGAGTATTTTTGTACAAGATATTGAGATCATTTTTGGCGAAAAGTGAACTTGAAATTTTGAACAAAGACTCTTTGAAACAAAAAAAAAAAAAAGAAGCAAAAAAGAAGAGTCTTTAAATTTGCATCAATTACAAAAGACATTTAATTTTCATGTTGCAAAAACAAAAAAAAGCCTTCGCATTTGCATCACTTATTTTCACATTTGTATCATAAGAAGATTACTTGATATACAAAAAGAAAAAAAGACATTCATATTCGTACTTGCATGTGCATCTTGAGAAAGATATTTACATTCACATCTACATCATAAAAAAGGACATTTGCATTTGTATCACTTGCATTTGCATCATAAGAAAGACATTTACATTTGCATCACTTATAGTTGCACTTGTATTAAGACATTTGCATTCACACCATAAGAAAGAAATTTGCATTTACGTCATGGCATCTGTATCCTAAGAAAAGATGTTTGTAAGGCATTTACATGAAATGAACATTATCATTTGTATTGTGAAAAATTCATCTATAGTTGCATCAAGCATTCGTATTGACATTTGCATTCACATCATCTGATAGAGATAGACATTTGTATCAGGATTGCGTTTACTTTGTAAATATTAGAAAAAAAAGAAAAGAAAAAAGAGGTAGAAAAAATAAAAAAAAGAGAGAGAAAAAAAAGTCTATCATGAAAATATGAGAAAAAGAAAAATAATTTGATAAGAGATTAAAATATCAAAAAGGTTTGAAAAGTTGAAAGAAAGATGATCTACAAAAAGCATAAGGATTGTTGAAAAAATGAAAAAGAAGAGATATGATACAATATAAGACTTAAGTCCAGTTAAGCTGACACCCAGATATATTTCCAAGACCTCTGGGTAAAACATTTTAAATTTTCAAAGTTTTAGCACCTTTATTACGATGAACATTCAAATATTTCAAAGACTTCTACGCATAATTTCTAAGGCCTCTAGACAAAATATTTTAAATTTTCAAAGTTTCAATGCCACTATTACGAGGAGCATTCAAAGATTTCAAAGACCTTTGGACATAATTTCTAAGACTTCCAGGTAAAACATTTTAAATTTTTAAAGTTTCAATGCCTCTATTACAAGGAGCATTCAAAGATTTTTAAAATCATAAGACCTTTGAGCATAATCTCTAAGACCTTTGGGCATAATTTCTAAGATCTCCTGGTAAAATATTTTAAAATTTCAAAGTTTCAACGCCTCTATTACGATGAACATTTAAAGATTTTTAAGATTTGTAAGACCTCTAACCATGATCTCTTGTTTTATTTCCAAACGTTAGTGGTCAAGTTTATTAATTCACAAAAAAAAAACAAAAACAATACAAAAGCAATATAAAACAAGAAAAAAAGAAAAAAAATAAAAAAAGAAGAAAAAAAAAAACCTTTCAAAAGCATCATCTAAACAAAATTGTTATTTGTGTTTACATTATTTCTGATTCTTAGAAATATGCAAAGAGGGGTAGTTAAAGACATTGAATTTTGTCTAAAACATTTTAGTATGTTGAAAAAAGCCCATTTGTAGCTAGTAAGAAAAAAGCCCCTTAAAGAGCCCATAAAATGCATTGATATTTAGGCCTAATAAATAGAAAAAAATAAGACACGCATGGTTAATGTCAAATTCTTTCACATGGGATTTATATGGATGATATTTTTTCACGTGGATGCATGAAAAATAAAGAATAAATAAATTGGTAAACCCTAAAGTCAATTCTAGTAAAAATGATACAAAATTTAGTCAAAATAAATAGAACCAGGGTCAATCCTTAAAATTCAGTACCTAATTGGAATCAATGTGGCTTAAAATTAAATTTGATAATTTTTAAAACATTAAAAATTTTTATTTTGCTGAGGAAGTATGAAACTAGCAAAATACCCCTATAAGGGTATTTTCATAATTTGGTCTTTCCAAGGTTGAATTTTTATGAAACTTTTTAGTTTTCAATTTCATAATATTTCATAATTTTTGGTGCATTTGAAATCACAGCAGTACCATTAAAAGTGTGAAATTACTAAAATACCCTTATAAAGGTATTTTCGTAATTTGCCATTTTTTAGCTTAAATTTTCATGAAACTTTCCATATCTTGATTTCATAATATTTCATGATTTTTGGCGTAGTTGAAATCACAACAATACCTTGGGAAGTGTAAAATTACCAAAATACCCTTATAAGGGTATTTTTGTAATGTATCCTTCTCGAGCTCAAATTTTTGTGAAACTTTCTAGATCTTAATTTCATAATATTTCATCATTTTTGGTGCATTGTAAATCATAGCAGTACCCTCGAAAAGTATGAAATTACCAAAACACCTTTTATAAAGGTATTTTCGTAATTTGACATTCTCGAGCTTAGATTTACATGAAACTTTCAAGACCTTAATTCCATAATATTTCATGATTTTGCATATGAAATAGTAGTAGTACCTTAGGAAGTGTGAAATTATCAAAGTACCTCTATAAAGGTATTTTCATACTTTGACCTTTTGAGCTCAGATTTTCATAAAACTTTTCATATCTCAATTCTATAATATTTCATGATTTTTGGTGTTTTAAAATCCCAAAAATGAGCATGGGAACATTGATTTCTAAGAAAATAGCCTAAATACTAAAAACTTTACACTATGGCTAAAATTGTCTTTTTATGGGTTTAGATTGAAGGGCATAAAAATCTAACCTTTGCAGTGAATAATATGGATCATTAGATCTTTTATTGATTTTGATCCAATGACCAAAGGTGGTTCCTTAAAAAGAAAAAAAAAAAAACTTTGACCCTTAGATGGGATCTCATCTAAGGGTCTATAATTAATAAAATGAGATTTTTTTTTTGGGTTGACTCTTAAGAAAATAGAGGTGTGCGGATTAAAAAAAAAAAGAAGGGCTAGAAGAAAAAGGTGGAAGGACATAACATAAACAAGAAATGAAGGAAAGAAGTGACTAGAATAAAAATAATAAAAAATAAGTTGATAGAGTAGGTTTGAATAAGAAGAAGAACTAAAAAGAGAAAATGAGTCCACCAAAGAAAAAGAGAAGAGTCTAACTAAGAGAGGAAGTTGAAAGGAAGAAAAGGAGGCAAAAGGAAAAAAAAGAAACTGCTAAAAAAAAGATAATGGGAGAAATAGGAAGAAGCTACCAAAAAAGAAAATGATGAAAGCTGCCAAAATGAAGCTTTAAAAAAAAAGCTACAGAGGAGTTTTCCAAAAAGGTGGGAGCTTGCAAAGAGGTAAGAAACAAAAATGAAGATTATGGGCTACCACTAAGGGGAAAGAAAAAAGATCAAAATGAACAAACAAAAAAAAGGGAAAAAAAAGATGAAGGTAAGTCCATATGATTATATCTTATTAAATGCTTGTTTGTTGTTATTTTCTTTTATCTTGTTTATCTTGTTTAATGTGTATTTAGTGTTGTTTTGTTCATGTTTATTACCTCATTTATTTAAAGAAACCTATAGTTTTGTCATTCCTATGTTTGGTATTTAGTTTTCTATACAACCCATTAATGAAAGCTTGAAACTTTCTTTTTTACCAGTTTGCTAGTTTTTTTTTTACTACACATGAATAACAAAAATAGAGGAAGAAAAAATTATTCTTCATGAAATCGGTTATGTTGTTTTACTGCCCATGAAGCTTTAAAAACTTATGGTATGAAAATACATATTTTCTAGTTTTTTTTAAGTGACTAAAAACTTAAGGAAGTCACAAGAAACTTTTATGCTCACCATTTCCTTGCTTTTGCAGGTATCCCATTAGCTTCATAAATGTTGGTGCTTGTAGCTCTCAACATGTTTATAACCTTGTTTCATGGAAGAAAATGTTTCATACATGGTGTGGTCCAAGGTACTGTTTGTAGAAGATTTTGACTAGTAGCCTTATTCCTTTTTCCTCGAGTTAGAGATCATTAATAGTTTAGGTTGTATACTTGTCCTTTGCATGTACAACTAGGCATCACATCCTTGGTGTTCCCATGTTCTTCTAGGAGGGTTAAAAAAAATCAGAATAGAAACTAGGGGGCTTAAAAACTAAACTAAAATGTGTAATAAAATAAGCTTCCAAAACATGGATAGTAAACCGTTTAGCCTTAGGGATTGTTAGAGCTCTATTTTCTTATGTTTTTACTTTAGATGAAAGTAGAAAGTTGCAAAATGGTAGCATTGGTTTCAAGCTAGGTGATAAGGAGTCCTAGGTTATTAGAGTTATTGCTATATTCAGGAGCTGCATTATATGCTTGTTCTCCATAAGACTAGTTGTCATGCATAATTTATATGTATTATGTAAATATAGACACATCTCCTCTATATTGTTAATGCTCAATTACAATTTAAATTTCATGTTTATATATATATATATATAAATATATATCTTTTTGTGGATGGATTTTTATGCCTTTTGTAATTTTTTATGCAATCTATAATGTTATTCTTCAATTTATTTTTAGAACAATTTTTTTTTATGCTAAGATTTATGCCAATCGTAATAATAATAATAGAGATTGTCGAGGATGAAATTTTAAGGAAGTTTGAGCAGTGATTTCTTAAAATCTCTAGGTAAGGATATTTTTCTAAAAATACTACCAAAGTAATGGAGTATTTAGGAAAATATTTGATAAAAAAAAAGGAAGTTTCATTTGTCTATTTTTCTAAAATTTTGATAGATGATAATAATAATGTGTAATAACTCTTTTAGTATAAATTGTTATAATTAAAGTTTAATAATTAGAATAAAAATTAATTAAGTAAGAAAAGAAAAAGTGAATGAAATTGTCAAGGATGAGATTTTGAGGAAGTCCGAGTAGAGATTCCTTAGAAATCCCTAAGTGAGAAAATTTTTCTGAAATATCACCAAAGTATCGGGGTATATAGGAAAATTTTCAACAAAAATTTTTATTTACTTTGTTCCTTTCAAAATTTTTAGTGATAATTGGAAAATAATTAAATAAGATTAAAACATAATCCATATATGTTTTTCGTATGCATATTCTACTTGATTGTTTGCATTATACAGTTTTAAATGAAAATAAAATTTTTGATGATGAAACCTCAAGAAGTCCGAGTAGTGATTCCTGAGAATTTTCTAGGTAAAAGAGGTCTTCTAAAAATTGGCAAAGTATTGGAATATTTAAAAGTTTCTTTTCAATATGAAGGATTTCCATTTTGTCTTTATACTTAATTTGAAAGGTTTTATATATGAAAATATACATTTTTGGAAATAAATTTGTTTGTATGTAATAATATTATTACACGATTTTAAAGTAATGAGAATTTCCAATGATGGGACTTTAGAAAGTCCAAGTAGTGATTCTTAGGAATTCTCTAGGTAAGAAAAGTCTGTTAAAAATTGCAAAAGTATTGGAATATTTAGAAGTTTCTTTTCAATATGACAACATTTCATTTTATAATCATTTTCTTTAATTTGAACAATTTTTCTTAATAAATAGTGTGTTTTTAGGAAATAAATGTATTTATAGATAATTATATTATTACATGACTTATTTAAAACTAGATGAAAAATCTCTAAGGATGAGATCCTAAAGAAATCCAAGTAATGAATCTTTAGGAATCTTTAGGTAAAAAAATTTATCTAAAATACAGCCAATGTATTGGAGTAGTTAGATTAATTTTTTATAAAGATTTCTCATTCTTTTAAATGGCTTAGAAATGAGTTTATTTTATAAAAAAATTTATTTGTTTTAAAATTATAGATATCATATTTTATGTTTTTTTTTAAAAATGCTAGAAATAAATGTGAACCACCAAAGATAGGTTTTTGAGAATTTCGAGTAGCGATTTTTAAAAATTCCTTAGGTGAGATGGTTCCTTTTAAAGCTGCTAAAGTATTAGAATATTTTAGGAAATTTTCAATATAAGATTCTTATTTATTTTTCAAGCTTACTAAAAAAATACTTTTTAGGAAAATTAATTTTTAAATACCAAAATTAAGACCATTGTAGTCAATATTAAAAAATAACACATAATTAATATGTACCATTTTAAATGAGTGCTATGAGGGTGCTAATCTTTTTTCATATGTAACTAACTCTTGAACCCAAACTGTTTTTGTAGACCCAAAAATTATCTTTTTAATAAATTTTAATTAATTTATTAAGAAGATAAGTCTTAATATGTGACTAATCACACCTAGCCAAAAAAAATTGGTTGCGACTCCATTTCTTTTATTTTTGAAATTTGTCTAGAGGTCCCCAAAACCGTTACGATAGCTTAGAAGGATTAAAACACTATTTTTCTCAAAATTCATTAAGTCCTCCAATCATTTGGTAGTACTTAATTCGATATTTGAATCCTTCAATCATTAGGTAGGATTAAAAAGTTATTTTTCACAAATATTCATTATGAAATTCTCCAATACTTTGGTATAATTCATAATTCAAAACTAAAATCCTTCAATCATTTGGTAGAATTAAAATATAATTTATTATCATAAAATCTTATTATGAGATATTTTAATAATTTGGTAGAATTCATAATTTAAAAATTTTAAACTCATGAAAATCCTCTAATCGATTGGTAAGAAATCATGAATTAATTTTCAAAAAAATTATTATTATATGTTTTATACACTTTTCAAAGCATCCACAACCAAAATAAATAATACATAATAACATAAGATAAATAAAAGCAAAAAAAAAAAAGAAAAAAAATTATACCAATTATAAGACCAAATCCAAGTTGAAGTCCCAAACCAATTAAGCTTGTAATAGCCTAAAAAAATCCTAATCCAAGCTTTAATAAGGAATGGGCTTGAAATTTCTTCACATGAGCTAGAGCAAATTATTTCAATTAAGTTTGACCCAAATTGATTCACTAGGCATGGAGCTTGGGGTGGGTTCAATGAATCAGCTCCTTCTACTACCCTAAAATGGTACCGTTTCAATCATACCATAAAACCCCATTTTCAACCTTGTTCTTTAATTTTGCATATTTGCTTTCTCTCTCTATAAATTTTCTTCTTTGCCTCTCTTACTAGATGATAAGATGAACAACAACCACTGTTCTTCAAGCAACACAAAAACCAACAAAACTCCATAACCATCGCTATTGCAAGTTATTTCTTTTTGCTATCGTCCAACCTCCATTGATGTCGAAATTATACCTGAAAGCTCTTTGTAACCTTCTTGTCTCAGATTCTAACAGCTTAAATCTAAGGCTGAAGTCGTGACCTTCCACCATCAATTTGACCTTTTTCCACAATTCGATCTTTCCTAACTTTTAGTATGTTGTGGTGCTAGTCATGCTCTTTGTCTTCACTGTTTGAATCTCATAGAAGTCACACTGATCACTACCAAGTACCATAACCATGTCATTTTTATCACTAGTGTTCTCTTTTGGGTAAGCTGTCATTATTCTTATCTTACTCTTATATCCAGAAATCAATTTTATAAACCAAAGGCTTGTATTTCCCTTTTATTTCACTAACCCTAGGCTTGCAATTATGTGTATTCTTTATTGAGTTCCTTTGGGATTTTGCTTATAAAAGTATTTTGGTTTGCTATGTTTTGTATTTGTTAGTAATGACTGTGTCTGGTTACTTGCTCTATGATTGCTAGATATGTGTTGTTAATGGCTTATTAAAACTTGGACTTTTGCTCTTTAAAAATTGGTTTGCAAGGAATTAGGTTGTAGTTGGAATTGTGGTTGGGTTTGAGGTTCTACCTAGAACTAGTTTTGGATATTACTAGAAAGGTAATAGTATTCTTTTGTATGTAAAAAGACGGTGACGATAGGTAATGGTATGGAAAAGTGGTAAAGGAATTTGATGGGGGTTTGGAAATGGATATCTTGATCTTTGCTCAATTTGTCCTTTTATGTTTTCGACGTTTTTTTATGTTGCTGTGTCGATTGATGGGTTATTTATAGGGTAAGACAATAAGAGTTTCAATTGACTTAGGATTAGATTTCTTTAAAACTAAAGATTACCCCTACAACAATACTAATCACAAACTAATTCTAATGAATCTAGCATCATTACCAAGATAACATTAGCCAAATTTCAAACTTTCAAATTATCAATTTTTTTTTAATATAATCTAATAATTAAGGATAAAAACAAGATAAATAATAAAAATAAAATAAACAAGGATAAAAGAATATAGATAAATATAATAAAAAAAAATCCAAAATTCAACAATTGGATTCGAAACTAGTTTGAGCCCAACCAATTTGGGCCTTAGACTAAATAGGATGTTTACAACTACTTCTCTTTACACAGTTTCTATGAAACAAGAATTGCACAAAGACATGGGTACCTATTAAATTCAGGCCCAAATTATTCAACATTTTTTTTCTTTTTTCTTTATTTTTTTGTTATTTGTTATTTATTTATTTATTTATTTATTTTTTGCAATGGGTTCCTCAAAACTAGAGGCACACAATTTTAAAAATAAAAAGCTCCTTAACAATAGAGGCATACAACTTTAAAAATAAAAACAACACTTAAAGGTTTTAACGATCATGCCTGGTGGTCTTATAAATCATGTATGAAGAACGAGGAGATTATACTTAGAGGTTTTACAAATCTTAACTCTAAAATAGATTTAGCTTGAAAGACTTATAAATCTTACCCAAAGGACTTGGTGATTAGACCCGAAGGACTTACAAATCGAATTTTGAAAATGCTCCTTCCATATAAAGGCTTTGCAACTTTAAAATTTAAAAGATACTTGGAGTTTTTAGAAAGATCATGCATAGAGGTCTTATAGATCATGCTCGAAAGACCTGATGATTATGCTCGGAGGTTTTACAAATTGAATTTTGAAAAAGCTCCTTCCATACGAAGGCTCTATACCTTTAAAATTTAAAAAGACACCTGGAGGTTTTAAAAAGATTATGCCCGGAGGTCTTACAAATTGAATTTTGAAAAAGTTTTTTCCATAAGAAGGTTTCACAACTTTAAAATTTAAAAAAATACCCAAAGGTTTTAGAAAGATCTTACCTAAAGGTCTTATAGATCATGCTTGCAGGACTTAAAAAATCAAGCCCATAGGACTTATAAATTATGCCCGGAGGACTTTGAGACAAGTATTCGAAAGTACTTATAGGTTTTAAAAAGTTTTACTCGGAGGTTTTCAAAATTGATACTAAAACATTTTAACAAATCTACTATGAGGTAAAATCTTATTTGATTTCCATATTAAAGTTCTTTTTTTTAAATCAAACTTTATGCCTAAATCTTTTTCTCTTATCTGCAATTAATGCAACACATGGAATGAATGTGATGCATGTAATGCCTAAAATGCACGAAATGAATGCAATTCATGAAATCCATACCATATGTCCTTAATTGTGGTAACATGATTCTCGAAACCTTCTCTTCCTTCCAACTTTCCATGACATAGCCTTTGAACTAGTAACAAGTTCTTTCACAAACTAAAGCAAACATTCTCATTTTTTAAAACTATGCTTCTTGTCTATAAGTCTTTTTCACTAGCAGTCCTTTACATTTGGCCTTCTTCCTTGCCCTAGAAATATCCCATTCACCTATTTTTTGGGATGAGCATTGAGATTTAAAAGACCACTCGAACATTTCCTAAAATTTTCACTAATAGAAGTGGAAATTACCTCACACAAATATCTTCCTTAAAATGAATCAATTTTTCACATGTGATCACATCTCTTAAAAATAAGTGATTAGTACCTATAATGAACATCCCGAATCACAACGATCTTTCCAAAAAAGATATAATGATTTGACAAATCATGATTTTAGTTATCAAAAGGAACTTGGCCACTAAATGAGAAAAAGACTATCGATGTCTTTTCATTTAGGCTCACAAATGAAGATGATCTTTTAAAGTACAATCTATTTTGGCACTCTTTTAAGTTCTTGATATATGATAATTTAATAAATGCTAAGACTGGTCATGCAAGGCTCTAAGTTTTTGGAAATAAAAAAAGGTTCAGATTTAAAAATAATTCATCTAAATAAGGTTGATCAAAAGTCTTTGATGCATTAAAGTTCATTCAAAAATGCCTTTACCTAATACTTCTTGCATCAATCAATTTCATGAGCTGCATTCAAATTTTCTCTCTTGTTCTAGACTACCTTTTCGGGTTTCACCTTAGAGCCCTATTCTTCTTTCTTTTTCTTCTCTTTTTTTTTTTTGCTTTTATTTTATTTCAGCATGCTTTTAAACACTCAAAATTTCTTTAAAACCAAATCAATGATTTCCTAAGGAACACTTCCAACTTAGGTATTCACACATGATCAAAAAAGACTTTTCAAAGGACGTAACATAGGCCAGGGTTTGAGGTTTTGAAAGAAATGATAAATAGGCCCAAAATATGTGTTTAAGGGTAATTAAACCAATGATCATATCTTTCTCAAAGGACATTTTATTTTCCTTAAAATATGCCTTTACATCTCTTTCATTATTTTTTTTCTTCTTTTCCTTATTTTATTTTCCTTTCTTTTTTTTTTTTTTTTTGCATGAGTTCAAAAATTTTGGAACACAACTTATTTCAAACTTATTCTTTTAACATAAGACATTATTTCCTAGCCCCTCAACATAAAATCAAATGCCCTTGATGAGATCCCTTTTTTTGAACTTACTTTCAAATTTGGAAGATGATCCTTGGTTAGGGTTCATTCAAAAAGAAAAATCCATAAGCTCGAAAAGGGTAGCATAGAGATTTTTTTTCTTTCATGAAAAGAATTTGAAATATGGCTATTTTTCATTTCAAGTATGGATACTTCCATTGAAAAACCATTCTCAAGAGATAATTTTTTTTATTGATTTTAGATTCATTTAAATGTCTCACATGCATGATGTCACAATTATATCTTTTTTTCTTCTTTTTTCCATTTTTTTTTTTTTTGCAACTCATACTCATTATGCATTCTCTTAACTTTTTACTCAAGTGAAGCAAAACATAACAAATATTCATTTCACAACCCATTCGAATGTTCATTAGTCAAAATAGTCAAAAAAGGTTATTTGGGACATTAAGTAAGTTTGGCTTTTTTAATAAATTTACCCAAAATAAGGTCAAAAGATCATTTAGTGAAGGATTGAAAAGGAGAAGAATGTTGCACAAATCAAGATATTAAACAAAATAAGGAAATACAGATTTGTGAAGACTTGGGATTTTAGTGGTGAAATGTTTGAAATATCCTTAATATTTATTAAATCACTTGAATCTAGAAAGCTTAAGAGAGTGCTTTAAAAGATTTACAAATTAATTGACCATTTTATTACTCATAGTTCAAATAAATATCAGTAATTTTTAACATTCATCATGGTCAAGTGGTGTAAAGTTCTAAAGCTTTTGTCCTTAAAGATTCTTAAGGTTCTTAATCTCCAATTGAAAAAAAATGAAATATTCAGGGAAATGGCTCAGGATGCTCATTCTTAATAGTAATCACCAAATTCCTTGAGATTTTCGATATGCATTTGCAAGAACTCAAACAATAAAAAGAAAGAACTCAAACTCATTACAAACCAATGATTTCATGTTTGAGACATCAATGTACAAAGAAAAATCAACCTATGATAAAGCAAATTTCCATTGCTCAAAAAGCTCATAAGTCAACGTGCCACTATGGATGAGACTTTCAATCTTCTTCTTCAACTGCCTATATTTCTCAATTAAGTGCCCAACCCTATATGATAGCCATATTTACTATTTGGAGCAAAAGTCTTCACTAATGGATTTGGAATTGATTTCAAAGGTACTGGGGTGAAGTATTGGTACTTTATCAATAGAGGCAAAAGATCAAATTTTGAAATTAAGATTTTGTTAAGAATATTTCTTAATCTTTTTTAATTGTTCAAAGATCGAGCAATAGTCTAAGGATAAGGACTTGTATAAGAAACTGATTGTTGGATCAACTGGAGAAAATAAAGATTCTAAGAAAGATTGTTTATAGTAAGGTAATAAGGTTAGTACATCGAATAAGGATGGTGTGAGGTAAAGCCTACAACTTATTTCCTTTCATGAATCACAGCTTGAACATCTCCTCTTTCCATTCTCAATACATCAACTTCTTTTCTACTAGCTACGTCATTCTCTTTAAATTTTTCATTTTTATTGGTATTCTCTATTATCTCCCCATATATGATCATGTCAGTAAAATTATTGTTGCATTTCCTATCATCCTTTCATAGTATGAAGCTTTAAAAGTGTTGACAAATATAATGTAGTTTTTTTCTCAGTCGAAGGTGGTTGAACTTGAGTAGCCACATCCCTTCACTTTTGAGCATATTCTCTAAAGCTCTTAACATCTTTCTTCTCTGTGCTTCGTAAAGAAATGTGATTAGGAGCCAAGTCTATGTTATGCCTGTACTAGGTAATGAATGCTTGAGCAAGCTCCTTCTATGAGTAGATATGGGTTTTATCTAATTGGACGTACTACCTCGCAGTTGAGCTAGTAAGGTTGTCTTAGAACAAATGCATCAATAAATTTTCATCATTGGTGTAAGCGACCATTTTTCAATAGTACATAATGACATGAATTATTGGACATTTCCTACCATCATGCTTCCTAAACTTTGAAACCTTGAATTTTGGCAAAATTACAACATCTGGGACCAGGCATAGGCTAGGTACATCCATGGAGCCATAAAAATCTATCCCATCGACTACTTGTAACCTCTCATCCAACTAGTTCATTTTTTTTTTAGCTTTTGACTCTTCTAAAGTCTCAATTGCCTTTAGGTGTAGCTTTTGTTTCTTTATTGGTTCATCCAAGTTACAAACTTGAATTGGTTTGGCTATTTTTTCTATGAAGATAGGGTTAATGAAGCTTTCAAAATGCCCTTTAGTTGATACGGACAGCATCCCAAGATATCTTGTAGGGAATGTGAATTGTTGTAAAGGAATTCTTTGAATGGATTGGGCCTTAGATGCACCATAAAGAGGTTCAACAACATCCTATGATGGATCGTCTTGGCGAGTAGCTTCCTTTTCCATGGCTTTCATTTTGTTCAAGTTGTTCAAAGCTTTTATAATTTTATTTAACTCTCCATTGAGCTTTTCTTGGGCCCTCTTTATTTTTTTAAAGTGGTGTGCATTCCCTTGCTCCATTCATCTAGGTTAGGCTATAGTGTTATACTAATGATGGGTGGCTTTAACTAGATTCTTGAATGGTAGATCTATCCTTAAATCTTGTGTACCATAATTAGCATGCACATATTATTAAATGTTTATGTCAAAGTTTTCAAGATTAATTTAACTTGTTTAAAATCCTACATGCATGAATGAATGAATGTATTAAATGCTTGACACAACAAATTATGATGAATAAACACATGAATGTATGCATGGATAAATGCATATATTAACAACTTAACAATAAATAAGAGATCAAATAAAATTTCTCATAAAATTCATACAAGTGAAGCTCAAAAAATTAACTCATATGTCTCAACTAGGGTTACATTCTAATAACAGATAAACATAGCTATAGCCTAAGGTTGGCTTCTTATGTTTTCTACATAAGGTTTAGGTTCACAATATAGAGGTTTTCAAATTGTTCCTCACATCTTTATCCATTACAGACTAGTAAGATACCCCAATCATCGCCCATCATAGGCTATAAGCGAAAATGATTCAATTTGAGTTGGAGTATTTTGCTAACCCATATGGAGACATGAAATCTCATGAAAGTGTAGGTATTTTACTCCTTTTTAAGGGAGGGAGTCAAGTGTAGAGCTCGTGTTTTGCACATGCACATGAATGATAAAACATTAAAAGCTAAAAATATAAATCAAGAAAAAAATCTTTATAACACCAAACATGGTATTGCCTAAAAACAATACTATTTCTAGCATACCATAAAGCCCCCATTTTCAGCCTTGTTCTTTCATTTTTCATATTCATTTTCTCTCTATAATTTTTTTTTTTTTTGCCTTTCTCACTAGAAGATAGGATGAACAACCACCAATGTTCTTCAAGCAACCCAAAAATTGACGAAGCTTCATTGTCGTTGCTGTTGCAATTCACTGCCTTCTACCACTAACTGACCTTCTTAGCAACCAAAATTTTACTCGAAAACTCTCTATAACCTCTTCATCTTGGATTTGAAGTCAATTTTTTGCCAATTGCCTTCTAACGACCTAAATCTAAGGCTAAAGTCGTGACCTTTCACCATTATTTCAGCATCTTGTCACTGTCCAATCTTCCCCAACTTTCAATATGTTATGGTGCTAGTCATGCTCTTCGTCTTCACCATTCGAATATTTCAAAAGTCACACCGGCCACCGCTAACTACCACAACAACATCATTTTTATCATTGGTGTTCCCTTCTGGCATGGGCTATCATTATTCTTGTTTTTCTCTTGCATCTAGGAATCAATTTTATAAACCAAAGGCTTGTATTCCCTTTTGTTTCGTTGACCTTGGGCTTGAGATTGTGTGTATTCTTTGCTGAATTTCTTAAGGATTTTACTTGTGAAAAGTATTTTGGTTTGCTATGTTTTGTGTTTATTGGTAGTGATAGTGCTTTGTGATTGCTGGATATGTGTTGTTAATGGCTTATTGAAACTTGGACTTTTGCTTTCTAGAAATTGGTTTGCATGGAATTAGGTTGCAGCTGGAATTATGGTTAGATTTGAAGATTCACTTAAAACTAGTTTTGGGTATTAGTGGAAATGATTATGGTATTCTTCTATATGTAGGAGAAGGGTGACAGTAAGTAATGGTATGGAGAATTGGTAGAGGATTTTGATAGAAGTTTGGTCATTGGTAGCTTGATCTTTGCTCAATTTTTTCTTCTATGTTTTCTCTATTTGTCTATGTTTTGTTATGTCAATTGCCGGCCTATTTATAGGTAAGATCATGAGAGTTTCACCTCATTTAGGATTAAACTTCTTTAAAACTAAAAATTACCCCTAAAGTAATTCTAATACCAAACTATTTTTTATGAAGCTAGCATTTTCACTGAGCTAACATTAACTAAATTTCAAACTTCCAAATTATCAGTTTTTTTTTTTTAAGATAATCAAATAATTAAGGATAAAAACAAGATAAATAATAAAAATAAAATAAACATGGATAAATAATATAGATAAATATATTAAAATAAAAGTAAATAAAATAAAAAATCCAAAATTCAACAATTAGATTCGAAACTAACACGAGCCCGATTGATTTGGGCCTAAACTAAATAAGTATCTACAACTTCCACCCCTTGAAACACCTTCTTCCATTGTGTCGTTCACTATTGTTTTCCCACATATTTTCCCTCTTTCCTTCCTCACCCTTTCCACCAAATTTCAGGGCTCAAATCTCTTTCAAATACCCTAAATCAAAAACCCAAGAGAGATCAGCTTTTTCTATTTTATTTTTTTTACGGATCTATTGTGTTTTCTTTTATGGTTTTTGCTTGCATTCTATGGCTTCCTCTGAGAGGAATGTGGTTTTTTCTCTCTTTTTTTTATGTTTTGTGTCTTTTGGTGAGTTTCAAATGGGTCTTTTTTGGGAATTTTGGGCTATGTGTTATAATGCAATAGGGTGGAAGTTGAAAGTGACTATTCTGATTGCTGGTGATGACCACGATATAAGGAGTTTTTTTACTAGGCTGTTGGGGCCTACGATGGTGGTCTTGGATCGATTTTGGTGTTTCTGTGTATGGTGATGACAATGGGTTGTTTGGTGGTTGAATGGTGGAATGAGCTATACTCAAAGTGTACTAGTATTAAGGTGTTCAACAATGGTAAGTTGTCGAGACTGGGTTCAATCGGTAGGGTTGGTTTTGGTTTAGGTAAAAATAAAAATTTGGCAATGTTCTTAGTCCCAAAATTCCCCTCTTTTCTCTTTGTAAATTGGCTCTATTTATAAGTAGTTTTCATATTTTTTATTCATGGGATAGACTAAAAAGGTGGGAAAAGACATGGTGGGTAAGGAGTGTTGATGGCAACTAAAAATCAGCAAATGCAGGGTTAGGTGGCAAAAAGGTTGCTCAAGCTTGTAGTTTGTGCCATGCAAGGCATTTTTCTTTGGTTTCTATTGTTTTAGATTTTTTAAATAATTTTTTAGTAATAATTAAAATTTAATAAATTTGGGCTTAAAAGCTTTAGGCCTTACAAGTAGATTTTGGGCCTTGACATTAAGCTTGAAAATATGATCATAATAAAACTAAGCCCAATAAAACCCAAATAAAATGTTTAAATGAGCCTTAATTATGCCAATCAAAATCTTGAACAAAAATTGAGATTTATCCAAACAAAACTTAGTACCTACAATATCTAATTTATTTGGTTGAATTGACAAATTTGAATGAAAAATATTTTCATCATTACTTAATTAACTTTAAAATTTTTCTTTAAATTTTTAAGATAATTGTATTTTTTCATGTTTGTTGAATAATGGTCAAAGGCCAAAAGTTTGAAATGAGAAGGGCTTTAAGTGTGTTTTAGGAAGGTTTTTTGGATTTTACTCATAATAAATTATAGAACTTATACTAGTATAAAGATCATTCTCTCTCTCTCTCTCTCTCTCTCTCTCTCTCTCTCTCTCTCTCTCTCTCTCTATATATATATATATATATATACACACACAAGGAAGGGATTAATTTACACAAAAAAGTCTTACATTCTTTAACTATTTATTTTAATAGATCCAAACAATGAGATTAAATTTTAATTTTTTCACTTGTCTCACTTATCTTTTGGATTTATTGAATTCAATAGTTAAAAAAAATATGAAACCTTTTAGTTTTACGCTAGTGTAAATTAGTTCTTCCTTTACATATCTATATATATAGTAGTGGATCATGACATACCGATTTGTGGGGCCAATTAATAATATATTATATATTTTTTATTAGACTTATATATATACACGCACACACACAATATATTAATAAAAAGTAACTATTATATAAAGTTATAACATAGAAATATTAGTATGATAGTATTAAACTTTTAAGGATAACAAGAGTTTTAAATTAATGGTAGAATTATTAATTACACCATATTTCAATGAATTATATATTTTTTATTTTTTTAGAAATTTAAAATTGAAATAAAATAATTTAACTAAATCAATCATTAAACAATATTTTTTTTATCAAAATAAACAAATAAATATAATTTTAAAGGAACGGAGTTGAAATTTTGAGACTAGAACTTATTATTTTTTTCTTAATTTTCTATAAAGCATTTCCAATTTTTTTATTAAAAAATGATTTTAGGATAGTATGAGATAAGGATCTAAAGTAAAATTAAAATAAAATATTATATGTAGAGATATTGTAATAAGCTAGAAAGAAAAGGAATATTTTAATATTTAGTTGGAGATTTGGAGTCTTGCTGATAAAGTTAGAAAGTCAATTTAATTTTTGTTAACTTTACATGATTATGATTTAAAACTTGTTACAAATCTCTAACTTGATTTTAAGAATTTATAAATAACTATTTATGAATACAATAAATAGACACATAGCAATGTAATTTTAATTCCTTTTAAATTACAATATTGCATAAAATTAAAATTTAAAATCAAACAAAAATAAATTAATAATTTTAATTTAGAGAATCAACTTAAATTTATTTAATATTAATACATACATGGTAAAAAATTTTAGAAACTTTGGAGGACTAAGAAGGTCCCCTCTGGCTACAATGAGGAACCGCCATTATATATATATATATATATATATATATATATTATTACTATCAAAACATACCCTGGATTGAGTTGGTTTCCTGTTTATTGGGGAAAAAAAAAGAAAGAAAAAAGTTTGTTTCGTGTTTTTTACTTTGAAGTTTAACCGTGATACATGTGAAAGAGCAGATTCATCATTTAATTTGGATTGGCGGAATTGTTGAATATTTGATTACCTAAACTGCTGTGGTCTTTCCTGTATTTAAAAAAATAACAAAAGGTTTTGGTAACAAGTTCTTTAGGAGCACTTTTAAAAGTAATATGTAAAGTATTTTTTTAATATTTATCAATTTTTGGAGATAAATGCATTTTTCATTTAATTTCCTTAGGTCGCTTTTGCAAAATCGTAATAATTCATTTCTCATTTTAATACACCACAAAAATTCAAAAAATCCTCTCTTCTTCTAGTGTAGTTAGAGCTCTCACTTTTAAAGTGAGCACTAGAATTCCAAATGTGATCTCGGTAAATCAAAAAAGACTTAGCCCAAACTCGAGTGTAGCCTAGACTTGAAGAAAGTCGGAGTTCCAAATCATGTTTAGAGGTCCAAGCAGGAGTTCCTGATCTAATCCCAGTGATCCACCGTCCAAACATTGATCATTCCAACCATCTTCATGCTGTTAGAAGCTTTTGAGCCAACATCCAAATGGGCCCTCCTTGGTAATACCTAAACCTGTATACTCAACATCATGATGACATTATTGTACTCTACAAATCCGTATGTTTTTGTCATGTAGATGCATTGGTATATAGATCATAAAATGCATATATTATGATTGTAATGATGATAAAATCATGCCAAATACAAGTGTATTAAGTTTGTCATGATAATCAAATATGCCATATGAAAACATGATGCTGCTCAGATCTTCCTGATCATGAAGTATGCCATATAGAAAAGCATAATATATATATATATATATATATATATATATATACACACATGTTATTCTAATGAAGAATAATGCCATATTGGTATGGGGGGGTATGCTACGTTAGGAATAATTTAATTTTCTTTTATTTTGTTTATATTATCTAATATTCCATGTAGTATCTAATGTTGTCAGACCAATTATAACCTTTTAGATGCATATAAATGACGACACAAAGTTTACAAATATATGAAATACAAGGGCAAAAAGAGACGTGCTCTTTAATTTTAAATGCTAATCAAGTTGATCGATAGTGAAAACGAAAAAACAAAAAAAGTAAAATTTATCCTAGGCAAGAAACAAATCTTTGATTTTTTATTTTTTTTTATATTGTTTCCAACTCTCCAAATCAAATTCTTTGTAACAACGAGATAATTTGTAGCTTGGTTACCTACAACTGATTCTCGATTCCGGATATAAATTGAGACTCAAATTTACCATAAATGGCATTAACCATTGGTCTGGTTAAACTTTAGACTTGTAAAAGTTAGGTGATACTCGTTCCGCTTAAACCAATTTATTAAATGTTTTTTGTTTGGGTTATCCTTTAAACTTTAAAGAAAATAGTTAGAAAATAAGGCACAAAATTTCGCATACATAGAATCAAGTGGTCTTTCAATTTAAAATTGATGGAGTTTTTCTTTTTTCCTTTTTTTCTTTTTTTTTTTTTTTTTTTTTTTTGCATACACATATAGCTTTGCCAATTGAGTTGATATGTATGATACAATGCGAAGGTGGATTTGATTGATGCGGAAGTTTTGAGTTCTTAAAACTATGTACCCTTTGACAAAAGAAAAAAAAAAAAGAAGTATTATGTACCCAACCAAATATGTGACAAAACTTTTTGGGCAGAGGGGGTATTATATTTTTTTGACACTCTTAAACTAAAATAATTAAAAAACAAAAAATAATTTCATATTATTTAAAAAACAAAAAATTACTAAAAAAAAAAAAAGATGAAACCAAACTTTCAAACCTACAAGATGTTGTGAAATTCAATATAATACAAGGCTATCAAAATGTACTTTGAAGTTAATGAAGAACTTCTTTGTGAACCGGTTGTAACATTTTCTTTTTTGAGAATGGAAATAACATAAGAAGTACTACAAATGTCATTTTTTTAAGATTTGTTTTGTCCACATATCAATTATAGTATACAAAAAAAAAAAAAAGTAATCAAAATGCCATTAAGATACAAAAAAGCCTTATTTGAGATCATTTTATACTTTTGATTTCAAATCGCTAAATACTTTTTATGAGAGATGCAAGTACAGTGTTTTTATCAAGGTCTTTTTTTTTCTTTTCTTTTTTTGCAACAAACACTGACAAAAACACTCACCTTCTATTTGAGAGAAAATGAGAGAAAGAAGAGAATAATTTTTTGAATTTTTCAGACGATATAAATAAGTTCTAGTCATCTCTATTTATACAGATAAATTCCAAATGTTGTGATCCTTTGATTGAATTGTTTCAACTAAACTTTCTTTTATTAGAGAAACACCTTGCCATAAAATTACAAACGTTATTATTCATTAGAATAATCATGCATTTTATTCTAAGAGAAACCATTTTTAACTTTTCAGAAAATTACACTATTCAACTAGTGCAATCAACTTCATTTTTTAAGTAGTCGACTGTCCCTTTATATTTTTCAATTCCAAAATGATCCAAAAAACATGGTAGCTAGTTGACTTATTCCTTAGGCAATCAACTTCCCTTTTTTTCATAATGTTTCCAACACAAGAGTAGTCGATTCCATACTACTAACAGTCAACTGCTTTGGTCAAATTCTGAAACAGAAGACTTTCCCATCAATATATAACAATCGATTGCGACTACGTTAAACAGTCGAATGACTTATTTTTAACCATAGCAATTGATTACCTTAAGATTAGCAGTCGATTACACCATAGCATTTTTTGCTCAAAATCGTACAAAAACTTTCGTGCATTTTTAAAATGCATGGTAGTCGACTCTTTAGTCATGGCAGTCGACTACCTTTATGGCTACTACATGACAATCGGATCATTTTTCATGATAGTCAACTGCTCTATAAGAAGTCTTCTTCCTTTGATTTTTTATACTTAGAATCAATCTTTCTTGACCAAAAAACTTTACTTAAGCTAACTCAAAAGCTTAACTTAGCATCTTGATTATTTTAATAAATAATCATTCATATTTTGAAAATTATTCTAACACAAGAGAGGTAATATACATTCAGAGATAGGACATGAGAGTGTGTTATTGTAAGATAAATTCACAGAAGATATACACAAATATAATCATATATATTTACATTTTAAGTGGAAGCGGAAGCAAAAATCTAGCTTGAATTACTGGTCATTGAACAAAATCACAATATGAAAATTGTTCATAACTACAGCATAAGTCCATCAAACTAAATGCAAGAATTCCTCATTGAAAGTTGTACATCGCCAACCCTATTGCTTTCTCTCATTTCTTTAATTTCCTTTTGTTTTTGTTGTTTTTCCAGAAACTTCCTTTCTAATGGCTGAATGCCATTTTTATTATACGGAAATGGGATGGGAAGCAAATAAAACTTAACTACCCAAGGTAGTTTCTTTTCTTTTTTTTTCACCAAAACTGCTTTTCAGCAGTTTACTCTTCATGGGTTGTAACCAACCATTTTGGGCAATTATGTCTTCATCTCCCACTCACAAAGAATAGCTACCAAACTCTCATGATCTCGAAAACTTTTTCTCTATTCTTTGCTTTAGTTTCATACAAGAAAATAAGCCGTGCAACTAGCATACTTTGAGAGTTTAGTTGCCATAAAACTATCAAGTGCATATAGCAGCTCATAGTCGACATCAAATATTGTCCAAAACAACATGATTGACCCAGGGTTCATTTTTGAACATGGGCTGAAGCCATTTAGGAGGACCATTTACGACCCATAAAGAGCTCACAAATTTGCCTATTCAAAAATTCAAAGTCAACTCGGATCAAATCCGATCAAACAAAATCAAAGTTGCACAAAACTTGAACAAAATGGATAGAGTCCGAGTCAATTCTAAAAATTCAAAACCTAATTGAAATCAATGTGGTTTAAAATTAAATTCAAGATTTTTTGAAATACAAAAATTTTCATTATACCTCGAGAAAGGCAAAATTATCAAAATACCCTTATAAAGGGTATTTTTGTAATTTGACCTTCTTGAGCTCAGATTTTTGTGAAACTTTTCATATCTCAATTTTATAACATTTCATGATTTTTGGTGCATTTAAAATCACAGCAATCCTTCGAGAATGTGAAATTACTAAAATACCCTTATAAGGATATTTTCGTAATTTGGCCTTCTCGAGCTTGGATTTTTGTGTAACTTTCCAAATCTCAAATTCATAATATTTCATGATTTTGGTGCATCTAAAATCATAGTAGTACCTCAGAAAGTGTGAAATTACCAAAATATACTTATAAGAGTATTTTCATAATTTGACTTTCTCGAGCTCGAATTTATACGAAACTTTTCAAATCTCAATTTCATAATATTTTATGATTGTTGGTGCTTCCTGAAAATGAGCATGGGAACAATGATTTCTAAGAAAATGGCTTACATACCAAAAACTTTGTACTATGGTCAAAATGTTCTTTTTCATGGGTTTGGAGAGCATAAAAATTTAACCTTTGCAGCGATTAATATAGGCCATTGGATCTTTTATTGACTTTTGATCTAATGGCCAAAGGTGGCTCTTTGAAAAGAAGAAAAAGAGAAACTTTGACCCTTGGATGAGATTTCATCCAAGGGTCCTTATTAATCAAGATCAAGATCTTTTTTTTAGGAGGGTCTACCGAATAAGAAAAGGGCTAGAAGGTGTTGAAAGTTAAAAGGAGAGGCTAGCCGAATAAAAAAAAGGAGAAGAAAGGCTTCTGGTTAAAAAAAAAAAAAAGAGCTAAACACAAAAGAATAAAAAAGGGAGAAAAGCTAAAAAACTAAGAAGGATTTTTAAGAGAAAAAGTTTTGGAAAGGTAAGAGCTTTTCATAAAACAAAAGGAGAGAAACCAACTTCCAAAAAGGTTCAAAAACAAAGGGTAAGTAATCTATAAGCACAATCATGTAGAGTATATGTTGACCATGTTATTTCATTAGTTGTTACACATATATTGCTTCATTTTTTCTTCTCCTGTAGGTTTTTTTTTTTTTGTATAGAAGCATAAAGGTTTAGTCTTTTTAGATTTTTTGGTTTCTTTTTTTGCATATAAATTATAATATGCACAAGTTTTTTCTAGCTTGTTTGCTTCACATGAGAGCTATTGGGGTTATGGTTAGTTGAACATGTGTGTAGGAGCTTGAAACTACATTCACATTAATTGTATGTTTTTCTGCACATGGATTATTCATGGAAGAACTTAAAGCATTACATTTAAAAAAGAAAAAAGAAAAAAGGGAATAAATATACATGGAAAGCCAAGATGTGGGGCTTTATTACCTTGGCCTTGTTTTCAATTGCATTGCATAACTAGCAAGAAAGAGTGGCTACCTTTTGATGTTAAAAAAAAAAATTATAAACATTCATGAAAGCCCAAAACGTGGGAACCATGGATAAAGCTATTAGAGTTTATGTTTTTTTTTTCTTGACATGAATAGTAAAATAGAAAGAATACTAGTTTAGAAAATCACTTTAATTGCAATATTGTGGTACATTAAAGTTTATAAAAATATAAAACTTAAAGTTTGTTTTCAATAAAGTTTATTTTTTATGTGTATTTGATTTTAATTATACTAATGCAATTTGTTTATGATTGTTTAAATTTGATTGCAAGCTTGATTTATGCATTGTTGATTTCTTTATTGTTTGGATTTTCATAGTTGGTTTAATTTAATCTTTCATACTTAAATCTATGTTTGACATATTTTATTTATAATAATAATGATGATGATGATAATTTAAAGAAAGAAGAAATATATGTGAAATATATGAGAACGTAAAAATTCTTTTTATTGTTATAAAGGAATGAACTTGCTTCGAAAGTCTGCCTAGATGTTTGAGACTTTTAGGGAGGTTCGTAAATTCTTAAAATTTGACCTAAACCTAACTAAAACCCCATACTCATTTTTTAAAGATTTACATGAAAACCTTTTATGAAATAATCTGTTCCCGAATGTCACCTAGATGTTAGGGTATTTAGGAAATTTTATTTTATTAAGAATTTTCATACATTTTTACAGCTCAAAATAATTTTGTTAAATTAACAAGTGTAAAATAATAATAAGAATAATAGGATGGGATTTTAAATATAGAAATTTGCATCAAAACTCTACCTAAATATTAGACAGTCCAGGTAGTCTCTTTATATTTGAAAATCTGATTCTTAAATTCGTATTAATCATTATTTGCATTTGTTTCACTTTTAAATTAATATTTTCATTTATAATGCACATATAATATGTTTTTACTCTAGTTGTGGATGTTTAATATTAATTATATTATAATTCATTTTTTTACTATAAAAAAAGTTTTCTCAAAATTTTTAGTTTTGAATAAATAATATTAAAATAGCATTCAGTGAAATATAATTGATTAATACTCTGCCTAGATCTTGGAGAGTCATCATTAATTATCATTTAGAAAGAATCTTATTTTATTATTTTTAGAAGGAATATTATGATAAATCTTAAATGAAAAGATTATCTTCGAATTCTACTTTTATGTCAGAGACCAAAGACTTTAAAAGTTTTTCTTTAATTTGAAGATTTTCTTAATATTCCTAATTAAAGGATTTTTTTTAAACTAATTTTATTTCTTACAAAGAAAGGGAATTATAATTAAATTTCATACAGAAAACCATTATTATCCAAAATTGCAAATAGCGCATAATTAATTGGTACCTATTTATGGGCGTTGTAGGGGTGTTAATCATTCCTGACACATAACCAATTTTTTAACTTGATCTTGTTTTTGTAGACCAAAATCATCTTTTTAATAAAGTTTTAAACCCGTTTTATTGTTTTACTAAAAAGATAAAATTTTAAGGTGGGCAATCACACCCTAAAAAAGATAGTAGCGACTTCCATGTTTTTCAATAGTTTTTTAAATTCTTACATCTAGTGATTGAGTCTCTGGACCGATACGTTATGACACTCATAATCACATGCAATCACTTATATGTTATTAAGTATATGTAGTAACTCTCAAGTATAAGTAGAGTAAGTATGCAACACCTAGACCCACTCAATCACATTTTAAGTTTCTCATGATCTCTTTTTTATCATATTACATGATATACTTGTGTATTCATAATTATGTTCGATATTTTAAACATAATTGGTCAACTTGTGAATACAACCAAATGTGATGCCAGAATGATCTTTTCTTCTTCTAGAATTTCACCATTTCAATTCAACTACTATTTAGATATGTTTCATTAGATCAAATCATCCATGACCATTGGCAACAATCCAATATAGCTAACATTAAACTAAAACTTTAAGAAATAGTCAAAGGTCATTGAGGGTACTAATTATGATATCCTTTAATCTTAAAGGTCTCACACAATAAAAAGTAAACTTAATCCCTTATCAAGGTTATTTCATTTTAATCGAGTGACCTCATCTTGATCCCTTATCAAGGTGATTCCATTTTAAGCTTGGGTTCTCAATCCATAACTTAAAACTAATCACATCTCCATGGTACCAAACCATTGAAGCGATTGCTTGTGTAAGAAGACCAATCATCTGTTTGACATACTTTTCAAATCATATCGTATATGTACATATACATATATAAGTGTACATGCATCTTAAAATAAAGCACTAAACTTTAATGGCATTAATTGTATTTAATATAAGTTAACTCAAATAAGAAAATATCATACATTGTTCATATAGAACTATTCAATTAGTACATGTGCTTAAACATCTACACAATCCTAAAGATCTTATGTGGCTATTAAACACATCTCTAGGTTGGGCTTAGTAAATGAATCCACAATTATCTTATGTGTAGAAATGTATTGCATGTTAACTTTCTTTTGTGCAATCATATTTCTCATGTAATTATACTTGGTATCTATATGTTTGGTCTTATAATGATATTTAGGATCCTTTGCAAATGGGATTGTAGCTTGACTATCGTAATTCACCAACACTGAGTTGGACTCATCCTTTTCGAATCCCAAATTATTTAAAAATCTCTTAAGTTAAATAGTCTTTTGTACTACCGCTAAAAATGCTACAAATTCTGGTTGGATAGTACTATACAAGTCTATTTCTTACTACTCCACAAAATAGCCCTACTATTTAACAAGAAAACGTAGCCAGAGGTAGATTTTTTTTTATCTAAATCTCCTTCCTAAACGACATTCGTATAGCCAACCAAATGCATATCACTTCCTTGATAGCACAACAAGTAATCCACAATGCCTTTTAAATATCTCAATATCCTTGTAATAGATTTCCAATGGGGTTGACTTGAATTGGATTCATATTTGCTTACCATGCCCATGGTATAATAGATGTTTGGCCTTGTGTACATTGTCATAACAATTTTGGGGACCGTTAGACAAATTTGAAAATAAAAATGAGTCACAACCAATTTTTTTTGCTAGGTGTGATTGGTCATCTATTAAAACTTACCTTCTTAATAAAATCTTAAAATTAATTAAAAATTTATAAAAAAAAAATAATTTTTAGGTCTATGAAGATAGTTTGGATTTAAGAATCAATTACAAATAAAGAATATTCACACCCTCATAGCGTTGGTTTAAAACAGAACCAATTAATTATGTGTTATCCTTTAATTATGACTAAAACGATCTTAATTTTGATATTTAAAATTTAATTTTCATAATTTTTTATTAAAAAAACATATTTATTATTTTTTATTATTTTTTCTATTTTTTGAAAAATAAATAAAAAGTTTTAATATTGAGAAATTCTCAAAAATATTCCAATACTTTAACAATATTAAAAGGAACCTTCTCACTTAAGGATCTCTTAAGAATCTCTACTTAAAATTCTCAAAAATCTTATCTTTAGTAGTTCATATTTATCATCAAAATTTATATTTATCATGCATATAGTAAAATATGGTTTTTATAATTTAATCCAAATAATATTTTTTAACTATTCATTTTTATTTTATTTAAAAAAAAATTTATAAAAGAATTATTTTAAATGTTTTAAGACATTGACGACATTTTAGATAAATTTTTTCACCTAAAGATTTCTAAAGAATCATTACTCGAACTACTTTAGGATTTCATCCTCGAAGAATTTTTTATTTACTTTTATAAAAATTATTAATATTTAAAAGTCATATAATAATATAATTATCTACAAATAAATTTATTTTTTAAAAAACATAATCTTATAAGTATTTATATATTTATATATTTTATCTTTTTAAGAAAATTGTTCAAATTAAAGAAAATAAAAGTCTTTGTATTGAAAAAAGTTTCTCCAATACTTTGGTAATTTTAAAAATCTTTTCTCACGTAGAAAATTATCAAGAATCACTACTCAAACTTCTCAGAGTCCCATCATCAAAGATTTAATTAATGTTATTATTAATTTTTTAATACTTTTTTATTTATTATATTTATTACTTTTTAAGTATTGTTTACTATAAAAGATATTCATGCATAATAGACACTTTTGTTATTATTCAAAATTTTTCATTTTTTTATTTTTCTTTTTATTATTTGATCTTTATAGTAATAATAATAATAATTTAAAAAATAAAACCTTCAATGAAAAACCTATCATTTTTCACATATTTTTTATTTATGCATTTCATAATCCAACTTATACAAGTAATAATATAATTAAATGAAATTGCAAGATAAATAAATTAAAAAGAAGGTACTAGAAATGAAGCTTTTGGCCCACAAAGCAAAACCAACGCTGAAAGAAAGCTTTTAATCTGAATGCGTTGTAGGTTAGGCTCTATCTAGATCAGGCAAAGGTTTTGTATCGAGTCTAAGTTGGGTCGCAAGCCGAATCTTGCCCACAGGTTTGGTTGATGCACCTGGTTCTTTCTTTTTCTTTTTAGCTATAAAACCTTAATTTTTTAAAATTTTAATTTCATTTCACACATTTCTCAAAAACAAATTTTTTCTCTTCAAAAATCAGAACCAGCCACTCCCAGATTCTGGTCATTGGCCATCATACCAATTACCGACCGTCGCTACTAGTCGCTGTTACTAGCATTCCCTTTCAACCTAAATCTTTACCATTAGTCCTCATTGATGTGTTGTTCACTGATCTAAACTCAAATTCCCATAAAAATGTCTCTAAACCATTAGATTTGAGGTTGAAACCCAAATTTTCAAGCTACCAAAACCACTTTTGTCGTCATCTAATTTCACCCACTTTTAATATATTGTTATTCTTTTCATTAAAGTTTTTGATTTTCCCAAAATCTCGCCAAACCTGGAACCCAAGTTTTTTTTTTTGGGACGAATCTAACTATTTTTTTTACAGGGTGGCTTTGGCACTGGTGGTTCCTCCCTCAATGGAGGATTGTGATTTTTTTTAATTTTGATTTTGGCTGGTTTAGGTTTTCTAAAAGAGGTGAAAGGAAAATTTTTTATTTTTTGTGTATCGTGTTTGAACAAAAAAGGCTATGGATTTTGGTTATGGGTGGACGGGTGAAGGGTGTGGTGTGGGCAAGACTAGGGTTGTTTTAAGGCTATGAAGTAAAGCTGGTGAAAGGCCAGGTCATTTAGAAAATGGATGGTTTTTGACGGGTTTGGTTACTTAGTGCGGTTAAGGCTTTGTGAATAGTAGGTTTTTATTGGTGCTTGGTGTTGCTATATATGGATTTGAAAAGGGGTTGGCCTGGCAAAATCGAGGCCATTTGAAGAGTAGTTTTGGGTAGGTACTGGTGAGGCTTAAGTCAATGGTAGGTTCTAGTTAGGTGTTAACTAGATGTGTGCTCTGGTGTTGCGTAGGTATGGTATTAGGGTAGGGGCTAACTTGATGCAAGCAAAGGTGCAGGGATTTAGCTCTGTTCTGGGCTTGTGAAGGCTATGCTCCGGGATGAAGAGATACAGGTATGGAAAGACCATGTTGAGGGCTCTAAAAATGGTAAGGTGCTTGGGTGGAGTTGGGGCAGTGGCTGAATAGAGTCATGGAGTAGCTGTTGGGGCTATAGAGTTAGGCTTTAGAAAGTTTGTGTTGTGCAAAGACTAGGCAGTTTGGGGAAGGCTAGTGCTTGGTGTTATGTGGGCATGAAGTAGCTACTAGGGCTATGAAGCTGGCCAAATAAGGTTTAGGAATTTTAAGGGTGGATATGGGTACTTGCCTCTTTGTGCCTCCATTCTTCTTTGGCTTTTATCGGATACCTTATAACAACCATCCAAAATTTTTAGTATGCAGAGTAGTGGAGCATGGCATTGGCCAATTTGGCTTGTTGTAGTCTTGCAACACTGATGGTAATGAAGTGTAGTAGTGGTTGCTAGCAAAGGGCAAGGTAGTTTTATTGTCTTTTGCCCTTTTTTTGTAATTTATTTCTTTTTTGTAATTTAATTTTAATTGATAATTAAAGTTTCTCACTTAGAGATTCTTAAAGAATCACTACTTAGATTTCTATAGGATCTCATCATCAAAGAATTTTTCGTTTACTTTTATAAAAATTATTAATATTTTTATATTTTTCTATTTTTATCTTTTTAAGAAAATTATTCAAATTAAAGAAAATAAAAATCTTTGTATTGAAAAAGTTTCTAAATATTCTAATATTTTGGTAATTTTTAGAAATCTTTTTTCACCTAGAGAATTATTAAGAATTACTACTTGAACTTCCCATAGTCCCATCATTGAAGATTTAATTAATTTTATTACTATTTTTTATACTTTTTATTTATTATATCTATTATTTTTAAGTATTGATTACTATAAAATATATTCATGCATAATAGACATACTATTATTATTCAAAATTTTTCATTTTTTTATTTATCATTTTATTATTTGATCTTTATGGTATTAATAATAATTAAAAAAAACCATCAATGAAAAACATATATAATTTTTCACATAGTTGTTTATTTATGCATTTCATAATCCAATGTTTACAAACACTAATATAATTAAATGTAATTGTAAGATAAATAAATTAAAAAGAATGTACAAAAAAAAAATGAAGCTTTTGCGTTGGCCCACAAAGCAATACCAATATTGAAAGGAAGCCCTTAATTTGAATGGGTTGTAGGTTGTTCTATCTGGATAAGGCAAAGGGTTTGAGAGCGAGTTTAGGTCGGTTGCGAGCCAGATTTTGGCCATGGGTTAGATTGACTGTAGATACTAAATTTGTTCTAATTTTAATATGTCCAGTATATTAGGTTCTCAGGCTGAGGCCTAATTTCAATTCAACTGGACTTAAGACCTTATTTTAATTCAATCAGGCTTGAGGCTCGATTTCATTGTTTAGGCGCAAAGCTTGCTTTTTTTAATTTCTTTTTTAACATTAATATTAATTTATCAATTTTACACAAAAAAAAAATAATAAGTAGACAAATATAAAAAATGAAAAAACAAAGAAAAAAAAAACAAAAAGGTTGGTGATAGTGGGTGTCGTACACGGTGCCATTGCCACCCCCTATTCGTCCCTGTTCACCACCCACACCTTATGCTCTTAGCCATCATGCCCTACTACTATTGGACCAGATATAAGAAATAAAAAGGGTAAGGGGCTCATGCTTGACAGCACCCCCTCTACCAAGCCCTATGCCACTCACTCAGGCACAGGGCATCGCCGGAGCTCTATAAATAGAGCTCCTAGCTGACCCAAAAAAAAATGAGGAGACCTTACAAAAAAAAAAGCTTTCTATAAAAAAAAACCAAGAAAAAAAAACAACAAACAACAAACAACAGACTCAGTCCCCTGGGAATGGGGAACCCAGTGCTAAAAATCCTTGCAAAAAAAAAATCAGATTTAAAAAGTAAGAAAAAATAAAAAGAGGTTTGGCCGAAAGTTAAAAAGCAAATCTAGGAAATTAGAAACTCTTTTTGGTGAAAGGAAGGTCATACATGTGTTCAGGGGGTTAAAAGGATTTTATGGGTGAGTTTTGGGATTTTTCGACAATTGATACGACATCAGAGTTCACCGGTGACAAGGAACACAGCGGTTGTCATGGTGGACGGCCATCGACCCCTGACTTGTTTGAAAAAAAATGGGGAGAGCTATTTTTCAGAAGAAAGGAGAAAATGTGCTGACAATTTTTTTCGACTTTTATATAGAAGTCTAGCCCCAAAATGACGTTGCTCCATTTAAAAGCCAAAAACGACGCCATTTTAAGCCAGGATCTGTGTGTCAACCCAAAACTTGACTCGGGGTTCATGTACCTGACTTGGAGACCCATTTTCTTTTTTACCTCTAACTGATCTAGCTGAATCGGCCAAGACTAAACCAAACCGTTAAACAACCAAACCAACCAAATCAGACCGAGCCATTGAACTGATCGGACTCGCTTTGATCGAACCGTTAATCGATATGTTCAGGTAAAATTCTTTTTAAATTTTTTATATATTATTTTTATAATATTTATGCATATCAAAATATTTATATTTGCTAGAATAAAATTTTTGTTGTAATAAATAATTAATCATAATAAAAATGAAGAATGAAATATATAGTAAAAATTTATGATAATTTTGTTAATTTTAAAATAAACCTTATGAAATAATAATAATAACAAAATAATAAAAAATATGAGAAAAGGAAATTTTTTCTGATGATGAGATTCGTAGGTACTTTGAATAGTGATATTTACGAAATCTCTAGGTGAAAAAAATTTTTTAAAAATATTACCAATGTATTGAAGTATTTATAAAAAATTTTCAATACAATAAAAAAAATTTTTTCTTTGCTATAAAATAGATAATTAATAATAAAGAATGAGGAAAGAGGAAATATTATCCAATGATAGGATTCTAAAAGTATTCCGAGTAATGATGCTTTACGAAATCCCTAGGCGAGAAGATTTTTTTAAAATATTACCAATGTATTATAATATTTATACAAAATCTTCAATATAATAAAATTTTCTCTTTTCTTCAATAAAACAATAATAATAAAAATTAATAAATATCAATAAAATTTCTAAAAAATTATAATAAAATATGTGCATCAACATGTTAGCATTTGCATTGCCTGCATGATATAGTTTTTTTACGAAAGATAAATTTGAGCTTCCAAGGATGAGATCTAAGGTATTCCGAGAAATGATGCTTAAGAAATCTTTAGGTAAGAAAGAGTTCTTTTAATGTTATCAATGTGCTAGAACATTTTAAGAATTATTTTGATAAAAGGGTTCTAATTTATTTTTCTCAAATAAAATTTGAGTATTAAAAAATAGAATAAAATAAAATAAATAATTTTTAATAAATAAAAAATCAAGAAAATTATTTTGCAAACACAAAAAATAAGATTATTTTTTATCAAAATTAATAGATAACACATAGTTAATTGGTACTATTTTAAATGGGCACTATGAAGGTACTAATCATTCCTCATACGTAATCGATTGCTAGACCAAGACTGTTTCATAAACCATAAAATCATCTTTTTAATTAATTTTAAAATCTCATTAAAAGGATAGATTTTAATAGGTAGCCAATCGCACCTAGCCAACAAAGATTGGTGGCAACTTCATTTTTATTTTTATTTCCAAATTAGTCGGGTGACCCCAAAACTGTTACAATAGCTTGGTGACTCCACTGGGGACGCCATTTGTTTCGAGAGTCAGGCCAAAATTAACTACGTGTTATCCTCGAATTTTGATTTAAACAGTCTTAATCGGTATTTAATTTTTAATTCCTAGATTCTTTTTACTTTTAATAAAAAAAAAAGCCAAACAAATCCAAAACAAACCAAAAAATGAAAAGAAAAAATTTTCATATGCATTTCTTTTATTGTCTTTTTTCGTATGTATTATTCTCAATAAATTAGGAAACATATGCACACATAATGACATGATGCATCTTATGCATGAACTCTATACCTGGGCTCTGTCCCTTATAAGAGGAAGCAAAGTACCTATGCCCTCGTGAGGTGATAACCTCCGCAATGGCAAATGAAATACTTCCATTCCATTTAAACATTTTCCATTCGTAGCCTATAATGGGTGAGGATTAGGGTGACTTACTAGTCCAGTGTGGATGACAGTAATGAATGATTTAAGAACCTTTAGATGTATGTCAACCCAAACTCAGCATGTAATAAGCCTAGGAAGCTAACCTTAGGTAGAGCCCCATCCATCTTCTTATAGAAAATACCTAAGTCCAAAACGTATAAAAATAAAAGTTATGTGTAATACAAAGCAAAACAAAATAAAAAAAATCTCAAAACTCAAAAAAATGTTATTTTAATCTCAAACCACATCCCTACATTAACTCAATTTTGTTTTGTTTTCTTTTTTTTTTTTTACATTAATCATATCATACAGTTTTGTATTAAGATATTTGCACTAAGACATCTTTCTCCTGAGAAGTCTTAACGGATTCCATAAAACTACAAATTTGCTCATCCTCAATCAATGTCCCATGTGAGCTGTATAATGAAGTGTATATTTGGTCAAAAGAAGCCTAACAAAAGAATGAAGATTGCTTGCCTATCGGTTATGTGTATGAGTTACCCGAGAAGGTGCATTTGGATCTCACACATAATGATTTAGAAAGCTTAGCCACTATTTAGGGTCGGTTAAATGAAAAAAAAAAAAGAAAGTTTTTACAAGAAGCAGGGGTAGATTGTATCTCTCATTTCAGTAGTGATTGATGAATAGTTGATCTGGGTAGCTATACAATTTTGGGATCCATTATATAGATGCTTCATTTTTAATCAGAAAGATTTGGTGACAACTATTAAAGAATATTCGATTTTGTTTAGGATAGAACTACAGTTTCCATATAAAGTATTTACCCGAAAGTCGAAATCAGGTAATCTCAAAAAGTTAACCAAGCTTACGAGGGTTAAAGTGGAAATCATAGATTCTTTCGTAAAGCCTAAAGGTGAGCATCTCGATATCTATTGGACTTTCTCTGAAATTTCATTCAAGGGCATTTAAATGATGATCAAGACATGGCTATGTTTGCTTTAGCATTGTATGGCATAGTAATCTTCTCGAAGACTTTAAGTTACATTGAGGTAATTGTGGTAGATTTTTTCAAGAAAATTGAAACCCAAGCAATTAATCTTACACTAGCAGTCTTAGTAAAAACCATTCGATTATTGAATTTCTGTTAACAAAATGGAAATGAACGGTTTATAGGATGTACTCTACTATTGTATGTATAGGTTAAAAGTCATTTTAAGTGTGGAAAGAGTGCATTCTTAAAGTCGTATCTTTGAAATAATGCACCAATTGAAAAGTTTTACAAAAGTCAATGAAAGACATTGAAGACCAAGGAAGAATGGGTTCTATTCTTATAAAGGCTTACCAAAGATGAAATTGAATGGATGGTGCCTTGAATGCCTTGGGTCCCCTTATTGTATCATGGAGGAAACGATTCATGGATACCACTAATAAGGCTATGGGGTGTTGTAAGTTATGCGCTGTTAATGGTGCTTAGGCAATTTGGTGCAAAGTAGTTTGTTCTTACCATTCATGGCTTGGTCCAAGTAAAATTAATTTATAGGGAATCAAATCAATTAAGAACCTCAGAATAATTGATCCAAGCATGGAAGAAAACATGAAGAATGAGATTAGGGCATCTCATCGACAAAGTCACACTTGATTATCAAATTTGGAAAACAAAGCAGCTTAGAGACATAATACTCCCTCCCGATGACAACCCACATCAATTGATTAATCCTTCAAAAGAAGTGCAATTATCAGAAGTTAAGCTTATCAAAAAAGAATTAAAAGCTAAAAAAAAAAAATAAAAAGAGAAAATCTAAGACTTCGTGAGAATGTGAGAATTAAAATATGAGGCAGAGATACAATAGAGCAAATTGGAGAAAGTCATAAAATAATAGGATGTAGCCAACAATTATTTGAAAGATCTGCATCAAGAAAACAAGAAACTGTGAGTTCAATTCAAAACTAAAAAGTCACCAAGTCTTACCTTAGTCGGTAACATGAAATGGATGAGTTTCGAGAGGAAATGAACCAACGGAAAGGCAAAGTTCAAGAAAAGTAAGAGGAGGCCACCATAATTTCTCAAAAAGACCACAAGAGCCATATTTTAGCAATAATAGATGAGTGGCATAAAAGGGAAAAAGATTGGATCTTCACATGTGATTCAAAAAGGGATGCTCACATGAAATGAAAAGTAGAAAGCTTAGGGAGGCAACAGTACATAGAGCACCTGACTAATCAAGTTTACAAGGCAGTGAAGAAAGCATGAGAGATAGTTGTAAAGGTAGAAGCATTAATAAAAGAAGTCAATCCCATATGAGAATATGGACAACACCTAGTGAACTTTTTGGATGAGGCAAATGATCATTATGAATAAGTCAAATGCTTTTATGGATATAATTCTAGGATGATAAATCTCATGTAATAAAAATTGTATAGAATCAATAAAAATTTCTAGTGTTGAAATTTGTCCAAAAGTAAATATTTCTCACTTATATTCATGCATCATGTGCACCATTTTTATTTTTTTTCAAAAAATAAAAATAAAAAATAAAATTTTTGACACATGACATTCTGATTTTTTTAAAAAAATTATGATAATAAAGGTTCAAGAATAGCTCACTTGCCAAAAATTTTAACTCAACTTACTCGTCATTCATACAATACCAAGGCTCAAACAAGAATCATGGAACAAGAACAGGCCAATCGATTTGAGAAAATTAAGAAAGCTCAAAAAGAACTAAGAGGGGATCTTAATATAATAATGGATATGCTCAAAAAACTTAATAAGAGAAAAGCAATTAAAGGAAATCCCAGCTTTCAAGAGCAATCGCTAGACATCGTGGATCTTGTTTACCCTCCAAGGTTTGAGGCACGACTAATCCAACCTTCTCAAGGAACCAGAGTGTAAATTCTTACTGTCGATGGATATTCCAATCCTTATCTAAGAATGACATCCACACCTACTCCAAGATAATTCCAAAATTTTATTAATCCTATTATGATGGAAAAACCACCTGAGCCAATCTTGGTTTCTGATTTGGATGATCCCAAGGAGAGAGAAAAATAAGGAATAAAGACACTCGAGAAAGTAGAAGATACCAGTGCCCAACAAAAAATGAAATTATTATAAGAAAGACTTAAAGCTACAGAAAGAATGAACTTTTGTGGCTCTACGGCTGTAGTTGAGCTTTGTTTGGTCCCAGTTGTGGCATTCTACCTAAATTCAAGGTCCTTGAATTTGAAAAATATAATGGCACAAAATGCCTAATGACCTATATCACCATATATTGTCATAAGATGGCTACATATACTCATGATGAGAAGCTATTAATGCACGTATTTTAGGATAGCCTTATGCCTTTTGCAACCAGATGGTATGTTCAACTAGACATTACTCATATTCATTCCTGGCAAAGGCTCACAAGGGCATTCCTTACATAATATCAACATGTCATAAATCTAGTTTTAGATCGTCTATCTCTACAAAGTATGGAGAAAAAAGTAAGAAAAAGCATTAAAGAGTATGCATTAAGATGTGAAGATATGATCATGCAAGTACAACCTTCTTTCACTGAGAAAAAAAGAACTATCTTGTTTATGAATACCCTAAAAGCATCTTACTATGAAAGGTTGATAGGTAATGCAATCAAGAACTTTATAGATATGTTGATATCGGGTGAGATTATTGAAAATGCTATAAAAAATGGCAAGCTCGATGCAGGAGAAACAAATAGCACAAAGAGATGTGCAGCATCAAAAAAAAAATGAAACCCAAGCTGTGAACTACGTGGGGCAACAGTTTAGAGGTTTCACTCCATACCCCACTCTAATGTATCAAACCCATTAGCCTCTTATAAATAATGTTACCTCTGTCCCTCATCAATATCAGCCATACCAACCACTATAATCACTAGCTTATCCATTTTAGTTTCAGTCATCTTTTCAGACACCCACCTATTTTTACAATTGTCCTGCTGCATCTATAAGACCAAAATGGAGACCTAGTCTAAATAGTGATTCGAAAGCTTTAAGAAATACAAAAAAACCCACTTTTAACCCTATTTCCATGATATACACGGATTTATACCCTTGGCTTATCAAGGAACATTTAGTAGCCCCTATTATTGTTGAGCCTTTAAAACCTCTATTTCCTAAATGATATGATCCTAATGCATATTGTGATTATCATTATGGAAACACAAGTCATTCTACTGAGAACTGTACTACCTTAAAACGTAAAATGTAAGGATTAACCAATAAAGGCGTGTGAAATTTTGAAACCAGCCAACGAAAAATTTCAAATGTTAATAAAAACCCTCTATCGAACAAAACTAAACCATCAATAAATGTTTTGATTAATGGGCAAGCAAGCTATGTAAAGAGAAGGATAGAAGAAGTCAAAACTCTGATGGCTAAGATGTTTGAAGCCTTAGTTAAAGCTAACATGTTAAAATCAATAAAACTTCAAAATCACTCCAGAATAGTTAATTTAATTGAGAGATACGACTATCACAAAGGTGCTTTGTGACACTCTATCGAGAGTTGTAACCAATTTTGTTAAGAAGTACAAAAGATGATGGATATGGGTCAAATATAGTTTTATGAAAAAGAAAAGATTTGGTGAAAGCTAAAATGTTTACCATTGATTTAAAGAACAAGTTTATGCATAGATCAGTAACTATCTACTATGATGAAAAGCTAACCCCGAGGCCAAAAAGGCCCATTTCTCGACCAGTAGTGACAATTAAAGTTCTTAACCCTTATTCATACTAGAATGACAAAGTAATACCATAAAAGTATGATTGTGATGTTGTAGTCAACCCAGATACTGTAAACATAATGGGCGTATGAGGTATGACTTAAAATGAAAGGTGTTATACTCCAAAAGCTCTAAAAAGAGCTAAAAAAGAAAAAACAAAAGTAGGAAAAGAAAAAATTAAAGCCAGAGTAATCCTATTACAGCCTCAGAAAAAGAATGTTAGAAGTCGATCTTTGAGAGTGAAGCTTGTGAATTTTTAAAGCTAATAAAACATAGTGAGTATAGCATGGTAGAATAATTGAACAAAATGCCAACTAGAGTTTCGTTATTGTCATTATTGCTTAGCTCAGAGTCACACTGTAATGCTTTGCTAAAAGTGCTAAATCAAGCATATGTATCCCACAATGTCTCTGTTGAATATGTGAAACAACTTATTGGCAATCTGACAATTTCAAACTATCTCTTTCAGTGATGAAAAGATTTCTCTTAAAGGTTAAGAAAGTACTAAGGCTTTCTACATTACTATAAAATGCAAAAGTCATATAATGGCTAAGGTTTCGATCGATAATGACTCGTCTATCAATGTTATGCCTATGACTACTCTGACAAAACTACCTGCTGATAGATCTTATATGAAGCCTAGTCATATGGTAGTTCAAGCCTTCGATGAAACTTGAAGAAAGGTGTTGAGAGACATAGAAATACCATTGTAGATTAGCCTATGAACTTTCAATGTAAAATTCCAAGTTATGGATATCTCTCCCTCATACAATTGCTTATTGGGCAAGCTATGGATTCATATGGTAAGTGTTATTCCATCTTCATTGCATGGCAATTGTTATTCCATCTTCATTGCATCAAAAAGTCAAATTCATTATTAAAGAAAAGCTAACATGTATGGCAAGGGAAGATGATTTACTGGTAACTCAACCAATAAATACTTCTTATATGGTATCAGCAGATAAAGCACTAGAATGCTCTTATAGATCTTTTGAGATTGCCAATGCAACCTATATGGCTAAAAGATCTAAGTTATATTTGTTGTACCTATCTATGACTACTAAAATGGTTGTCAAATAGCTTACTAAGATGGGATGGTGACCTAAAGCTGGACTTGGAAAGAATCTTCAAGAAATCACGAAGCCGCTGGCTATATATGAAAAGAAAGATAGATTTGGCTTGGGTTATAAATCGATAAGAAGGGATAAAATGAAAATGGTGATTGAGAATAAAGAAAAAAGACTAACTAATCTTAGATGATATGAGCCAAAGTTAGAGCATATTGTCATTCCATACCTCTATGATTCTTTTCATTCTAGAGGATGCATCTACCTAGATTCGCTTAAAGCCCTAAGTTAAGAATTTATGAAATAGTTTTCAAAGCTAGCCATTCAAATGGTGGATGATAGAGAAAAAAAGAGTCAAAATGAAAAGCTGTTCATGCACCCTTATCCCCTAGATTTTGAGTTAGATAATTGAAAGTTATAAAGTTGCTTGTTGTCTTTAAAACTTCTAAAAAGTAATGTATTGTGGAACTTTAAATCTCTAATTGTTCTCAATGAGCAATAGGAGATCTTTTGTGATGTGTTTAAGTTGTTGTTTTAAAAAAAGGCTTAGAAAATGTGTCTGCATTTTTTCTATTAACTTTCACTTTTATTCATTCGAATTATTTCTTTTTTTATCTGCCTTAATCATTTTTTTATTCCATTTTTGTGTGCCAATATTCTCTTCATCTCACCATTTGTAGGGTCTCAAATAATGAACACGAAGATAATCATAACAATAATCTCGAATTTGATTTTGAAAATAAAATTTATGTTGATGAACTTGATAATGAAAAAGATTCGGATAATTACACACTGCCTCTTAATTTGTCAAAATTAATAAAACATGAAGATAAACCACTTGAACCCCATCAGAAAATTATCAAATTAGTGAATTTGGGGAACGATGAAAATAGAAGAAAGGTCAAAGTTGGTACATCTTTTTTACCAACTAAAAGGGAAAAGCTAAAAGAGCTATTTTGAGAATATGTGGCTGTGTTCGCGTGATCTTACTAAGATATGCTAGGACTTAGCACTGATATTGTAAAGCATAAATTGCCTTTGAAACTAGAATGCAAGCCAGTACAACGAAAGCTAAGGCGTATGAAGTCGGATATGCTATTAAAAATTAAGTAGAAGGTGAAAAAGTAATTCAATGCAAGATTTTTGAAGGTGGTAAAATATCTTGAATGGGTAGCCAACGTAGTGCCAACTCTTAAGAAAAATGGAAAAGTGAGAATGTATGTCGACTATCGAGATCTGAATAAAATGAGTCCTAAGGATAATTTTCTTCTGCCTCACATCGATACCTTAGTGGATAATACTACTAGCCATTCCATATTTTCCTTTATGGGTGGCTTTTTAGGCTACAATTAGATTAAGATGGCCCAAGATGATATGAAAAAAATCATATTTGTGACTATGAAGGGACGTTTTATTACAAAGTTATGCCTTTTGGGTTGAAAAATACTAGTGCTTCTTATCAAAGAGCAATGGTGACTCTCTTTCATGACATGATGCATAAAGAGATAGAAGTGTATGTGGATGATATGATTGTAAAATCTTGTGAAGGAGATGATAATGTAATTAATCTTAAAAAGCTATTTGATAGGTTGAGAAGGTTTCAGTTAAAGTTGAATCCTGCCAAATGTGCATTTGGTGCCAAATTAAGAAAACTATTAGGCTTTGTGGTTAGCAAAAGAGGAATTGAGGTGGACCCAAACAAGATAGAAGCCATCCAAAACTTATCTCTTCTTCATACTCCAAAAGAAGTGTAAGGTTTTTTGGGAAGATTGAACTATATTGCTCATTTCATCTCTCAACTCACCTATAAATGTGATTCTATTTTCAAGCTTCTTAGAAAACATAATCCAGGAGAATGAAATGATGAATGCCAAAAAGCTTTTGACAAAATCAAAAAGTACTTATCAAATCTACATGTATTGGTGCCACCTGTTCCGATAAAGCTTTTGATTTTATACTTAATAGTACACGAAAAATCAATAGGATGTATGCTGGGGCAAAAAGATAAAACTAACAAAAAAGAATGAGTAATTTACTACTTAAGTAAGAAGCTCACTGATTATGAGTCTAAGTATTCACCATTAGAGAAGATATGTTGTGCATTGGCCTAAATAGCTCGAAAGCTTAGACAATACATATTTTATCATACTACTTGGCTCATAGCAAAGTTGGATCCCATTAAGTATATCTTTAAGAAGCCTTCATTGATGAAAAAAATAGCACGGTGGTAAGTTATGCTTTCATAATATGATATTGTTTATGTGACTCAAAAGGCTATAAAAAAAAGTGCAGTAGTTGAGTTTCTTATTGATCGTACTGTCAAAAACTATTGACCAATGAACCTGGATTTCCCTTATGAAGATGTGATGGTTATTGAAAAAAATGAACCTGATGAAGAGTCTTGGAGAATGTATTTTGATGGAGTTGTAAATGCACTAGGCCATGGTATTAGGGCAATTCTAATATCTCCTGATGGGCATTATTATCCCATCACGGTCAGGTTGAATTTTAATTGCACAAACAATGTGGCTGAATACAATGCCTGTGTTATAGGTCTGCAAGCAACAATTGAAAAGAAAATTAAATTGTTAAATGTGTTTGGAGATTCAGCTTTAGTCATCTATTAGTTACGAAGGGAATGGGAAACAAGAGATTCTAAATTGATTCGGTATCATAAATACATCTTTAAGTTAGTTAAACAATTTGAAGAAGTTTAGTTTGAGCATCTACCTAGAGAGGAGAACCAAATTGTTGATGTACTGGCTACTTTAGCTGTAATGATTAAAATAGATGCAAATACCGAGATCCAACCCATCAAGCTAGATGTGAATGATGAACCAGCACATTGCTCAAATGTCGAAGAAGAAGTTAATGGGAAGCCTTAGTAACATAACCTTATGCAATACATTAAAAGTCAATAATACCCAAAACAAGCAATAAAAAATGATAAAAGAACTATCAGAAGGTTGGCTATGAGTTTTTCCTGGATAAAGATATCCTTTTATAAAAGGAGTTGAGATCAAGTGCTATTAAGGTGTGTGAATGTAGTTGAAGCAAATAAGATTATAGAAGAAGTGCATGACAAGGTTTGTGGGGCACATACGAATGGTCATATGATGGCTAGACAAATTATGAGGGTCAGTTACTATTGCTTGACAATATAGAGTGACTGTATTGATTATGCTAAAAGATACCATAAGTGTTAGATCTATGCTGACAAGATTCATGCTTCTATGTCAGCATTACACGTTTTGATGATGCTTATGATAATTTTAGACAAAAATCTTTATGCTTAGGTTTGGCAAAAATTAAAATATATTTTTTTTTAGGATTTTGAAATTCAAATTGTAAAAATGTTAATCTAAATCAATGAGTTTATAATCGTTCATTTGTTAATCAAGTTACTACTATATAGGTTAAAAAAATAATTCAAACATTTTCATTTGAAACAGATCATATCATAGTTCAAACTCATTAAGGAAGACATCGTAGTGTTAAACATTATTTTGGTTGTTATAATCTTTTATAATATTTTTTATTCTTTTCAAATGAAGAAATTAATTGCTATTAAAATATTAAAAAAGTCATTTTGAATGATAATAACAAGAATAAAGCAACAATTAAAAATATACCATTTTTTCATTCACTAGAATAAATTTTTATGGAGAATGCAAAATATTTTTTACCTTTCCCAAAAAAAAAAAGTTGATTGGTATGAAAATATTAAAAAAATTATTTTGAATAATGATAATAAGAATGAAGTAATGATTAAAAAAATATAATATTTTCATTTAGAAAAAAATTTTTATGAACAATATGAAAGTAATTATTATGAATTTAATATTATTAAAATTATTATCAATTTAATTTTTTTAATTTATATCAATATTTACTTATATTATACCAAAATCAAAATTATACCAAAAGTTATTAAATTTTACTTATAGTATACTAAAATCAAAATTATATTATTATTATTTATAATTGATTCTCTAATATTTTTGCTATCTTTGAAGTAGATGTTATTTTACTTGATAAACCAATAAATTTCACAAATGGAGGTGAAGAGATAGACAAAACAGTAATCTGTATTTTAAAATTTTATTATATGTAATACTTAATTCATTTTCTTTAATTATAAAATTTTCATATATGAATACATAAATAAATTATGCTCAATTAAAACATTATATTCTTAAATAGGTATAATAATAGGTATATATAAGCAAAGTCAATTTGTCACTTATAAATTATACATTAATTTGAACTTATTAGTTATGGATAAATAATATCATCTAGAATCCAAAATGTCAAAAAAAAAAAATGTCATCAAATTAATTTGGAGATAAAAGTTTGTCACATTTATATTATCGTCATATAATATCAATGTGATGAAATTGTAATGTCCTTAATAGTTAACTAAAGTATTCAATTTGTGACGTGACCTAAAGTTTATTAAAAAAATTTTATCACAAATAAAATTTTAAATTGGTGACAAAATTATAATGTCACCTAAAATAAAAAATGTCATAAAAATTTTCCTATTAAATAAATTTGATGGTAAAAGTTTGTGACATTTAAGTTATCATATAACACCATATATTGACATGACGAAATTGCAATGTCATTAATAATTAACTAAAGTATTCAATTTGTGATAAAAATTAGTAACACACCTAAAATCTATCAAAAAAATTCATCACAGATAAAATTTTAAATTAGTGACAAAATTATAACGTCGATTAAAATACAAAATGTCACAAAAGAATTTTTTTACCAAATAAAATTAACAATAAAAATTTGTGACATTTATGTTATCATCATATAATACCATAAAATAAAGGTGACAAAATTGCAATGTCATTAATAGTTAACTAAAGCATTCCATTTCTGACAAAAATTGATAACGTCACCTAAAATCTATTAAAAAAAAATTGTCATAGATAAAATTTTAAATTAGTGACAAAATTTCTAAAATAAAAAATGTCACAACAAAAATTTTCCACCAATTAAATTTGGTGGTAAAAGTTTGTGACATTTATTTATCGTCATATATTACTATACATTGACTTGACGAAATTGCAATATCATTAATACTTGACTAAAATGTTCAATTTATGACAAAAATTAATAACGTCATCTAAAATCTATCAAAATAAATTTGTCACAGATAAAATTTTAAATTGCTGACGAAATTATAACGTCGCCTAAAATAAAAAATGTCACAAAAATATTTTCCACCAAATAAATTTGTGACATTATCATGTGACAATTTTATATATCATCATATAAAATATCAAAATAATATAAAAAGGTGATAAAGTATATTTTTTGTCACCTATTACATACTTTGCGTGACAAAATATAATGCATTACTTAGAAAAAAGTGTCACAAATTACTAGATTTGTTGTAGTGTAATTTTAACTTTTTTTTTTTACATTTTTACTTATTTTTTTAAAAAAATATATTTTATTTTTTCTTACAGGTCAATTGACAAGTCTAGGTTTTATTCTAGTAGATGTTTGCCAGCTGAATCTCTATAAACCTTTTGCATTTCACATGGAGGTGGTGAACTTGACATGGCACCTACTGGTGTTAAGAAGCATTTAGCACCATTTTTACCTCCACATAGAGGTGGTATATACTTCCCAAGATATATATATATATATATATATGCAGGTATATATACAAATTTCTATCTTTTCATGCCTATTTTATGAATCTTTAGGCATCCCTATTAAGAATTGCATCCTAAAAGTTGGCTTAGACTATATTTCATTTTTGTATCTTATTTTTGGAATTTGTTGATTAACAGTATTCTTATCATAACTCTACAGACATAACTATGCCTAAAATTCTAAGCATATCATTTTCACATGATGTCATCGATGGCTTTTAGTTATTGTCATTTACCACTAGCATCACAAAACCAATGGCATTTGGTGATAGATTCATTTGCCACAACATATTTTTCCTCAAATGTTGATTTCATTATAATAATACTATAAATACCTATTGATGCTTTAAAGACAACTATTTTAAATGCAAATTACATGGCAAAATGCTTGAAGATACTGTTTTTTCTTTGAAATTTAGTGTTTATAATCTTTAGAAATCAAAATGCATTTTGATCTTCATGAAAAAGCATTACCTGTCTTTTACCATTTTAACAAGTGTTAGAGCTTTAAAATTGGCTTTTTTGTATTATAACACTAATATTGTTCATTTATGCTTTAACATTTTTAATATATAATGATACCTATTGTGCCTTTTGGGTATATAGCAAGGTAGCTCGCTTGCAGCTCATTGTGATAAAAAAATGTAACATTACATGATACCACATTTATTACATCTCCCACGGCATAACGTGGGTTATAATCTAATTTTTCCATTATGGTTGAAATAGTTTTAATGAAGAGAGACACATTGGATGATAACATAAATGAGGGTTTTATATTTTAGGTCATATTATGTATATTTTTTTTCTTTTCAGAAGTCAGATATTGTGATAGAAATGTATAAGTTTTCCTTCATCAATTTGAATAAATATGGTTTCATTCGAGATTTTATTTAGTTTTACCCTTACAAATGTTTCATTGAAAAGTTCCATTGATGTGAAATTTAAGTATGATGACAATTTTATCAATAGTTACAAGGAAAACGTAAGAGCAATTTTATTAATATGAAGCTGCATTAATCATTTAATCTTCCCTTATATGATAGGCTTTTTTTTTTTTTTTGGGTTTTATCAATAGCCTAAAGTTTTAGGAAGAAGATTTTTAGGGAAGAAGAAAAGCACGTGACCTTTATGTGATCATGGTTAATGATATTAATTATACACAAACGAAAAGCAAGCACAAGGTGGTTAATTGTTAAAATTTAAACATTTGGTGACAAATTTATTTTGACCTTTTATCACATGATTTTTTTAAATTTACCCAATTTTTCCCTATTTGATTATGTTTATGATGCATTTCATGTATTTATCATATTATATATCCAAATGGGTAAATAATCTCAATGATGAGATAATTCAAACAATTCAATTGATAATTTCATGAAAATTCTCTAGGTAAGGGATATTTTTAAATTTCATTAAAGAGTTCAAATGATTTAGGACAGTTCAAGATAAAAGATTTTTTGCTCACTATTTGGTTACTTTTATATTGTATTTCATGTATTTGTCATATTATATTTGCAAGTGGGTGAAGAGTTCAAATGATGAGATTTTCTAAATGGTTTAAGCAATAATTTTTTAAAAATTCTCTCGGTAATAGAGTTTTTTAAATCTCATCTAAAAAGTTGAGAGAATTTAGGAAAGTTTGGGATTAAAGATTTTTACTTCCTATTTAATTATTTTTACATTAGACTTCTTGCTTATGTGATATTTAAAGTTTTGGAAAAAAAAAAAAAAGAAAGGATTTGGTGATAAATAAAAGTGATTAAAAAACTATTTTGAAATATCAATTAAGATTATTTTTACCAAGCTTAAAAAAATAATGCCAGATTAATAAATACTATTCTTTGAACAGGCGATCTAAGGAGCAAACACATTTTTCAATTGTAACTGTACTTTTAAATCTAAACTCAATTTTTCATAAATAAAAAAATTATCTTTTTAATAAATCTTAATTAATTTTATAATTTTATTAACATGATATTTTTCTTATGTTGTCAATCACATTTTAACAAATAACTCCATCTTTTTTAATGCTGTAAAAGCTCTCGAGTTCTTGAATATACACTTGGTAACATCGATGAAAAGGAAAATCCGTTTTTGATAAGCAAACATAATAAAAAAATCTTTTGTTTTCTATGGAAATTTTTTGTTTTATAGTTAGTCCAATAATCCTTTGGTTTTATTATAACATACAAAGTTTTTTTTTTAATAATTACAAAGTACAAAGTTTAATTTTCCTTTAGTTTCTTGGTTTAGTGACTAAAAGGTTTTAAGAAAAGCATGTAAGGTATGGGTTTGATCCTTACCATCACCTTCCTCCAATCCTATGTACTAAAACAAATACAAAGTTTAATTTCACGATTTAATGAAAAAGCTTGAAATATGAAAAGAAACACATTACCAAACAATCTGAACTAACTAACCAACCATAAGGAATGAAAAATGACACCAGAATGTCCAACTTCATGTCACAAAGCAAAAAGAAGTCAATCCATGACTTTAATTTGTTGAATAATAATATTTTCATTGATTTCACATTAGTTGAGTTAAAAATTATTAGAAAATTAGTGGGATTGGTTGTGATTCCTTAAAATCAGAATGCAAATTCGTAAATTTAAGGGATTGACTTCATTTCCTTAATTTTAGGAGCTAATTTTAGCCATTAAACAAATTGAAAACAAATCCCTAAATCTAGACACTATTTTGACAATCAAGGAATGTGAAATCAAGTTCCTTGATTTCAAGAATTCTCAATAATCTACATTTACACTCTTTTTTTATACTTGGAGGGATGTTCTAAGATTTTTTTTTATTTATTTTGGTTTTTAGCTAGTTGGTAAGTAGACTTTGATTAGTATTTTTAGTTTTACAATATTTTGAGATTGTAGCCTTCAACTTTGTATATTTTTGTGAATTTCCATAAAATGGTAAGTTTTATTCAATTCTATATCCTTGATTAAAGTTCTTAAATGGGTGTTTCTTATCACTCAATGTCGAATCTTGGTGGTGAACTCCTATTCTTTTTTCATTCAATAAAACATCATTCCATTATTCATAATTTTTTTAAGTTAACTTTAGTGTGTTTTGTTATTGATTTTTGTTTCGATTAAACCTCATTGCTAGCATCAGATTAGTATCAAAGTATCTTGATTAGTACAACTTGGAGAGACAAAAGTTGTTATAATCAATTTTCATTTTAATTCTCATGGTTTTTTGAATGAAGATTTGAAAGAGAAAATTTTTTTCTACAAATGGATGAAATGAGACAAATGATCCAACAACTCAATCAGCATCTTAACTATCTTGAAAGTCATATATTGATAAATAAAGCTGGTTTTAATTCATTCAATAATGAAGGTGAAAGATCTAACCATTTTATTCAATATGAAATGGGAGATTTTAATGACAATTCAGTTTATGAGTTCCTTGATTTGCATTCAACACCAAAATATGATGATTATGAAGAAATGAAAAATGCAAATACACCATCAAGGACATAATGGAGCTCTTAGAACCTATGTATGATGAGTATATGAAAATGAAGAAGAAATTTTTATAATTGTTGTTGTAAGAAAAGATGAGTGTTAATGTAAAGATATGTTAGACAATAATTACACATCTCAAAGCAAGGTATGTGATTTTATTTTTAAAGGTGGAATATGCACAAACATGCTGACAATAACAAAGGCAGATATTCTAAAACTAAAGCTAACAGAACATTCACAACCTTGCAAGATTTAATAATGTCAAAAAGAAAATAAATTAAAGGTTGTTTTGGTTTTCCTACAACCAAAAGCCACTTTCAAGCAATTATACAAGCATGGAGAATCAATTGCATTCAAGGATGGTGACTTCCTATAGATTCAATGGAAGAAAGAATGATTCCTTAATAGAAAGCATTCTAAGCTTATACCATACTTAGAAGTTGAAAAAATTGTGGACACAAGGACAAGTCTTTTTTAACTGAGAAAGATTGACACTAATGTGTTGGCATCAACAACTTTATGCCACAAAGCAAAGAAAAGTCAATCCATGAATTTAATTTGCTGAGTAACAATCTCTTCATTGGTGGGATTGGTTGTGATTTCTTAAATTCAGAATGCAATCTCTATATTTAAGTGAATTTACTTTATTTCTTTAATTTTTGGATATTGATTTTAGTTATTAAACCACTTGATAATAACTCCTTAAATCCAACCACTATCTCAACAATTAAGGAATGTGAAATCAAGTTTCTCAATTTCAAGGATTCTTAATAATTTGTATTTACACTTTATTTCCTAAACTTTGAGGGATGTTCCAAGACTTTTTTCTATGTATTTTAGTTTTTAGATAGTTGATGGGCGGACTTTGAGTGTTATTTTTAGCTTTACAGTCTTTTAAGATTGTAGCCTTTAGCTTTGTATATCTTTAGTAGATTTCCATAGAGTGGTGAGTTTTATTCAATTTTATATCTTTAATTAAAGTTCTTAAGTTGTTGTTTTTGTATCTCTTAGTATCTAATCTTAAGAGTGAACTTCTATTCATTTCCCATCAATAAAAAATCACTCCATCTTTTATAATTTTTGTGAACCAAACTTTAGTGTGCTTTTTTGTTGATTTCTGCTTTCAAACAACCTTCAAAACATTAAACCCCCTTGCCGACATAAAAAAAGGACAAGAAAATGCAAATAGATTATTGGAAATAATCAATAAGAAATAAGTATCATATATAAATGATCATCATCTCTGTCCTTTATAGATCACCGTTAGTTCAAAGTTATTTTAACTTTTACAAAAGAAGCATCATCATCTCTTATTTACAATTCATCTTTTTATTCAATTGTGGAAAAGAAGAAATCAAAACCTAAAGATAGATATCATGAGTTTGACATTAATGAGGACCCTGACCTGAGCTTTTATTTGCTGGTTACAATCTCAATCTCAATCTCAAATGGTGTGGAGGTGAGAACGCCTTAGTTTTTGGCAATGTTTGTGCTAGGAGATTCCTTAGTCAATAATGGTAACAATAACGGCTTAAGGTCTTTAGCAAAACCCAACTATCTTCCATATGGTATTAATTTTGAAAAAGGTCTAATTGCAAGGTTTTCCAATAGAAAAACCATCATAATGACTTGCAATTTGTGTATTCATGTTGTGTAAAAAACTGACAATTCGTGTATTCGTGTCACGTTTTACACAAAAATTGTATGTCAAAAATTGTGTGACGTGAAAACACAAGATATTTTTTTTTTGTTTTGTTAAACTCGTATATGATTTTTACTAAAATTTTAAATCGTATCGCTTTTATGTCTTTTTTTATATCATTTTCATGTCATGTCATTATATCATATTGTAGATTGTCAGGTATTCATAGAATTCCTTAGTACTTACTTTCCTCACCTTTCTCTCCAACTTTATAATCTCACTTTAGTTATTTCACTTTTACCTTCTATTATAATTTTTTTCCACACTACTCTTAAGGTAGCATTTGATATCATTTTTAATGTCATCATGATAATTTAATTACCAAGATGATTTTATTACTAAGGTAATCTTTTTACTTGTAATTTGAAATCTTTTTGTTTGGTTAGAAATAATTAATTTTTTGCAATTAAAAGTCACTGTGTTTGATATTATTAAAAATCAAACATTATTTTGTTTGAAAGTACCAAAATAACCATATGCATTATAATAGCTATATAAGTTAATGATTTTAATATTATTTAAAGATAATAATTTGTAAAATATTAGTAATATTTTATTTACTTTAAAATAAAATATTATTAAATTATTAAATTAAAAATATATTTAATGAGAGGTAAACTAGTTTTTATAGTATAAATTATGTAAAATATATTTGAATTAGAAAATAAAACTGATCTATTAATATCAAAAGATTATATTATATATTAAAAATTAAAAAAATCATACAAATTATTTTTGATCTTGTTACAATGAATATTAATTAAAAAATACAAAAATTTATAATATAAAATAACTACAATTACTTTTGAAAAAAAATCAATTTTTAATTCACATATTAAATAAGTGATATTAACTATTGCTAATTTTACATGTCATTTCAGTGACAAAAGTTTCACACCCTTTTGGATGAGAATTAAATATTTCTTCATGATAGTGATTTAATCACTCTCGGTGATTCAAGATCACTGTCATATAAGATCATTAAATGGTTACCAAACATAATGATTCAATTATTATGTGTAAATCACCATAGATTTTTTGAATGATCACCTCATATCAAAATTATTTAAATAAAAATAGGTTTCTATGTTGCAATCATTATTAATTTTGTTTTTTCCTTGAATTTATTTTTACCTGGCATGTTTTATAAATTAATTAATTCTTTTATTTTTGATCTTAACATTTACTCACATGTGATTATTAAATAATGAGTTAATATTATAAATGGCTTCTAAATTATAATAAAATATTCAATGTTATTTTTAAATTTTAAAAATTTTTAATATAATATCAGAACTATAAATCTATTAATTAATATAGTACTCACCTTTAAAGTAACTAGTTTCAAATGATGATATGTGGTAGACAAACAATTCTTCAAATGTTTTTAATTAATAAATTCATACCACATTAAAGATTTTTAAAATTTATATACTATATTAAATATTTCATTATAATTTAAATAAAATTCATGATATTAATCTTTAAATAATTGATATGAGCTTAACTCTAGAAATATGTGACAAATTCTAAAGTTAGACCTAATTAGTTGATATGTCTAAGAGAATTTTGATTTGATGGGTTTTAAAGTAGGGAAACACTTTTTGAAAAAAAAAAAATTTCTCGTAGGCAAGAATTTCCCTTGTGACGTTATTGACACATGATATCTTTGAATTTACTCTCATTATTTTATGGTCACAAATCATTATGATGTCTTTTCTAGTAATTTGAACACAAACTCTTAAAGAGATATTAACATTGACTCTGTTACAAGTCTCTCACTACACATTTTCTTTTAGCTTTATTTTTCCTATTCATTACGCTCATTCCCATCTCTTATAAGGGAACATCTCCTTTCCACTACCCTTTCTTTTGGAGGCATCATCTCTGACTCATCGTTCTATCACCTACCACTTAAAGCCAAGATTCTTTAGAATTGCTCATTTTTACTCTGTCTGCTATCTCTTACTCATGTCATTTCAACAATGCAATGCTACAATTATTCTTACAAGAAGATTTATATTTAAATTATATTACGGTCTAATTTAGTTTTATTATTGAAAATAGTTTTTGTATTTAAAAACTGTTTTTAATTCAATCTCAATTTTAAATAATAAAAATATATATGACTTTTCAGTTTAAAATTTTGATTTTGTAATTCAAATTAAAAAAATTATTCAATAAGTGTTTTTTCGGTGAATAAGTATTTTCGAAATAGAAAATTATTATATTACCTTATATTTTTAATATTTTATTATTTTATATATATTTTTAAACATTTTAATTACTCATAGTATTTTTTTTTACAATAATATTAAATATTTAAAATTTTTAACCATAGTTTTTATTATCATATTTTTTAGACGTACTTTCTTCAATTTAAAATTTTTAAACTAATCATAAGATGATCCAATAATTTTGTAAAAGCATGTTATTAATTCTACACACCCACCAACATCAAATCAACCTTCTTTAGCTCACTTTAATTAACCTATTTAATTTGTCTACAAAATGAATAGTTAACCAAAACATAAAGAAAAAGATCCAAACCACTACTCTAGATTGAAAACTAAAAAAAAAAATGGTAAATTAAAAATTAAAGAAAGTAAAAATTAAAAGAAAAATTAAAAACTCTTAAAATATATTGAGAAATTAAATATTTGACTCTGCGTGAATCATATCCTAATACTTATTAATAAATAAATTAAAATTTTTTGAAATCCTTACGAATAAATTCTCATAAATTTTAAGTATTTAATTTTTAAAAAAAAGTAATTAAATCTTAAGCAGTTTTCTTCATTAGATCTTCTTGCACTTTCCGACGAATCAAACACCATTTTTTTTTCTTCGAGTTCATGGGTTGTTGCACAAATAGAAGGCCTTCAATTGTATGAATCTATTTTAAGCTTGCCCACCATCAATAAAAATCGTTTATGTTCCATCTACTGGGATTATGTCTAAATCCTCCCTCACCCATTTTGTTTCTCATTTGTTGTGCATGGTTAATCCGGAGTGGGTCAAGATCGATTCATTTACTAAAGGCATTATTAAATTGTCATATTACCCAATTTGTTTCTTGCTAGTTTTCGAGTTATATGTAGTTCTACTCAAACAGTTCCGATTACGTCTTCGTTAAGAGTGCTCAAATTTTTTATTTTGGATTTTTTTACAAAGCAAAAGTTCGTTTGCAATCAGTATAAGGAAAAAAAGATGGTTAAATGATTAAAAAAACCCCTTACAAATTTAATAATTATTTTATTATAATCAATTAAATTTTCAAACATTTATTTTTATTAATTGTATTTTTATTAGATAAAAATCGATTAATCATTAATAATTATTTTTATTTAATTAAGAATTTAATTAAAATAAAAGTAAATATTTAAAGATTCAACTGAATAAACATAAATAATTTAAAATAAAATATTTAAAATTTGATGGATTGTAATAAAATGATAAAAATTATTAAATTTTTATTGGAATGCTTCTTTTGACCTCGTGCCCAAAAAATTTCGTTCTCTATTACAAATATTTTCATAAAGCTTGAATGCCAATTTAGAACGAAGAGTTTTAGGTTTTGATTTGATTTATTGTGTCAGTTTTTGTGCGTGCTGTGCTCAAACCGCTCCGAAAATCAAATTGAATGAGCATTTGGAATCCGAGTGTGTTTAGAGCCCTACATAATTGCCGATCTGTAGCTTGCTTTCATTTCACGCAATTGTCTATCAACTACTTTGCTGATACACACTCTTCGGTCTTCAGTCTGCTCTTCACTGTCGGCGCGTGTGTTACAAACGCCGCCATTGTTTCTGGTGCTTTATTTTTCCTCCTCCATTACAATCGTACTCTAATCCTTACCATTTCTACTTAATACATGTATTTCTATGCCCTGTTTTTACATTACAAGAAAGAGCTATGTTTTCATGGATTCTATATGTATTTGAATGCCTATGTAAGGCACTGTGGATCAATGTGTGTATTTTACTGTGTATGAGTTTTGTTTACTTTTTTTATAAAAAAATGATTATGTTTTGTAATTTTTGCCTCTTCTTCTTGGGATTGATTAGATTTGCTCTTTAGAACGATAGATCTGTTAATTTTCTTTCTTACTTTCTTTCTTTTGCCTTTTGGGATCATGATTCTCGTTGCATTCAAGTATATAGAGTTTTTTTTTTTTTAACAAGAACGTTTTTATAGCAGATGCTTTTTTGAGTCCTTGTTTGCTTGCTGAGAAACCAAGGTGGAAAACAATGAAGGAAATAAAAATGAAATTTTAAAGAATTTTCCTGTGGTCCCTTTGATCAGAAGGAAAAAAAAAAAGGGCGAAAACAAGAAACTCAACTTTCATCTATAGGGTTTTTCTCTTCTTTTCCTTTGAATTTTTCACTTCTCTTTTTTTTTTTTTTTTAATTTTTCCCAAAAGTTTCATTACTATCTCAATAACCAAAACTCATTCACTCTCTCAAATAGTTTTTCCATTTTGTTTGGTATCTGAAAGCTATTATAGAGTAGCAAATTTTTTGGGGGAAAAAGGTTTTTGTCAGGAAATGCTTAATTGGTAATTTCTTGCTATGTCATATATATAATGAATGAAATTTTTAAATGACTAATATCTAGATCTTAAAGGGTTTCTGTAATCTGTAATGCTGATAAGTTGTTTTCTGAGCTTCCTCTTTTCGGAATCTTTAACAACTGCTATTGCTTAGTGCTTATAATCTTTAAAGTCCTTTTTTTATGCATTTTAATTCCTTTCTTGAGAGTGATTAATTTCAGTTTTTAACAAGTTTCGGCTAACACACGCAGACAGCACCATCTTTCCAACAATTTCATACTTAATTGTTGTAAATTTTCTTGTTTACTTTCTAGACTAATCTTCTACTTCTAACAATCAATTTTGTTATATCTTAACAGAGGATTGTGTTGGAGGATGAGTTCAAGAAAAAGGGCCGCAAACCCTTTTGTTGCTGGTGGCATTAACAACCCATCATCCAAGGGTAAAGATGTATCTGGAGTCTCTAGCCCAAAGGTTGAGCAGTTAAGCCAGGGTGTAGCAGACATGAACTTGGATTCTGCACAGGATGATGGTTGGTGGGAGGTTATCCAGAGGAAGCCCAAGAATAGAGCTGGAAGTAGTGCTGCAAGACCCTGGGGTGCTCAAACTTCCAATCCTAAACCACAGGGAGGCATGCGGCCTAATTCTGGATCAGGAAGAGCCACTGGCAATGCGTGGGCTACACATAATAGTGATTCTAGGATGGCAACTGGCAGAGGGAATGCTAGGCCCCAAACATTCAACAGTAGTTTCCAGAACAACCATGTGCCTGCACATCCCTTCATTCGTCCACCTCTTGAGCATGGATGGAATTGGCAATCCAGAGCTGGTTCCAATCCATCTAAGGGTTTACATGATGATTGTGGGAAAGACAATGTTAACACTGAGGTTGAAAAGGACAATGATATTGATGATGTAGAGGATGACTCAGATGATGATGCTGTTGATGATTCTGATGATGAACTTCTGACCGATGACTTTGGTTCAGATTCAAGTCAAAAGAGCCAGGAGACAAGAAAACAGAACAGATGGTTTAAGAAATTTTTCGAGGGTTTAGATAGCATGAGTATTGAGGAGATCAATGACCCAGCAAGGCAGTGGCACTGCCCAGCATGCCATGGTGGTCCTGGTGCTATTGACTGGTATCGAGGCCTTCAGCCTCTAGTGACACATGCAAAAACAAAAGGAGCAAAAAGGGTGAAACTCCATCGAGAACTTGCTGAACTCTTGGATGAGGAGTTGCATAGAAGGGGTGTTTTAGTTATTCCTGCTGGTGAAGCTTTTGGGAAATGGAGGGGTTTAAAAGATGAAGAAAAAGATTATGAAATAGTTTGGCCACCTATGGTCATGATAATGAACACAAGGCTTGAACAAGATGAGAATGATAAGGTATTGCTATATCTTATGCAATTTTATTTTCCGATATACTACAATAAATAAAGCTAATTGTTTCTAATTACAGTAGTAATATTCTGTTTCTATATCCTGCTCTGATCTTGTTTTTCATTGCATTATACTTCAGTGGATTGGTATGGGAAACCAAGAGCTTCTTGAATATTTCAGCTCATATGCTGCTGTGAAGGCTCGCCACTCATATGGTCCGCAGGGGCATCGTGGGATGAGTGTTCTGATTTTTGAGAGCACAGGAAGGGGTTATTTAGAAGCTGAGCGATTGCATAAGCATTTTGCTGAGCAAGGAACAGATAAAGAGGCTTGGGAACACCATCGGGTCTTATTTCATCCAGGTGGGAAGCGCCAACTTTATGGTTACCTGGCTATGAAGGAAGACCTGGACAGTTTCAACCAGCATTCTCAAGGTTATCTCCCTTTATCTCTGACAAAAGACGATGGTTATATACATGTTGGGATAAAGTGCACGATAACATTAAATGCCTGAGATTTTTCTATATCATTTTCTTCACAAATAAGTAGCTCTGCAGATACTTGAGCAGTTAATTGACATGCTGTATCACTGATCTGCTGGTTAGGCAAATCTAGGCTCAAATTTGAGATGAGATCCTATCAAGAGATGGTTGTTAAGCAAATCAGGCAAATGAGTGAGGACAACCAGCAGCTTATTTTTTACAAGAACAAGGTTGCTAAAGAGCAAAAGCTAAAAAGTGCTCTTGAAGAATCTTTTGGATTTGTGAGTGAGAAGCTCCGGCAGACAATGGAGGAGAACAGGATTGTAAGACAAAGAACCAAAATGCAGCACGAACAGAACAAAGAAGAGGTTATTGTTTCAATTCTTGATAAATTCATGTCTTGGTTGAGATTCAAGTCTGTGGCATTCTTCACAAATCTTTTGCTAGACAGTTGGCTCCGGACCATTAGTTACTAATTTTATACTATAGTACATAATAGTAACTTACTGGTTTGTGATGAATATTTCTTAGGATCTTGTGTTATTGTCTCATGTAGTTCATGTTAATGAATATTGCTTGCTGTCTTCCTGTCTTGGTTTACTTTTTTTGGTTGACATGTTCAGTATCTGGATCTCAAAGTCAGTGCATAAAACGTGCTCTTGTATAAATATAGCATGTCTGCTTTGCTGCCTTGGTTCCATCAGTTCACATGTAGTGCACTGTTTATGTATATTTTGTTCCAATTTCAGATAGGTTGTCATGTTTTGTTCGTTTTGTTTATAGATATTTGATGACAGTGATTTGATGAGATGCTGTTTTGGGGTTTCATGAATTGCCTAACACCTATGACTCCCTGCCCTACACGCCAAACCATCTCGCTGCATTTCATGCCACAGATATACCAATATCCATGCTATAATCCATCCTCAAACGGATCTTTTTCGTTCGTCTAAGCTTTTTCTCCATAACTAATTATTACCGGTAAATGATGGTGGAGGTGATCATAAAAGTTTGCTCTGTATCTAGAAGGAAAGTTCCAATTGCCACTGCATTTTTATTACGAGGACCACTGCTTTCAGAATAAATCTGGCTATTTTCTAGGCTTGGAGTTTAGGTATGTAGTCAGAACATTGAGCTGCATTCAGAATAAATATAGAATCCATGTCCAAAGCCATATTTTGCAGGTTGGTTGTTGTTAAGCAGATGAAGAGCATGCTATTGTCTTTCCTGGAATTTTACCATGTACTTGATAGAATAAATTCTTTCTATTTTCTGCTTCATGTTTACTGTTTCCTATATTGCTTTTCCCAGATGGATTTCCAAGAGCAATTCTTCAAGGAACAAATCAAATTTATCCATGAAGCAAGAGATGAGAAGGAAGAGAATTTTGAGAAGCTGCAGCAGCAACAGCGTGAGAAGGTCAAGCAATCTAACCCTAATCCTTCAAATACAGAGGAATACAGGCGAAGGTACATAATGTCGATACTTCTGTGAATTTCCTTTTGTAATTGGATTGGACACAAGTTCTGTAATTATAATAATGTAACTGATTTGCACTAAAAACAGATAGTTTTTTCTCATAAGCTGGAATGCTGCTAGATCTTTTTTTTGTTTGCTTGTTTACCTGTCGCAGTTGGCGGTCATGAGTTGGGTTGGCATTGGGTCAGGGCGGGGTGGGTTTTTGCTCACCCCGAACCTGACTCGGTTTTATATTCATAAAATTTGAACCCGACTTGAAAATTTTTTTATTTTTTTAATATTTTAATTCGATCTGATCTGATATTGTATATAACCCATATTGAACTCGGCTTAACTCGAAATTAATAAAATATTATTTTTTAAATATAAATATATAATTATATAATTATATATAAATAAAAATTTAAAAGAATAATAAAAAATAATTTTTATTTAATATCGGATTGGATTGAGTTTGTTTAAAATCTGAACTTGATTTTTTTTTTTAATATTATTCAACTCGATCTTATTTGAAACCTGATTTAGAAGAAAAAAAAAACTAATCATATGAGGTTAGGTCGAGTTGGAGTCCGCTGGGGGTGGTTTGGGTTGCTAACTCTGATTACGAGAGATTCATCTGTATTTTTTATCATTATTTGTAGGGCGGATGAAATAGCAAAATTCATAAAGTTCCAGGACGAAGAGATGGAGGCTTTTGTAGGTGAGAGGGACAAGCTGATTAAAGCACATGAAGAGAAGATGGCTGCTATGAGACAGAGGCATTGGCAGGAAGAAGTTGAGCTTGAAAAGGTGTTTGATACTGAATTGAGCCACCTCATGGAGAAGTACACTCCGGATACTTCAAAAGTCAGCACTGGCGATGCTTGATTTTACAACGGTATATAGGATAGTGGCAAAGACATGAGTCCTCCGGTTTCCTCATCAACTTTTTTGAGACAATACTGAAATTTTCTCCTCTGAGTTATAAAGTCTCAGAGTGTTAAAAGATTGGAATATTTGAGTAAAAAAGGTAAAAAATAGTTAATTTAAGCTTGCATCTATGGTTGATTTGTTATATTTGTGGTGTTTGCTTTGACATTGTTCATATCAAAAATTTGAGTTGGTCTTCGGTTTCTTTCCTATTATGTTTGCAGTGTAGGTTAAACGACAATGCTTTTTTTTTTGTTTTTGTTTTTGTGCCAGATTTTGGGCTGCCTCTTCAATGCAACTCCAAATAAAGCTAGTCCAAAGCGAAATTATTTTTTTGAACATGTATCGTTCGGTAGTTTAATTATCAAAATTATTTTTGGGAAAAGAAACCGTGCAAGTACAAATGGTGGTTTTGAGGGGTCGTGACGTATGAGAAGAATTGATAATAGGAACTGAAGAACTTACCAACAGGCTGCATGATATAGCCTTCCCCAATTTTCCTCCAAGCAAATACATAATAGAATAACATTAGAATTAGAGATAGATGATATTGAAAGATCATCTAAAATCTATTGAAAAAAAAAAAGAAAGAGGGATCATATAAAAATACTTTTGAGACAAATAAGTTGGTCTTAAAATCAAAAGTGAAGTTGAGTATTAATAAAACAAGAAAAAAAAGGAAGGGAGGTTTGGGCATTAGGTTCGAGGATTCGAGTTTCATCTTATATTAGAAAATCTGTCAGCATCGATGCTGTGCGACTTATAAATTTTTATTTTTAAAGGTGTAAATTGATGAAATTTTATATTAGTTTAAATCAACTTAACAAAAACTATTTAACAAAAGAAAGAGTAAAAATAAAGTCGAAAAAAAGCTAGAAAAAAAATAAGTTGATAAAAAAATTAACATATTCATGTTCTCTTCCTTTTTCTTTTTTAATTTTTACAACGCAAAGTGATAGATCAATTATGTATATTTCATAAAATTTTTAAAAATGATTCTAACTCATAATGTTTTGTTGTTGAAAAATATTTAGTAAAAAATGAGAAAATAAAAAATGATGGAAATTGTCAAATTGTTTTTATACATAAAGGTTCAAAATCATGTTTTCTTACCAAAAGTTGAAGATCATATACATACTTTTGATAAAATCTTAATTATATTTCTTAATTTTTTGTTCTTCTATATAAATATAAATATATATTTCTTATTTTCTTATCTCTCTTTTTATTTTGAAAAGAACTTAAAATTTTTTATGAAAGCAATATATAATTTAAAAGAATATAATTTATTGATTAAATCTTATATTTTTATATTTTAAATTATTCTAAATTATGACATTTAAATAAATATATGATAAATAAGGAAACTGAAGAAGAAAAAAATTAAAAACGAAACAAATAAAAATAATAGCAAAAAAAAAATTTTATTTCTCATTTCTCATTTTTATAATTTTTTCTTTTTCCTTCGCTCCTGTTCCTCTCCTCTCTTCCTCCCCCTCTTCAGCAGATCACTCATTCTCGCCATATCAATCACCTTCATCAGCCCCTCAGCCTTTTGGATTGATCAAGCAAGCAACATGTAAACACAATGGAATTTAAAATTTTTTAACTTCCAATAGAGATGTCTAATAGCCTATGAAAGGAGGCACAATCCATTTAAATATTAATTTATATGTTAATTGATTATGTTGGTTCAGCACAATTTTTTAACATGCATGCTGGTACTATTCATGAAAGTTAACAGTATAATCCAACACAGCACATGATTTGTAATCTTTATAGATTGTGCCGCGTTAGGCACAAAAGTTTATTTTATACCGAACTAAATATATTCCATTAATTAATATATAATTTACATGATTCGTTAAAATATCTATGTCTATCAAAATGGATAATTGAATCCATTAAATAAAATATTGAAATTATAATTCCAATATTTATTTTTAAAATAATACACACATCATTTATTTAATGCCTAATAATACACATATAACTAAGGGGTGTTGTCAGCTTATTTATATTTCATAAATAAGTGAAATTTTAGGGGAAATTTTTTTAAACTAGATATTAAATTTTTTTATAAGAAAATTTTTTTAAAAATATATGATCTATCGATATTTTGTGAAACTATTTTATAATTGGGTAATATATTACCTCTAATTAAATCATTAAAATGTTCACCATTTATAAAAACAAATGGTTACTCAAATTTCACTATAAATGTAGTTAATTGATTACGTTAATTATTTTGTGAAAAATGGAATACATTTAAAGACTCATTAGAATGCTAACTAAATATAATTTGCATGACATCATTAGAAGCGGCAAATGCAACCTTTTTCTTATGCTTTTTCGGATGACTGGTTCCTCTTTTTGTTTTATAACTAAAATCTTTCTTTTTATATACGTTATAAATTTGAAGATTTAAATCATATAAATTTTAAAAAAATGTTAATTTGTTTTTATATATACAAATTTAAATAAATAAAAATAACTTAGAATGGTTTGAAAAACAAGTTAGATTTAATCAATAATTTAAATATTTAATTAATAAATTTATTTAACATAATTTTTATTTTATAAATTACCAAAAAATAAATATAATTTTATTAAAATATAAAAAAATATATGAACACACTTAAATGTTCAAAGCTCATTTATTACAATTATAAGTCAATATAGCACAATAAATTTGGGCTTGTATATAATATAATATTAACTCACGTGTCATATGTTGATATTAATCTTTAACGACTCATATCATATCAACTCATAAGCTTAAAATTTTTTAATCCAATACAACACACATAAATATCATGTTTAACCCAACTCAATTATTTAATAGTGATTGTATCAAACATGATCAAAACCGAATCGAATTGAGTCATGCTATGAAATATTAACCCATTTGACAACTCTAACTTCCAAAAACCAAGCATCTCACACGTTGATAACATTAAATACAATCATAAATAGCAATCAACAAGAGCAAAAAATTATTTACATTGTTTTTTTTATTCAATAAACGCTAAACCACCAGGACCGTTGATCTAAGTCATTGCAAACACCAAGCTGTTCTAAGTGTTTAACCTTCGATGAAAGTCTACACAAACAAAGATTGAAAGAGTCTTCTTAAAAAATGTAAAGAAATCTCGCCGAATATTATGCTAATGGTATATGCGATTGACTATTTTAGTTTTACGGTTTCTCAACACGAGATTATAAATGAATGGCATATACAGGAGCGACCAAACATTCTTCAATACGATCAAGACCTATTCTTAATAGGTTTTGTGTCTTTTAACTATTTTTCTTGAACTTTTAATTTACTTAATTTAATTTTGAAGTTCCTAACTTTCTTTAATTAACTTAAACTTAAATAGTCCTTAATTTAATATTCTACAAGCTACCTTTTTTTTTTTTTTTAATGTGCGATCCATTAGACATTTTAATATGACAATAAATATAAATATTGTAATCTTTATTTAATTTAAATTATATGAATAAAAACTGTTGAATTCAGCATTAATTTTCTAATTAATCATTTTTGTACTTACAAATCACAATTGTCATCTAATAATAAGTTATTATCACCCTATTAATAGGAAATGTCAAAAGGATTTGGTCAACCTTCCATTTTTAATTTCTTCATATAATTAATATTATTTCATCACAAAATATCTCGATTTAGCTTTGAGCTAGATTAGTGTTTATTCAATTAGTTTAATCATTTTAAGTCTCAAGTTTAGCAATTAACTCTTCAAATAAGTTTTAGAATTATTTCAAAACTTTATACACATTAGTCAAAGATTTCTTAAGTTAATTTTGATCAAAACTACTTTTTTTTTTTTGTGCAATCTTACCAAGACTACTTGGAATTTTCTCTTGATTGCTCAAGGTGATAAATTATATATTAATTACTCGTGTATCTTCATATGTGTGATGTTATATACAATAATATCTGACTAAGGCATCTATGGGTAGGGCATCCATGCTAAAAATCATAAGATAAAATCAAAGTATAACATTTATCATATAAAATTAATAGTAATCTAAAGTTAGAAGATCATTTATAAAATTATAATATGAAAAATTTTTCGTAAACTCTAAGTGATTTATCAAATTACATTCTTATGTTGAGTTATGTTTAGTAAATTCATTCTTATGATAAGAACTCACATGTTAACTTAAGTCTCTCCAACTTTTAATTTATGAAAACGATTGTTTACTTCACAAGTAAGAGTATAATCATGTGTCGATCTCAATAGCTTTGTCAATATTTTATATTAATAAAAGCATTAACTAAATAATTTATGAATATAGTTTTGATGTAATGATTTCATAATTCTTTGTAATTCCTTTGCAAAACATATTTAGTTTATGAACTTTATCTAAGAAATAATATTAAATATGTAATACTAATAATTTATAGATAAAAAATGCCTTAACTAATAAAAATAACGCTCAATTATCACATATCCTACAACCAATACGATTGGTCATCTGGTAACTAGCTTGCCAAATGCCTACCAAGTTGTTAACCACTATGGTCTCATCCTATTTCCTTGTTCCAGACTTGATTTTTCTCGCAATGCTAAAATTTTTCAAGGCCTTGGTAACTACCCTTTTTAAGTGCAGTAATTTCTCCAATTCATTTTGAGTTACACTCTACTAGGTCTCATATAATCGACAAAATCACAATTTCAAACTGGGTAAATGATTATACGTGCAAACATCACGCCCATCAAAAGCATGTTAAAAACAAGGAATGCATATACTTTGGCCATTTTTAGAGATCAGATGACCAAGCTGAGCTCTTTAGAGTATAGTTGTTATGCGCAAAAATTCTTAAGAAAAATGGAAAACATCAAATTAATCAAAATAAACAAAAATAGATGTTGATATATCCATGTTATATAGCTAACTTCACATGGTGACACAAATCTGAGTGCTCTTTCCATTAGAATCCTGGAGAGAGGCAATGGCCTGTAACCAGACCTTTCAGGAACAGCGTTCCAATCCAAATTTATAAAAACAAAAAGTCCCACTTAAAAATAATGGTCACAGCACATCAATTTTACATTTCTTTCAACTAAACTAGAGGGAAAAAAAAAAAAAAAAAAAAACAAAACAAGCTCAGTTGATTTTCTTCTCATCTTCCTTGGCAGTAGTAACATCGGTGCTGCCAGACGTCTGATCATCCTCACCGCCAAAACCAAATTCATTTATACGTTTCTTGTCAACAGGATATACCCACCTCTGGTACAGATAGATTAAAAATATAAGATCTGCAAAATAAGCATGAGAATGAGAATTACACAGAATATGCAGCGAAAACACAATATACTAACAGAATACGTCTAATACAAAATGATCTTGAACTCATATTACAGCAAGGATGGATCAGTTATTGTGACCGTTAATCCTATATATAAATTTTGCAAGTAGTACAGCAGATGTCAGCATTTGACCAGCTTTCAACCCTTAATGACAAGGGTCCCAGATATAAGTTCATGATGATATATCCGATCTCTCTATGATACAAATATATAAAGATATTAATGAATAACTTCACAAAATGAAAAAAAGGTCAATAAACATCATAATTGCTAAGCAGAGACCAACACACCCTGAAGAGTCAAGTTGGTGAGAGACCAACCCAGCTCTTACCCTTTGATTATGAAAACATATAATGGCTGATGAGAGTATGGTTAACACTGGCACTAATATAAAAAATACATCCCACGTTTGAGTTAAAATTTTCTGTTTTTGTTTTTGTTTTTTTTTTTTTCTGGTTTACTGAGACTCTTTCATAATTAATTTGTCATTACTAGGTCAAATAAATTTTCAGATAGTAGGTCATTCAGCCTTTTGTATCTGTTCGGGTTATAAATCCAAAACATACAAAGATTTGCTTGGTAAGTATGGAAGGGAGAGCATTGGATTAAAAACTTGTTCCTTCCTCCTATTTATTCCCCCAACTAACCAAAGCATCAATTAAAAAAAAGACAACAAGAAAGAATTATATCTTACCATCACGGAAGACAGAAAGCCGATGAAGTGTTGGCATTTTTATGACAAATGCAAAGAGATCATCAATGATGGTGTTAAGGAACTTGTAAGTCATCTGCCTCCAGGGTAAATGAGCAACGGACTTAAGCTTATAGTTTATGAAAAGCTGAGGGCACATCATAATAAAACCTGCCAAAAGCATAGAAGTAACATTACTGCATTATACATATGCACAATTGAAAATTCAGTAGCAAATAAAGAATTAAACCGAAAACTTTCTATAAGAATTATAGGTGTAAAAGGAACCACGTATCCATATAACAAGTAGATGTTGAGGCTTATTGTCCAAACCAATTATGTAGCCATAAGGACAAGGAGTCAAATTCATCATTATTCAGGTGGCCCCTTTCTCTTCCTGAAGTATAACTAATAAGCCTAAGCATAAAATAATTCATGTAATGATCAGATATTACGAAACAGGCAACCTAAGTTTAACTTCAACAAGTAACGGTCCCCACTTCTACTAAGAATGTTAACTTGAAGGGTCCTTGCTCACCCTATTATAAGGTATAACTTTTTGTCCTCTATCTAACAGCAGTAATTGGTTGCCTATCAGGAGCTTTTTGTTAAGCCTGAAACAGCATAGGCATTTCACAAGAAGGACGAATATTTTGTGTACCAGCTAGTGTTTCTTAAGGAAAACAGGGACTGAGGCTCAAAGGCTTTACTTAATGCATCAAGGTTTAAAAAAAGAAAAAGAGCAGATGACAAAATATTAGAAGTCCCACATGGAAAGAAATTTTTTAGAAGTAATTATTATTTTCTTCTCCAACTTTCACAACATTAAACTTTCACCATGTTAATAACTTGTAGTTGGCAGCAGGTCACCAAGAGAAGTATCAAAGCAATAAACAGGAAAGGACAGATGGCTTACCAAACATGTATACACAGCTTGTGAGGGAAGAAAGAATCCAAGAATACCAGCTCTTATGGCGCTCATACATAAGGGAATATATAGAAAAGCATGCAACAAGGAAGAAGAGCACATAGGACAAATACTTCATCGCTATATCATCATATTCCTTAGTTTTATTGCTCGCATATGAATCACGATCTCGGAACCTCAACATAGGTATCCTTCCACTTCTATCAATCTGAATTTGACAAAGAAATATTGCTAAATTTGATACTCTTACAATAAATTAACTAAAACCTGGTTGATAACCAGACGTGGCCTAGTTGTAATGGCATCAAGTACTAAAAATCGAGTTTCAAATGAAACATCATGATAATATCAGATAAGTGCAACAGTTCATGAAAGAACATCTGGCACACTGCCAAAACATTAGCAGAATACAGACCTTCTATAGTTTCAGACAAATAATTAGGTTGGTATGCCGACAAGAAAAGTAAGAACAATGATGGCTCTATTGTTATCTTACAAGCAACTACAACAAAAAAGAAGAAGAAGAAAAAAAAAAGAGAAGAATAGGGCATCTAACTAAAAACCATGCATGGAAAAGACATTCATGTCCGAATATGCCTCTTAAATATTTGACAGCTGATTCAAAATGATGGTTTTCTCGATTCAATTGATGGTAGAATATGAATGTATACTCAAAATATTTGCAATCCTCAAAATAATGGCCTTTGACTATAAAACACTTATAAGGAGTGAAGATCGATTATAACCAAGAAGAAAGCACGATTACCTATAAGACAAAGTTGACTATATACTCATAGAATTAGAAAAGTTTAACACACACGCACACACATAGGGATCTCATTTAGTATCAAACTTTCAGCATAAATGCCTTTTTTTTTTCTTTTTCTTTCCTGGAAGGTTGCCACAATTTAAATGATACCCAGCAAAATAAGGGCAAGCATGAACTCGTACCTCTATGTGCATCGCTTTCCCTATTTTCCAAAACTCAATGCAGCAACCAATTCCAGAACTAGCAAGTATCATCCATGAGGTCTCGTTATCAAGTAGATAGAGGAAAACAATGAGCTGACACAAAAAGTTCACTACAACAGACTTTGCAGACAGTCCTTCCATAGACTTATTTTTGTTCCAAAATTGGATATCTGCAAAGAAAACCAACATACTAAAGCTATGTCTCCAGTGTACAACAGAATTATCCAAAAAAAAAATCTATGTAGGTAATGAAGCATTTTCAAAATAAAGAGTCATTTTACCATTCTTGAAAGCCAGGAAGTCGAACACAGAATGAAGCAAAGAAACGACCATTGTAATCACTAGCAAGTAAGGATTTCCTTCCAGGAAGACCCTCTACAGAAATTTATCAAGTAAATAGTCAGCATTTGAAAAGATAAAAGGGAATAAAAGAATTTTGAACTTCAAGGTAGAAGTTAAGGGTTTAGGGTTATTTGCTTTCTTTTGCAGAATGAGATTTCTTTTTAGTTTTTAAACTCTGAGAATGTAACTTTAAAAGTAGAAATATAGACCATATGTTGACTCTTTTTAGCTAGTTATACATCATAATTATTTCTGAAATATCTAAACTTCCCATGATAATACAAGATAAGAAATACCTTCAGTTCATCAGCCTCGCCTTCAAGCATGCTTCCATAACTACGATGAATTTGGAATGATTGGTCAATTTGGAGGAATAGTTGCCACTTCATCATGCTTATGGGGCCAACCTCCAAATTAAGTGGCAATTCTGTCACCGACTCATTAATTGCAATCAACTTATCTCTAAGTAACCAAAATTCGTTGAAGAAGATGGTCGGGTAGTAATTTCCTTTACTAGGCTCAATATTTAAGTCTGCAAATCTGAAGTCAAGAAACTTAAAGCTCTGTATCTGCAGCTCTAACACACTAATAGTAGCCACCAAACGTAACTATCATATCGCCAAATAATGGTGCAACTCAACGAACATAATATATCCAGCAGGATGATTTCCAATCAAAAAACATAAAAGCTAGCACGCATCTGCCTAAAAGAATACAGATCATTGTGACTAAGCAAGTTATGGCTACATCTAGATTGACATAAAAGCTAGCAAGCATCGGTCTAAAAGAATACAGATCTTTGTTATGGTTACATCTAGATTGATCTTCAAATAAATTATGGTAAAATTTTGAATGGATCAATATGCTAACAATTGATCATTTTGATAGAACAATTTCTTATAACCAAAAAAATAACAGTTCTTAGAAATAGAACCTTAATCAGTCAATGGAGAAAAAATCATATACCTAAACCAAGGAATTGACATAAAAAGTAGGAATGAGTTCAATTAATTCTCGACCATAGAAATGTTATTACAGACGAGAAAACAATAAAAGTTTATATTCGATCAATAATTGCTAATAAAAAAAGTATGATACACCAAAGTAGCTTCAAACTTTGATGCTTTTTGTCCTCCGATCTTCCTTCCTAGATTAACTCCAATCTGATACTTATTTACACTACTGTATGATTAGAATGGCTGAGCTAGTCTTCACTAGTTACTATCCCATTTATGATGAAAATTACTGAGCTGATCTTCACCAAATTACTATCTATACTAATGTATAAGAAGAAGAGTGGCAGAGCTGAACTATAATCCTCTGCTTTTCCTTCCTAGATAAACTCCCATACACAACTTTACTTGCATGACCTAGGACCAAGTTTTGACCAAATTTCTACTGCCAAAACTGAAGTCAATTAAAAGAAAATGATGTCCCAGGATCCAAATCATACCATGTAAAACATAAATAATTTTCTTTAAGAACAAAATAAGCACCAATAAGAACATAAGAGTCAACCAAGAAAGTTCAAAATTATATAGGACTCAATAACCATAACTGAGATGTGGAATGACAAAAAAGTAGCATAAGGATACAAGGAGCAATATTTGGTGGTACAGCGTTGTGCCCGTATCTGGAAAAGAAGAAAGGCCAAAACATTAGTTTATTTTCCAAAAATCTGTCATGAAATCATGAAATAGAATAAAGATAAACAACACTAATCTTATATTTCAATAGAACATTACAGAAACATGATATTAAGCAGAAACTTACCTTGTAAAATCTTCAACCAAGTTAATTGTAATATTTGGTTTCCAATAAGCAATCCACTCAATAGGGCCATCATCTTTGGAGTCAGCTTCAGCATCATCAGCCACCTGAAGCAAAATGATTCCACACTAAGATAATTATATTGTTGCAAAATTCAAGAGAATTGGAAGCACACAAAAATAGAAATAAATGAGATTCTATCATGAGGAACATTGAATGAAATTTAAAAATATAAACACCCAGAAAGTTTAGATCCACTCTACATGAACCCAAAGTTCATTTTGTTAAAAGTTACAATATCCTTAGAAATATGTTATACTAGGAAAGAACAAACCATAGCCACTGATTCAACCCCTTCAGCATCTTTGGAATTCCCAAGAAGACTTTTCCTCTTATCAGAACTTGACTTGGGCAAATATGTCACAACAGCTGAAATCAAATTACAAGGAGGTTACTTGTTCACCATTAATCCCCATCAAATGGAAAAAGAAACCATTAATCCCCATCAAATGGAAAAAGAACATAATGACAGACAGGGAGACTCACGATAAGTCCTCCCAAAGGCAGATTGAGGCTGGTATTCAGGGTCATTTGGATCTGGAGGGTAACCCGAGCGTGCAAAGAAAACGTGGGCATAGAGACTGCCATTGTTTTTCAAGGCCTGAAAGATAACATATCAACTTCTTCATGTTATCTAAGAGAGCAACAGCCTAACTGCAAGCATGTAAAAAGAAACCTTACCTCGGAAGGATAGTACTTTAAAGAAAGAGTATGGGTGCTTTCAGAACCCCAAGTGGCGTAAGGAATACTAGTTTCATGCCATACAAGAGAAGCTTCGTTCCCAAAATCATAGAACTTTTCATGCTCAGAAAGATATAACCACATATCCTGAAAACAGAGAAACAAAATCATAGATCAAGAAAACTAGGGAAAGATGAAATTCATGTTCGATTTTAGGGTTTAGTTTAACTTTGTTTTATGAATTTTGTTGGAAGCAACATACCAAGGGTTCGCCCTTCTGGAAGAGATTGGAGATGAGGTTAGAAGGGTCCGCGGGCGGCCTTTTTGGAGAGAAGAATTTGGAAGCAAAGTACCAAAACACGGCGATCCTTATGATTCCAGTTATGGTCTGTCCAAGTCCACCTTGTTGCTGCTGCCCCTGTTGCTGTCCTCCTCCTCCGCCCACTGCTGCTGGCGGCGCCATTTTTTTTCTGCGTTTCCCAGATGCGGTTTCTGAGAGCTTCCAGATGGAAAACAAGAGGTAAAAAAAAAAGGTATTTAGCTTACTCGGTGAAATTAAAGCATTGGTCACACGATACAAGGCAATAAGGGAGAGATATTTTTGTTTATTTTATTCTCAAAAGAAAAGGTTGTTTGTTTGTAAAGTTGATAGATGTGTATTGGGAATCTTATACTACAGTTCCCACTTGCCTCCGCCCCTCCAAGTAAAGCGAACTGAATAATAAATTCTAATAAAACCCATATTCTTATACATTTGTGGCATTTCAAAAGTTTTGCCGAGTAAACATTTATTTTTACGACACTAAAAACAATGGACTTTCAATTTAAACTGAAGAAAATATTATTTTATCATACAATATAAAAAACTTTTGACAAATTTCATACCAAATTCAATTAACAAAATTGATTTTATTTTAATTTTCATTTTTCAATACAATTAAAATAAATTTCTTAAGTAGGCTAATAAGTTAAAATTCAACATAACAAGCTTGAAAATGTATTTTATATAATTTTATAATAATAGAAATCATATTATTTTCAAATTTTAATATTTTCATTAAAAAATTATCATTAGTTACAAAATTACTTAATTATAGGTTGAATTTTTTTTTTGGATTATCATTTCAGTTTTTTTTCTATTAACTTTCATTTTGAATTGTTTTGAGTTAAGAATTATTTCAAGATTAGATAACTTCAAATTCACATTATTTTAAGTTCGCGTTATAATATGTACAATTTTGAGATTCGATTATTTTTAAATGAGTTAAGAATACCATGATTCTTAAACTTTAAATCAAATTTTATTTTGATTTGTAAACCTTAAAAGTTCTAATAGGATCTTCAATTGTTCAAAATTATTTTAATTTAGTTATTTTGCTTATAGAATCATTTAAATTAGTAGTAAATGCCAATTGGCATCATATAGATGGTGTCAACTGACATTTCCCGTGACAGATAAATGGACAAAATAAAATTTTGCTCAAAATTTAAGGACCAAAGATACTACTAACTAAATTTTTATTTCAAATATTTTTTATAAAATATTAAATTTAAAAACGTTTTTATATTTTTTATTGTAATATAATTTGTTAATTAAATATTTCTTTTGTTTTTATAAAAATAGATATTTAAAAATTAAAATTAAGTTAAATTTTAAATCTTTTTGAAAAAATTTCATATCATTTTATATAAAAAAAATATGATTTACTAATAAATTATAATAGAAAATATTATTTTCTATCCAAAAAAAATTTTTCAATTAAAATATAAAATATCCTTTTCTTTTTCTTTTTCTAATATATTTTATAAAAAAGGAACAGGAAAATAAAAGAAAAATAAAAATAATTAAAGAAAATTTGATTTTTTACATTACATATATATTTTAAAAATATTATAATTTAAAATAATTTTTATTTTTTATTATGATATTTTTATTAGTAAAATACTATTTTTAATAGAAAATATATTTTAAAAAATTAAAATTTACTTAAAATTTTGAAAATCCATTAATTTTAAAAATCAGTTCTACAAAATTCTATATCATTTTTAAAAACTTAAATAAAAAAACTTATTTATCAATTAAACAATTAAATAAAAAGCTCCATATAATTTTGAAATATTAAGTAAAAAATTTATATCATTTTAAAAAATAGATTTATGAGTCTATTCAAAAATCGTTTTCCTATTTAAAAAATCTTGTTTGAATATATTTTAATCAAAAAATTTATACTTATATAAAATAAAAAATATTATTTTCAATAACTCGATTTATTCCTTTATTGGATCAGATACAATAACGAATGTTTTGATTGTCTATTTTTTACTTTTCTATAAATAAAAATTTTAATAAAGAATAGATTCAAAATAATTTTTTTCAATAGGAAATTATTAAAAATATATTAATAAATTAATTATTAAAATAATTTGAAATTTTTTAATTAATGTTTTAAAAAGATATGAAGTTTTTTATTTAATTTTTTAAACTGATATAAGAATTTTTACTTAATTTTAAAAAAATGATATCAATTTTTTCAAAACAATTTTGAAAATTTAGACTTAAATTTAATTTTTAAAATTTTATTTTCTATTAAAAATAAAAAATATTTAACAAATAAAATCTTATAATTTAAAAAATATAAAATTATAATTTTAAATTTAATATTTTATAAAATATATCTTAAATATAAAAAAAAAATCAATAAACTAGAATCCATGATCCCTAAACTTTGAGCTAAATTCTATTTTGTCCTTTCATCTACCACGTAAGATGCCAACTGTGCCATCAAACTACCATCCACGTGATACTAACTAGCTTTTGCCTTCAATTTGGATAGTGCCATAAACAAAAGGACCAAAATAGGATAATTTTTGGTAATTGAAGATCCAATTAAAACTTTTTAAAGATTAGGGATCAAAATAAAATTTTGTTAAAGTTTAGGGATTACAAGTACTATTTATCATTTTCAAATTCAAATGTTTTACATTTAAGAATAAATCAATTTCATGTTCCCTAAATTTTGAGGTAAATATCATTTTGATCCCCAAATTTAAAAAAATAATATATTGGTCCATATATTTTTATGGTTATAACAAAATAATTTTTTTATAAAAAAATTTGTTAATGTCATCACTAAAACAATTTCTATATAAAAAGATAACAATAAAACATTTTTACTTGTTACATTTATAATAATAAATAGTTACTAAAATACTAGTAATTTTGATAATTATATAAAAATAAAATCACTTTTTAACCCTTAATTTTGTTAGTAAATATTTTTTGGATTTAGTTTTAGGCTAAAAAAAGAAGTATATATCTTAAAAATGAAAATGACCTATCATTAGCCTTGAATTGATAAAGTATTTTGAAATGATAAAACAAAAATTTGTTAAAATTAAATTAAAATTCCTTTAAACTTAATTTGAATATTTTTCTAGCCCTTTATCAAGTGAAAAATTATTTTCGAACAAAAACAATCCTTTCTCATGGTTTAAAAATGTTTTTGGCAAAAAATGCATGAAAATGATTGATCCCCTCAAACACCAAATTAATCCACTTTTGTCCAAAATGTTTTCTTATGCAAGTTTTATGAAAACCAATCGATTTCCTCCTTTAGCCAATCGATTGGCTCGAGGGTATGTATGATCTGATTGATCCCCTCTCTAAAATGGATTAACTATTTTTCAAGCAGAAGCAAAAATTGTTTCAAAACTTCAAAAAACCAATCTATGTTATTTTTAGGCCAACCGATCCCTTTTTTTATATATAAGCAAAACATGTTTTAAATGCAATGTGTTTTAGCTTGTAAAGCCAAAATCAATCGATCCCCTCTAAAAAGTGATTGATCAATTTGACCTTGACAAGCTTAAACGATCATATTTTCTTATTGATTTGTAGAGGCTCCATACATTAAATGAAACTAGTGGCTCTCTTCCTTTCTCTACATATAAAAAAAAGTCTTCTACCACATTACAAGCTATTAAAAGATAAGAAAACTTATTGCTTCCATCCACCATCTTCTTCAAGTATTAAAGAGCATTTTGTTGTGAGAAAAGTGTAGAAATTTGAATTTTATATTTGTTTCTCTTTTGATATCGTTCATAACTTTGATTTATACTTCAAATTTGCAAAAACTTAACCTTATAGAGGTTCTTTGAGTTTGCAAAAATACTTTAAAACTTGTATTGTGAGGTTGTGAGTTTAAGGGAAAAGATAACCCTTAAAAGATTATGTTGTTGATTTTATAGAGTTTTGAAAAACTAGGTTGTAACATTCAACACATAGTAGATTAGACTCTTTGGTAACTAAGGCTAAGGGAAAGGATGTAAGTGCCTTGAGAAATGACCAAACCTTTATAAATATCGATATTTGATTCTCAAACTTTACCTCTTTACATCTCAAGTTGTTTATCTTATGCTTATATATTGTGTTTATTTGTTTAAAAATCAATATTTATGGTTATTGTGTTAATTGGTGTTCAAATTGTTAAATTTTGTAATTAATCACTTCACCCCATCTTGGTTTAATTCAAATATTTGAACTAATAATTGATATCAGAGCTAGTACTTTTTTTTTTAGGTCTAACAACCTAAAAGTGATCCTAAATGGTTCAAAAAAAATATGGTGATGAATGAAGAATAACCATTCATAAGTTACAACAATTATGGAAAGCAACAAGAAGTGTATTTAATGGCAAATGAAATGGTTGCCATATCTTTCAGTAGTGAAGGTAATTCCATTGTAAGACATCCACTATTTGTTAGTGATAACTATTTATATTGGAAAACAATAATGAGATTCTTTATTTAAGCAAATGATTATGATGTTCGAAGAGTTATTATCAGTGGTTTTTAAATTCTAATAAAAAGGGTTGAAGATAAAGAGGTAATAAAGCAAAAAAGTGAATGAGATACTAATGATATTAAGATGATAGAACTCAATGTCAAGGTAATGCATACACCTTTTTGTGCATTGGGGCCTAGTGAGTATAACAAAGATTTTTTGTGTGAAAATGCAAAGGAGATTTAGGATAAATTGGTCGTTACTCATGAAGGTATAAATCAAGTGAAAGAGACCAAAATTAGCATGCTTACTCATGATTATGAGCTAATTCAAGATGAAACTAGAAGAGACCATTAGTGAGATGCAAACCGTTTCATTGACATCATTAATGTTTTGAAAGCTCTGGGGAAGACTTATTCAAATGTGAAAATGGTGAAAAAAATTTTAAATAGTCTATCAAAAAATTGAGAGGCTAAAGTGACAGCAATTGAAGAATCTAAAGAACCTTACATACTTTCTTGAAATGAATTCATATATTCTTTCCTAACCTATAAGATAAAGCTTAAGCATGAACAAGAACCAATTAAAAAAGGTGAAATTGCTCTCAAATCAATCATTCAAGAAAAAAAAAGATTGAACAAGATAAGGTTGATGAGCAGGAAGAAATGGTCATATTTGTAAAAAGGTTCAAAAAGTTCATGAAGATGAATAAGTTCTTAAATAAAAAAAGGTCACAAAGGGAAATGATCAAGGGAAAATTAAGTAAAAAAAAAAAGGGATCACGTTATTTGTTATGAATACAACAAATTGGGTCATATCAAATTTAATTATCCTTTGTGAAAAAATAAAATGCAATAAAGCCAAAAAAGAAAGCAATGGTTACAACATGAAGTCATAGTGACTTCTTTAATGATGAATCAAATGAGAAAAAAGTAGCCAACCTATATCTCATGGCTCTTCATAAACCCAAGGAAATTACTAATCCAAATTATTTAAATTCATGCACATTTGATAAGTTGTAAGATATTTTTTATGAATTAGCTATGTAATTTGAAAGCTTGAACATGAAGTATAACAAAATGATTTCTAATTTGAAAGTAGAGAATAAGTTCTTAACTAAGGCAAAGAATAACTTAAAAAAGGAAATTGAGTGTTTGAAATTGAATGTTGATGATTTGACCAAGAAAAATGCAAATTTACAAAATTCTTTTCTAGATTCTATATGAGACATCAAAAGCTAAATGATATGCTTGAAACTCAAAAAACATTCTTTGATAAAGATGGATTATGTGTAATAGTGGTGATAAAAAAACTCATTTGAAGAATTTTTTTGTTAAACTAAATGATTCATCTAGTACATTTGCATATTATCACAAATTGGGTCATTCTATGTAATATTGTTCCTTAAAGAAAGTCATTTATAAAAGGTAAATTCATTAGAAGTGTGTGAATTTTAAAAAGAGTTAACATATCTTAAGATGATATTATTAGGATGAAGTGGATTCCAAAAGGTATAAAAATTGTGAGTACTAACATTCAATGACCCAAGAAAATTTGAGTACCAAAAACAAAGGTTTGATTGTGTACTTGTAAGTGAATAAGAATTGCTACAAGTCAAATTCAAGCAAGAACAATCCGTGGGACTTTAATAGTGTATGCTCAAAGCACATGACTGGAGACAAAACTTAGTTTAAGGACTTAAAGGCTAAAAGTAGAGGAGATGTTACATCTGGAGATAATTCAAAGGTCAATTGAAGGAATTGGTTTCATTGGTAAGAATTCTTCTACTACTATTGAAAATATTTTATTTGTGAAAGAACTCAAGCATAATTTACTTAGCATTAGCCAATTAAGTGATAAAGGGCTTAAAGTTGTTTTTGAATCCATGTGCTATCAAGGGATTGATGTCAAAACTAATAAACTAGTTTTAATTAGACAATGCCAAAAAAATATTTATGTTGTGCATTTGGATGATTTATCTTCTAAAAATGTTTGTTTCATGGCTCAAAAATAAAATGATAATTGGATTTGGCATAGGAGTCTTGGACATGCAAGTATACATGTAATTTCAAAACTTTCACAAAAAGATTTAGTAGTTGGTTTTTGAAAATGATAAAGTTTGTAATGCATGTGTTCAAGGAAAACATAAAAAATTATCTTTCAAACCTAAGAATTGTGTTTCAACTACTAGACTACTTCAACTACTTCATATTGATCTTTTTGGTCCTATTAGGATAATGAGCCTTTGTGGTAAATAATATAGGTTTGTTATCGTTAATGATTTTCCTAGATATACATGGGTTGTCTTTTTCCATTAAAGGATGAAGCTTTGGAAAATTTTATCACTTTTGGTAAACAAATACAAAATGTAAAAGGATATTAAATCTCTAGTATTATGAATGATTATAGAAAAGAGTTTGAAAACCTTGGCTTTAATGAGTTTTGTAGTCAAAATGGTATTAGCCATAATTTTTTCATTCCTAAAACTCCTTAATAAAATGACGTAGTAGAAAAAGAGAAATAGAACTTTGAAAGAAATTGCTAAAAATTATGTTTTGTGAAAATAATTTACCTAGATATTTTTAAGTAGAAACCATAAATACCTCTTGTTATATTATAAATAGAGCTATGATTAGGCTAATTTTGAAGAAAACTCTTTATGAACCTTTTAAATGGAAAGGCCTAACATAAGTTATTTTCATCCCTTTGGTTGCAAATGTTTTGTTTTGAAAAATAGAAAAGATAATCTTGAAAAATTTTGATGCAAAAAGTGATGAAAGCATTTTCTTAAGATATTATTTGATTTTAAAAGTTTATAAAGTTTTTAATAAAAGGACATTGGTTATTGAAGAATCTATACATGTTATTTTTTTATGAGTTTAATCTTTCTTTGAGAAAAGCATCTCTTGATGATGATGATGTAGGAATACTTTAAAAAAATATCAATGATGTATTACATGACATTGAAGAGAATAATGAAAAAAAAGATGATGAATTTTTGGAGGAACGACAACAAATAGAGCATGAACTTAATTACCATAAAGAAAAAAGGTATATCAAAGATAATGAGATTATTGGTGATCTATCATAAGAGATAAAAACTAAATCTTCTTATAATGTGTGTAACTATGTTGCTTTTTTTTCTTATATTGAACCTAAGAACATATATGAAGCCTTGGAGATGATCATTGGATTCTGGTTATGTAAGAGGAGTTGAACCAATTTGAAAGAAGCCAAGTGTGGAGCCTTGCACCTAAATCTAGTGATCTTCCTACTATAGGCATCAAATGGGTTTCTAGGAATAAAATGGATGACCATAGCAATATTATTATAAGCAAAGCTAGGTTAGTAGCTCAAAGGTATAGCCAAGATGAAAGAATTGACTATGATGAAACCTATGCCTTAATTGTTAGATAAAAGGCTATTAGAATGTTGCTTGCATTTACATATTTTAAGGATTTCAAGCTATTTTAAATGGATATCAAGAGTGCATTTCTAAATAGTTTTATAAATGAAAAGGTATATGTCGAACAACCTCCCAATTTTGAAAATCCAAAATTTTTAAATCATATTTACAAATTGACAAAAGTTTTACATGGTTTATAACAATCTTCTAAAGCTTGGTATGAAAAATTATCAAAATTTTTAATTGGAAATGGTTTTAATAAAAGGAAGGTTGATATTACACCTTTTATTAAAACAAAAGGAAATGACTTTCTCATTGTATAAGTTTATTTTAATGATATTATAATTGGTGCTATTAATGAATCTCTTTGTTAAGAGTTTGTTAAGACTATGCAAAGTGAATTTGAAATGAGCATGATGAGAGAACTTACATTTTTCTTGGGGTTACAAGTAAAGTAAACAAAAGATGGCACTTTCATTAATCAAGCCAAATACATCAAGGACTTGCTTAAAAGATTTGAAATTGAGAACTCAAAGCCATACTCAACTCTTATGAGCACTTTAACAAAGCTTGACAAGGATGAATGACGTAAATGAGTTAATTCTAAATAACATAGGTTTATGATTGGTTTGTTGCTATGTCTTACTATAAGTAGACCTGAAATAATGTTTAGTGTGTGCTTCTATGCTATATTTCAATCATCACTTAAAGCATTGCATTTATTTGCTATTAAAAAAATTTTTAGATACCTTAAAGACATTCTCAATCTAGGATTATAGTATCTAAAAATATCATCTTTTGCTTTGCATGCTTATTTTGATGTGGATTTTGGTGATTGTAAAATTGATGAAAAGAACACTTTTGGTACTTATCAATTGTTTGAGAATATTCTTATATCATGATTTTCCAAGAAACAAAATAGTTTTACTCAATTCATAACTGAAGTTGAATATGTAGCGGTCGATAATTGTTGTGCTCAAGTTTTATAGATTAAATAATAATTGGAGGATTTTGGAATAACCATAGATCACATTCTCATTAAATGTGATAATACTAGTGCTATAGATATGACCAAAAATCTAATTCATTACTCAAGAACCAAGTACATTGAAATTAGACATCATTTCATTAGAGATCATGTTCAAAAGGGTGATGTTGTGCTTGAATATGTTGACACTTTGCATTAATTAGCTAATATTTTTACAAAGCCTCTTGATAGAGTTAGATTTTGCACAATTAAAGATAAACTTATATTGATGAATGCTTCTTAAAATGCAATTCTTGATAGTTGTTGATGTATTTACTTTATATGAACAAATATGTGCTTATCATGATGTATTTTGTTTAACTTGTTTTGTGATCTTATCATGATTATTTGATACATATTTAGAGTAATCACATTACATTCATTTTTTTAAAAAAATAAATTTTATCCAACAAAAAAAAATTTTAAGGCTGTATAAGAACTGATCAATCCTATAAAAAGATCGGATTGATTGTTAAATTAACCTGTAGCAAAAAAGAACCAAGGAAAAACATGAACCAATCAATCTTTTAGGGGACCTAATCAATCGGTCCAAGGCTGGCATCACTAAAAGGCATTGTTTTGAATGAAAATTTCTACTTTTTCTTCCTTCCAACCCAATCGAGCCTCATTCTTCGTTTTTTCCCATTTTATTTTCTCCTAAAACTTTAGGTTTTCAACTCTCATATTCTCCCAGAATTCATCAATTTCAACCAAAATTTCTTGCAAAAATCTTTATGTTTCATTGATTTCTTGCAATTTTCTCTTCAAGTTTCATCAAAATCATCACAAATAATCTTTTTTATTTCTCCCTTTAAAAATTGACCCCTTTTTGTGCCTCTATTTAAACACCATCTTTCACTCAATTTTTTTTGCCTATCTCAAACATATATTTATACTTATCACATATATTGAGCATTTCTACTATCAATTTCACAAAATCCTACCTATTTCCTCTCATTCAAAATTCTTAAATTCCTCTATGGCTCCCAAGACTAAAGCTCCACTTGCCATAACGAAAAATCCTCCAAGGAGAACCTTTAGCTCATCAATTAAGCATTCCTTCAACCAAATTTTGAGAACCCTGTAGCAAATAAGGGATGTGATACTCATTTTGCTCATAAAGAAGTCAAGCATGGAGAGGTAATAAATCTTGAATTCTTTTAATTTATTGGTTTTCATATTTGTATGCTTTTGACGAATTTGGTTGGATTAATTATTTTAGCATGGAAGGAATTGTGTTCGAGAATTTAGTTAGGGTATTTCATATCAATGTTAAATGTATTGAGGTTGATGGACATAGAAATAGGTACTATGTTGATAAATTTAGAACATATGTGATAGGTAGAGAAATTATAGTGGATAAACTATTATTGGTTGAGGCTTTCATGCTAGATGATGATGGAGATACAAACATTAGGTGTGATATGCTTGAATTGGCTCAAGATATGTTTAAGAATGATGATTTCAAGATTGCTCCAACTCAAGCTTCTAGGTTGCCTATGCATGATAGATTGCTTCATCTCATAGTCACACGTGTTAGCACCTTTTGGAACACAATATTTTACCATTAGGAAGCAAGATTATTGGTGGATGAATAAGATTAAGCATGACAAAAAACCCATTCTAATGCATTTATTTTCAATGATATGATGAAGCTTGTACAAAATAGGGACTACACCTAGGTTTATGGGATAGCCATTAGTAACCTATTGAAGAAATTGGATATTAATACAATGAGTGATAAAGAGATTATAGCAAATGATCCATGAAATTTTTTTGCAGTTTATAAATTTCATAGTATGTGATATATTTAAAATGCTGTTAGTTTGTAGATTTGGAAGAGTGAAATTAAAATTAAGCAAGAAGAAGAACTTAGGGTTTAAGATGTTCCACAAGATATTTCACAAGAAAACCCTTCTAGTCCACAATTTGATACCCAAGAAGCTTTGCAAATTTTTATGACTTAAATGAAAAATTTACACTAATTGAATGAGGATATAAACTTTAGATTGGAAAACATGAAAGTTACCCAAAATAAGTTGGTTTCATAAGTTCAACAAGGATTGAAATTAGATAAATCAAGACTGCACAAGAGCAAATAGAGCAACATTTTCATCATTTTCCTTTTTATCCTCCTCTATCTTGACCTATTCTTGATGTCAAGCCAAACTATTTTTCCTACATTTTTATGTTTTTGAGTTATTAATTTTCTTAAAGACAAATTTTATTGTTACATCAACATTGGCATTTTACATATTTTTCCTTAATGGCATGAAAATATTTTTCTATTATATTGTGCTTGATTATGTGTCATTGAGAAATTGTGTTGCTATGAAGTTGCTACTTTTTCATAATTGTGATTATGTTAATTCTTGATATTATGTTTCTATAGTGGGTTATAGTATTGAGATTAATGATATCGAATTACTATATCATATTGTTGCCTTGAATTGATTCAGCAAGTTGATTTTGTAGAGATTGAATTAATGATGTTGGCTCCTTTTTTCTTTTTTTGATATGACAAAAAATGGGAGGAGTTTATGTGTTATGAAAATTTGGTAATTTGCTATATTTGCTTATATGTTTTTGACATACAAAAAGGGAAAACTTGTGCTTCACTGAATATTTGAAATTTTGCTTGTGTTTATGTCTTATGAATATTCTTAATATCAAATGTACTTAATGAAATAGATGATTTTTATCTTGTATGCTCATTGAAAGCTTGTTGAAAAATGGCTATTTATTTTTTATTAATTATGATTATATTCAATGAGAGTGTTTTTTTTAAAAAAAGGTTTTCAAAAGCAAATTTTATCTATTAATTTTGTCATGTCAAAAAGAAGGAGATTATTAGCTTGAAATTGATAAAGTATTTTGAAATAACAAAAAAAATTCGCTAAAATTAAATTAAAATAACCTTGAACTTAATTTGAATATTTTTCTAGCCTTTTATTAAGTGAATATTTGTTTTGGAACAAAAACAATCCTTCTCCATGGTTTAAAAACGTTTTTGGCCAAAAATGCATAGAAGAGATTGATCCCTTTAAACACTCAATCGATCCATTTTTGTACAAAAAGTTTTCTCGTGCAAGTTTTTTGAAAACCAATTGATTACCTCTTCTAACCAATCAATTGGTTCAAGGGTTTGTATGACCTGATCAATCCCCTCCATTGTATAGATAAATTTTTTTTTAAATAGAAGCAAAACTTCTTTCGAAACTTCGAAAGACCAATCAATCCTTTTTTCATACAAAAGCAAAACATGTTTTGAAATTTTTGAAAACCAATTGATCACCCTATATATAGGATTGATTGGTTCATGTTTAAATGAAATGTGTTTTGGCTTTTAAAGCCAAAACTAATCGATCCCCTCCAAGAAGGGATCGATCAATTTAGCCCTAACAAGCTTAAATGGTCAAATTTTCTTGTTGATTTGTAAAAGCTCCAAGCATTAAATAAAACCAATGCTCTCTTCCACTCTTTACATATAAAAGGAGGTCTCCCACCACATTACATGCTATTAAGAGCCAAGAAAACTTATTGTTGCATCCATCATCTTTTCTAAGCATTAATGAGTATTTTGTTGTGAGAAAAGTGCAGAAAAATCAATCTTGTTTTTATTTCTCTTTTTATACCCTTTATAACTTTGATTTGTACTTGAAATTTGCAAACACTTGATCTTAAAGAGGTTCTTTGAGTTTGCAAAAATACTATAAACTTGTCTTGTGATGATGTGAGCTTAAGGGGATGATAGCCCTTAAGACATTGTATTGTTGATTATATAAAGCTTTAAAAAGTTAGGTTGTAATATTCAACATATAGTGGATTAGACTCTTAGGTAAGTGAGATTAAGGGAGAGGACTAGGTGTCTTGAGGAAGGACTGAACCTCTATAAATACCAGTGCATGATTCTTTAACTCTTTCTCTTTACATTTCAAGTTGTTTATATTGTGCTTATATATTGTGTTTATTTAGTTTGAAATTAGTAATTGCGATTATTGTGTTAATTAGTGTTCAAATTGTTTTGATTTAATTCAAGTCTTTAAGTTAACACCTATTTTTCTTCAAATTTATTTGTTGTTTGTTTAAAACAAACATTTAGACTATACATAATAAAAAAAATATTTCATGTATTTGTCATTTATTTTACATTATTTTATCATCATAAAATATTTTTTCAAAAGTAAAATTTTTTTAGTTATAAAATATTAGTATAAAATTTTTAATGAAATAATAAATTTCACACTATTAATTATTAGTAAAAAATGACAAATTTAATTATTTGAATTACAACCAGAGATTTTCATGAACTAAGCCAAACCTAATAACGCTTTCAAAGTCTTACTGAAGGTCTAACTTGACTTATCCATTATAAACCTGAATGGGCCTATTTTACTATTAAAAATAAAAAAATAAAATTTTTATATTTACTATTAAAAATTAAAATATTAAAAATATTTTTATATTAATATATTAATATTTTTAAATATATTTTAAAATATTAATTAAATAAAAATATTTTATTAAGAAAATAATAATTTGATCAGATCTACTATAAAGCTTAAAAATCATATCTCGATTCAAGTTAAACCTTATTTGTGGATCTAATTGACAGCTCAATATATCGGTAACTTTAAGTATAACTTACTAAATCTTTTTATAAAAAAATATTAATTGATTTAAAAATTAGCATTACACTAATAATAATAAAAATGCATAAAAGTTAATATTCCTAAAAGGTAAAGTAAGAAAATAAATTTCATCAAACTTTCATTTCCTTCAAAATAATTATCTTATCTTTAACTTAGAATTTATAATATTATCAATCTATTATCCTACTTTGTAAAGATTTGTTGAAAGAAGTACCATTTCATTACGACCATCAAAATATAAGAACTAATATGTTAATGTTAACATTTAGGGGCCAAAACAATATTCACCTCAATTTAAATATCATAGAAGTAGTTTACCCTATTTTTAAATGTCTACTTGTGCTACCAATTCTTGTACATTGGTCAAAATGAGGATTTAGTTTGTTTACCATAATTTCAATATTAGCACCACTTTTACTTTTTTGGATTTTAAATTTCATTCTAATTATTAGCATAGTTTATTTTCCTTCGTTAAATTTGATAATGTGGCCATTAACTTGCTGATGTGTCATTGACTTGTTGATGAGGCAAGCTTTCTTGGCTTCTCTTGTTTCTTTTTTTTTTCTTTTATTTTTCTTCCCTTTCTCTCCAAAAGGGTAAGTTTTACAAATTATTTATTTCAATTTTTTCTCATTTTCAACCTTTTCTATCTTTTTAAGATACCTATCTTTTTGCTTTTTGTCTCCATCAAACCTAATCCAAAAAATGTTTGATCTGCTCCAATTATCTCTTTGTTTTTGGTATTTTAATGAAGTGGTTTTAAAGCAATTATTTGAAACATTTTTCTTACCTCACCTGATTTTTTTTCTTAGAAAAATCTCAAGCTCCGATCATTTTCACTTTATTTTCTAGCAACAACATATTGGTATTAAGAATAATAAAGAAATGAGTATTCATAGCTTTTTTTATGTTAACATGAATTTTTGTTTTTTCCTTCTTAATTCTTATGTAATGTACTATATAGATATTTTAAAATTGCTGGCCAACACTTATTTTCACTTCCTGTTAGATTCGACAAATGCTTGTCACCCAAACATACATTAACAATTGATAAATGCAGCAAAACAAAATAGAGAAAAATCAAATTCAATCACTTTGTTGTAAACATTTAATCAGCAAGCATACGAGTTAAGTAATCATGAGGTCTGTTCACACCTTAAAAATGGGATCATAAAAATTCCTATAGCTTAACATTTCTACTGTTGTTCTTATACACCAAGGTCTAGTTGTAGCAAACCAAAGCCATCAAAGCATTTGGCCTTCAAGCATTAATCCACATAGATGACAAATTGAAACCTTTAAGAGGTAGAGATTATGTTTGGCCAAATAGTATGCTAGTAGTTAAAGATTCAAAATCCTCCCATTTGATTGTGACTTTCACAACTAGCAATAGGCAAGATGAAAAAGCACAACACAAGTATGAACACTCTTTCAAGCCATGTGGATTAGCTTACCACAACCTTAATTCCACTTTTCTTTTGTGTTTTTCTTTTAATTGTCAATTATCACTTGTTCTCTAATGAAAAGTGGCTAAACACGTATTATATAAAAGGTTAAATGTCTTGCATTGTAAAATTATATTTTTACCCTTTTCATTTAATTAAACCTTTTAACTAAGTCCTTAATGTGAATTCTTAATTTCATAATACTAATTTCATTTTAATTCATCATATCATCTTATTGTGTGTCCATTAGGATTCTAATAGGTTGGCAATAAATATAAGATAATTAAATCAAGAATTATTCATAGATTTATAGATCATGAGGGATACCTAGCAATGTTAACAAAGTTAAGATGATTTGACTAACCTTTTAGTGTACAACATCTCAGTGTAATTCGATCCATTCATGACAACTCTTGAAAAGATAGAATGCATGGTGTAGTGTCTACAATCTTACCTTTCCATTTTAGTCTTATAGCTCCCATATTAACGCTTTTCAAATCATATTTTCCTTGGCCAAGGGTTTATGGTTAATATTAGCTAGAAACATGTCAGATGTGTCCTTTTATATCACTTAAGGTGATGAATCCTTTCTTGGTCACTCATCTATTTTCATATGCTTCATGCCAAACCCCAAAACACCTTTTTAAGGCATTAGATGCCCTAACCTATGCAAATGTAACCAAAGTATGACAATTCACGTACAAGGTGACCTAGTGTCAAAAGTCAACGGATTACTTACACTGTTGACACATGAGAGTATATTCCATAAACACTTGAGTGAATACCAAATGAAACTATAATAGTGGGTTATGTTCAGTGAACTTATTTTTTAACAAGCACCTACATGTTATCCTCAAATATCTTCATATTTCAACTGATAAGATCAGTTGCTTATTACATAAGTAAAGAGTCTTAGCATGTACCAATCTTTGAGCATTGTTAAAGCCTTTATTCTCAACAATGCAATGACCAAAAACTATTTTAGGCTCAAGGTTTTAATGTTTAAGGATCATATAAGTATATCACCAAACAATTCCTTTTCAAGGCATATTTAGTTTTAAGGGTTTTATCTATATAAGTTACTAATAACTACTTATTCAATTCAAACTTATGGATAAAGAAATACCACATACATTAAATAATCTAATAATGTATCATACATAAAATTATAGACTAATTTAGTGTCTTTACAACCAATCTCAATTTGCTTGTAGGACTTACACTAACATTTCCAACCGTCAGAATGAAATAAGCATTGAAACAAAAATCAATAGTTGGGAATTATTTATAGTGAATTAATGAGTAAAGCCTATGTATTATGCCCATAGCTAAACTATATTGCTATTGATAGCTTTGGAAAATTTTAATTAACAGTTAAGTATTATAGATTTTGACCTTTCCACCAAGGATTTAAATTGCAATCATAGTTGTATTTTTGATCATGTTGCGTTTATCACATTTTTGGATAACACGAAAACCATTGTAATCATTACAGTTATTGCGATTGTGAATTTTTTTTAATTATGCGTAATTTTTTATAAAATGTAGTAATTGTAATTATAATCATAAAATTCTTATTTATGATTTTTAAAGTAGTTTATGACACTTTATGTTTTTTATTTTCTTAAAAAAATTATTCACAATTTAATTTAAATTGTAATAAAGCATTCATATTCGATTTAGCAACAAATATTTGCTTAAGCAAAGTTCATATTCAATATTAACTCCAGACAAATCAAATATTAACAAAACATAATATAATAAATGCCAAGCGTCTATATTTAATAGCATTACAAACTTAAATGTATAATAATTTTAAATTCTATCAACTACAATTATCGATATATACTTCAAATTTTAACCCATGGTAGAATAATAAAGAGGATGAAATTCTCTATCTTTGTTTTGAGAGCCAAGTTGATTCTATCCTAATCCCTATGGCCTTTATTCTTGATACATTTGAAATGGAAGATATATTTAAGGATGATATATTTATGGTGGAGGATAAATTTAAGGTTGAAAATACATTTATAGTAGATAATAATCATGTGGGGGTAAATAACCTTAAGGAGGTTAAAAATTAAATAGTTTTGGTGGATAATAACTTCTTTAAGTACTAGCAAATTATTCACTATACCTAAAGTTACTTAAATTTAATCTCCTACGTAAGACAAAAGACCTCTAAAAATTTCATAATGGTGCTTCTTAGTTTTTCCTTTTGATTGAGTTGTATGTGTATTTTTACCCCTATTAGATTCAGCTGATACATTTACTTTATATTCTATTATGTTAATGAAAAGTCAACCAGTAATAGCAAGCCCAAGCTCTCCTCCAAATGGATTGTAAGGTCAATTTGCATCCATATCACCACTAAAATTCTCACCATCACTATAACTATCACTAGTAGGTGGACTTAAACCCCCACCATTATCACTCTGACTTGGCGTTGGACTTAAACTTAATTGAGACACATTCTTTTCTTGAGATTGGGGTAACTAATCAAAGTTTTAACCATTTAACAAAGGATTTTCTTTCTCTTACAGCCATTCTGTTAGTGGATCATTATTTTTAAAAATATGATTTAGGTTAATATGATTAAAAATATTATTTATCTCATCAATGCTCATTCTTTTATGATGTCTCATCTTTAGCCTTATATTGTAATAGGATATACTAGTTTCTTAAGTCTTTCAAACTTCAATCTATTTCTTACTTTGATATGAATATATTTAAATGTGTTCAAATTTCATTCATAATTTCATATAGAGATTATTTGATAAAGCACTTTGACTACTAGTTTTTGCAATTCAAGAACACAAGTGCCACATATCATCCACCATTTTGTTGTATAAAATTATTTAAATTAAATTTGAATGTGCTGTATAATTAAATAATAAAATAAATTATAATTATTTAATTTACTATTTACTTGGATCCATTTGCTTCCAAGCTCATTATGCCTGTGGAGTACCAAATATTTCATACTTATCTCGAAATAATGCAACTTCAGCGATAAAAAACACAATAATAAATGAATAAATAAAAAATAATTTTATTTTTAATGCATAAACTAAATATCAAAAGTTATAAAATAATATTAAATGCTAACTTGATTAATTCTTTTTATTTGAGTATTTATAAAAGGTTTTAATCTTTCAATTATTGCTCTTGTACCTTCTAATGTTTCTTTAAATACATTTGCAAAATACTCCACTTTGAATTGAAATTGTAGACTAAGATAGTAACCGAAACATAGTTCATAACAATATCATCTTAAAGTAATAAAAAATAAATATATAAGCAATTTAAGCATAAAAAACGTATTTTTTAAATACAATCCACATTCTTGGTTTATTTTCCAACTAAATGCAAGTTAGAATGTATAAAACTCCATCTATTATCAATAATTTTTTCATATTCAGCAAAATAATGATAATTTTGTTGAATTGCTTGTTTAACTCTATCTATAGCCTTGTAAATAAAACATATTGTTAGTTTTTCATCACCATCCATAAAGCACAACTATTTTACCAAAAACTCAAACTTTTATTATATTACTTACTTTTTTCTCAAAATTTTTTCCCAAAATAATTTTTTAGCTTCAAAAGCAAACCCTAATTTTTGTTGTCCCCATTTTAATTCTTTAAATTCCTATATATTCATCAATGATTTTTAGAGTAATCTATTTTAAATTAATATTTAAAAAAATGATATTATACAAAGATGGTAGATTTAAATATGTTAGCCATGAATTGATCCTTATTTTGAAATGACAAAACATTAAGCTAAATAAGTTTGATCAAGATTTTGAAAAAGATTTATTTAATACATGTTCTTAAGTTTTATATTTTGGTACTAAATAAATAATATGTTTTTCAAAGTATAAATAAACCTTTCTTTATTTTCATACTTCTCAAACCAAATCTATCTTTAAAGATTATTTATTTGAGCTTCAATAAAAGTCCAATTGTTGTTTTTAAAGTAAACTTTTTCATTTAGGACTTAATATAATTTTGATAATATTAATTTTGAGAAATAGATTAACCTAAGAAAGTTGTTTTACAAGAAGAAAGTTTTCCAACATTAAACATATTTTATTTTTTTGCATTAATTCAAAAAACTTTAATATTTGAATTTTATATGGTTAGAAAGCTCTTTGAGTCTACTTTCTAATGGATTAAACAAAATCAAAATCCAAATTTTATAAGAAAAGACTTTGAATTTTTACTACACACTTTATAATTGTTTAAAAACTGCATATAGGGTAGTTTTGAAAATTCACTATAATTCGTATACAATGAAATAGGTGATGAATTTTATATGGATAGAAAGCCCTTCAATTTGATTTCTGAATCTTCAAATGATTTTTTATTTGAATTTGTATAACTTAATATATGATCAAATTAGTGACTAGAATACAAAATAAGAAACAACCACCTTGCTAATAGGATCGATCCCCCTCAAAAAGGGATCGATTGGTTTTTTTTTTATCTGGAATAAAAATTTTACTCCAGGATTTGAAAAGGGATCAATCACCCAAACTAGGAGATCGATCACCTAAAAAAGGGATCCATTGGTACCAAAAAGGGATCGATCCCCTATGCTCAGAAATGTGTATAACGACTACTTTTTCAAGCTTTCAACGGGCATTTCTTCTTCCAAACCATCCCCAACAACTAGTTCTTCAGTTTCTTTATATATTGGGCATTCCAACACACTAAGAAGGTGGATGAAATAAGAGAGCAAGAACCAACAAGCTATATTTTCATTTTGTCAAAGAATTAAGAGTTGTTAGAGTTTAAAAAACTATATCTTTGGTGTTTATTATATCCAAATCATATTTATTGTTCATTCATCATTTTCTTTTACTTAAACTTGGCAAACACTTAGCCTTTAAGAGGTGTTTTAAGTTTACATTTCTATTAAGTGATTTTGTAATCAATAGGTGATGTATCCTCTTAAATTTGTGAGATTGAGAGGTTGTTACTTAGCTTAGAAAGTAGAGAGTGTTAGGTTGCTATCTAAGTCTTAAGAAAAAGATAGAGTTGTAATTTCAATTCAAGAATAGTAGATTGAAGCCTTAGTGTGGATAACTAAGAAGAAAGGACATAGGTGCCTTATAGAGAAGGACCGAACCTCTATAAATCTTTGTGTTTGTTTTCTCTATCCTTATCTCTTTACTTTGCATTTGGTTTAAGATTATTAATTTATTGTTATTTGTATCATATTTTGATATTGATTTTAATTTTTCATTCAATTATTTTGAAATCATTATTTAGGAAGAATTTAGAAAAATTCAATTCACTTTCTCTTGGATCACCATCTCACCTAAATAGCTAACAAAATAGTTGTACTAATTAAATACTAACCTTTGAATTGAACTTTTCTCTCAAACCTTGCTTTTGCCTCATTATTTCTTCTAAATGTATAAAATGCGTGACAAATCAAGTAAAAGTAAGATGAACTATTTGCTTCCCTTATGTATACTTTTTCATCAAATCAATAGTTCGAATATGATTATATATAAATCAAGTTACTTTCTTCGCATCATCTAAAACCTTTGCCATATTTTTTTCTTGCTAATATTCTTAAGACACAAGTCCAAACAATAAGTTGAATATGCTATCCAATACAAATGTTGTCTTTTCTCCATTAGTATTTTTCAAGTAGGCTTAAACACTATCTCATTATTAGTAATTATTTGAACTATTTACTTTCCCCCAATTTCTCCTACAGCTTCATCCAATAATCTGTCATAAAAGTTTGCATCCTTACTACAAACACTCGAGACATCTATAAATTTTCAAAAAATGGTCCCTTTGCTACAATAGACAAGGAAATTAATAATGTGATTCAAACTATTGGTCTAACCATCACACATCAAAGTGGCTTCTAATTTATTCTAATGTGTCTTTAATTCATTAACCCATTCATGGACTTTTTGATAGTCAAACTTTAAATACATATCTGAAACTCATAAGGTATTGGAAATTTTTCATATTGGCTAACTTTTATTGCCAAAGAAAGTAAATTATACAACCATAGGAAGTTTTCTAACTAAAAAGAAAGTTAATTATATATCATAAATTTTGATACTAATTCACCCATCTTTTTTCTTAATGTCTTTAAAAATGAATCACTTATCCTTTGTTCCTTTGAACTCTTACTTCTAACTAATTCAAGTATAGCTTCCCTTAATGAAAATTCATAATCACTTGGAGTTGACTTCCTTGTTATTTTTTCATAATATTTAGCAACTAAGCCATGAAAGCTTCATCCTTCTTCATATAAGTTACTCTAACCACTGGTTCTTTATCTAAATTTTTATTTTCTATACCACTCATGTTATGATTGAATACTATCTCGCATGGCTTGCCTAGTAGTGGCATCTTCATCAATAAATCTTTCATAATCATAGTCTTTTCTTTTTAATTGGGATAAGATTTATCATTTCTCCTTTTACTGTTAACTTTCTTTGATTTGTTTTCTTAAAGAAGTTTCATCATACTTTTTCTTACCACACTTATTAATAATATAGTTAAGAAAAATGGAATAAATTAGTTGCATATACTCATATAATTTTATAATTTTTATTAAGAAATTAACAAAAACATTTCGAAAGGAATTATGAAAACATAACATACCAATAACATCAGGGCATGGTGCAACATTGTCAGTTTTATTAATAATGTGTTCCTTGAAGTGTATTATTATTCTTTTTACAACTTTGCTACAAAGTTTATGTGAAATATTTTCTTTTGTATTTGGCATAGTTATTTCAAAATACCAACATATATCATCACTTGATACGCCATCTACTTCTTTACTTGAAAACTCTTCATGTGGTGGTATACTTGCTATTTTATATAAAAACAAAATAAACTTATATTTAAAAATATTAATGTTATTTATTCCATTATTAAGAATTGAATCTACATTAAATTTTTTAATTTTTAGTTTTTAATCTTAAGAATAATAGATCATGAAATGCTCAATTTATTAAGTAATTTAATCTTTTTGACACATTAATTGATGTAAGATTTTTTTATATCACAAATTACTTTTAATGTATTATATAATGAATAACATCTTTAATTATACAAAAATAATTATAACTTAATAAGAATTAATCAAATAGCAAAAAAATTGACAACAATATAAATACCAAAACAATAAAAAAATGACTAAATTTCAAAAATCAAATCATAATAATTAAATAACAATATCAAAATATAATATTTAATTTTAATTATTTTTCATCTAACTTATATAAAAAGATTTTCCAAAATTTTCAGTTAAAAAAAATATATATATCATATTAAATTATTAATTCCTTAATTTTTTTTCAATTATAAACTTTTTTTAATCCTTGGAAGTTGATTTCCTCTAAAAAATTTCAAAAATTAAAATTTCTCAAATTTATATTTTAATAAAACTAAATACTAAATTAGAAAAACCCACTAGTGACTCGACTACCTACCACACCCACGTCCAACCTGCATCCCACTCCCACTCCCATAATTCCTAAAGACATTGATTCTTTCAAAACCCCATAGTTCTTGGCTTTAACCCTCAAGTATTCTCCTTCAAGACTTTGCTCCTTAGTTTCTCTGGATATTTCACTCACTCTTGCATTCCTTTTCGCTTGTTTTAGCCTCTTCCCCTCACTAGCTTTTTGCATCTTCCTATTTTTCTAGTCTTTCACTTTTTCTTGCAACTCTAGCATCTCTAGAAGATTCTCTATAAAATCTAGTGTTCCATTCCCTGATGGCCTTCCAAGTCCTTACTTCCCTTTTACACACCCCTTGTCACTACCACTACCTCATTTTCGGAAGATTATCCATAAAATCTAGTGTCTTAGTCTTTATTGAGCTTTCAAGTCCTAACTCTCTCTCCCACACACCCCTCTTCACTGCCACTACCACTACCTCCAAATTCTACCTTGTCTCTCTCACAAAGTTTACAAAAATTTTACAAAAAAAGGTAATTTAAGTTACTCTTCAGTTACTTGTTCTTTGATCATGATTATAGATTGAGTACTTAAGGTTGACTTGAATTTAGATAATTTGTGAATTAAGTGAATCAAGCTTCTAGGGTTGCCGATTGAATGTTTGATAATTGATATGATACTGTTTCTAACTTTGTATTTAAAACTAAATTTGTGATTGAGATTGTGTTGTCTTTTGGTTTTTGGAGTCTTTTTAGTTGTTATATTTTGATTTTATGTCGATTGTTTTGGAAATTTGCTCTTATTTTTTAACTTGAATTAGTGATGAGGATATGGGGATAGTGACAATAAAGAACTATTATTTCTATTATTCACTGAGGGTCATGACACACTGGTTTGAGCGTATTTTAATTTTGCAACCATTTTTTCCCAATAGAGGTGGTGGGTGATGGCACTACCACAAAATCATGACTGCAATTTTGCTAAACCACTGCTATTTTATTCCCTACTTTCAACTTTTTTTTTTGGAGATTGGATTAACTCATTTAATGAAATGCTTATTGTTGTCCTTTCATAAAAATTTATATCCCAGTTCTTTAGTTGCAACCATAAATGTTGCCTCATCTGGAGATTCGACATCATATGAAATTCTTCTAATTTCATCATCCATTTCATGTAATGTAGTATGACAAATAGTTGACATAAGAACTTTCGAATTACATTTGTATGAGGTTCATTTAGCTCATTTCCATACATGATTTTTTCATCTACAAAATTAAACCTTTTAATTATTACTGAATGTTAGGGATCCTAAGCTTTGATTTTTTTAATGTAATTTAGTGTATTACAAGGAAATAGTAGCTATTGACCAATTTCTAGACGTGGTGACTGGTTAGACATAGAAGAAGTAGATGAGAGTTAGAGATGTTAAAAAAAGAAAAATAAGGTTAACAATAAAAAAAAAAAGAAAGAATGAAGGAAAGCCAACTATGTTTTCCATGTCAGCAAGTCCAATGCCAAATAAGTAAGTCCATGTCACATTATCAGAATTAGCGGAGAAAAAATATACTTTATTGACAATTGTATCGATATTTCAAATCCTAAAAAGTAGACGTAATGCCAATATTAAAATTATTGTAAAGGTACTAAATCTACATTTTGATCAAAGTATAATGATTGATAGCATAATTTGACTTTTAAATTAATTCAAAATAATATGAATTTAATTCTGAGTGATTTAAACTACTTTTCTAATTCCATACATGATATCAACATTAAGGCAAATCAATTTTCCTTTATGACATAAGGCAAATCATGATTCCCATTAATATATTTTTACAAATATTGATAATAATAGGTATTCAAGATTATTAACTCAAACGAGTGTGACACTGGCATTCTTGTTATGGGTGAAATATTTTTTTTCTCAAATTGACAATACATAAAACATATATAAATATGGAATCATTGCATAAAGTTTACAATTTAAATAAGTTGTCCCCAAGAAACATAAGCATTTAATTGTCACAAAATGTAAACTTTAATCCTAAGATAAAAATAGTTACTCATAGAAAGATGTAGAAGATGAATACAGAGAATGCCTTTGGTGCTATAGATGAAGACTTTTGCTTACCACAAAGTTATTTTGTAATCTTAACTCAATTTTAGGGGCATCTATTTGCTAAAGACTTGGTTCTGTAGCTAATATAATATTTTTAATTATGATGATTTTCCTTGATCATATTACAAAATATTATTGTAAAAGTTAGGTTGCAATTTTGATGGGATGTAATTATTTGTAATACCATCTTTTAAGAGCTTATTTATTATAAATCTTTTCATAACTTATAAAGCCTTATTCACCATAAAAGCTATGACTTAATATAATCCAAAAAAAAAAAAAAGGATACGATACAATATATTGCAAATTTAAAAAACAATCTATAATTTCAATAATTATTTTCAAATTAGAGAACATTATATCAAAGCAAAAGCAATAGGAAAATGAAAAACAACAATGAAAAGTAAAAATGGTTCCATCAACTTAGCAATTTCATCATCTATTTGTGATTGTTTTGAAAATGTTGTTTAGCATTTTAAAGGGGCTAAATTGGTTGATCCAATGCTCTTGCAAGAAAAGCTATGAAAAGTCAATTTTGTAGAGTACTAAAAACATTGAATTCCCCAATGCAAGCTCTCTGATTCCTCACCAATGTTTTTGCAAAAACCAATTAAACTTTTGGATAATAGGTAACTATGTTATAAAATTAAATTCCTAAAAAAAAAATCATAGAAAACCTTTGCCTCGCCTTTTACCTTAATTTTTGTAGTCAATTTGGCATATTCACCTTTTATGGTATCTTCACCTGCATTGATTCTTATAGTAAAAAATAGTGGCTTCAGCATAAGGTAGAATAAGGAATAAGATGCTTGTCAATGATGGTCAAAATGTCAGTGCAAGTTTTAGACAAATTTGAGAGCTTTCTTTCTAGACATATAAAAAACAAAATTATTGATTAATTTTAAACTCAATTCAAGCAACATGCAAAATATGAAAAAAATTCCTTCAAAAGTTTTCATTATAAAAAAAGAAAACACTACAAAAGAACAAAAAAGAACACATGAAAACATCTTTAACTTATAAATTTTAAACTAAATTGTCAACATTTCACCCCCGTTACCCAAACACCAGAACAACACCTTTATCCCTAAAAGAGAATTCAAAAATAATTTGAACCTCATCATATAAAAACTCAAATCCAAAATAATTAGAACTATATAAAATTAAAAATTTCAAAGACAAGAAATCTGAAACTCAAAAGGAGAAAAGGTGAAGAAAAAGAAAGAAATGCTAGGTGGAAAATTAAAGAAAACATTAAAAAGAAGATAAAACAAAGAAAAAAAATTCAACCTGCAGCTAGCCATAGAGAAGTGTGTATATTTCACATCATTATTCTTGTATTTTGCACCAAATATTCTTTTTTGAAAAACAATAAATGTTGACAATGATATATTATTAGTGCAAACACAGTGATTTTCAAGCTTTGAAAAAAATATTGTTGGATCTATAAAATGTAAACATGCAAGAACCCAAAAAATTACCACAAACCCATAGCCCACAAATAAATCATTCATTCTAAATATTTTCCTACAAAAAATCTATCGAAAGCCCACAACTCACTTAAAAATTCAAAAGAACCCTAGTAATAGTACATCTTACCCTTACTTTAATGGGGATCCTTTTGTTCCAAAATTACCCTTTAAATAATTTTTTAGTATAAAAATGGTCTAGCCATTAATTATAAGAATGAGGATAATTTTAACTGTTCCTATAGTACTAGAATTATAACCCGCACTTCGTTCGTGAGAGATTTTTTATTCTTTTTACTAAATGATTTATAGAAATTATATTGTCCAAAAATAATAGTATATTATTGCAAAATTTGTACTTTTAAACTATGTGCAAATTGATACTTTAAGCAAATTATATTATTATTAAGTATCAAATTTTATAATGTTCTCTTCCTATTGAGGGAATTGAATGTAGTTATGCAAAAGGAACAATTTATACATAAGGCAAATTGTATTATTGTAAATCTTAAATTTCATAGTTTTGTTCTCTAATGGAGGCAATCAAATATAGGTATGCCCAAACAAATCAAGTATTTGCGAAAGAAAAAAAATGGCAATTACCTTGAACAAATGAATAAATCTTTATCATATTTGAAAAGAATTTATCTATAATAGAAAAATAAAAAAAAAGAATAAAATAATTTAAATACAAAAAAAATGTTAAATATATAAAATCAAATATAAACTAAAGAATACTTATAAATCATGTATAACCAAGAATAATTGAATTATGAAAACAAATATGCCCTCATATTATTTGGTGGTCTAAATAGTAAAAAACATTAAAGACAACAAAAATCTAAACTTTAAACAACCAAGAATGAGAATCTTAAACAATAAAGCATACATATTGAGAAAAATCTAAGTTGTGTTCTTAGTTAAGTCTTTAACCAAGATATTCTTATTGTAATATCTATCTTTTATGTTATTTCTTTTGATTTGAATGATTTCAAATATATGAAAGTATCTACTAAACATGTATGGAATTTCATTAAATTATTTGAAAAAGTAATTGCCATAGAAAAAAAAATGTGCAACTTACTTAATAACAATGAAACAACCTTAAAGTAAGGAAGTAATATTGCATATGTTTAACTAACCATAAAAAAGCAATTGTCATGCTCAATTATCCTAAAAAAACAAAAGAATTACTATCATGATAAAAGTGAAGTGAAGCCCAATAGACAACATGTAGCATACCAAATTAATAAAAATGTACATAATTGCTAAAACTTAATAAAAAGTAATATTAAATTTTACATGAATAATACAAAAACAAAATATAATATTTTATTCCTAAAACAAAGCTAATGCTAAATAGTTTGGAAGAATCGAGTACTTAAACATTTTAAAATTAGATACTAAATTTATTAACATATCTAAAACATGCCAAAAAGCATGAACAAAAGGTGCAATATTATGAAAAGAGACCAAAAGTAAGATTGCAATTCATATTCATAGATGCAAAGTAAAATAACATTATTTTTGTCAATATGAATGAATTTTAGTTCTTTAACTACTATTAAAGCTGAATATTTTCAAATTTTGGATCATTGTATTTATCTTATAATGCTCATTCATAAAAAGAATTTTATGGTTACTATTGTTCTAATCTAAGCACCATGCAATGGTAATTAAGCAATTCCTTATCTTAATCCTATCCACTCTTGCTTGCTAATCTGAATGACAGAATGTATGAACTTGAAACTAAAACATGCTAACCTCATTTTACAATGTTACCTAAAGGGAAGATGTCTTACTAAAATGTGAATATCTTTTCGGTCAATTGTAATGGCTTTTCTACCTTTTGTCATGACTGGCAAGAAACTTATTACTGATTGGAAACCTTTTTTACGAACCTTTTTTTGTCACATTTTGCTTTCTTAACACTATTGCAATTACTTATAAGCCACTACAACATTGCTATTTGGAACCATTGTGGTGATTTTTCTCATATGGGCTCTAGTCACATCTCTTTTATTAGTATGAAGAGGTATTGCTGGAAAGAATAGAAAGGCAAAGTTTCAAGCCCTTGTTACACCACAAAATATCCTAGAGAGATCCCACCATTGCCTTGGTACTGAAAAACTCTTCCTTAGATGGCAATGGTGAGGTTATTGCCATTCAGTGCTATCTATATTGAACTTTACTACATATTTGCTAGTGTGTGGGGACATATGATCTACACCATATATAGCATCTTTTTTATTGTCTTTATCATTCTCTTGATTGACAATGCTTTTATCACCTTGATTTTAACTTATTTTCAACTTGCTACTAAAGACCATGAGTGGTTGTAGAGGTGTTTTTAGCTTTCTAATATGTATATATAAGTACATGCATTTGCATATGGGCACAAACATTCATGAACATAGATGCATGGTTACTTGATGAATATTTTAAAATTTCTTGTATTATTGTTCTGATGAGCAAAAAGTTTGTTTCTTTTTTTTTTGTTAGCACATGTGGCATATTTATCTTTTAGTTAATAGGCTTAACTTCTTGTGATATATAGGTGGATTGTTGATAGCCATGTTTTAATTGGCCTTTTTCTAATCTAAAATTCTGAATTACATTCTCCATTTGCACAATTCCAAAAAAAAAAAAAAAATGAGAAACTTGACCCAAGTTGCATGCATAAATATAAGTGCTGCTATTGCTTTTACTTATGGTTGATAAGTTTTTTGTAGATATGCAATTGGTATTCTAAAAACTAATGCTAAGTAGGATAGAAGTAGAGCTAGCCATCTTATGATAATGTAATGAAAAGGTTTTTTTTTTTTATCTATAGCTTAGATTCTTTTTTCTCTTAAAAATTTCATTAACCTAATCAATATTCATTTAGTATGAATTTTAAATATATTTTTAAAAGGGTATAAACCTATAAATTGAAATTGGAAGTTGTATATCATCAGTTAAGTAGAAGAATTTTTAAGCCAAATTTTGGATTAGAAATTTCTAGGTTAGTGATTGGATAATTTTGCAAGTTTACAGGCTGTATATATAATAATAATAATCAAAAGGTCAAGATATCAATCCCACGAGAATTAGGTATAGAAATTCCTAGACTAAGTATCTATTATCCTTATGCCCTTCTAAAGTTGGTTCAATAAAAAATTGAACATGAAGTTAAACTAACTACAAAAATAAAACTAAAGAAAGCATCAAAATGTTGACTAAGTAAAATAAAAGAATGAACAAAAACAAGAGATAAAATAAATGTGATGAACTAAACATGAATTGAGATGTAATCCTCAAATAAGAATGAAAAAAAACAAGTGTTATGATCAAGGAAAAACAGGAACTAAAACAAACTCAACCGAATTAACTAACAACTAACCTTAACTACCTTACTAAAGTTTCTTCCAACTAACAAAGCATAAACTACTAAAACATATAAAATATGAATAAAAAATGCTAGAAATTTGTAAAACACAGTAGCTAAATCCAAGTAAAAACAAGCTTGAAGTTTGAATGTGAAGTTAAAGTTGCAAGACTCCAAGTGTTACTTGAAACCAAAAATGAAAGGAAACAAGATCTGAAAATTTGAACTTTGTAGCTGGAAAATTGATTTAATTCAAGTGATACTAAATGAATATGGATAGAACAATAAAATAACTTCAATTAAAGGTGATTTGCAAAACAAAAATTAAAAATAAAGTGCAAGAAAAAGCTAGAAGTGCGAAAACCGATTCTGTTGGCAAATCTGGAAATCAAACTTTAAGCTAAAAATTTGAACCTAAATTGGGCAAGATCACATCAACATGAGCTGAAATTTTGAAAAACAACTAAAGAACACTATGACACATCAAAGAAAAGATCAAAAACAGAAAAGAAATTGCAGTAAATCACTTGATCAAAACAAAATAGATCACAACCTGCATTAAAACTCTACTAGTTTGTGAGCAGAAAAATAAAGATCTAAAAAATTTTAGAGAACATGAACTAAAACTGAGCTACATGATGAATCATCAACCAGTTTACTACATAATTCCACAAGGAAATCACAACAATTAACCAGGAAAGCAGCTCAAAGATCTAACAACTTCAACAGTATGCAAAACTGGAGAAAACAGAACATTATCAAAAGAAATTAACCAAACAGCAACTAAAAGCATGAAATAAATTGCACAAAAATAAACTTGGTAAGGCAACTCATAGAATTAAATATCTAAAGAAGAAAAAAAGCCAAACAAATTGTCAAAGTGGAGAAAGAATCCACGCCAAAGTCAGTATCCATTCCTAGTCTGCACCTGTCACCTGCATCCATACATGAATTTCAACCTTGATATGGATTGATCTGCTTCCAGTTTGAATCTGAATTTTAACAATGTTGTAGCTATATGGATTAGAAAACTATGAAGAAAAAAAAGAACAAAAACAGTGAATATTTGATGGAGATGTTATCCAAAATCCGCAGTTAGGTCAAAGCAGATAGATTCAAAAATAGTTTTGCATATCAACAAGAAATCAGTCAATTTGAGCTAGAAAATGAATTCAAATGAAAATTTTATTGAAAGATTCTAAAAGAAAATTGAAAATCATTTAAGAGACAGTAAAATTGCAATAAAATTCAAAGGGAAAATGCTGGAAATAAAAGTGTTTAGCAACTAAGAAAATGTAAAAACTGGAAATGAAAGTGTAAGAAAGTAAAGGAAAAAAAATTTAATCCTAAACTAACTCTCTCCCAATGGCTAGCCCTCTCCTCCTATTTATAAGAAGAGGGGAGGAGCTTAAGGTCTAAAAAATTTCAAAAAAGTCTTCAATTGGCTGGCTTCTAGAGCCTTTGTCAATTTGCTTGGTGCTGCAACGCTAGGCACTGGTTTGGTGCCTCACGTTTTGTTGTCTCTTCAACCATCTTGCAACTTAATTTCATGTGTAAAATGCTGATCCACAGGTCAAAATGGTAGCCATTCACAGCCTCTTAAAGAGCCGTTTTAGCTCCTTTCTTTGGTGCTTTTGGACCTAGCTTGAAATGCCTTGACTTTTGGTGCTCACTCCATGCACACATGCACGTCCAACATTCTTCATTCATCCTTCATATTTTTTTCTCTTTTTTTTTTTTAATTTCCAACACTTTATGAATATATTTTTATCACTCATTTTACTAAAAAAAAAAACTATGAAAATAATACTAAAAAAATAAAGCAAGAAAACTCAAGAAAACTCTTTAAGTGTCAATTTTGCGAATTGACACTAGTTTAGGTTACTTGCATAAATTACACCAAAATTTTCCAAAAGTATATCAAAATTATCCAAAATTCCTCAATTTCATAATTTGTACCTACACATGAGATAAACGTGCATTTATGAGTAATTTTGCCAAAAATTCTAAGGAACAAGACAAAATATATGAAAAATACACTAGAAATAATTATGAAAAAGCTAAAATTTAAGTGCGATAAGTTAGGGAACTCAAGTTCAATGGATCCAGTTTTCTAAGGTAAAATCTTATTTCAAGCTCAATTTGAAAGAAGAAAAATCCTAATATTTTTAGCATAAAAATATGCCCTAGGAAAGTTCATCAAAAAGTTATTGAGAAGAAAAAAAGCTAATACCACACCCCACATTCTTCTTCTATGGGACTAAACAAACCAATTGGCAAGATTGGCACTCGGACATACTCTTCCTATGTACATATATATGAAGAGTATGTTCGAGTGCCAATAAAAACAATCAAAGAATAGAAAAAAATTTCAAAGAAAAAAGTTATAAAGAAGTGATGCTTACTTCATAGTTGTTATATTCCTTTTTAACTTTCAATTGGATGTTTTTACAAGATTCATGTACATCGATTGGTCCAAGAAACATTTTCAAAAAATTTTCTTGCCATTCCTAATTACAAATTAATCAACTAATATCATAAACATTAGAAGAAAAAAAAGAAGAGATAATAAATTATATACCTTGAGCTTTGGTAGGAAAAAAAAGTAGTGGATCTAGCAGTGGTTTCTGCTCATAAGCAAGCAAAATTGGAGCATCATTCTAAATCATTCTCCCAATCTCTAAATGAATGCCACTAGATAAAATATTTGAAAACAACATCTAGATTTGTAGCTTTAAAGGTTGGCATCTATTTCAAAATTTGAATAATCATAAGTGAATATGTGTAAACAAGCATTAAGCAGACTAAACTAAGCACATTCTTGAAACTTTGAGCATTAAACTTATAAAGGAAGCTAAAAGATGGTCGATCAGAGAATGAAGAGACCATTTAACATCTATTGTCATATGAGCCTGATCATTATTATCTCCATCCTATTTACACTCATACAACAACAAATTTAGTTTCTAATAAGAAGGGCAATTTAAGAATAACCCCCACCTTACTTGTATCCAAAGACAGTGCCTAGATGCAACTATGTGTGCACTCTTATGTTGAGGCAACTATAGTAATTCAACATCCTCTTCCTAGATAGAAAGTCAAAACATGCAACTTCATTAATGTAAAGTGCAAAATAGGTGACATAACAGTAATGCCATTTAGGGAGGGCAATTTAAGAATAACCCCCACCTTACTCGTCTCCAAAGACAGTGCCTAGATGCAACTGTGTGTGCACTCTTCTATAGAGGCAACTATAGTAATTCAACATCCTCTTCCTAGATAGAAAGTCAAAACATGGAACTACATTAATGTAAAGTGCAAAATAGATGACATAACAATAATGCCATATTTCATAATTGAACAATAAGAATTCAATAATTGCTTAGATAAAAAACTTTTATTTTTAAGTACCTAAAATTCTATCAAATTCAATGAATTCTAGAACTATTGAACTGGTACTAAAATTCTACACAGAAAAGTTCTAGCAATAAACAAATGCTTAAAAGATTTGTAAATATAGTTATAGTAGTCAAAATTTTGTCTAATTTCAATAGTCTAACAGAAAAAGAAAGTGTACAAAAAAAAAGTCAAAAATTAAAATAGAGTTTCAATTGGAATAATAGAAAATTTACCTTTATTTGAGTCTTGAAACCTACGAAACCAACTAAAATAGAGCACAAATTATAAAATGTATTTCTCAGGGAACCAAACAAAGTGAAAATATTGAAAACCCTAACCTAATGAAGAGAGAAGACAAAGAAAATTCAAATATAAAAACTATTTCACCGATTAACTTGAATTTTGCTTAAAAACAAAGAAATAGACAATTCAACAAAGTATTTGAGATTGCCAAAAACTTCAACCAATAGTGTTACACATTTTACATTCAAGTTTGTCTTGTTTTAGTAGTTATTATTTTGATTAAACCTTAAAAAAGTTTTATTAGAAGTTCGGGAAAACTGGTTTTTTTTCCTATAAGAATTGCATTCAAAGTAAAACAAAAAGAGTATATAATGCATGTGAAGAAAATTAAAAAAAAAAAGTGAAAGAAAAATTATCCATTTACAGAGAATTCAATCTCAGAGAGGTTATTGTAGAATTTCCAATTGGATTTTGATTTTTGCCTACTTTTTTACCTAAAAGATTACATAAATAAATAAATCCCAAAAACCTAAATTTTGAAAAAAGGAAAGGGAAAAGAAAAAAGAAATAGAGGGGTGAAGGATGCAAAAGGAGGATTTAAGAAAAGAAATCTCTTCTTCCTCGTCTCTTTTTTAAACTCTTCTTCTATCTAAAAATACCCCTCAAATTATTTTTTGGACATTGTCAATCCGTCCCTCCAATAGATAAAGAGGACTACTTTTATATATTGTTACAGATTAATAATTTTAGCCCCTAACTAAATCACTTTTGTCATATCTATAACTACTAATAAAAGTAGTCCCCTCTTTCAATTTTCTATCCACGTTTTTAAAGTCATTTGAAAAAAATGAAAGTTAATTTGGATCATGAAAAATTGATTTACTTTGTTTTCTCTGCCTCCAGCTGATCCTCTCTCTCTCTCTCTCTTTTTCTCTTTGTCTTCTTCCATTGTACATTGCTTTTCTTTTTCAAATCTGACAATCAACAATGCTAGTGTATGGGCCATCTCCATTGGGGTAGAAAGCAAGGCTCTCAGGGATAAATGCTGAGTGAAGCTGGATGATTTTAGCATTGTGGAGGTGGGGTGTTGAAGCCTGGAATTGCAGGTGAAGCCAAGATGTTGAAAGATATGATGATGGATAGCAATGCATAAAGAATGTTCTATGGATCCCAATGAAACCACTCAGAGGCTCCTCTTTAAGGTGTTTTTTTTTTCTCTTCCTCTTTGCACTTGAAGTCCCTTTCTATCTAAGTTTTCCTTTTCTTTTTGAATTTTTTAAGAGCTAGTTTTTTTTGCGTGGTTTCTAAAATGCAGTTTTGATGTTTTGTTGTGACCTGCATTTTGTGAGTTTATTTTTTATCTTAATTTCATTTTTGTTGATTTGGGTTTTTTTGTTAGGGACTGTAGTAAGTTATTTTTAGGAGTGATGAGTTTGCACTGTTCACGGGATTATTAAATTTTGATTTGATGTGTATTTTTTAAAATTTTTTCAGTCCTTTATATATATGTATGTCTCTGTAAATGTCAAGCTTTGATTTTTGTTTTTTTTTTTTTCTTTGCAAATTACGTGATTGTTGGTATTCAGATAAATTTTTTTTTAATTTTCTTTTTTTAAGAGTTAGTTAAAGATTTAATGTGTCTGTGTGATCTTTACAAGTAAAGGAACTTACTCTAAAAAAGAGGTTTTGATTAAATTGCTTCTTAAATAGTGTGTTTTGAAGCTCATTGTTTAATTATTCTTGCTTTCAATTCATTAATTAGGACATTACGATCTGTTGGTTCTTTTTATGAAAATTTCATTTTGAGTTATTGATAATGAAAGCTTTTCAGTTTCAATGTTCTCACTTTCTTGCTTTCCTACTTATTCTTAGGCACTTAGGTACTAAATGTGGTGTTTACTATTATAACAATAATTCACAGTCTAATAAATTGTGAAATGTTATGCCAGTTAAGTGAAGCTTTTGGTTAGCATTCAACTCCACGTCAAGTATTGTAAGGAAGTTTAATATGATGATAGGCATTTGCAAAAAGCTGTGAATTTTTAACCCTGAGGAATTTCACTATTTTGGTTACTCGATCGAAGAATTGTTTTGTTTTTGGTTATTCTTTCAACGCTAGAGATTTCGTTATTGAACCGTTCAATTTTTAATCGAAATTGCTATTACCTTTTTCCATTAAAAAAATTAAGGTTTTCTTTTAGCGGTGAATGGATATATATAATATAGAGAGAGAGATGGTGGGTTCTAAGGAATTGAGTGGTTGTCGCCGCATGTGGCCGTGCCAATGAAGCATAATAGTGTAACAAAACTGATAAAGATAGCAGGACGTGATTTGGAAAGGTAAATATTTGGAAATATTACATTTTTTTTTTATATTGTTGATTTATTTATTTTTTGAAAATTGTTGATAGATTTTAGTTAAGCTTTATAAGAGGAAAGAGGAAGCTACAAAGAGAGAAGTTTTTTGTCGAATTCAAGAGGCAATTGCATATGTTATTTTGTTTTTTTTTTAAAAAAACTTCATGTTTCTATGAAAATTTCAAACTTGTATTTATAATTTGATTCTATGAAAGTTTCACTAAGTTTTTAGAATGTTATTTCTATGATTTGTTGTCTAACCATTCTTTAGTGGAATTTAGAATTCCAAAACTATGTATGTTCAATTGGGAAATTTGTGTAACCTGGTTTTTTTTTTTGTGAGAATGGATATTGGATATTAGGAATCTGTCTAAAGCCATGTTTTATTCCACACCCTCTAATTCCTTTGAAAATTGTAAAAATAAACTACATTAATCAATGATTATAAGGACAGTTCATGATTACATAAAAAAATTTGTAAGACATGAAACTGAAAGTATACTATTAGCGATATTGCGACCTTGTGGTCCATGCATAGTGGAAGAACGCCAAACTGGTAACTTGTATCTTGACCATAGAATAATGCATCTATAATTATATGCATGTATGTCTTATGGTTGGGTTGGTGCGTGAATGTTTCAAATTGAATCTCACACACCCAAAACATAAATCTAATATATTTTAAATACATAGTCTAAAGACATTATATCAATAATTTGGGAGAGAAATAGATAGATATAAGCAGGGGGTGAGTACCTTAATGTCAGACACCATGGAAATGGAAAAAGGTTTGTCTACTGTTGCTCGTGATCATGTTGATGGTAGCTCAAACAGAACGAGTATAACTTATTCTACTCTTAGTTTCTGTAAAAGAGGTTTTGTAAGTTTTAAATCTTGCTTTTCATTTTGGCATGGTTGAATTGAATCAGTGGATGGTTTTGGTTTGTGCAGGAACATGGGTGACTACAAGTGCACATACCACAACAGCAGTTATTGGTTCAGGGGTTTTATCTCTTTGGTGGGCCATTGTCCAGTGAGGCTGGATTGCTGGTTCCATTGCCCTCTTACTCTTCTCTCTCATCAGTTGGTTCGCATCTACTTTACTAGCTGATTGTAGCAGGGACCCTGTCTCCTAAAGAAGATGTATCTGTTACACGGATGCTGTAATTTAGGTGACTAGGGAATCTATTATTTTATTATTTTTGCCCTTTTTTACTCTTTTCTTGGTTGTGTACAACAACTGATTGTCTTGTGACAAAAGTGTTTAAATCCTCAACTCACATTCACTTCAACAAATTTTTCCAGATACTTATCATATCAGGCTAGCATAGTTGGGTGAAAAAACTACTTCCTTCAACATGGAATCCCAACACTAATAATTTCTCCTTTTTTTTAACAGGAGGAATCAATAACAAGTTTTGTGGAATAGCTCAATAGGTGAATCTTGTAGGAACAACAATTGGATATTCAATCACTTCAGCTATTAGTATGGCGTAAGGCTTTCTGTACATCTGTTTTTTAGGCTTTTGATTTTGATTTATTTATGCCAAAGATGATTTTTATGGAATATACCCTCCTGGTTTTGTGTCCTTTGATTAACTAGGGCAATAAAAAGATCAGGTTGCTTTCACAAGCACGGCCATGATGCAAGCTGCCATGTTAAAAATAGCATGTTTGTGATCATCTTTGGCATAGCATGTTTGTGATCGTCTTTGGCATACTTTAATGAGCTTTCGGGGCTCTCCGTGGTTGCTGCGATTACGTCTTTTGCATACACTTCCATAGGCCTCGGTCTCTCCATAGCCAAAGTTGCAGACGAAAACGATAATGCAAAATTTTTTCGTACCTTAATTAACGTACAGCTGCTGCCTTGAATTTACCACGATGTATTAACTCTTTTCTATCTTGCAAAAGGGACTCATGCTAGGACAAGCCTAACAGGGACAACGGCGGGAGTGGATGTGACCAGCACGCAGAAGATTTGGAATTGCTTCAGAGCCCTCGGATGCCTTCTCTTATGTTTTCTCTGTTGTCATCGTTGAGATACAAGCAGGTCTCTCCATTTCTAGCAATTTTTTAGGTGATAAGTAATGAGTAATGACCCCTGCCAATTATCCAGTATCTATTGCTTTCTTTCCAAGAAAAAATACTACTATTGAACAGATTTATTTGATTATCAGGACACAATAAAATCAAGTCCGCCAGAAAACGAAGCCATGAAAAAGGCGACCTTAGTTGCGATCTCGGTCACCACCATGCTCCACATGTTGTGTGGAGTTTTGGGTTATGTAGCATTTGCGAACAATGCACCAGATAACTTCCTAACAGGATTTGGTTTTTACAACCCCTACTGGCTTATTGACGTAGCTAATGTGTGTGTTTTTTAATTGTCATGGACTGAAAGGAAGACTTTTACTACATATTGCAAGGATGATCATCCAGAAAATGTTTTATCATCTAGACAAACAATCATGATCGTCGTGTTAGAAGAGAGTGAAGATATTCGAGATGACTTTGTCTGAAGCTTGTATGTTTGTTTAATCAAAATTTTTTGGGGAAATTAGGTGAACTTTGAGGTTTGTATTTTCTTATAGGGTTAAATCAACTTGACTATAGATGAAATAAATTCAGCTACAAATGAAATGTGATTTAAATGGTGGTTTTTATATTTTGGGAAACAACATTTTGCAAAAGAGAAGGGAAAAAATGTATTTGATTCCCGTTAAAAAGTTAAACTCTCTGATATGACTACTATTCAAAGTCAACCTTGATTGCAAAGTAATGCCCAATTTTTGTAGTGCAATTTTGTTTTAACTTTCTAATTGGTGACTGACTAATTGATTTTGTTGTATAAATCATCAAAGAAGGGATAAAGGAACTTTTGAGATTTTAAGTTGTTATTATCTTGGTGTTTTCAGGGAAGTTTGGTGGTGTTCGTTCCAACTTATTGATATAACATGGATTTTGAGACTCCAGCTTTATTGGTTGAGAAGACAAATGCAGCAGTGGAGAAATATGATCTATCTTTTCCTACTAGAGGATTATACTATGATAAGCAGAATGGGTGTCTCTTTTAAGTTATACTTTTTTGCTTCCATAGAGCAAGATGGATGCTCCACCGGTCGTCGCCAAGTACTGATTAATAATTTGTAGGGACATAGATGTTCTGCTTATTATGCAATGCTTGAAATAAGTCTGCCTTGCTGTTTATTATGTGCAAATTTATTGCCAAGATAAAGTAGTAGTGTATGATTGAGGGTGGTAAAAGGATATTCAAAATATAAATGGTTACATAATTTTTTTATATATATTATTCAATATTTAAATTATTAATACATAATTTTATTTTATTTTTACAATTAAATTATAAATATATAATTTTATTTTACTTTTGCAATGAAATGTGGACTTGAAACTTAGTATATAATATAAAGCATAAAAACTCAAAATTAGATAATTAAATTTGTGTTTGGTAAGACAAATTACTTTATAGACTAATTCCATTGAAGTCAAAAACTGACATGACTTTCTTGGCCGATAATACAACAAGTTATTTTAAGGAAATGCCAAATTAGATAACTCACCAGTGCCACATAAAGATGAGAACTAAAAAGTTTCAAAATAAAACAATTTTATTATTTTTATTTTTGAAATAAAAAAATTAAAAAATATAAAACAAAAACATTCAAAAATAAAAAAATGGAAGATGAAAATTAAAAAACGGGAAATTTGGTTGGGAAAAGTAAAAGGAGTAAAGAAAGAGAAAAAAATGATAGGAAGGGGAACGGGAGGGGGACGGCGCCTAACCGCCGATCCACTTGGTCCGAGTCAAGCCAAATTTGGCTCTAGCCAACCAGATCTACAACAAGCTTCCTTCTCTTTTCTCTCTTCCATTTCTCTCGTTCCTTGTCCTTTTTTTTTTTAATTATTATTTTTTACTTTTTATTTAGGATTTGTTTTTATTTTTTCATTTTTCAAAATTTAAATTTTTTATTTCCAAAATAAAAATAAAAGAAATTTTATTTTTTTTGGACTAATTTTGTATTCAAGTTTGTACCATGCATTTGAATTAATTTAATAAAGCATAATTATAAATGTTATTAACCTATATTTATTATGTCAATAATATTATTTAATTATTGTAATTATACGAACGCTAATAATAAAATATTTCATTTCAATTGATAAAAGTTTTTAGTTCAATAGATTTATAAAGATTAGAATTGATATTAAGAAACATAGACTATTATCGTATAGATGATATTACTGGTGAATATTGTCATTTGGTTTTGAAAGGTCAATTAATATTATAAATTAAATATTATATATTAATATAATTTTTTATAAGATGTATTTTATCATACTTATTGATATAATATATATATATACACAAAATATATATTAATAAAAAAACAAGTTTATAAAATTATAAAAGGAAAATATTACTATGACAACATTAAATATTTAAGAATAACATAACATTTAAATTAATATCGTCATAACGTATAGATCCGTAAACTTATCGTTAGACATAGATTAAAGAAGTTACTACCAATCCTTTTTTAAGATGTGATTGACAATCTAATCGAATCTGTCCTATTTAAAGAAGAATCCTAAGATTGACTTAAGTTTTTTAAATAGTAAATTCTAATTTACGAAATCATGTTTTAAGTTCAGGAGTACAAAAATGCATGAGGAAGGTTATAATACCCTCACAGTACTTATCTAAAGAATGATACTAGTTTAATTTCAGATTATCCAAGCCTTAACCGTATTTATGATTTATCAAAATATTAAATATTAAGAATTGATCCTAAAATTACTCTAATAGTTTGGTAGTAATTTTAAAACAATTCTCACATCTTAAGAGTATTTATAGAGACTAGTATTTCACCTTGAAAAGGTTTCATTGTCAGATTCATTAATATTTTTATTCAAGAAAATAGTTGGTAAAATCTTCTAATAGTTTGTAAGATTTACTTTAATATAGATCTCCTAATAGTTTGGTGAGATTTTATCATAAAATTATTTTCTTTGAAAATACATTAAATCTTTCAATAGTTTGATAAGATTTAATTTAAGATTTAAATCCTTTAATAGTTTGATAAGATCAAAATAAAATATTTTATTGATAATAGTTATTATTATTCTTTTAAAAATTGATTTATGAAATTCTTCAATAGTTTGGTAGAATTTATTATTTTTTAGCCCTCTCTCTCTAAGATGAATTTCTCTCTCACCTTTCTTTAAAATTCCTAGATTCAGTCACTAAAAATTAAGCAATCCATTAGTTTCTAGAAAATGTCACCAGAACTTGGTTGGAAACTTCAAATCCTCTTGAAAAATTCAATCGAAAAATTCAAACCTTCAAACCCAAATCCCAAATTTTTTTTCAGATTTCCTAAAAACCCAAAAACAATTTTTTTTTTTACCAAAGATCTAATTCTTGAATCGTAAAAGCCTATAACAATTTTCATAAAAGCTCAGAACTGTCAAAACTATTTTTCATGGCAACCTCCCTCTCTTTCTTCCCTTGTGTTTTTGTGTTCAATTTATATCCTGTTTTAGTAGAAATTTTAGGGTTTAGATAGATTTATTCTAGGCTTGAATCTTGGAATTTGATTCTGTTTGATTTGATTAGATTTTAGGCCTAAATCCCTTTGATTTGGTTTTATGCAAATTTGTCACCTGATTTTAAGAAATTGGTTTGATTTCCTTTCCTTTTTATTATCCCTCAGTTTCCTCGTTAACAAAAGGAAAGAAAAAAAATAAAATTAAAAATAAACAAAATAATAATGATAACAATAATAACAAGAATAATATAACAATACAATAAACAAAATAAAATTTGAATGCACCTCGGACAAAAACGGGTGTTTACAGTTGCCCTTCTTTGCATATTTTTGTGAAATATGAATGATACAAAGACATAGACAGCCATTATGTCTAAGCCCAAACACTGAAGTCAAATTAAAATGCAAAAATGACTGTATTGTGTTAAAGTCAAAATTAATTGAGGTATACCAAAGTATAGAAGTGAAGATGATCAAGACTGAGCTGCAGATAAAAAAATTAAATAATTTGAACTGAAACATGACTAAGGATGATTGACTGGGATTAAACCACGAATCAAAAAAATAAAATGACCTGAATCAAGCCAAGGTCAAAAATGAAAGACCGAGATCAAACTGCGAGACAAAAAAAAAGAATTGTTCTGGACCAAACCGAAATCAAAACTGAGCGATCGGGATCAAACCACAATCCAGGAAAAATAAAATGATATAGACTGAGCTAAGATCAAAACTAAATGATCGGAATCAAATTGCAAGTCAAAAAAATTAAATGATATTGATTGAGCCGAGATAAAAAATAAGCGACTAGGATCGAACTGTAAGCCAGACAAATAAAATGATATGGATTGAGCCAAGATCAAAATTTGAGTGATTAAAATCGAATCGCAAGTCAGAAAAGTAAAACAATCTAAATTGAGCTAAGATCAAAACTAAACGACCGAGATTGAACCGCGAATCAAAAAAATAAAATGATCTAGATTAAATTGAGATCAAAACTTAGTATGTAGTAACGACAATGCGAATGATGCCAATTCATGTCCTATCTAAAATGTAAATGCATGAAAATTTTGATTGTGTTATTAAAGTTTTCTAGACTCTTTCTTTTGCATTCCAAACTCTACATGCTTCTCGTAAAGAAAATCAAATCCATTTTTTGTTAATCAAAATAGGCATTCATCTTTTCTTTTAAGGGAATTTTCAAAACCAATACCTTTACCAAACTTTGAAGGTTTCATCTTTTGCTTCCATCCCTTTAAACTCTCCCAAAGTAATGCACAATCTCTCATGACATTATTTATTTATTATTCATTGTCCTAATTTCAAAATATAAGATGCAGATTATATATTTCTCTTATTGATGGCAAAGCATCTAAAAAGAAAGAAAAAGGCAAAGATTGAAAGTGAGACACAGATAGAATGAAATGAATATCATTTATTTGAAGGAGAAGTAGATTACAAATGATGGCAACAGGACTTAAAAAAGGCATATAAAGATGGCTATTTGAGATAATAATGCCCTAAGATAAATAATCAGATAATCATGACAACATATCTTGGATATCTTAAAAAATTCAATCGTAAAATGTTCTCAGCACTTTAAAGCTCCTAAAAAATTCACTGATATTGGCTTTGATGCACCTCATAAATAATGTCGTATCCTCCTTATCGAAGTTGCCTTTATAGGTTTTCTACTTAGATAAACCTCATTTTAGTTCAAGCCACCATTTCTAGTTTTTAACTTAAACTCTCCTTTTCCTTTATTATTTTTTTTAAAGCAAAGTATTTCTTCATGACATCAAAATTTATGGGATTAAGAAGCTTATCTCCATTTATCTTTGATAAAATTAAACTCCTCCTAAAAGGGCCCTTTTCACAATATGCGATCTTTTCCAATTTGGAGTCCATTTTTTCTATCATCATGTGGACTCCAGAGGATTCTTTTCAACACCAATTCTCCTTTTTAAAATCGATAAGGTTGGACCTTTTTGTCATGAGCTCTTATCATCCTTCTTTGGTATAGTTAACCATGACAAAACACTACTAATCTCTTCTCTTCAATGAAGTTTAATTGCTCATAGCGCTCTTGAATCCATTCAGTTTCTCTTAATCCCATTTCTTTTAAGACTCTCAAGGATGTGATTTCTACTTCCACTGGCAATACACCCTCCATCCTATAAACAAAAGAGAATAGAGTTGCCTCAGTAGAGGTGCGTGTTGACATTTAATAGGCATACAAAATAAAAGGTAATTTTTTATGCCAATTTTTATACGTTTTAGTCATCTTTTCTAGAATCTTTTTAACATTTTTATTTGCAGCTTTTACTGCCTTATTCATTTTTGGGCAATATGGAGTTGAATTATGGTGTTTAATCTTGAACTAAGCACATATATTTTGCATCATCTTATTATTTAAATTCTTTGCATTATCTGAAATGATCCTCTTTGAGAGCCCATATTACATATTTTTTCTCTCTTGATAAACTTGTAGACTACTGATCGAGTTACATTTGTAAAAAAAGCTGCTTCGACCCATAAATAATCAATCATCACAAAAATGAATCTATTTTTATTTGATGCTTTTAGAGTAATGGGACCAATAACATCCATTCTCCACATAGAAAATGGCCAAAGTAGTGCCAAAACATGTAACGTGTGGGATGAGTGTGAATTTTGTCAACATAAATTTGGTATTTGTGACACTTTCGAGCATAATCAATGTAATTGCTCTCTATTGTTAACTACTAGTATTCGGTTCTCACAATCTATCTTGCAATCATGTGTTGATTTACATGTGCTCCATATACATTGTCATGTACCTCTTCAATAATTTTCTTTACCTCAAAGACATTTACACAGCACAATAACATATGTTCTCTATTTCTCTTATACAAAACCTCACCATCTAAGAAGAATCCCATACCTAATCTTTTTAAGACTCTCTTATCATTCTCAATTTCCTGATCTGAGTATTGTTGACACTTTAGGTATCATAAAATATCATAATACCAAGGATTTCCATATCTTTCCTTCTCCATGTTAGTGCAATGTATTGGTATATACTTGGCATCTAACTTGACAGGCTGTATTTCAGCGTTATTCCTAATTTGTATCATTACAGCCAAAACGGCTAATGCATCTGTAATCTAATTCTCTTATCGAGGCAAATATTCAAATTGGATTATCTTGAATTATTTGCACTCCCCCAAAATGTATTTATGATATGGGATAAGTTTTGAGTTTTTTGTTTCCTATTCACCATTCAATTGATAGATAACCAAAACTGAATCCCTAAACACCTTTAATATTTTAATTTTTCTGTCTAAAACAGCTTACAATCCCATAAACACAGGCCTCATAGTCAATCATATTATTAGTGTAATTGAAGTTCAATCTTGCTATAACGGGTTAATAATGCCCTTTTGGAGATATTAGAATTGCTTCAATTCCATACCCTATGGCATTGGTGACCCCACCAAAATACATTCTCCATGACTTTCCATAATCATTTTCCTCATTTAATCCTGAGATGGCCATTAATTCTTTATTTGAAAAATTAAGTTTCATAGGTTCATAGCTTTCAGTGGCATGGTTCGCAAGGAATTTGGCAATGGCACTTCATTTGATAGCCTTTTGGCTTACATATACTATATCATTACTTGCCATCGTACGATTCTTTCTAAAAATGATGGCCTCTCAAAGATGTACTTGATTGGATCAAGTTTAGCCATAAGCCAAGTAATGTGGTAAAACATATACTACCTGAGTTTTTTAGTTGTCTAAGCAAAAAACGCAACACATTTTCTCCAACGATGAATACTTATACTCATGCTCTATAAATTTTTTGCTCAAGTAGCCTTTTCCTTTTTGCTATATCCATCATGTTGCCCTAGCACACATTGCATCGATTTTTCATGAACGATTATATATAGAATTAATGGTCTTTTTTGAATGGGTGGTACTAATATTGAAGGACTTGACAGGTATTGCTTAACCTTATCAAAAGCGTTTTGACATTCTCCATTCCATTCACCAGGATTGTTCTTTCAGAAGAGTTTAAAGATAGGATTGCATTTGGAGGCAAGTTAAGAGATGAATCAAGAAATGTAGTCTAATCTACCTAAAAAACTTTGGACTTCCTTTGGTGTACTTGGAAGGAAAAGTTCTAAATGACTCGTATCTTGTCTGGGTCAACTTCAATTCCCCTTTCACTAACCATAAAACCTAGCGATTTCCCTGACTTGTCTTCGAATGTTCATTTGAATGGATTTAACTTAAGTTGAAATTTGTTTAACCTCTTAAACAATTTTTTGAGGTTAGCTACATGGTCATTTCCCTTTTGAGATTTTGTGATCATGTCATCTATGTACACCTTAATCTCTTTATGCATCATATCATGGAAGAGTGTCACCATAGCCCTTTGATAAGTTGTTCTAGCATTTTTCATTCCAAAAGGCATAACCTTATAACAAAAGATTCCTTACATAATTACAATGGTAGTCTTTTCTATATCATCATGAGCTATCTTTATTTGATTATAACCTAAAAATCTATCCATAAAAGAGAAAATCACATGTCGGGTCGTATTATCCACCAATGTACCAATATGAGGCAAGAAGAAGTTATCCTTTAGGCTAGCCTTGTTTAGATCATAATAGCCCATACACATTTGTACCTTTTTGTTTTTCTTGGGAATAGGTATTATGTTGGCCACCCATTCAGGATATGTAGCCACTTGTATAAAAACTCACATTAAACTACATTTTTACCTCTTTTGTAATCTTCAACAATATTTCAGGTTTCATTCTTCTCAATTTTTGTTGAACTAGCTTACATTCAGGCTTCAGGGGTAACCTATGTTTCACTATCTCAATGCTGAGCCTAAACATATCTTGATAAGACTAAGCGAACACATCTACAGATTCTCAAAATAGATTCTCTAATCGTTGTTTATCAACCATTAGGAGTGAGGTATTGACTTTGACTTCTTTTTTGTTCTCATTATCTTCTAAATTGATCATCTTGGTAACTTCTTGATGAGGCTCAATAAATTTATCCTCCTATTCAATTAATCTCATTAAATCTAGAGGTAAAGTGTATTATTCAAAGTCCTCTTCAGTGTCAAGTTCATTAACATTAATTGAATTTTCAAAATTAAATCCCTAACTGTTATCATGATTATCGTCATATTCATTTAAGGACCTGAAATTAAATGAAATAGGAAGTATTGGCGAGATGTTTTGATGGAAAAGTGGATTGAATAGAAGAAATGAATAAAATGCATGCTCTTATTTTTTATTGAAATAATGATAATAAAAGGCATATACATAAGAGATCATCACAATGCTTTTGGGCATTAGTGATTGGGAGTTGTAATTACATTGAGAAAGTATCCAAGATAGCAGGTATTTGGATGACACTCAAGTTTTTCAATTCAAAATTTGGTGGGCATAGATAAACCAACAACCCTTCCCTTCGGATATCTTCATTTATCATCTAGATGAATAGTTCAACAAAAGCTTCTTCCATCTTAATCCCTGTTTAGAATTTTACTTAGCTCTTGAGTACATGTATCCTCTAAGACTAAATGTTTCATATAAGTGGGGAATACACATCGGCATATTTCTCACCATCTTTTTTCTTCTCTTGTCATCTCATATTCCTTTTACTTCACATCCCAGGCCTAGTCTTCCACTGTTGTCTGTAATTATCAGTGGTTCTTTTATCCTATATAATTTTTTGCATAGTCTAACTCTAATATTCCATCATTTGTTAGTCATCTGATTGATCATAATTTACTAAACTTAGAACTTCCACCCATAGCATTAACAAGTTCAAAGGATTGATAAATGCACTCTAACAATTTTTCTATAGCTTTTACGTATAGAGCATTCATGGGTTGAGTCATCAATAAGTCCTCTTCTCTAGCCACAATCACCAATTGATCTTTCATGTTGAATTTAACCTTTTGATGTAAAGAGGAAGGAATAGCACCTACCATGTGAATCTATAATCTTCCCAACAAACAACTATAATATGGAAAAATATCCATAACCTGAAACCTTATGTTGAAGACAGAAGGTTCAATTTGCATAAGCATTTCAATATTTCCTAATACTTCATGCCTGATTCTATCAAACGTTCAAACCACCATATGGCTGCTTTTGATGTGGGAGGCATCAAATGTAGCCTTGCCAAAATAGACATGGGCATAATGTTAATGGTCGAACCATTATCAATAAGGATTTTGATATGATGTGACTTTTGCATTTAACAATGATATGCAAAGCTTTTGTACTTCCCTTACCTTCAGGGTGGAATCTCATTGTCACTAAAGGCTATATAATGTGGTACCACCAAGTTTCCTACCAAATGATTCACATATCCATTGACACGTTATGTACCACATAAGCTTGCTTTAACATCTTCAACAAAGTGTTGTGATGTGGTTTTGAATTTAATAGTAGTGACAACAAAGAGATTCTAGCTAGTATCTTGTTCAATTGCTCCATTACAGAGTACTTAATATGCTTCACCAACTTTAGGAACTTGCAAGCTTCATTTTTGGGCACAGATTTAGGGATATCTTTTCTTAGAATCAATTTTGGTCTAGCTTGTTTTTCCGTCATTTTCCCTTTCCTTGTTTTTTCTAATGCCTCTGAAGTATAGCATTTTCCACTTTTGGTCAGGCCACCTACACCGATTATATTGGTAGTAGTAGAGTTAGGCATGATTTCTTCATGTTTTTGGACCGTCACTTCACAACCATACTTTCACGGTATGACCTTCTCATCCTTGTAAGGGAATGGACTTAGGACCTTGAAAGTCACTGGCCTAGGAATAAACTTGTCCATGATCGATCTTGGCTTCTCACCATAATGTATGGTGATTGGCTTTAACACCCACTTATTAGTCATAGCTACTTAAGCACCTTTCAAGCCTTTTGTTTTTTTTATACAACTCGATCTAGTAGGAATCCATTAACCTTTGTACCTCATCATGAAACTATTTACACATTTTAATAGAATGCCTTGGAGCTTCATTGTGATATTTGCATTTTTATTTGGGACACATCTTCCACGATAGATACATAGGTCCACTAATCGTATCATTCCAGCCTCATATAAAGCTTCACATAACTAACTAAATGGCATTTTGATCTCTTTCGCTCTTCTTTTTATTTATTTTTTATCCTCATTTAGAGCATTGATTACATGATTCAGCAACGGGTTATTGCTAATATTGGGCATTATTTTTCATTGGTATCAAAATTTATCAGCCCTTTTTTAATTAAACTTTGCACCCTGTGTTTCAAAGAGGTGCAATCTTTGATGGAATGATTGGTAACCCTATAATGATAATCATAGTGAGCAATGGAATTATACCACTTGAGGTAAGGAAGTTTAGGTGATTTTGCAAGAATATGAGCAATCAAGTGATTTTTATAGAGTTTTTGGTATAATTCTATGTAACTCATGAGAATAGGATCGAATGTGGGTTTTTCCTAGTTATTTATAGCTTTCGTGTACCACTCATTGTGTTGGTTAGACAAATAGAAAGCCTTGCTGTAGTTGAGGTGTTTGGGTTATAGGCAGGTGGTCTGAAGGCGGGATGGTAAGTGGATAGATAAGAAAGTCATGGAGCTAATTGATAGGGGGAAATTGAAGTGTGATTTATGGTAGTATAATATGTGGGATAAATCGATTAAGGGTAGTTTCTATATTGCTATCCTTCACAACCTACAACTTAAATCTCATTCTCTTTTTTTTTTTGGGCATTCTCTTAGTAGCAAAAGGCTCCCCCTTCAAGCTTACCATTTTTTATGACATTTTCAATGATCTCTCCTAAAATCACCATGTCAGCAAAATTTTTAATCGCATTTCTAATCATTTTTTCATAGTAGGATGACTTTAGAGTATTTATAAACATACTGTTATTTCTTTCTCTATTAATGGTGGCTACACTTAAGTGACTATATCCTGCCATCTTTGTGTATACTTTTTAAAAGACTCAATTGTTTTCTTTTCCATACTTTGCAACAAAAGGTGATTAAGAGCCATATCTATAATATGGCAGTATTGATTGATGAAAGATCAAGTCAAATCCTTCTAGGATCATATGCAAGCCTTGTCTAACTGGACATATCATCTCGTAGTAGACCAAGTTAAACTATCTTGAAACATGTACATGAGTAATTTTTCATTACAAGTGTGTGCTACAATCTTGCGATAATACATCGTCACATATATGATAGGGCACTTGGTATTGTCATACTTCTTAAACTTTGATACTTTAAACTTTTGGGGTATCACCACATCTAGTACCAAATAAAGCCCTATGGCATCCATGGAACCATAAAAGTGGAGGCCTTTTATAGTTTGCAATCTCTCCTCAATCATATTCATCATCTCATCAGCCTTCGGGTGCTCCGAGCACTCAGCCATTTTTAACTTCAATTTTGCCTCATCTAGATTAGGGATTTGGATCAACTCAGCTGCCTTATCAATGAAAACATGATTAATGTACCTCTAGACATTTCCTTGACTAAGTGCATAAGAGATCTTGGATAATTGTAGCTTGAGCAAGCTTGTTGTTGTAACAAAAAGCTTTGAGTGGATTAGGTCTGATATGAACCATAACCCAGAGGATATAGTGGCTAAGTGATTTCACGTGAAACATTTGTTAGCTTTTTAGGTGAGATGGTGATCCAAGAAGGGGGTGAATTGAATCTCTTCAAATTCTTTCCCAACAAATGATTTCAATATAATTAAATGGAAATTACAACCAATATCAAAATATGATGTAAATAACAATGAATTGATGAAAGCAAATAGAAACTATAATCAAAACAAAGAGATAGAGATAGAGAAATCAAACATAAGGATTTATAAAGGTTTAGTCCTTATCCATAAGACACCTACGTCCTCTCTCTTGGTTGTCCATACCAAGGCTTCAATCCATTATTCTTGAATTGAAATTACAACATTATCTTTTTTTCTCTAAGGGTTAAAATAGAACCCTTACACTTTCTACTTTCTAAGCTACGTGATAACCTTTCAATCCCAAAAATTCAAGAGGATACCTCACCTCTTCATTACAAAATCACTTAATAAAAATGTAAACTTAAAACACCTCTTAAAGGCTAAGTGTTTGCCTAATGAAGTACAAAGAAATTTGATGAATGAAGAACACAATATTACTTAGATATAACAAATATAAAAGATATGGATTTTATGCTCTAACAACTCTTGATTCTTTGAATGAATGAATATATGGCTTGTTTGATTTTGCTCTCTTGATTCCTCAACCTTCTTTATGTGTTGGAATGGCCAATATATAGAGAAATTGAAGAGCTAGCCATTAGGGATGCTTGGGAGAAAAAAATAGCTATTGAAAGCATGAGAAACTAGCCATTAAAGTTATTCCAAGGCATACCCGATCGATCATTTCCATGAGGGGATCGACTAGTTCACATTTAGGTGCCATTTATGCTTTTAAAAATCATGACCAGATCGATCCCTTCCATGAGGGGATTGATAGGTTCATGTTTTGGAACTAGTTACACCTTTGAAAATGCCTACTCGATTGATCTTTCTTTAAAGGGATCGATTGGTTCAAGGGGGTGATTGATCCCCTCTATAGGGTGATCAATCCCTTCTTCAACCAGTAGCATAATGCTGCTTTCTGTAAGAAAAATCAATCGATCCCTTCCTTGAAAGGATCGATCCTGTCCATCTAGGTGAATGTCTCTTGTTTTACACTCTACTCACTAATTTGATCATGAGTTATACAAATCCAAATCATAAATCATTTAAAGATATAGAAACTAGACTTAAAGGGCTTTCTATCCATATAAAATTCATCACCTAATTGATTTTGTACGATTATAGTGAATTTTTAAAACTACCCATTGTGCAGATTTTAAACAATTACAGAATGTCTAGTAAAAATTCAAAATCTTTTCTTAGAAAATTTGGATTTTGATTTTGTTTTACCCATTAGAAAGTAGACTCAAAGAGCTTTCTAATCATATAAAATTCAAATATTAAAAATTTGTAAATTAATACAGAAAAATAAAACAAGTTTAATATTGGAAAACTTTGTTCTTGTAAAAAACTTTCTTGAGTTAATCTATTTCTCAAAACCAATATTATCAAAATTGTATTAAGTCCAAAATGAATAAGTTCACTTAAAAACAACAATTGGACTTTCATTTAAGCTTAAATAAATAATGTTTAAAGATAATTTTGATTTAAGAAATAAGAAAAACATTAAGAAAATTTTGTTTAAACTTTGAGAATCATATTGTTTATTTAGTACCAAAATATAAAACTTAAGAACATATACTAAATAAATCTTTTTTAAAATCTTGATCAAGCTTATTTAACTTAATGTATTGTCATTTCAAAATAAGGATCAATTCAAGGGTAACAATCTCCCCATTTTTTATATGAAAAAATTTAAAGATAAATTTGCTTAATAAAAAAACTTTCTTTAAGAAATTTAAGATTTTAAAAAACATTTTGAAAAAAATTCCCCCTTAAACAATGCATGGCAAAACTTCCCCTTAATTTGTGCATCCTAATCCAACACAACTCAATAAACTTATGTTAGTCAAATATATGAAATAAGCACAATCAAACATATGCATGTCAAACACAAGCAAATTTGTCCATATGATATTTCTCCTCCTTTTTGTCATAGCAAAAAGGCATGAGAATATTAATAAGCAAATAAACACAAAGAGGCATCTAACAAATGTATTCATGAAACATTTCTCCTCTTTTTTGTTTATGCTCTTTATACCAAATGTTTAAGCTCCCATATCAATTGCTATAAGCATACAAGAAGAGATATCTCTCAACTCTCTCCCTTTTTTTGTCATTTCAAAAGAAAGAGAGATCAATTCGAGGTATAAGATACAATGCTTGATACTAATCATATCAAGAGTATTTGAATGCATATAATCAAGTATACTATGCACAATGAAGTTCACAAACATGTATTCAAGCACAAAAAACATAAGTGTATCCAATTTTAGCATTTTAGCACAAGTTATCAAATTTACTACATGAAATTTATGAGCAAAGGATAATGAATGATATGCAATCTACTCATAAATTATGTTATCATAAGATGTGCTTAGAACTTAAAACATCAATAGCAATTAAGCATAAATTCAAGCACATGCATACAAGCTAATATCAATTATTAAGGATACCAATTGTTAAAGATATGTCATCAAGAAGCATACCAATTGTTATCACAAAACAAATCAAGCAAAATTGTATTATAAGATTTCTCTTCATTTTCAAAATAAGGATTAATCAATATAAGGCACCCACAATTTTGCATGAAAGGTATAAGTTATATTAAGGATAAGCACATAAACAAGTGTCCATGAAAGTTAAATTTTTTTTTTGCAATTTTGATACCAATTGTTAGCAATTTTATTCGACAAATTTTATAGAGAACACATACTTCAAGCATATAAAAAGATTCATTCAATACATACATAAGTAATAATAGTAATCTTTCATAAGCTATCCTATCCAAACAAGAACCAAAAACTCATATGTAATTAATAAAGCATGAATACTAATGAGCAATAAGGTTTAATCATCATGTCCTAACAAAGATTATATAAGCATAATTTTCCAAACATGACAAGCACATATGCTCTAGCAAAGAAATAATGAAAGCATAATTATTCAAATATATTTCAAGTTTAATGCATAGCAATGTACTTAACTCATACATATGCAAGTATTCAATCATATATTTCAATCAAAATCATACAAGCATATGTAAAATACATAAGCAATATACCTAATTAAAAAATATGCAAGCATTTAGGCATAATTTGGTACTTGCCATCTCAATGAACATGTATATAAATTTCAAATTTATAATTCATAATCTATAAGTCAAATCAATTTAAAAATCAAGAAATCAACATAGCTAACTCATAGCCATGTTCAAAGATTCAAACGTATATTCATGTCATAAAAACTATTAACCAAAGCAATGAAGAATTAGGCATGAATATTAATCAATCCAAGCATTTAACAAAGTTAAAACAAATTCCATCAAGTAGCTTAATGATTAATTTGTGCAAAGTGTTCACAAATTCAAACATAACATCTCATTTTTGCACATATCAAAGAAAGTATTTATCAAATCATGCATTAAACATTGTAAATCATAGGCATATAGCATGGATTTAATGCAACGACCTCTATCCTTATCAAGCTATGCTGTTGTGCTCATTGTAGTTGAGTGAAGCTTTGAACCCTCCATTACACATCATTTGAGCTAAGTCTTTGATGTACTTGGGCTTAATTGATAAGGATGACTTGCTTTGCTTGTTCCACTTAAAATCCAAAAAATGTAGGCTCATTCATGCTTATCTCAAGTTCTCCTAGCATAAACTTAGAGAATATTCTTGACAAAGAAATGTTATTAATAGCATCAAGAATATCAATTGATAAAAATTATACCAATTGTTAGAAATGAATTCTATATTCTAAGTCATTATAGGCAAAATAAAATTTATTTACTAAGCACAAGTTGCCAATTGCAAGGGAGATATATTTATAAACTTAAGCTAAAGGCCATGTATCAAGTTAAGCATTAAATATCATAATATTGGCACTAAAGCTAAAGTTCTCATGTAATGTACAAAAATCAAATCTTTTAGATCATTCATGAACACAAAATAGACATATTCAATATTCATGTATATTCAAGAAATCACTAAAGAATAAGTCAAAATAAATTTGAGGCCATACGACAACAAAAAACTCAAGGAAGACATATTTATCATAAAAAAAAACATATTCAAGAAAATTTTGACACAAAAGTATGAATATGTCTACATAAATTATAGGTCATAATCAACAATGACTTAAACTAAAAATAAGTATCATAAGAAAATCATTTACTTAAGTCATATTGCAACCATGTCAAGTCAAAAAAAATTACATTTATCATATATACACACACTTGACAAGAACAATAGATGAACTAATAGCATATCATTTACAAGCAAGTAGTTCATCATATTCAAAATCACAAATCAAATGATATATAAATTGAGCACAAGATCTAAAATATTTCACAAAATTAATAAGACATTTAAGCACAAAATTAAGTATATTTCACAAAAGTATTTCACAAATTAAAAAATAGACAATTTAAACACTTTCAAATCACAAGTATTAAGCTCAAGTTGAACCAATCATCATATGAGCACATACATTGACTAAAAACATAGATGAACAAAGAATCAATATATATATATATCATTTAAGCACAAGATGTTCATCAATTCACAAATCAAGAGTTATAACGATATAGAATATAACAATCAAGTTTAAAAAATATTTCACATTATCCAAGCATTGAGAACAAATTGAGTAATTTTAATCAACATGGTCATATAAGCATATTCAATAATTACAAATCAATATGCATAAAAATCACAAAAATCATTTCCATCATGCTAAAATCATTTAAACAAATATATTTATGTAAAATAACATAGGATAAATCATTCAAAGCTTAATATGTCTAGGATTTTGCTTGAAAATTTTCTTAATAAATCTCAAAACTAGTCAAGCTCATTTTTAACCAACTTGAACCATTCCAACAAATTTCATATGACAAAACAAAGTTGTTCAAGTGATCATTTGGCATTAGAAATAAGGCAATCAAAAAGTCAACTTTTAATCCCATATTTCTTTGAAAAATGCTATTAAGATGGGCAAATATGTTTAAACACACATTTAAGCTCTTCAAACCATTTAGAAAAGTTTTATATCACAATTTGAGATTGTCCAAATGGTTTTTAGGCCCATAATTGTTCAAAAACAAAATTTGACCTTTTGAGCTTCAAAATCCTTTTAAACTTACATTTAACACTATGAAAAATTAAAACCAATGCAAATTATCAAGTTTTCTTTATTTGAGCAAGTTTAAATCATTGAATTCAAGATATTTAAATTCATTTTATAATAAAAAGCTTGCTAAAACTAAATTTCATATTTTAAGGCTTGACTCTAGTAAAAATCATTTTCAAAGCAAAACATAGAGCCTCAAAATGATTAAATGATTAAAAAAAATTCATCAACAAAATTATGTTCAAGCAATTTAAGACCACAATCAATTTTAACAAACATCTCAAACATATTTAAGAGCAAAATAAATTCATATTCAATTCAAGCCCACATTTATCAAATAAAATTGGTATATTCAAGATATATCAATAAAGCATATACCAATATCCATTAAGCAGTCTATGTCCAAGAAGAATAGGCAACCAATTTCATATTCACTTAAAATAAAAGTTTATAGGTTACCCATCTCTATTGTGTGTCTAGAGTAGTACTCAATCTTCAATTTCACATTGTAGCTCTTTGCTCTAATACACCTACAAGAGACAATCTCATTTGATTTTTGATACTCAAATTGCTTTGGGTCCTTGAGAGTTAGTAACCAAGTCTCTAGTTCTTTTTGGAACCCACACTTGTCTAATTCTAAATGAAAATTTTCTCTTTATAGGACAAGTATTTATAGTATGACTATGAAAATTATAAAAATTGCTATTAATCATTTTAGCAATTAAACTCTTATCTAAAAACTTTTGTTTTTCATTCATAAAAACATTAAATTTCTTTTTCAAATCAAATTTTTTTTTCTAAAATTTCATACCTAATTTGAGAGGTTTTTAAATCTATTTTCACATTTTCATTTTCTTTTTCTAAAACATTTTTTGCATTCATCAAAAACTTATTCTCTACATTCATTTTTGAAATCATTTTGTTGTATTTCATTCTCATTGACTCAAATTTCATAACTAACTCATTAAAGGCATCTTGCAATTCATTATAAATATATGAATTTGAATTAATAGAATTAGGGGTTACCTTAGGCTCTTTAAGAGCTATGAGACATAATGCATTTTGGTTGAAAATTTGTCTTTTATGCAGGTCATCAAACTTCCTCCATATCTCATTTGAAGTGGAGCAATTTGAGATCAAGTTGAAGTTATGAGAGTCAAGAGCTCTATAGAGTAAGCACTTTGCCTTGGCATCATTCATCACTTACCTCATATAATTTGCATCATTTGAAGGAATTCCAAGCCTTTTCAATACCACATTCCAAGCTTTAAAATCATGGGCTATTATGAACATCTTTATCCTCTTTCTCCATTCATAAAATTTAAATTTATCAAACATAGGAGCTTTAAGGACTTTCTCACCATCTTGGAACCTAATTTGAGCCATAAGATCTTTACTCAAGGTGGTTAAACCTACAAAAAGAGACCAAAATTTTGATACAAATTATTAGCTTTTTAGGTGAAATGGTGATCCAAGAAGGGATGAATTAGTTCTCTTCAAATTCTTTCCCAATAAATGATTTCAATGTAATTGAATGAAAATTAAAACCAATATCAAAATATAATGCAAATAATAATGAATTGATGAACTATAAGCAAATATAAACTGTAATCACAATAAAGAGATATGGATAGAGAAATCAAATGCAAAGATTTATAAAGGTTTGGTCCTTATCCATAAGGCACCTACATCCTCTCTCTTGGTTGTCCACACCAAAGCTTCAATCCATTATTCTTGAATTGAAATTATAACCCTATCTTTTTCTTTCTAAAGTTTAAGATAGAACCCTTACACTCTTTAGGCTAAGTAGTAATCTCTCAATCCCATAAATTCAAGAGGATACCTCACCTCTTAATTACAAAATCATTTTAAAAATGCAAACTTAAAGCATCTTTTGAAGGCTAAGTGTTTGCCTAAGATAAATGAAGAACACAATATTGCTTGGATACAACAAATACAAAAGATATGGATTTTAAGCTCAAACAACTCTTAATTCTTTAAAAGAATGAATATATGGCTTACTTGATCTTGCTCTCTTTATTCCTTAACCTTTTTAGTGTGTTGGAGTAGCCAACATACAGAGAAATTGAAGAGCTAGTCATTAGGGATGCTTGGAAGAAGAAAATAGGCATTAGAGTTGTTCCAAGGCATACCATATCAATATTTTCCATGAAGGGATAGATTGGTTTATGTTTAGGTGCTGTTTACACCTCTGAAAATCATGACCCAATCAATCCTTTCGATGAGGGGATCGATTGGTTCATGTTTTGAAACCAATTATGCCTTTGAAAATGCCTACCCAATCGATCCCTTCCTTGAAAGGATTGCTTGGTTCAAGGAGGTGATCGATCCCTTCTTCAACCAAGAGCACAACACTAGTTTCTATAAGAAAAATCAATTGATCTCTTCCCTGAAGGGATCAATCCTGTCCATCTTGGTGAATGTCTCCTATTTTGCACTCTACTCCCTAATTTAATCATATCTTGAGTTATACAGATCCAAATCATAAACTATTTAAAGATATAGAAACTAGACTTAAACGGCTTTCTATCCATTTAAATTCATCACCTAATTCATTTTGCATGAATTATAATGAATTTTCAAATCTAACCCTTGTGCAAATTTTAGACAATTGTAGAGTGTCTAGTAAAAATTCAAAATCTTTTCTTAAAAATTAGGATTTTGATTTTGCTTTATCCATTAGAAAGTAGACTCAAAGAGCTTTCCAACCATATAAAATTCAAATATTAAAACTTTGTGAATTAATACAAAAAAAAAATAAAACAAGTTCAATGTTGGAAAACTTTATTCTTGTAAAACAACTTTCTTGAATTAATCTATTTCTCAAAATCAATATAATCAAAATTGTATTAAGTCCTAAATGAATAAGTTCACTTTAAAAACAACAATTGGACTTTCATTTAAGCTCAAATAAATAATGTTTAAAGATAGTTTTGATTTGAGAAATAAGAGAAACATAAAGAAAGGTTTGTTTAAACTTTGAGAATCATATTATTTATTTAGTACCAAAATATAAAACTTAAGTTCATTTTAAAAACAACAACTGGACTTTCATTTAATCTTAAATAAATAATGTTTAAAGATAGTTTTGATTTGAGAAATAAGAAAAGCATAAAGAAAGGTTTGTTTAAACTTTGAGAATCATATTATTTATTTAGTACCAAAATATAAAACTTAAAAACATGTACTAAATAAATCTTTTCAAAATCTTAATCAAGCTTATTTAGCTTAATGTTTTGTCATTTCAAAATAAGGATCACTTCAAGGCTAACAACATTTTCCTCCACTACTTTTTCCTTGTTTATTTTATCCAAAGCTTCAAGGATCTTGCTCAATTCCTCCTTGATTTCCTCTTGAGGCTTTTCCAACTTTTCAACGTGGCTTGCATTAACTTGCTTTATTTTCCTAGTTTGAGTCTGGGTGTTATATAGATGTCGAGCTATATTTGAACCATAAATACCACAATCTAAAATTAAAGATCATGTTATGAGCTAACATGATTAAGAAATGATTATGAATGAATGTAATGCAATGTATGGGCAAGAAAAAATGTATTCCCTTTTAAAGATTTCAACAAAAATGAACTTTTATTTATTCCACAGAAGTTTATTTTACATCAAGTCTAATACCCTCCACTTGTAAAAAAGCTTGATTTATTTGTACTGATCTTTAGTCTCTTCAATGAAATTTAACAGCTGTTGCCCATGCTCTCTTATTGGTGTGACTAGAGTTGTTAATGTTTGCCTTTTCTATCATTTCTCCTATCTTAATTACCACTTTGCTTATTTAGGCTACAAGATGTTTTATATATCTTTGCCTTCTTAGCCCTTTTCTTTTACCATACCATATTTGATAGGATAACTCCCTATGCTTCTCCGCGAATGCCATGATATGATTCCCCTGCTCACTTAATTTATGTTTTAGGATCTGGATATATCTTTCAAGCATCTCATTTTTTTGTGGAGCTTCCATATATTCATCCTCCATTTGGGAACATTCTCTTTTTTATTTTTATTCTCATAATTCAAATCAGCGATATTTATTTTTTTAACATTCACTTGTATGCACAATCTTTTGGGCTCTTGCCACTGCTTCATCAATTTCTTAAGGGCATCATCACACTTTCTAATAGCCTTTTGAGTTTTGCTCTCAACCTTTAATCTCTTGTGTTGTTGATGACGTTCAACCAAATCCTTAACTATCATATCACAGTCTTTGGAAACCTCATGAACTTTGACTTCTAGCTTTTTTGCTTTATCTTTCCACTACCTTTTCTCTTTCTAAAGCCTTAGAATTTCTTGCTTTAATTTATCTTTCTCAACTTTTTATTCTTTCATTCCAAATTCCAACTTTGAAGGCACCTTATCCAACCCTTGATAAACTAACTAGAAATGATCCATGGATACAACCTCCTTGGCCCTCTTGGCTTTCCACACCAAATACCCCCGAATGACTTTATCAGTGAATGATCCAGGACTCACTCTCTTAGGCTTCTGCTAGGCCCTAATTATACTATCAATTTTTTGAAATGTTTTAGGTTCCCCATATAAACAGTCAAATTGGCTAAGCTTATATATCATAAGAATGAAATATTCTGCTTCATACTGCCTCCTTACCATCAGTGGTGTATAATTTGTTGATCCCATAAGCCTAAAAGTGAAACCCTTACCACATTTCCACATTGATAAAACATGGGTTCTTGACTCATCCATGGGACTAGCCATTTCACTTGACAAGTTGTGAGCTTCTGTAATAAATATTCCCATTCTTTCTTGGTCTTTGCTTTTGGCCATTCACTCTCGCAAAACTCTTTAATATGGTTTTGATTGTGAAAATAGAGTTTGGAAAAAATATTCTTCTTGCATTCAAAATGGCTCTTCATCCACAAATACAATAATGGTGTACAACTCAAAAAAGTGCTTTATCACTCTGCTTGTAAAAATTCAATGATCTGATGGTTTCTACCTATATCACCGATGAAGGATTTTATCCTCTCTCAGTCTACTCAAATAAATCCACCACCTCTATCTCAATATGGCCCAAGACTTTGGGGAAGATTACCATCCCATATATTGCTAAAGCAAACACATTCATTCCGTAATCCCTATCAAGGGTTTAACAATGAAATCTTGGAGAAACTTTCATGGTACCTTAGATTTTGTTTCTTCATAAATATTCTATCTAGATACTGAAGATGCATACCCATCAAAATCGAATACTTTTTTATAGTTTGCACTAAATCAACTTCATTAAAAATGAAACAATGATAGGAGAGATCCTAAAACTGTACCATCACCTTAATGAGTGAGTTTTTGACTTTCACTGACAAGAAATGTGCAACATGCCCAAACTTTTGACAAAAAGCTTGCTGCCTAGAAGGAACCATGTTATTCCATATGTCTAATAAGTTTTTCGAATCATTTTGTTTAATGTGCAATTGAACTTCCTTAGGTAAAGTAAAGAATAACTAGGCAATAAACAATTCCATTCTTTTTTATGTTTCCTTTATGACTCTATCTTTACATCTATAGGCGAATCATACTTGAAGAATATAGACGAGGCACAAACTTAACATTCTCTGGGTTCCATAAAAGCTTTTGTTGAAGATATCTTTAAGGCAGGAATAATATGCAATCTGTATGTATGTTTGTGAATATGCACAAGAAGCAAAGAGAACAAGAAATCGATTAATCACTTCAATATAAAATAAAGGATAAACACCAGTAAAATGCAATAACAACATGACTCTAAATTTGGGTTAACTATAAAAGGTAAAATGACCTGGCTTTACCTATGGGTTAACCTTATAAGGTTAACTATATGTATCTTGGATCATTTCTAAAAGGTTCTCAAATTGTTTCTTACATCATCATCCATTATAGACTAGTAAGGCACCCCAATCCTTGCACAGTATAGGTTACAAGTGAAAATATTTCAATTTGAATGAGAATATTTTGCTAACCCCTGTAGAGACATGAAATCTCATGAAAGCATAGATACTTTACTTCTTACTAATACATAGAACTTGGGTATAGAGCTCATGTTATGCATATGAAAGTGAATGACAAATATATAAAAATGAATAGATAAATAAATAAAATACAAACAAGGAAAGAGAAAAAAAACCTCAAATTTAATAGCTTAGGCTTGGATAATAAGAAATTATTTACTGGCTTGACTTTAAACATCTCTCTAGTGGAGTCGCCAAACTATCATAACATATAGATTTGTAGATTTACCACTAGATATGGATTAAAGGAGTCAGTGTCAATCTTTTTTTAAACTGTGATTGGTCACCTAATCGAATTTATCCTATTTAAATAGGAATCTCAAGATTGACTTAGGTATATTTAAATAATATATTTTAATCTACAAAACCAAATTTTAAGTTCGGGAGTGTGGTTACACATGAAAAAGGTTACAGTACTCTCACAGCACCTATCCAAAGGATGGTACCAATTTAATTACTGATTATCCAAGCCTAAACCATGTTTATGATTTATAGAAATATTAAATATTGAGAACTGATTCTAAAATTACTCCAATAGTTTGGCAGCAAGTTTAAGATAATTCTCTCACCTTAGGAGTATTTATGGAGACTACTATCTCATCTTGAAGAGGCTCCATTGTCGGATACATTAATATTTTTTTCAACAAAATAGTTAATAAAATCCTCAAATAATTTGGTAAGATTTACTTTGATGCAAATCTCCCAATGGTTTGGTGAGATTTTATTATAAAATTATTTTTTTTAAAATGTATTAAATTTTTCAATAGTTTGGTAAGATTTTATTTAAGATTTAAATCCTCAAATAATTTGGTAGAATCAAAATAAAACATTTTATTGATAATAGTTATTATTATTATTTTAAAAATTGATTTATGAAATTCTCCAATAGTTTGGTAGAATTCATAAAAATTTAAATTCATGAAAAATCCTTCAATAGTTTGGTAGGATCCATGAATTTATTTTAGAATTAGTTTTGGTTACTTTTCAAAAATAAGATAATAAAAATGAAATTCATAGAGGTATTAAAAAATAATAAATTGTTTAACTTAAAATAACAACAACAACAATAATAACAACAGCAATAATAATAATAAGCCTAAAAAATAAAAACAAAAACCTGTGATAAAAGCGGGTCACACACGGATCCACATGGGTTGGGACATGAGTTAGCTTAATGAAATGATGTCATCTAGCGCTAAGATAAAAGCCAAGCTTTTCAGTTTTTCTTTAAAAACCTTTACCCCTCTCTCTCTCTAAGATGATTTTCTTTCTCACCTCTCTCTAGATTCTCAGATTCAATCACCAAAAACTAAGCACCTTTCTCTAGAATTCTCAAATTCAATCACTAAAATCTAGAAGACTATAAGTGTTTGAATATTGTTGATTGACCCAAAGTTTTGTTGATCGTCCTAGAATGTCCAATCCCTTCCAATCGATCCTTCTTACCATCAATCAATATATTGCTAGTCCATAGTGCTGTTTGTTTCTATATGTTGCCCATTCAATTAGAATCTTATTCGTGATCGTTCTACCATTCCAAAATGACATATTTAGATATAATTACTAAACTTTGGCATTTCTAGGTGTCAAATTATAAATATATGACATCATGTGTAATCATTCAATATGTGAGATTAGAAATACATAATGTTATGCCATATAGTTGATATAAGGGTTTACTTTACCAGTATAAGTGTTGATATTTTCTATGTAAATCTAAATCTAGTGTGCCATGCATTATCCTATCATTTAGCATAGGAATACATAATGGTTGTATTCAATATGCCTTTGAGGCATCTTTTATAAAGATTGTCATTAGAATATAACATGTAGACTAGGTCATGCTTCTATGGTTACACTTTTCTTCTATTATTATAAAGCATTTATTGTATGATTGATAATATAGTGTATGCATCAATAATGGTTGATAAACCACCCAAAGCTACAAACTCACATGTTTTTTTCTAGATGTATGCTTACTAGCATAGAAGATACACATTGTTTATTTGAATTGCTTGTTTCAGGAATCAAACAAAGATGCATGCTCTTTAATCTGTAGCTAGTTGGAGTGTTGGTCTGAAGTGTACAAGTAGAGGCTAGGTTTATCCCAAACAAAGTTTAAGGCATTGATTCCCCTAAAACTCTTATTTATAATCTTCAAACCAGGTTTTTTGGTGAAGAAAAGACTTTACTTTAAAACTGCTATCGATTCTCGAGATATAAATAAATCAATTGATGACTCTTAATAAAACCTTGGATCTTAACATTGAAATAAGCACCAAGGGTGAAACTTGCACCACTCATAGTGGTGACTTTACTAAAGAGATTATATAACTCTTTAAATCCATTTATTATGATTCTCTTCCATATGGTAGGGATTTCAAATCATATCTCTCCATGTATCATTTGAAACTTTAACCTAGGATAAGGTTCCTTGAAGGGCTTGGGCCTACTTAACTAGCCAACTTCTTTTGGAATCTTATCCCACCCATAAGGCAGCTTGGCCTATAATGGGTGATGCATTACTCTACCTAATGATTCATTTCAATGATAAGGACTAGATTGTTAAGTTATGGCTATTCATTGAGCCATGTGGAGCAATAAAGATGAAATTATGGACTTTTTTGCATATAAAAAAACCTTAGATACTATCCTTAGGGCTAGCTCTTATGATGTATGTATGTGATAACACATTGTTATGAAAACCTTAAAGAGGTGTTTGGTTCACGAATTCTAAGATTTCGGTTGAGAAAGTATTCCCTCCAATTACTTTACTTGATAGATTTTGAGTAATAGAAGATTTCCATGTTTGGTTTAGTATAGGAGAATATAAGATTTTTATGTTTTGTTTGTAGAGTCTAAGATTATTTAATGAATTTTTTTATTATATTGCCCTTAATGACACATGAATAACACTTGACATTCATAAAATTATTTAAATAACTGATTTATTTAACATTTCATAATATATTTATTTATTCAACTTGTAAGTGATTTAATTAAATTATTTATATATTTATATAACATGTAACTTACTTTATTGACCTATAAATTATTTATATATATATATATATTTAACATTTAAATTTCATATTTTATATTTATTATTTTATATATAAAATGATTTGCAATTGTAAAAAAATAAAATTGTTCAAAGTATGTTGTAAGTTGTAACAAAACTATCCTGATTTTTTTTTAAATTACTGGTATAATACTAAAAATCTTATGTAATGTGCATCCAACAACAGGTTAAAGTTTGAAGTTTGGCCTCATTGTTCCACCTTGTTAGGTGGTGATTTTATTGGTATGGTTCATATTGGAATGTTAAATTTTGCTTTACCCTTTTGCTGTACTTGTGAGAAATTTCAATAAAAAAATGTTATTTTTTCTTGCAAAGATGTTGAATGATAGTATTCACGGGGAAAAAGAAAGTAGACATTGTGCAACACTATATTGAATAAACAAGATTGAAGACAACATACATGATAGAAGTAAATTAGAACTTCCACTTGCCTTGCAATAGATGATGTTTTTATATTGAAAACATCGTCTAGTTTAAGTACAATATTCTTGAGTGAAAAACAAGATGGGGCATCAGTCAAAAAAATAAAAAGATGCTTTTTATATTTTTTTTCAATAATCTATTCTTCTAACTATGTGATCATGTTTAAAATTACGAATGACTATCTTTCTCTATTATTCTCATATAGAAAAACTATCCATTTGTTATCTATTTAAACTTATTAAATTTCTTGTTCCAAAATGAACCCTAACCAAGGATCGTCTTCTACACTAGGGGCAAAATAAAAAGGTCTTCAAGAGTCCAACCTCAAGGAAAGTGTTTGATATTGAGAGTGTTTAACATGCACATTGAAGATAAGAGTGCATGGAAAGAGTGAATGAGGCTTTAGTTAAAATCCCAAGAATTTAAGAAAGTAGATAGCTAAAGTTAAAGTCAGGTGTTTCCAAAGAAGAACAAGAAAAGAAAAGCATGCACTTTGGAGATGAGAATCTAGGGCAAAAAGTGAATGAAGCTTCAGTTAAAGAAAAAAAAATGAAGCAAAAAAAAGAAACACATATACCTCATAGATGAGAATTCATGGTAAAAAATGAATAAAGTTCAATTAGAATTCTAAGTAAAACTTCAAGAAAGTAGAATGCTAAAGTTAAAGCTATATATTAAAAAAAAGAACAAAGAAAGAAAGACATATGACCTTTCATCCAGAGAATGCCTCATCGAATCATTGGCCTGATTACCCTAAATAACATATTTTGAACCTATTTATCTATTCTTTCAGAACCCCGAACATTTGCCTATATTACATACCTTAAAAAGTCCATTTTGATTGAATGTGGATACTTGAATTAAAAAGCTATATCCTTAAAAATTTGTATATACTTGTTGGTATTTGGCAAGATTTCACCAAGTTCTTTATTGTTAGAAAATATAGCACTAAGGTGAAAACCCCAAAAGAGCAATTTAGAGCTAAAGTCACTCTTGAGGCACCAAAAGAATTTTAGAGTTCCAAGGTTCTTTCCAGAATAAAAAAAATCTCAATGTAAACCTTTTTGAATAGTCAGTACCACATAAAGACTTTGCATTGCATCAAATGGTGAAAATAAAAAACTAGCATTTTTTTCTTCCCAAATCTTGTTCAAAAAATAATGGCTAGTTTTGACGCACATTGAAGTATCATATTTTCAATAAAAGAAAAGTGTTTTAAAAAATTATCTCTTTCGTGAGCCCAAGAGAAATCCTTGCAACCTTTGTCGAGCCTTCCATGAGTTATGCTCACTAGTGAAAAAAATTGAATTGTCAATTACCTCCATCCACAAGCATTCCAAATAGTAATCATTAATTTTCAAGAGATTCGAAAGTCATGAATTTTATTAACTTTTCTCATTGATTACGAAGATACTTTATGTAGGGCATTTTTATGATCACTTTTGAAAACTTCAAAGATTATTTGAGTATTTTGTACATAATATTGAGATCATTCTTTTGTGAAAATTAAACATTAAAAATTTAAACAAAGATCTTTCAAAAAAGAAGCAAAAAAAGTCTTCGCATTTGCATCATGTGCATTATGAGAAAAACATTTGACTTGCATGCTATAGAAAAAATTGCATTTGCATCAATTACATGTGCATCATGAGGGAGACATTTGCATCTGCATTATGAAAAAGACATTCACATTAGCTTCACTTGCATATGCATCATGATAAAGATATTCGCATGCGCATTATGTGCATCATAACTAAGGCATTCGTGTTCGCATCACAAGAAAGACATTTGCATTTGCATCATAGAAAAAATATTTGTCGGAGCATTTACATAAAAGGAAAATTGGCATTTGTATTGTAAAAAAGTCACATATATCTATATCAAACATTCACATAGGCATTCGCATTTGCATCATTTGATAGAAATAGACATTTGTTCAATTTATTCAAGTTTTGATTTAAATTTGACTAAATTTATTCGAGTTTTGATTTAAATTTCTCTGTTCTAATGAATTTACAGGCCGAAGCTCGATTTTTTTTTGGCCTAGGCCCACTATTTAAATTTTAATTTAAATTTAAATTTTATTACTTATTCAAAATACAATAATATACTAAATAATAATTAATTAAACAAAAAATACAAAAAAAGCAAAAAACAAGGGGGCTGGTGCTTGAGTGCCATGCACGGCACTATTGGCACCACCCATCCCTATAAAACCACTCTACTGTAGCCCCCATTAGCACACTCTTGAACCTCCACCAACCACCACCTGCCCTAATCGACCCTATAAAACCACCTAGCACCTCACCAAAAAAATAAAGAAAAAAAACAAGGCACGGTCTTTGGCCACAACCCAAAATTAGCCCTTAACTCGACCTTACCCTCGTTCTTAGCCTTCACGCACCAAGCACTTGGCATCGCACCCACACATGCTCACCTCTACCCACTAGACCCATCCACACACCTCAAAATTAACCCTAAGTAACTCCCAGCCTTACACCCCAAACCCCTTTCAAAACCAACCACCCATTAGAAAACTATACACATAAAAAAAATTTTCAAACAAAAAAAAATCAGAAACATAGTCCTCCTTTAAAGGAGGAACCTCAGCATTAAAGCCCCTAGTGAAAAAATAATAACAATAAAATAACATCAATTTCTGACTACAAAGAAAAAGTAAAAAAAAAAAAAAGAGAAAGGCCAAAACTTTAAAGCCTAATCTATAGCAATCGAGGTGGTTTTTGACAAAAAAATGGATAAATCTGTGCTCAAAAGATTGAAAGGATTTTTTAAAGAATTTTTTGAAAATTTTGATCACTAGTGATCATCAACGACAACCATTAGTGGTGGAAAAAGCGACGACAATGGTTGTCGGTGGCCGGAGAGTTGCTAGCTTTTAAAAATTTTTTAAAAGAAAAAAAAGACCTTTTTTTTTTTATGCAGAAATGAGGAAATGAGGTAAAAATTTTGGTTTATATATAAGCAAAGGAGTCCAAAACAACATTGTTTTGGGACCCCAAGATAAGTGCGTTGGCTTACAACCTGACCTAGTGTCCATTCGCTTGACCTGGTCACCCGTCTTAGCATCCAGGCCTAGGTCGATCTAGATGAATCGCCAGTGAACCAATTTTGAACCAGTCTGAATTGGCTAGAACCTTGTGAACCACCCCAAATCGCCATAAAACCTGCCTAAACCAGGTGAATTGGTTAGAACCGTTGATCGGTTTGGTTCAGGCAATTTTTTTTGAATTTTTATTTATTTATCTTTTATATTGAGTTTTATCATTAATATTTATGCTTGTTAAAACTTTTAAATTTGTTAGAATAAATTTTTGTTGTTATATAATAATAATTAATAAAAAGATAAATAAAAATAAATATTGAAAAACATAGTTAAAATTTGTATAATAATAATAAAGATAATAATGTTAATAACAATAACAATGAAAGTGATTTCTAAATTTGAAAATTATTTTATATTAAAAAATAATAAGAAAAATAATAAAAATAATATAAGAAAGAAAATTTTTGTCTGACGATGAAATTAAAAGGTACTTCGAGTAGTGATATTTAAAAAGTCTCTAGGTGAAAAGATTTTTTTTAAATACTACCAACATAGTGGAGTATTTATAAAAAAATTTTAAATAACATAAAAAATTTTTCCTTTTTGCTATAAAATTGAAATAATAAAGAATCAAGAAAAAGAAAATTTTATCCAAGGATAAGATTCTAAAAATATTTCGAATAGTGATGTTTTATGAAATCTCTAGGTGAGAAGATTTTTTTAAATATTACCAATATATTATAGTATTTATAAAAAAATCTTCAATATGATAAAATTTTCTCATTTCTTCAAAATTTAAATAATAAAAAATTGATAAAATTTCTAATGAAAGGACTAAAATGTGTGCATCAACATATTATCATTCGCATTGTATGCACAATATAGTTTTTTTACAAAAAGTAAATCCAAGCTTCCAAAGATGAGATCTAAGGTATTCGAGAAGTAATGGCTAAGAAATCTCTAAGTGATAAAGAGTTCTTCTAATATTAACAACGTATTAGAATATTTTAAAAATTATTTCAATAAAAGGGTTCTAATTTATTTTTCTTATATAAAATAGAATAACAAAAATAAAATAAAATTTTAATAAAAAAAAAAAATTCTACTAAACGTAAGAAGTCGAGCAAATTACTTTTTAAATACCAAAACTAAAATTGTTTTTGTCAACATTAATGGATAACTCGTAATTAATTGGTAACATTTTAAACAGGTGTTGTAAGGGTGCTAATCATTCCTTACGTGTAACCAACTTTCAGACTCAGACTATTTTGCAGACTTTAAAATTATCTTTTAATAAATTTAATTAATTTTAAGATTTTATTAAAAAAATAAATTTTAATAGGTGGCCAATCGCACCCAACCAAAAAATTATTGATAACGACTCCATTTTTTTTTTTCGTTTTCAAATTTGTCAGACAATCCTAAAACTATTACCACAGACCCTTACATTATATAAACACTACGACAAAAGAAGCTTTTAATAAGGGTCATGACCCTCACTAAAAGTCTATATAATCCTCACTAGTTCTTTTAGTAAGGGTTATTATGAACCTCACAAGTTATCGTTGTAAATTCCCTCATTAATTTTATATAATAAGAGATAAAACTCAACCTTCATTGTATCTATCATTTACAAAGGCTAAAAATTATAAACAATTAATGAAGCCACTTTTGACCCTCGCTAAATATAATAAAACTTATAGTGAAAGTTAAATTTAACTCACTATATTTTTTATGTTTAGTGAATACTTTTATTGATCCTCACTTAATGTTTTTAATTTTAATAAAAGTTTTTATTAACCCTCACGTAAAATTACTTTTATTAAAAATTGTGAGCCTTACTACGATAATTTACATCATTTTGTGAAAAAAATTATCATCCTGAAAAAATATTTATTTATTTTATTTAATTTATAATAACTACTATATATTTTTAATATTTCTAATTCTTACTCCAAATAAAACATAAATAAAGAACACTTGTTCGAAAAATATTGTATAAATCCAAATAAGCATCCAAATACGCTAGTCTTGAACAATTTGTGCCATCTCCATAAGATACAAAAGCAATTAAATCAACTTGTCAGAATGATACAAAATGAAGAAATGGATACACAATCTCGCTTTTTCTTTATGTCCACCTCCCTTGGACCAAGTCTAGGAGTGTCAATAGTTAGGACAACTGCCTTGTATCCGCATTTCATGATAATTCCTCCTGCATAAAACCAGTTGAACAAAACGTAGGATTAGTACAAAATACTAATATCCAAAAATACGAATCGTACTATAAATGTATCACTTGGTAAGGATGAAGAATTAAGTTGGAACTTCAGATACTTCTTCCGGTTTACCTGATGTAAATTAAAAATTAAAAATTAAAAGAACAATGGCATTTTGCTCTTATGATTTACATTATAGGTTAAACAAACGACTTCTAACAATGTGTACTTGGAAATATATCTAATTTAAGGTGGCATACCTTTGGTCTGAAATACAAAGGAAGATCCAAGAAAATTGTATAACTCTCAGTAATCGCAAAGTCATGCATCATGATCGGTTCTGATATTGTTATTGGTACTGGGTTGTGCATGAAACCATCTTTTGAAATAACTCTGTATGTGATATATGGTGGCATGTGTGAATAGCCAAAAGTAAACATCTCACCCACATGCAGAGATCTCATAAATCAAAAGAATTTTTACCATTCTGTAACTAATAACTTACTGATTGCATTTTTAATGATGGGTCTCACCAGTGACTGGATCGACCTTCAGATGAGCAGTGAAGGAATGTGCCAACCGCTTGTCATAATCAAGCATGCCAAGAGTTTGGAGATCTCCATCCTCCAAAACTTTGACGACATTTGCTTGTTGCAACAGGGATTACAATTTAATGCCTAAGTTTGATTGAAGAAAAAGATCCTAGTAAAAGAAAAAAGGGATTGCAAATAGATGTGAATTTTAGCATCTTTAACCCTCTTCATTCTTTCTTAAAAGAAAACTAAAGAGAGAAGACAAACTTACAAGGTTTATCAGCCTCTTAAAGTGCCAGAACTTTCCCACGATGATATATGAGAGCTTTATTAGCTGTACAATGTTGATATGCTTGGTCAGAGTTTCACATCAACAAGATAAGCATTTTAAAACAGGTAAACTACTAGTGATGAGCAATAACAAAAAAATGGAAAGGGGATTGTTTCAGACTGCATTTTGATGGATAAATGTGCCATGGCTTCATGGAGTAAATTGAGGGACAAATAAGTTTCAGTAGCTCCCTTCCTAAAGGGTACCAGATCAACTAAATGTATCAGAATGAAGAATGTAAACCATAATCCATTCTACGTCACTCAGTGTTTCACTAACATTTCCTTTCTGTTGTGATTTAGATAGACAACATTGGGATCTTAGAACCATTCAGCCATATCTTTGCTTTCTATGTGCAAAACAGACACCAAGACATACAAATACTAGCACCCAACAAGATAAAGCATAAATGCATCACAGACGTCGTGCATAAGCAATAAGAAATCCATTTTTTATCGTGCAACAGCATATAATAGAACTTGCTGAAAGCACATGCCTTGAATCCAATGAACAGACTCAACAAATTTACCTGTCCCATTTCCATATGACAGATCTAACACTTTTAGCCTTTTCTCTCAGCTTCTGTATATTGACCATGAGCAACCCAAATAGCCCCTTAAGGTCTCCGACTTGCAAAATGACATATTCAAGAGGAGGATAATGACATCTCCGGGATAAGCATTTGCAACAGAGGTTTCCTACAGTTAATATTAAAATCTTAATGCTTCTCTTAAAGTCATGGGACTGTGCAGCTCATGCCATTACTGTTTAGATTTCATAAGGGCACACCACTTAAGAACAGCTCAGGGAAATTGAAAAATAGCGAGTACAACTTCGCAATGCTTTATATTACATTAATTCGGGAAGAATATTCCCCTCTAAATAGCATTATAATGAATAAAAAGTTCACTAATTATAACACTTTTCAACCTTTTCTGTCGAGAAGGTAACTTGTAAGGTATACCTTCATAAATTTTGCCGCCCCAAAGAACTCTTCTTGTTTAAGACATGATGTCCTCACGTAACGGGAGAAATATGTTGCCTTTCCATCTTTAATGCGCATACCATCAATCATTCTGCAAATTAAGGAATTAATAGTTTACCATATGTTATTTCTGTTATGTAATGCAACCGTATTAAAAATTAAAGTCACTGGTAGAATTCAATAGAAGGAAAAAATGCACACTTCAAATAGACTTTACTTTAGATTTTTACTTGGTGAATACATCTTCAAATAGTTAAAAATTAAAGACACTTTACCAGTTACTTCAAGCTTACATCTTCAATTTTGCTCACCTCTGCTATAACATTAATAAGGCCAAACAAAGTAACTATTAGTTAACCTTAAAAAATTAGAACTATAAAATGGAAGTGGATAATAGACAAAAATTCAAAACAACAAAAAGAAATTAAAAGAATCAAGGAAAGAGAAAATGTGTTGTACTCAACTTGCAGTTTTTGCAGCAGTCTCAATAATAGTTTCATTAAAGCTTGTACTCAACTTGGTTCAATTCCAGATAGAAGGAAACAAATATATTAAACATTTCCAGTGTTAGCAAAAGGATGTATTTAAGTGATCACAAGTAGAATTTACCTGTTATCTTTTGTATCACCGTTACTTTTCCTTATTGCTGTCAAGGCTGCAAGTTATAGGGCACATTAAGAAAAGTCAATGCAAGTGTAACAATTGTGCTAACAAAAAGAGGAAAAAAAACAAAAACATCAAAATGCAATTAAATGCACTTTCTTCAGTACATCCATTTTTCTTGTAGTGAATAATACATCCATGCAAGAAATTAAACAAACAAATTAACATAAAATTGAACTAGAATTTGAGACTTGAACCGAGAGCTAAAAATTTCAAGACCTCTTTTTTGCCATCGAGAATAGCTTCAAGTGAGTGAATACCATTTGAACTTAATTTTCAAACTCTTGTAATTTTAACTTTCCCAACTAAACTGGCAAGCCTACCTATAAAAATAAGAGATTTTAATCATTCCATTTAATTTAAACGACTTAATTTTCAAACTCTTGTACTTTTAAATTCAATTTTCAATATCATTTCTGATCTTTTGCCTAGTTATTGTTAGATCATGCCTTTTTTTTTCTAACCTAAAACGGCCATAAATTTTTGCTACAATTATGTAACATATGGGTAGAGATCAATGTGGATTCATGTGTTAAGATAGTGAACAAGTTTTTTTTTTTTTTTTTTGTTAATACGGTGTTATATTATACAACCATAAGTGTTATCCATCTCTTAAAGGGGCATACTTCTGACTTACCACGGCATTCATCGCTAAATCTAGCTGGAGCATTTAATATAATTAAATGAAATCTTTAAGAAGAAAACTCAAGTCTTATCCCGGCATTAAAAGAAATTATTTCATTTATTGTCAATAGAGTTTTTAAGATTACATAACTAAAGTTAATAAGGTGAGATTTTATCCTCTAAAATATATTTTATAAAAATAAAAAATTAATTAAAAAAATAAAATATGTATCAACCTCTTAATTTCGTTTATGAAATTAAAAAATTATACAGACAGTATATCAAATATTAAGTTGAAATATAAACTACCATTATTATAAAATAAACTCATAAACAATGCACAAAGTTAAAGCATAAATTTTTGGTCTATATCGACCAAGTATCAAAAGAGAATGTTGCCCACATTTGCATTAATTGAAAAGACAAAATTCTCATGGAGCAGTTGTTTACCAGGATCTTGCTTAGTACTTGGTTGTAAGCTTTAGCTTGCTAGCATGCGTCTTTAATTCTCCGATATTGGAGCCACAAAGTATTCCAACCGGAAAAATAAGTAAAAGTCTAACCAGAAAAGTTAGACTCGTCTAACATGAATGCAAATCCTAGAAGACACATACCATGTATGAAATCTACAGCTTGTCATATATCAGCAAATGATGGAGCAAAAAGATAGCCCCTTGTAGGAATCACCAAATGATTGGTGTTGTTAGCCTACCAGGGAAGTAAAAAACAAAAACAATGAATATTTGAGCTTTGAGGTATAGCTAAGACAGAAAAAATACTACGTTTCTGATAAAAAGGTAACAGGCAACATTTTTAAAATTCTGTTGTTCATATCCTAGCTAAATATGCACCTGACCTACCTTTGTTGCAAGATCACTAAGAGAAAACTAAGTTCCACCTCAAATCCAGGAATTAATTATAAGACCCAATTGGTTAGGGAGTATTTCTGAATTATAAATCCTAAAGCAATTGGTTTATATATAAGACCCAATTGGTTGCAAGATCACTAAGAGAAAACTAAGCTCCTCTTCAAATCCATGAATTAATTATAAAACCAAAAGCAAATCCTATTTACAGCATTGGAACATAGCGAAATATAGGTGTCAAATTACTCAAATCAGTTAACTTTTTAGCTTAATTCTGTATTTAAGAGGATTGAATCTCAATTGAGCTTTAATACATTATGATTTTGGCTTTCAATCAACGAGGAACATTTCAAGTTTCGAAATTTTCTCGAGATCGAAAGCAATATTGAATTGAGATAAGATCTAAAAGGTTAAGGGCCGACGACAGAACTAAGGAGAGAAACGGGGTCGTCGCGAAGTCCGAGGACGTCACGAGTGGCGCGAGGAACATGGAGGAAAACGGCAACGCTTTACTCCTCTAGCGAAACGGCGATCTCTTCGGAGACCATTTGGAACTTCATTTTGAGATCCACCATGTGCTTGTCGAGGGAGTCTTGAGGGTGCCGAGTCTTGCGCACCGAGTTTATCCATTTCTTCATATCGAATTTCTTCAAAGAATAAGTTGCCATTTCATTGAATTCTTTTGATTAAAGAAAAAAAATCGAGGAGCAGCTCAGCAGTGACTGAGGTCTAAAACAAAAAGGAATCGAAGGGTGCTGCTTGATGCTCCGTGATGACTAGGCTTATTAAGAAGAGAGAGAGGGACAGTGGCAGTAATGGTGACAGCGTCGGTGGTGGTGACCAGCGCAACCTCGGTGACAATGCTAAATTGGGGGCAAAAAAGAAACCCTAGTTCTTCTTGGTTGAGTGAGAAATTTTTTTCTTTCCCTAGAGATAAAATTATTTTTCTTTGCCTTGTTTTCAAATAAAAAAGATTCTTATGTTCAATTTTGTTTTATTAATTCACGATAAAAAATTTGTGGCTAGGTTCACTTTTGAATTTTTTTTCTCAAGAATAATGACTATCTAATTTTTTGCCTTTGAATATTAACTTTCAATAAAATCATAAATCATGATAATAATTTTTTATTTACTGCTTTTGTAGAATTTTTTGCACTAAATATAATTTTTTTAGTTTTGGTTACTATTAAAAAATATATTTTTTATGATATTACAATAACTTCCACAAAATTTACAAAAGATTTTATTTATATTGTTTAATTTTTAAAAAATATATATAAGTTAATAAATTTTATTGTGACCTTTACTAAATCTATTTGTATTCATTTTCAACTCCAATCTCAATTACCGTTGTGAAATTTTATATTTGTAAAATAAATTTGTGAGAATCAATTTTAGATTCTTATAAAAAATATTAATTTAGCCAAGATCATTTGTGATTCTCACAATAGAATAACTTTTAGTGAGGGTAAAAATATATTACTCACTAAAATTACTCTTAATAAAAGTTATGATAGCCCTCACTACAAAAAGAGTGTTTAATGAGAGTCAATACTTGATCCACGTCAAAGTTTTCACTAAAACACATTTTTCTTACAGTGAAACGTCATCTATTATATAATTAAATAACATCATTTATTATAAGAAATATTGTTTATTGAACAAAAATTTTTTTGTTTGAAAATAAATATTTTATTATAATATTTTGTTAATTTTAAATAATTGAAATATCATTGACATATTACATATACATTAACAATTTTTATATTATATCTTTATCAAATAAAATCAAATTAATTATTCAAAAATTCAATAAAAAAAGTAAAGTAAAATAATTGAATTAATTTTTATTTTGGATAAAATGATATTTTTTTCATGTACATACCATATGTCAAATGTCGGGCTTTGAATGCCTTTGTGCTTGTTAGGTTAGTTTTGGTTTATGACATAATTTTTATAATATTGAAAGGTATAATTGTTTAGGGTCGAGATAAATTTTATTTTTCATAAAAAATTTTTAAAAAGCCTCAAGATGAGAAAATTTTTTTTGTTTTAATTGTTTTCTTCCTTTTTTAACATCGTTAGACATCTTAAAAATCTTTTAATATCACATTTCTCAAACTAAATAAAAAAATCTTTCTACGAAAATTTTTAAAATTTGCAAACCAAATATTCCCTGACAACGACCATGCGCATTTGAGAAAACATGTATAGGCAATAGCCAAACTAAACTTTTTTTTTTTTGTTACATCAGCAGGGTAAACTAAATCTTTGTTGAGTGGGGGGAAAGTTTCGAGGAGAAAGGCAGCACGGCATCTAAGATGGTGCACTCTACCTATTTTCGTTCTCTTAGTATGGCCCAATGCCCCTGCGCAGGGTAGACGGCAAGACCACCAATTAACCACATAAAGCCAATGAACTAGTCAACAAAAAGTCAGCAACATTAAACATTTATTGATGGCTTAATTTTTGTTTTATTATTATTATTTGACTAAAATGATTATATATATAATATATATATATATATCCACTCCTAATCAAACTTTTTATTATTTAAATGAATGGATTTTCAGATGATTCAGAAGCCCTTATATTTTGTACTCTTAATAATAAAGAGTGTTTTGTTTTGAACCAAACAAAAGAAAGTGTACCAAGAAATCATTTTATTCTCTGGTTCTATTTTTTATCCATTTTTTAATGGGTCAAATTATATCTCTTTTCTTTTTTGAATACTTAACTTTTTATATTTTAAAATTATTTTTCATAATTGTTTTTACTTTTAAACATGAAAACCATGAAACATCGATCTTATAAAAAAAATATTTTAACCTTTTATGTCAAATACATTAAAATTAAAGCTTTTTTTTTCAAATATTCATAAAATTCAAGGAGGGATAAACAATTTGGGTGGGGAGGGAAGATATATTTATTTTCACTCCAATCCATATTATTTTTCGTGTGAACAATTCAAACGTAGCTTCCGTGAGTGATATTTTCTTATAAAACTGAAATTTATCTATTGATATTTTTCATTGGGTTACATAAAAGTAAAATAGCGATTGACATTTTCATGGTGTAAAAATGTTTAAAAGACACCAAATTAATAGAGTGCGGAAAGGGTCATATGTATGTAGCTTTCAACAATCAAAATCCATGTATGCTAAAGCATAATAAATCATGCAATTTATGTGCATATTGCTCTTCCCATCAAATTTCTCCTCCGAACAATCCGGCGTTAGCTGGGATGACCCCAATTCTCTCACCAATAGCAGATGCTTGACTTTGTTTCTAATTTCCCCATTCCACTTCCACACGCATATATTTTTGTTTGAGTCTTTGATTCTTTCTACTCGGATCAGAATGGTCTCAGATGATTTTAGCTTCCCAAAAATCACCAACCCTTTGCCTCAATTGACATCTTTACCATCGTTATGGCGAGTAACTTCCTTGGTCTATCCAGAATATGGAGATAATGAAGAGGATGTTGACAGTCAAGTACTGGGCCTCCAAAGGAAGAGCTTCTCGATCGCCTGCTTATCAGAAAGGGAAGCGAATAAGAGAGAAAGTGATGATCCGGAGAAAATGGACATGCTGTGGGAGGAGTTCAATGAAGAACTGAAACGGGTCTCTTCCTCGAGCAGCAGAAAAGATGCGAGAGTAGTATCATCAAGGGGAAGCGGTACTGGAATATTCGCAGAGCCCAGCAGAGAGTCGTCACTGGAGCTTTACAACGGTCAGGCTCAGGCCCGGGCCCATGCCTCGAAGATGACCAAAACAGGCATAGGCAGTGGGATGATTTACCACAAGCGGCAGAGTAAGAGCATGTTGACGGTGATGAAGACCCTGAAGAAGATGTTTTATCTTCGCAACTTGGTTTGGGTAAAGAACTAACCGGTCGTTGGTACGAGTGTTTTTCTAAGCTGTAATGTATCCTGATATAAGGACTGACATTTAGAAAATGAGTTGGGGTGTGTCTGGAGTTGCATATACTGTATAATTCTAATCTAAAATTAATGCCATCGTCATCCCTTAACTCTTCTTTTATGCTCATCATTCATCCTCTGACTCTTCTTTTACGTTATATATATATATATATATATATATATATATATGTAGTTAATTCGTAAACTAAAAATTTAATTTATTTAGTTTATACAATTATTTTTAAAAATAATATTTAATTAAATTTTATTTTTAGATTGTGATATTTTTTATACCAAAAAATATATATTTTCTTCAGTTTAATCCTTCTAATTTGTATGACCAAAATGATCCTAACCTAGCATGATATAAGAGTGTCATGTCATTTTATTCCATTTAAAGGTGAATAAAGATAGTTTATATTTCAGGCCATTATAACAAATTTGGGTTTTAGCTACATTTTTTGGTTTTTTTTTCACTTTTTTTTTTCTAAAATCTTTTTATTCGAGCGAAAAGTCTAATAAAAATGTAATATTCCAACTTTCTGTGCATCTTTGGATGTTCTTTGTTTGTTAATTTACTAATTTTTTATTTATTTCACGATATAATAACAAGCCAGATTTATTTTATTGGAACTAGTGAATCGCAAAATTATATTGAGATAAAAAATTCTTTTTTATTTACTACAGTAAGTTAAAAACTTTTCTAATTAAATGATTAAAATTCGGGTTTCATCTCATTGATAAAAAAATCCCAAACATGTTACAACTACAAATTCTCTGCGAAAATTTTTTGATTAATTAAATTTATTTTTATCAATTGTTTATTTAAATCTCTATTCATATATTTAATATCTATGTGACTTTTTTTATCACTTGAAATTCTTATTTTATTATATTATATTAAAGTTGCAGTTTAAATTTATTAGTTCATATAATTATTTTAAAAGATAGTATTTAATAAATTTAAGATTCAAATTTTAATATTTATAATATTTTTTTATTCTCAACTTACAACTTTTTTATATAAAAAAAAAAAGAAAAGAAAATTGTAATGCTTCTCAATACTTTGATAGAGCCTATTAAATTATTTACTCGAGAAAACATTTTGAAAACATCTCACTATAAATTTTTCTAGCCATAAGCTATAAATTTTTCTAGCTATAAGTTTTAAAAACCTTTTGAAAAAATCTCCTTACATTTTTCGAGCTATAATTTATATACATAGTTTCTAATGCAAAAGGTAAAAGAAAGAAATAAGAAATAAAAAATAAAAAAGAAACCTCTATGTGGTCTTTTTAATATATAAATATTAAAAATGCCTTAAATGGGGTGAGCAACAATTTCATAATGAATGGTAGAAATGTTCATAATTTGATTTCAATAGAAATAATCGACCAAATCAATTTAATTTAATTAATCAAAATTAAATTAAATTAATTCTATTCAATTATCAAAAGTAATTTAAATAAAATTTTGATTTTTGATTACATTGATTAAAAAACCATTTTAACCATACAATTAATTGAAATTACTCATGATAAATGCACCGCTACATACATATGCTTATTGTTGCCCTAAACCTAAAACACTCTCATTTCATTTCTGCCTTCCTCAACCTCAATATTCATTATTCTTAGCCACTTTATTTTCTATTCTTTCACTTCTTCTCAAGATTGAGCCTCAGCACTTAGCCTCCCTCCAAGCACCTCCTTTTTTTTCTTTTTTTTTTTTTTTTTTTCTTTCGGTAACTCTGGTTTATATGTGGTTTGTTTTTCTCTAGTGTTTCGTCTTAGGTTCTTGTTTTAGCTTGTGTTTGATTTATGGATTGTTACTATATATGATTAATATTGTAAAGTTCTTTGGTTTGATTTGAATTATAGCATTTTCATTTTTATTGAAATTTACTGAAAATGAGTGTTTTGTTGATAAGTAATGGAGCAGAATTTGTTTTCCAAGTTTCAAAGCAATGAAAAGAAATTCTGCCTATTCTTATTCTCACTTCTTTACTAAAAGACAATTATTTTCTTTTTAGATTGAAACAAACAAACAACTCAATTTGTTTACGATTATTATTCAGTTAACCGAATATTTTGCATACAATTTACAAATGTTTTTATATGTGAATAACTTTAATGTCTATATTTCAATTAATCAAAATTTTAATCACACCTACCAAATATATTTTGGTTGATTAATTTTTGAAAATAAATATTTTGGCTCAGTGAATAAAAATAAAATTAATTAATTTAATTAATTCAATTTTAGTTAATTCAATTTAAAATTAATCAAATCGATTGAATGAATGATCCTGATCATCTAAAATTTTTGACATAAACATTATTAGGATGGTTCATAGTTCTAGGTATTTATCCACTTATTTTGAATTGATTATAAACATGCAGATTTTTAAAATATAAACAAAAAAAATAATATTATTTGGACAAAAACTTATTTTTGTTTTAGTATATTATTTATTTATCATTTTTATATTGTACAAAATTTCTTGTTAATTTATTTTTTCTTATTGTTTATAAATAAAAATGAGCAATAGAAATTTTGAATTTGAAGACCTTTTACCAAAAAAAAATTATGGAGGTTTATAGTTTTTTTTTGTAACATTTAATTTTTGAATTGTACTTTTGATTCATTGGTGATTATAATTTTCAGAGTTAATATGGATATCTAAATTATAGTGAAATATTTAATATGGTATCTGAATCTTAAAAATTTCTAATGTGATATTAAATTATGAATCTATTAATTAATGTAGTACTTGAAAGGTTCTGTATTCATCACATATAATCATTTAGAACTAGTCATATTAAAGGTAAGTATTATATTAATTAATAAATTTATAATTCATGTATTATATTATATATTTTTAAATTTTAAATATTATATTAAATATTTTACTATAATTTATGATTCATTCATGATATTAATTTTTATTTTTATTTATGATATTAAAAAATTATTTTTTAATTATATATTTTTATAAAATTTAAAATCTAAAATCGATTTTAAACTATATGAAATAAATTTTACATATGTGATTCACGATGCTAAAGGCTACGTCCTAGTTTACTATTTAAAATTTTCATAATCAAATCTTATGTAAGTCGGTTGGACTATGGTCAATTCCTCATCGAGGGGAAAAAGTTATAAAATAAAAAAGGTGAATTACTTATGCGGTCTTTTAAGTTTGAAGTGGGCATCATTTTGATTCATAAATTTTAAAAAGTAATATATTAATTCTTATATTTTGATGATCATAATAAAATGCGCCTTCAGTCAACAAAATCGTAAATGCAACCGTTAAATGCTAAAATTATAAAAAAGAATGATGATAAAATTTTTTACTTAATACTAGTAATTTTGATAATTATAGAAAAATAAAATTACATTTTTACTCTTAATTTTGTTAATAAATATTTTTTTGGGTTCAATTTTAGGATAAAAAAAAGAAATTTGTATCTTATCTTGAAAATAAAAATTACCTATTTTTCTTCAAATTTATTTATTGTTTGTTAAAACACACAATTAGAATATAAATCATCATAAAATATTTCATCATTCATTTGTCATTTATTTTACAATATTTAATCAGCATAAAATATTTCTTCAAAAATCAATAAATATTAGTATACTATTTTCAATAAAATATTATAAAATTCATACTATCACTTGTTAATAAAAAATGACAAATTTAATTTTGGATCATAATTAAAAATTTTTACGAATTGAGTCAAATTTGGATGACACTTTTAAAGTCTCATTTAAGGTGCATTTTGACTTGTCTATTAAAAACTCGAATAGACCCATTTTACTATTAAAAAGTAAAATATTATAAAATATTTTTATATTTTTAAATATATTTTAAAATATTAATAAAATAAAAATATTTTATTAACAAAATAATAATTTAATTAGGTTGAGTGTAAGCTTTAAAAATCATGTTTACTACTCGATTTGAGTCAAAGTATAACTTGTGGATTTTGTTGAGAGCTCAATTTATGGGTAAGTTTAATTACAATTTAACAAATTATTTTTTGAAAAATAAAAAAATTAATTAATTTAAAAATTGCATCACAAAAATAAAAATAAAAAATATATAAGAATTAATATCCATAAAAATAAATTAAGAAAATAAAATTTATCAAACTTTTATTTTTTTATAATTATTTTATCTCTTAGCCTTAAACTTATAATATTATCAATACATTATCTTATTTTGTAATTTTTCTTTTTATCTTTTAATTTAAGGGTTCAACTAATAATTTGACTGATGAAAATATCATTTCATTACGAGCATTAAATTATAAAGATCAATATATTACTTTTTAGAACTTAGAGACCAAAACATATTCATCTCAAATTTTAGGAATCGCGGAAATAATTTATCAAAATAAAATAAAATAAAATATTTTGTTGTAACTTTTGTATTAAACATTGAATTTGGAAGGCACTAATAATTGTTTTTAGCATATTAACATTTTGTTCTAAGGTAACTACAATAACATACTAAGTTAGTATTTCAACAATAAAAAAATATTATATAAAACAATTATTTTATATTAATATATGTTTTCATTCAAATTATTTTACGCAATGCTGTTAATTAAAAAAGTCAATAATTTATTATACATAACATATTTGCCACTTAATTATTATATGTAATATATAATAATTAATTAATTAATTTTTTTCATTAATATAATTATATGACATGATTTGAAAGAAAAGAATATATGTTGACATGAAGTAACTATTTCATACAAACTATTTTCCTTAGATTATAGTTTTTTCATTTCTCCATTTTTCTTCATTGTGTTTTTCAAATTTGACTAGTATTTGCTAAAATTAATGCCCTTTTTAAGAGGAAAGTATAAAATGATGGAAGAACAATTTGTCTCATAATTTTGCCTCGTGTTAAAATATTTGTTTTTGATAAAGCAAAATTTTGAATTTCTCAACTTCTAAAATATTCTTTTCTCAAAGAAAAAAAAAAAAAAAAAAACTCAACACGTTATCAATGAAATATAATTAGAAAGCAAAAATTGATTAATTGTTGAATCAATTAGTATAATATTGGAGTTAACGGTTGAAAGTTCAGAAGTTGAAAAAAATTATATTTGTAATATCTTTTTCAATTAAGTGTAAAAGGAAGGACTTTAAAAGTATATTAAAATTTTAAAAAATTAAAAAGAAAAGAAAACTACTACTTAAGCAAATTAATGGATTTCTAATCACATTCATAATCTACCACCAACTGTCATTTCTTCCTAGGCTCCATTTGGATTTAACTTTGCTCCTGGTGAGGCGCGGTTAAGCATCTTTTCAGTGCGATTGCACCGTTTGGATGATCACCAGAATAGTGAGGCTCTACACAAAAGCAACAAATTTTAGGTTGGAGCAAAAAAGTCAAATGGTTCACTGGATTGGCCGTTCACCCATAAACCCATTTTTCATTTTTTTTAAAACCTTTTTTTTTTGTATTTATAGTTATATTAATTTATTTTTTATATTTTATATTTCATATCTTTAATATTAGTCTATTAAATAATATTTATAATTTTATAAGTATTGCTTTTATTTTTATTTTTATTTTGCATTTATATTTAAATAATTTAAATTATTTTTAATTATTTATTAATTTCATAAATGACATTAATTTAAAATTTTCATTATACACAAAATTTAATCTAATATCCTTAATGGTTATTTCTTTTTTCACTAACATTTATCTGAATGCTACTATTGTGTTTGCATCTAAATGCATATCCTATCATTAAGTTTAATATCACTGCTACAGTATCAATCTTACTGTTATAGTAACTAATTGTACTTTCATCATTATTTTAAATTTATCAAAACCAATCTCACCACTCATCAAAATGAACCTTAAATGACAATGCATGTCCTAAAAAGATGTACTCTTGTTCACTGCACATCAAAATGAACCCTAAATGACAATGCATGTCATGTAAAGATGTACTCTTATTTTATTTTTTATTATTATTTTTTTGTTTTGTCCCATATAAGAAAGGATTAAATACCAAAATGTCACATACTATATACTTTATGTCAGTCTGATAACTAAAGAAATAAAATTCTTATTTTGGTATCCAAAATCTCATTCGTTTAAGTATTTTGGTATCCCATACTAACACTATTAGTCAAGTTACTTATGTGGCATTAATACCAAATAAAATCACAACATGTGGCATATGTAGATACTTAATTTTGTTCGAGTAGAATTCAGCTAATCATAAAGTTCTTAGAATCTGATCGGTTCAAATCCAATAATTTTTTGGTTTTGACAAGTTTTTTTAAATTAAAATATAGACCAATTTGACCCAAATGCTCCATGGTTTAACTTGGTTAAACTTGGTCAAACAAAGTCAAATATAATCAAAACTGATCAAAATAAGTCAAACCAAATAAAACTAGAGTCAATTTTCAAAATTCACAACTATTTGGAATCAATATGGCCTAAAACTGAGATTTGTGGTTTTAAAGTATTAAAAACATTAATCACACTTTCAAAATGGCAAAATTACTAAAATATCTTTTAAGGGCATCTTTTACTTTTTTAAAGTCAAATTTTTGTAAAAACTTTTAGATTATGATTAAATATTATTTTATGATTTTTTATACATTGAAAACATTAATCATAACTTAGGAGTTGTAAAATTAAAAAAATGCCTTTATAGGTATTTTCATAAATTGACTTTTCAAAGTTCAGATTTTTGCAAAAAACTCTTGGTCATGATTTGATATTATTTGATGATTTTTAGAATATTAAAAACCTTAATTGTACATTGGAAGATTTGAAATTATTAAAATACTTTTAAAGGGTATTTTTGTAATTTAAGCTTCATGAGGTTGGTATTTCATGAAACATTCCATATCTTATTTTTTTAATTATTTGATAACTTTTGTGTAGTAAAAACCTTACTTGCACCTCAAAAGGTGTGAAATTACTAAAATACCCTTTAGAGGTAATTTAGTATTTTGACTTTCTGAGGTTGGTTTTTCATGAAAACTATTATATCATAATTTCATATTATTTTAGAATTTTCGATGCTTTAAAATCACAAAAATGAATAAAGGATCATTGTTCTTCAAAAAAATTGCATAAAAGGAGAAAACTTTCTAATAGGAGTAAAATAGTATTTTCACATTGGTTCTAGCAACATTAAAAATGTAATCTTTGGCCATAAACCTTCTGAGCCATACGATGATCTTGAAGGGCCGAATCCAAGGGTAAAAGGTGATTCCTTGCAAAATAAATAAAGGAGAAAGCATAGCCATTGGATGAAAAATGCATCCAAAGGCTTGCATGCATTTTGCATGAGATACATATTCATGTTTTAGGGTTGGAAAAGGAGGAAGGAGGCTGCTAGAAATTAGCTAGGAAAAGGGAGAAAAAAGGAAGGAAAAAAGAAAAATTAGGAAAAGCTTTGGATGGTATAAATCTATCTCTACTCTTATACATTTTCATGATAGTTTCTATGTATTTTCATGTTTGTTTTCTTTTATTTTTTATAATTTTCCAAAGAAGAACAGCCCTCTCCATGGTTTTTTTCCTCCATAACTCCAAGCTTGATCCAAGAATTCAACCAAATAATCAATATTTTGTGTTTAAAACAAATGGGATCAAGAAATAGAAAATTTCCACCATTAAATCCCTTTTGTATGGCTAAATGTTGCTTACATAATGTTTACTTGCTTGAGTTTTTTATTTTTTTTCTTTATGTTAGCTATGTGTTTGATGAAATCTTAAATGAATAAAAATGATGGATTAGTAGACTTTTGATGATTTTATGTTGTTTGCATGTGCTTTAATTCAAAACAAAAAAAAATAGTAGAACATATCTTTAAATTTTTTAAAACCCTTGGTGTTTAATCTATTTTGCCATATTGTTTGATACATGTTTAGTTTGTAATATATTTGTAAATATGACTAAATTTGTAATATGTTTGCTTTTGTATATGATCCATGCATTAACGTTTGCATTTTCATTAATGGCATTATTGGTATTTTTTGTCACATTATTCCCATGCATCAAAGTTTGCAATTTTATCAATGACAATTTGGTAATTTTGTTACATGCATCAAAGTTTGCATTTCTATCAACAGCATTTCAATAATTTTGTTTCATGAATTCCAAAAGCCTAAATCTAAAACCCAAATCCAAACCCTAAATCCTAAATCCTAAGCCAAACCTTAAACCTAAACCCTGAAACAAACCCTAAAACTTAAGCCTAAACCCAAGCCCTAAACCTAAACCCTAAACCTAACCATAAACCTTAAACATAAGACCTTAAATCCTAGACCTTAAACCAAAATCCTAACCCTATACCCTAAACCAAAATCTTAAACCAACCCAAACCTTAAAACCTAGGCCCTAAACCAACCACAAACCAACCACAAACCAACCACAAACCCTAAAACCAACTCGATCCCATTCAAGCGTTTGATTTCATTTTAATTTGTTGTCACATGCATTCTTTAATTGTCATACATTTGTATTTTATCATTTATGTTTAATTATCATGCATACATCATACATTATCATTATGTTCATGCATATTGCATAGGTTTTTAAATGAGGTTTTTCAAAGAAAAGTGTTTTAACATAAGATAATACCTAAAGTAAAAATGACTTTTAAGAATTTGGCCTAAATATAGAGGGACTCTTAACGATTATTATTTGTGTAAGGTATTATCTCAATTATGTGGGGTAATTTGAAAATTCCTAAGTTAAAGATATTTTTGAAACCCTGCCTAAATATAAAAGAGTAAAAAAAGTGTGCTGATACTTAGGACATTTTGATCTTGATACAAAAATAAATTGTTTTTGCTTTAAAAAACACTAAAAATGATTTACTTTCAAAGAAAAAAAGAGAAAAAAAAGATTTGATTTTTGGAATAAACAAAGGAATTAATTTCTAATCAATAAAAGTAGGACTATTTTTACCAAAATCTAAGGATAATATGCCATTAATTAGTACCATCTTTGACGGGTGTTATAGGACATTTTTACCAAAATTTAAAGATAACATGCAATTAATTAGTACCATCCTTGACAGGTGTTATGAGCTACTAATCCTTTTTCACATATATCCGACTTTCAGACCCAACTCTGATTTTAACAGTCCATAAAATGTTTTTTTAGTAAACTTTAAACTTGTTTTAAATGCTTTATTAAAGGGACAAAATGTTTTGGGTGACCAACCTCACTTTAAAAAAAATTGGTGGTGACTTATTGTTGGAAAAATTGAAAAACAAATAAAAAATTTGGAAAATTTTGGAAACAAAGAAAAAAGAAAAAATTATTTTTATTTATATGTTTCCAAAGAATTAAAAAAAAAAAAAACAAAGAGAAGTGTGTTGCATTTCATGCATATTTTAATTATGTCTTTTTATTTTAAATTGTTGTTATTTATTTTGTTTTTAATAATTGTGAGGCATTTAGGATAGGGGTATTTTTAGGAAAATGTGAAGGGTTTGTATGTTCCTTCGCACACACTCCTATTGCATTGCATGCATGAATTCTATACTCTCTAACCCATTTTGGGAGGAAGTAAAGTAGTTACGCTTTCGTGAGGTGTAAACTTCATTAATGGCTAGTGAAACACTCCTATTCAGATTGAATCTTTTTGGCTTGTAGCCTGTAATGAGTAAGGATCAGGGTGCCACATTAGTCAATGATGGATGATGATGTGAAGAACAATTTAAGAACCTTTAGATGTTGAATTCTTGGCCCAACATATAATGAACCTTAAGGAGCTAGCCTTAGGTAAAGACCTATCAAACCTTTTGTAAAAATTATCCGAATTAGGATATGTGAGGAACACTCTAATATAATCTATATTTAGGGGTAATAATAGTGTGAATAAGACTAAAATTTTGAAAAAGAAAAGAATAATAATATAAAAAAAGCATTCTTTCAAAAAAATTCTTTTGACATGCAATTTGATTCATTTTATGTTTGTCCAAAATGTGCATCTTTAAGAAATGTTTTAAAATAAAATTTCTTTTTACTATCCAACAAAACCAAAAAAGAAAAAAATCCCAAAATAAAAAAAATAAAAAAAACAAAAAATGAAAGTTTTTCTTAAATTCTTTGTTGGTCAAATAAAAAAATAGAAATGAAAAAAAAAACTTTTGACTCCTAGTCATCTATGTGGAATAAAAAAATGTGTGTTATTCAATTTTTCTCTTTCTAGAAAGAGGTCAAGGTTATTTCATTTCTTGCATTTCATTTGATCTCATTTGCATACATTGACATTTTTTGGAGTTGGAAATAATAATATTGCAAATATTTTTTTATTTCATGTACATCTTAATAGATAATGCATACATTCCATCTCATGCAAATCTTAATAGATAGTACATGCATTCCATCTCATGCACATCTAAATGGTAGTATCAATTTCATTAGGTTTGCATAATAAGCACTGCATTTCATGTAGACATATCTCATGCATATAATATGCTAGTGCATCTCACATAAGTATGTTTCGTCAATCATAAGTATACATCTCATTACTCAATAAGTATGTCATTCCATTTCATGCATAAGAATCCACGAATGGTAAGATGTTATAAAACATATATTATATAAATTACACTCCATGTGAACATACCTTACTATTTGTAGGTACCTAATTTTGTCTAGGTGACTTTTGGCTATTTGTGAAGCCCTTAAAATCTAACTCGGTTCAAATTCAACACTTTTTTAATTTTAACAAATTTTAAAATAAAAATTGGGACTAATTTGACCAAACGTCCCCAAGTCAAACTCGATCAAACGTAATCATATAAAGTCAAAATTAGTAAAAAAATTAGCCAAAATGGATGGAAATTGGGTCAACTTTCAAAATTTACAGCCAATTGAAATCAATGTGGGCTGAGATTGAAATTTGTGATTTTTAAAGTATTAAAAAGTTTAATCGCACTTTGAAAAGTATAAAATTATCAAAATACCCTTAAGATATTTTTGTAATTTAATATTTTTGAAGTCTAATTTTCATGATAACTTCAAAATTATAATTGATTTTTTTAATGATTTTTTATACATTCAAAACCTAAATCATACCTTGAGATATGAAATTATAAAAATACCCTTTGGAGGTATTTTTTGTAATTTGATCTTCTTGAAATTTAAATTTCATGAAAAGCTCTAGCTCATGATTTGATATTATTTGATGATCTTTAGAATTTTAAAAAATGTGACTATACCTCGAAAAATGTAAAATTATCAAACTACCCTTTAGGGGTAATTTCGTAATTTGACTTCTTGAGGTTAGTTTTTTGTGAAACATTCCAGATCATACTTTTATAATATTTGATAATTTTTGGTGCATTGAAAACTTTGTCAATACCTTAGAAGGTATAAAATTACCAAAATACCCTTTAAGGGTAATTTTGTAATTTGACGTTCTCAAAATCGAATTTTCATAAAAATTTTCAAACCTTAATTTCATATTGCTTTAAAATCACAAAAAAGAAGAAAGGTGTCTTATTTTCTAAGAAAATGGCCTATAAACTGAAAACTTTGTGATAAAGATAAAATAGTCTTTTCACTTAGCTCCAATAGCATTAAAAATTTCATATTTGACAGTGTGTATTCTTGATAGGATGACATTGGGAAGCTTGATCCAAGGGTGAAAGTTTGCTCTTTGTAAAGAAAACAAGGGAAAAATGTGGACCTTTTAATGGATTTTCAATCTCAGGGCTAAGATTTAATTAAGGATGATACTTTCATTCTTATTTGATGGATGGTTTTTCATGAAGAAGAACAGAAGAAAGTGCTGGAAAAAAATGCAAAAAATAAAGGAGGGAAACCAAAGCAAATGAAAAAAAAGAATAAAGTTGGAGCAGACTTGGAGGAAGGTAGAGTTTCTATTCTCTTTTCTTGCATTCCATTACATTCTCATCACCTTTCCATAACATTTTCATATTGGTTGTCTATATTTTTTTGTTTTTTTGGAAGATTATAATTTTTTTATTCAATCATGGCTCAAGATTCAACAACTAAATCATAGTTGGAATTGAAGTCAAAATAATCAAGGACAAAAAACAACATCCACCATTGAAACCAAATTAGAGGTTTGGCCAAGCAACTCCACCGTGGCCAAACCTCCTCTTGATTCTCGTTAAATGTTTTTTTTTGCTCTTTATGCTGATTATGGATGATCTAGTTGCTATTTTACTTGAATTTTGATTGGTTTGTTAGTGAATGTTTGGTTGTTTGGCTAATGTTCTTGCTTCCACGGTTTTCATTTTAACTAGTTCATCACATGTTTGATAAAGTTTTTCTCATGGTACAAACCCCTTCATATGGTGACTGGATGAATGATTGATACATTATTTACCTTAGTAGATGATTGTATGACGTCGAAATAGCCGGAGAACCATTCAGCCAAGCCATTCCCATGCTTGGCCAAAACTTCCAACATTGTTCATGGCCAAATTTTGCTTTTGTTTCATATTTGTTTGATTGTGTTTTTGGTTAGTTTATCAAGTTTTCAATGTGTTTGATTTAATTTCTATGCAAAATATATTAGTTTAGTAGGCTATTTTGTTGATTTTTTTGTGGTTGTTTGGTTGGTTTTCAAGGAAGAACAACAATGGAACATGTGTCAAAGTTAGAAAAATTTTTGTGTTTGATACATTTTTCACTTGTTTTTTCATGCATATCTTGTTTGTAATTTAGTTTTGCAAATGCCTAGATTTGTAATTTATTTGTTCCCTTATCATATAATTGTCATGCATGCATAATTCCACGCAACCTTAAATCCCATAAAACCTCAAATTTGAAACCCTAAAACTCTAAGTCCTAAACCTTAAAACCAACCCTTAACCCCCATTCATGCATTTACACGACATTGTACTTAGTTACATGCATTTTTAAATTACCATGCATTCATATTATGTCATTCATGCATTCATTCATTTTATTATATCTATGCATATCATACATAAGTTTTCAAAATGAGTTTTTTTAAAAGTAAAATATTTTTTAAATAAGATAATATCTTAAGTAAATATAGTCATCGATACTGATCTAAATGTAGGAGGACTCTTGGTAATTAATATTTATGTGAGGTGTTATCTTTTTTTGGTAAAGCAATTTGAAAACCTTTAAGTTAGAGATATTTTTAAAATTTTACCTAATTATCAGAGAGTGAAAGAAGTGTTTCGATACTTAAGTTATTTTCACTTTGATCCAAAAATAAAATGTCTTGTTTTCAAATTTTGATTTGTTTCAAAGAGGAAAAAAAAAGGAAACTGAATTAATTTTTAACATTAAAAAAATACAGGACTATTTTTATCAAAATTTAAGGATGAAATGCAATCAATTAGAATCATCTTCAATGGGTGTTGTAGGGGTACTAATCCTTCCCCATGTGTAACTGACTCCTAAACCTTAAATATGATTTCACAGACCTTAATTTGTTCTTTTTATAAAACCTTTAAACCTTTTAAATGTTTTACTAAAAAGGATAAAAATATTTTTGGGTGGCTAATCACACTAAAAAAAGATTAGTGGTGACTCTTTTTTGGTTTTTATCAAAATGCTTTTAAGCACCTTATTTTTCTCATCCCCCATTTATTCAGCGCTTGGGTCACCACCCTTGGTCTCGAAACGCCGTGACACCATTCCTATACCAAACATTACATTTCTTGCATACACATTCATGGGTGATGAAATTTTTATCATTTAGGGCCTTGTACATACGAAAACTCATTGTCTTAGGCATCTTTACATTTCATAACATACTCTAGCATCATTGTCATGTTCATGCATTTATAAAGATGCTTGGTATGTCATGTGAATTAGAAATTGTTTTATGGTATTATTCATAAGAATAATAACATAGACTTTTTGGTCTAAGTCCCTAAAACAAAATATCTATCTTGGTGGGTATCATGAGGGCAAAAATGGGAGATCAATTGGAGGCAAGGATCACAACATTAGAATTGAATCAAGATGAATTTGGGCACGAGCTATGAGAAATAAAACAATAGATTGGTCATTGATAGAAATGGTTAAAGGTTTGTTTCTCTTTAGGGTCTTCTTCACTTCTAATTCAATCAAATCAAGATCAACCAATCTTTGCTAAGTCTAGCATCCCTCAAAAAAATCTTGATGTATATGTTTTTTTAAGATCAGAGCTTGAATAAGCTCAAGAAAAAAATGGATGAATTGACCATACAAATGACCAAACTCAAACGTTTGATGTCTAAGATAGAGTCACAAGGTTTCATACAACATTCATTAATAATCCCAAATCTAAAACTGCACTTAAATCCTTTAAGTGTGTGTTTCCAACCTTCTTTTCAAATATCCGGGATTAGACCTCCAAATTTTGTACAACCTCTAAATGTCACATACCTAAATCCATATTCTCAATTCTTTACTCTGTCTCATATTCCATAACCTCCAGTTGGAACACTATTCCCCAACCACTTCCTTAGCTAATGCCTTAAGTTCCTACCTCTGCATCTCTAAGTCAATCCTTCAAACAAAAGACAAACAAGGATAAGACTCAACTTGACCCCATTCCTATAACATATATTGACTTATACCATAGCTTGGCAAAAGCCCACCCGATTGTTCCTGTCCTTACAAAACCTCTTAAACCTTTTTACCTAAAATGGTATGATGCCCATGCATAATGCGATTACCATAGTGGTAACCAAGTACATTCAATAAAGGACTGTACAGCCTTAAAATACAAGGTGCAAGGATTGATGAAAGTCAGGTTAATGAATTTTGACACCGCAATGAAGCCAAAAGTTGGTGGCAACCCATTGTCTGATCATGTTAGAGGTACAACAAATGTAGTAAAAAGGGGATAGAGTTTAAAAATTAGGTAAAAAAGTTTAGGACCTTCTAAAAAATGTATATGACTGCCTTCAAAGAGGTCATCTGCAAATATCAAGAAATGGTAATGGGTTCATCATTGTGAATATTTCAAGCAAATGATACAAGATTTGATGAATTCTAAGACAATAGAGTTTTATAATGAGGAAGAAAAGAATGATGTGAGCATGATATCAAGTTAGCTTTCAGGGGGTTTTCATTCTAAAACCCTTGATGATTTTCTATGAGGAATGAAAACCAGTGATGGATGAGTCAATTCTTTACCCTAAAATAACAGTGCCCATATATATTCCCAATTTGTGTCTCTATAAAAGTGATGAGGTAGTCCCATAAAAGTATTATTGTGATGTAATAGTCTAGGGATCAGGCGTCAGTGTTACTTTGAACAGTTCAAACATTGGGGATACAACAAATGTATCAGGGGTGAAAAGACATTTCATAAAATGCTACACTACTTTCAATGATGTAGTTCATTCTTTGATTGATGCAAATCTTGCAAGATTTTAAAAAAAAATAGTTAATGGCTATTATAATTGAATAATGAGAGAGTCAAGGATCAAAATTCTAAAGATATGCTAGTCTTGTAAGTTTATATATCCTTGGGAGTGTTGAAGGGGGTTTGAATGATTGCACTGAATGAATAGACTTTAAATTTCAATTATGATGCATTGTATTGTCTCATGAGTTTATGTATATTGTCAATTGAGGTTTTTAATTTCTTTTAAATTTTGGATTTTTAGGATTTTTCTAAAAAAAATGTATAAAGGAAAAATTTTGAATTTTGAATAAAACCCCACATAATTAATTTCAAAAATTAAAAAAAATAAAAAAGAAAATGCCTTGAAAACAAAAGGGAAAGAAAAAAGAAAGAGAAAAAAAAAAGAAAAAAGAAGAGAGTTTTCCTTCATAATAAAAGGTGAAGGGATTCTCGAAATAGTTGATGATCACTATTAGAAATAAACTCATTAAATGCTTTCACACCTTTTTCAAATCAGCTGATCAACCATAATATCTCAAAAGACATGAACTTAAATTCGTGAACCTTAACTTCATCTAATAATAGTAAAATAGTGATAATTTTTTCCTAAAAAATGAACAATGAGACAACCAATTTCAAAACCAAAAAGAAAAATTTGGGATTTCTAGAAGATTAAGCAAACACACATTTTTTTAAAGAACTAGGATGTAGTAATTTGATGTGTCAAGGCTATGATGTAGTTCCAAAATTTTTCAAAAAATCAAAGCCATCTAAATCCTTTAAAAATGACTCCAAACATATCAATCTCCCAGTTCTTTAGCCTAAAATTATCTTTATTCAATGCCTTGGTGCATATTGACTAAAAAGAAAGACCTTACTACTTTTAAGGTAATTTGAGTAACAATTATCCTATTCTCTTTTTGTGGAGTGACATGAACCATTTGATACCTTAAACGAGTTCGTTTTACATGACCTTTGTTCTTACATTAACCTTCATTTGAGGTGATTTGTCAAAATAAAGCATTTTTCTCAAGTTATAGTGGGAGGCATGTAAAAGGAAAAAAAAAGAAGAAGAAAAAAAAAGAAACAAAAAGAAATGAAATATATGGAAATGAATAGAAAGAAAAGAAAGAGAAAGAAATCTTTGATTATGGCATCATGCATTTAAGGCATTTGAATAAATCTAAAAAAGTAAAAAGACCATGGAGAGAAAACCAGAGAGTCCAAAGAGAGTTAAATCTAGAAAAATGCCAAATAAAGTGATTTTGAAAAAAAAAAGTAAAAAAAATATTTTTCCTCAAATCTTTAATTTTGAAAAAAATTACTTTACAAAATTAAGTAACTATGCTTGAGATGATAAATGGTCATATTTCATTAGCCCTTCACAAATATAGAAATTTATTCCTTACTAGCCTTTTGAGCCTGATAAAATTATTTCAAAATGAACCCTTCCTCCATACTGAGGGGAAAAAAGATGCATCTAAGGGTTAAAAATGATAAAGTCCAAAGAAAAAACCCTATATGCTGAAGGCAAAAGACCAATAAAAGATTTTTAAAGTTTTGAATCCACTTAAAAAAAGAAAAGAAAAAGAAAAAGGAGAAAATGAGAAAGTAAAAAAAAATGAAAGAATGAAGGAAAAAAAAGAACAAAAGAAAAAAAAAAAAAGAAAGAAAAAAAAGGGGAAAAAGAAGAAATGAATGATTGAATGGGAAGCATTGAAAAATGAAAGGACAAATGCCCCAATGTGAATCTTTCAAATGAAAGAATGATCCTTAGTTTAAATCACCCTTAAATAATTATTTTGGGCCTATCTATCCCTTTTTTTTAAAATCTCGAACCTTAGCCCACTTTACAACTTTAAAAAAATTCATATTGGATCAAGCATAGATGCTTAAAATTGAATAGCTTCTCTTTGAGGAACGGCCATAAAACCTATGAATCATTTAGTCTTTTTTTACTACTGAGTTACTTGTTTGGGCTATCAACCCATTTTGAAATTGTTAAGTATATGATGTAATAATCAAAAAGGAAAAATCAAAGAAAAAAACAAACAAAAAAAAATATGGCTCTTAAGTGAACCCTATAAAAGGGCAATTTATAGCAAACCTTGAAAGCCTTAAAGCCACTTTTGATACTAAGTGAGATGGATGCTAACCAAAGGCAATCCAGATCTATTAAAAGATCTAAAGAGATTAAGGTCCCTAAAGGTTTGAAATACATAAAAAAGGGATTGATTTTTTAAAAATTGGAGCCTTATTTCCTTATCCCTAAATAACCTTCCAAAATTTTAAAGCCCATCACATTTCACCATGACATCTATCAAAATGCCATATTTCGATACTAAAGAAAGTGTCGAGCATATTTGGTTTTTAGGGGATTCATGTTTTTTAGAAACATTATGTTTTATTTGTAAGCCTATATTGAAAAGTATACACCTATTTTATTCCTTTTAAGTGGTGAAACCCTTTTTAAATTAACTAAAACCTTCACATGCTAAACCATCCGATTTCCAAGAAATTTTCAAAGTCACATTGGTTCAGATATTTCATTCTTTTTAATTAAGTAATTTAATTATGTAGGGCAATCTTGGTGAGCATTTTGAAAAAAATTTAAATAACCAGTCACATATTTTTGTAAAATAAGAAAATTATGTTGTGAATCTTTAGACTAGTTTAGATTTAATCTGTGGAGATCCTTACCCAACCTACAAAGTATTATCCACTTTTACTTAAAGGTCTCACAATTCTATTCCACAAAATGTGTTTCATAGGATTTGATTTAGATCTTTACATATATATCATACCATATTTACACATTTTTCCAATGTGAGATTTGAAGAGTCATAATCTTCCCACCTTTAAAGCTTGACATCCCTGTCAAGTCGAGTCCAACCATAAGACTTCCCACCGTGTAGCATTTAGTGATTTTTATGATGTAGCACTTAGTTCCTACCAACTGGTGATCAGGTTGATACCATTTGTGAAGACTCACACCCAACCTATAAGGTATTATCTATTTTAACTTGAAGATCTCATAATTTTATCTTATAAAAGGTACCTCATAGGTTTAGGTTTCGCTCTTTACATATATATCACACCATATCTATACATTTTTTTAGTGTGGGATTGGGGGCATCATAACTATAGAATTAATGTTGTTGAAAATGAAAGAGAAAAGAAAAAAAATGTTTCAAGGATTGATAGGGTGTCTTTTTGTTTTTGAAATCAAGTCCAGAACACATATTGCAAGTTGTATGTTGCATGTTGTATATTAAAATGAAAATAATAGGAAAGCATGTTGAAAATTAAAGAAAAATTAAAAAGCTTAATAGAAACTGAAAAAAATAAGATCGAATAGGTGAAGGAATGGGAACATGGTGAGTTGAGATCATTTTGAGAAGAAATTGAATATCTAATTGGATAGGAAATAGGAGATAAGCATAATTGAGAAAGAATTTCCTTGTGAAAAATGAAGTATTTTTTATGTTTGCATCCATGTTGGGACACATACATCATAAAGTTTTTACATTTGTATGGGCATTAACATTTTCAAAATGAAATTATGTAGTTATAGGAAACATTTGCATTGTTGGGATAAATGTGTGCATTATTGTAGAAGTATTTGCATGATTACATGTGCATCTAAGAAAGAACATCCACATTTGCCAAGGTACATTACATTTGCATTATGGTAAAATGTGTTGACATTTCACATCATAATGGTTGATCATTAATGTTTACTTACTTGTAATAGGGTTTTGTGTTTGCATTTTGATAATTGCAAAGATCCATGTGTTTGTATTATCCAAGTTAAGATTTACATTAATTTGTTTGAATGAGTGCAAAACATCTGCATCACTGGGATAGAAATTTGCATTTACATAGTCACATGGAACACTTGCATCAAGGAAAAAGACATTCGCATATCCATAAGGAAAAAGGCATTTGCATAGAGCATTTACTTGCATCTTTGCATAGAGTAAAAATTTGCATTCGCATGATCATTTCAATAGCCTTTTGCATCTTGGTTATGTCTACAAAATTTCAGTGATAGAACAAAGAGGAATTTGTTTTTTGAATTTTAAAACACTTAAGAAATAATGAAAGGCACTTTTGGGAATGAAAAAAGATTGTAACAAAAATGAAATGTTAAGCATTTGCAAGTTTAAAAAATAAGATGCCTTGGAATGAAGAGTTAAAAACTTTTAAGACGAAAGGTGAAAATGAAAAAAAGAAAAAAAATTTAACTCTAAAGGAGATTTTCGATTAGGAAAATGAGTACAAAGATTTCAAGACATTCGAACAAATTTTTTCAAATTTTTTAAAGATTTTCTAGACTTCTGACCAAAATTTTAAAATTTTAAGTGATTTCCAAGACCACCGATGAAATTTTAAGTTTTTGAAAAATTTTCAAGATCTTTAGGCAAAATTTTAAAATTTTAAATGATTTGCAAGGCTTATGAGCAAAACCATAGAAATTTCCAAGACCTCTGAGAGGTGTTTTAAATTTTTGAAAAAATTTTAAGACTTTCAAATGAAATCTTAAATTTTTAAATGATTTCTAAAGCTTTCGGGCAAATCTTAAATTTTTGAAAAATTTCCAAGACCTTAGGGCAAAATTTTAAAATTTTGAATTTCTAAAGCCTCTGGACAAAATTTTAAATTTTTGAAAGATTTTCAAGTCCTTACGGCAAAATTTTAAAATTTTGAATTTTAAAGACCTCCGGTCAAAACTTTAAATTTTTGAAAAATTCCCAAGGCCTTTGGGCGAAACATTAGATTTTGAATGATTTTTAAAGCTTTCGGCCAAAACTTTAGATTTTTGGATAATTCCAAAGTCCTTAAAAAAAAAACTAAAAAAACATAAAAAAATAATAACAATAAACACAAACACACCAAAAAAACAAAAAAACCCTCTCAGTCCTTGATCTAGAAAAAAATCAGTGTCTTTGACCTCTGCATTATTTTTAATTCTTTAAAATACATAAAAGAGGCAATTATAGACTCTTAATTTTGTTTGGGAAAAATCCAACTATTTGAAGCTTTTAGAATTAGGCTCGGTTCAAATCTAATATTTCTTTAATTTTGACAAGTTTTTTTAAATCAAAATTTAGACAATTTAACCCAAATTCTTTAGGGTCAAACTTGATCAAACTTGATCAAATAAAGTCAAATTTGGTCAAACTAGTCAAAATCGACCATAATGGATAAAACTCAAGTCATTTTTCAAAATTCACAACTGTTTGGAATCAATATGGCTTAAATTGATATTTGTGGTTTTAAAGCACTAAAAATCATGATCACATTTTCGAAATGGCAAAATTATTGAAATACCCTTTAGAGATATTTTTGTAATTTGATTTTCTCAAAGTCAGATTTTTGAGAAAAACTTCTAGATCTTGATTAAACATTATTTTATGATTTTTGATGCATTAAAAACATTGATCATACATTGGGAGGTATGAAATGCCCTTAGGGCCATCTTTCATAAATTGACCTTTTTAAAGTTGGATCACTGCAAGAAAATAGATAATTGGTGGCATCCTTTTAATGTTGTTTCACTAAAAAGCTCTTTCCAACCTAAAACATTAAAATTTAGTAGTGTTTATCTGTTGAAAATACCTCTATTTGTTAGATTTATGGGTGTTTATTTTACAAAAAGCACTAAATTTATCCACAAATTAAAAGCATTTTGAATCCCCATTTGGCTAGAACACAGTTCATGCTTCACTTCATTCTACTCTTTCTCTTATCTGTCCAACTACATCGATACAAAGGTTTGGATTGGTTTTCTTCTTCCAATTTTTCCTTTCCCTTTCCTTTTCTTTTCCTTTCGATTTTTGGTTTAAAATTTTCCTCCAAAACCTATTTTCCTTGGAAACCCATTTAGAACCCATTTTCCTCTTCCTTTTCCCTTCATTTCTTTTATAATATTTTTCTTGGTTTCCTCTGAACCAGAATTACTTTCAACCCTAAAAACAAATCCTTCGATCTCCAAAAAAACCTTTTCTAGTTTTCACCCCTCAAAATATTATCCCATTTAGTCGGTTTATCACCTTATCATTCTACAATTGGTCAATAACCATGGATAAAATGCCAAGTTGTTGTTCAATCAATTTTTTTTTGTTCCTAAATGCTTTATAATCTTTGTTTTATTTGAGCATTTTTTTTCAAAAAAAATAAAATGAATTATTTTGTTAAAAAAAAAAAGAGTGATGGGTTAATCAATGGGTAACTTTGGGAAACCAAATTTTAATGGAAGTTGTGCAGGTGAACACACTGGAGAAGACATCCTTGAGAGCCCTCTCACGGCATCTATTGTAATTCATATAAGTGTTAATTATGAGTCTTATACTTCTTAAGCTAAAGGGCAAGCAATACTTCAAGCTTTAATGACTTAGAAAATAATTAGTTAGAAAAATTCAATTGAAAATAATTGTTATAATTTACAATGTATTTTTGTAATTGTTATAATTAGTTAATTCAATGTTGTAATTATTTAAAGAATTGAATTTTTTTGGTAGTTTCTTTTTGCTGTTAAAATTTATAATTAAAATGAATTGAAATTTTGTATAATATTTGAATATATATAATTCAGAGTCACCCATCTCAAGTGGTATACAACATGTTATGGTATATTTAATATTTTTGTTAGATTAAAAAGCATATAAAGCTAAATTTTTTATATTTACTAAATTGTTACTTCCTAGTTTATTCTGGTGACCTTTCCTTTATGGTGATTTTGTCTCCCCCTCGTTGTTATCCGAGCTTTCCTGTACCCTTTTGCACTAAGTTTTTCTCCTTGTTTGGATGATTGATAATTGATGTGTACTCTCAAGTTCTTACTTAATAGAACTGTAGACAGAAATGCAACTAGAGGAATATAGTAAACCAAAATACTAAACAAACCCTCAGTACAGCATTCAATAACTCAAAAAACTAGATAGAACATGCTGACCACCAGACAATTTACAAAACTGGATGTTAGAATGCTTTCATGGAATTACACATTAAACCAAATGTATGCCAAAGGAGTTGATAAAATGATATAATAGAGCCTAAATTACCTAAGTAGTAACAATAGTAACCTTTCCTAGGGTTAAGTGAACATGTAGTGAACTGATACACAAAAACAAACTGTATGAGTTTATATTTGCAAAACATGGCATTCATGCGTTAATGTGCATTCAAATTCCATACTAAAAACTGTCATAAGATCAATTTAAACTCGACTATTCTAAACATTCATGCATTAAAAAGAAAACACTTCTATCCTAGCTATGGTAGTCACAGCTGAGCATGCTGCTAAATGAAAATCTATCAATATGACCACATTCAATCCAACTATATATAAACACAGAGAATGGGAGTTGAGAGAGAATATAAGTAAGACATATCTTTACCTTAACCGTTCCATAAGCTTAGGACAAACTGTTAGGAATGATACAGAAATGTTCATTCGTTCTTGATTTGTTTTATTTGAATCATCGAACATCAAGTTTTTCAACTTTGTTTTATTTGAAAAGCTTCAAATTATGTGGAATAGAAAAGCCGATCTGGGATGACACAGTTAGCCTATTGAATATCATTGTAACTCATTTTATTTTATCTTCAAAACCAGTTCTTTTGTGTTTTTTAGCATAGGAGTTTGTACTGCTGTTATAGACTTGTAGCACAATATCCATATCCTACTTGCTTTGGTTGGATGAAAATTTTCAACTATCCAAAACAAAAGAACAATGTTGGGGGTGAGACTATTTGATAAGTCTAGGTGGGCAACCTGAAAATTTGTTGTTTGATCATGGCTTCCAAAAGTCTGAAAGCATAAAAAGTGGAAGTTGTCTTCTTAGAGTGTAAAGATAAAAACGAAGGAAGGAATTGAGTGGGGGGTTGCAAAAATGAATTCATTTGAATGACTGAATTTGGTTTCCACAATTGATATGTGTGAAAAGGTTACCATTTATGTCTATTTAAGACATTTTGTGTTGTTAAAAGGCAAAAATACAAATTTGCTATTATTGTTCTGTTTTAATAGTTTGGATAGCTTCAATACATGATATTAAATTTATCTAAATGATTGAACTTAGTTTTCACGATTGATATGTGTGAAAGAGTTACTGCTTACATTTGTTTAAGACTTTTGTATTGTTAAAAGGTAAAAATGTAAATTTGTTATCAACAATTTAGATAGTTTCAATACGTGATATTAAACTTGTCCGAATGATTGAACTTGATTTTCACGATTGATATATGTGAAAAAATTGATGCCTTTATCTGTTTAAGACTTTTTGTGCCGTTAAAAGGCAAAAATACAAATTTGCTGTCATTGTACTATTTTAACAGTTGGATAGCTTCAATACATGACATTAAACTTGTTCAAATGATTGAATTTAGTTTCCATAGTTGATATATGTGAAAAAGTTACTGTTTACTTCTGTTTAGAATATTTTGTGTCGTTAAAAGGCAAAAATACAAATTTGCTATTATTGTTTTGTTTTGACAATTTGGATAGCTTCATTACATGATATTAAACTTGTATGAATGATTGAACTTGATTTTCATGGTTGATATGTGTAAAAAAGTTGCTACTTACATCCATTTAGGACTTTTTATGCCGCTAAAAGGCAAAAATGCAAAATTGATGTCATTGTTCTATTTTAACAATTTGAATAGCTTTAAGACATGATATTAAACTTGTCCGAATGATTGAACTTGATTTTCATGGTTGATATGTCTGAAAAAAATACCTCTTACGTTTGTTTAGGACTTTTTATGTCGTTAAAAGGCAAAAATAAAAATTAACTGTTACTGTTCTATTTGAAAAGTTTGGATAGTATCAATAAATGATACTAAATTTATCTGAATGATTGAACTTAGTTTTCACAGTTGATATATGTGAAAAAGTTATCATTTACATCTATTTAGGACTTTTTGTACCGTTAAAAGGCAAAAATGCAAATTTGCTGTTATTGTTCTGTTTTAATAATTTGGATAACTTCAATACATGAAATTAAACTTCTCTGAATGATTGAACTTGGTTTCCACAGTTGATATGTGTTAAAAAGTTATCGTTTACGTCTGTTTAGGACTTTTTATACTGCTAAAAATGCAAAAATACAAATTTGCTATTATTTTTCTATTTTAATAGTTTGGATAGCTTCAATACATGATATTAAACTTGTCCAAATTATTGAACTTGATTTTCACAATTGATATGTGTGAAAGGGCAAAATGTTGTTATTATTTATGTCTATTTAGGATTTTTTGTGTTATTAAATGGCAAAAATATAATTTTACAGTTATAATTTTATTTTAACTATTTAGATAACTTAAATAAATGATATTAAACTTGTTTGAATATTTGAACTTAATTGCCATGCTTGATATTCATGAATAAATTGTGATTGATATGTGTTTAATAATAATATGTGTTTTTATGTAGGAGATTGAGATAGATGAAAAAATTAGACATGTGAAACTTTTTCTATTAACCTATAAAAAAATAGATATTACTTGAATGTCGAAACATAAGAAATTATGGTAATTTGTTAGATTCATTTTATACAAAAAGTAAATATTTACTATTTTAAATATATTATAAATTAATTATTAAACTTGATAGCTTTATTTAATTAATTTACATGAGAAAGTGAAAGAGAAAATAATTGTTGAGATTGAGGTAACGTCCAATGGTTCTGTCAATATACAAGAATTAAAGAATCAAATTTTCACAAAAGTTGTTGAAGAAAAAAGACATGGACGGGTCCGAAGCCTTAGATTATGTCCAACACTATTTAGCTACTATGGACATAGCTCTTAACAATTTATATTCTTAGCAAGTTAGTCTTCACAAGACATCTCTATATTAAAAGAAGTGTTACAAATTATGCAACAATGTTTTGAGCAAATGAAAGAACAAAGAGAATAGAAGTGTGTTAGAATTGAAGAGAAGCGTGCTAAAATTGAAGAAAAATATGCTAGAATGAAGCACGAGTGTGCAAGATTTTAGCAGTTGCATGATCGATTTGATTCTTTTATAAATTTTGTGCAACAATAATTTCTAGGAACTAATCTAGGTGGTCCTCCAAGTCAAGTATTATATTTAGTAACTATTTATATTTTTTAATATAAAAAATAGCTTATTATTAAGTGTTAAAACTTGTATTACTTTATCAATAGGTTTTTAAACATGCTAGTAACCAAAGTGAAAAAAATTCATCATCAAATGATAGTGTTCCAAGTCTACGCAATCATCAATTTTATACATTTTAAATTTTTGGTTAATGTACTAAAATAGTTTGAATGTTATTGCATGTATTAAACTTTGTGTTACATGCATATTAGAACAAATTATGTATTTAGATATTTTAATATTTATAATATTTGGTTTATGAATTTAAGTTCATTTTTATTTCTTTTAATATTTTTTATTTAATTATAAATATTAAAAGAAAATTAAAAAATAAATTTCCTAATTTAGTGGTGTTTGTATAAAAAAACTAGCTAAATTCAACATTTAACAGCATTTTCTAATACAAACACAGCTAAATGTTGAATTTAGCAGCGTTTTTACAGCATATAGCGATGTTTTTAGGCATAAACGTCATTAAATTTAATGTCATTTTTTGATACAAATGCTCCTAAATGATGAATTTAACGATGTTTTTAGACACAAACACCATTAAATTTAGCAATATTTTTTATACAAGCACCACTAAATGCTAAATTTAATGGTATTTTTAGGCACAAATGCCTCTAAATTTAGTGATGTTTTTAGATACAAATGATGTTAAGTTAGTGGCATTTTTTCTTAAAATGTTGCTATTTCTTTTTACGTATAGCCGACACTCTTAGTAGCGTTTTTAGCAAATACCACGAATGTTTTAGTGGCATCTAAACGTGAAAAAACAATGCCACTAAAGACCTAATCCCTTTCAGTAAATTTTCGTAAAAAGCTCTATATCATAATTTAATATTATTTTATGATATTTGGAATATTGAAAACCTTTATCGTACATCGAAAGATGTAAAATTACTAAAACACCCTTCAAAGGTATTTTTTGTAATTTGACATTTTTTAGGTCTATTTTTTGTGAAACATTCTAAATCGTGTTTTTAAATTATTTGATATTTTTGGTGTAATAAAAACCTTGGTTGTACCTCGAAAGGTGTAAAATTACTAAAATACTTTTTAGTAATAATTTCGTAATTTAACCATCTCAAGGTCAATTTTTCACAATAACTTTCATATCATAATTTCATATCTATTTTAGGATATTTTGTGCTTTAAAGTAATAACAAAAAAATGAAGAAGGAATCATGGTTTTCTAAGAAAATTGCATAAAATGCTAAAACTTTCTAATTTAGTGTAAAATGGTCCTTTCACATTGGTTCCAACACATTAAAATTGCACCTTTTAGCCATAAACCTTTTAAGCCTTTGGATGATCTTAAAGGGCTGAATCCAAAGGTAAAAGGTGGTTTTTTGCAAAATAAACAAGAGAGAAAGGATAGCTATCAGATGAAAAACGCATCTGAAGGCTTGTATGAATTTTGCATAAGATATTTATTCATCTTTTAAGGTTAGAAGAGGACGAAGAAGGCTTCTTGAAATTAGCTAGGAAAGGGAAGAAAAAACAAGTAAAAAAGGAAAGTTTGGGAAAAGTTTTGGAAGGTATAAATCTATCTTTACTCCTTTGCATTTTCATGATAGTTTTCTTTGGTTTTTATAATTTTTCAAAGAAGAACAACCCTCTTCATGGTTGTTTTTCTCCATAACTCCAAGCTTGATCCAAAAATTTAACCACCTAATCAATAATTTGTGTTTGAAACAAAAGGGATAAGAAATAGAAAAATTCCACCAATAAATACGTTTTGTATTAAATGGCTAAATGTTGCTTACATAATTTTTGCTTGCTTGAGTTTTTTATTTGTTCCTTATGTTAGATATGTGTTTGATGAAATCTCTAATGAATAAAAATGATGGATTATTAGACTTTTGGTTGATTTTTATGTTATTTGCTTGTGTTGTAATTCAAAACAAAAAAAATAGTGGAACATGTCTCTAAATTTTTTAAAACCATCGGTGTTTGATCTATTTTTGCCATATTGTTTGATACATGTTTAGTTTGTAATATGTTTGTAAATATGCCTAACTTTGTAATATGTTTGTCTTCATATATGGTCCATGCATTAAAGTTTGCATTTTCATTAATGGCATTTTTTGTAATTTTTGTTACATTATTCCCATGCATTAAAGTTTGCATTTTCATTAATGGCATTTTTTGTAATTTTTATTACATTATTCCCATGCATCAAAGTTTACAATTTTATCAATAGTATTTTGATAATTTTGTTACATGCATCAAAGTCTACATTTTTATCAATGACATTTCGATAATTTTGTTTCATGCATTCCAAAATTCCTAAATCCAAACACTAACCTAAATCCTAAACCCAAATCCTTAAACCTAAACCTTAAACCCAAATCATAAACCTAAATCTTAAACTCTAAACCCTAAACACAAAACTTAAACCTTAAACCAAAACCCTATACTTTAAACAGTAAACCTAACTATAAACTCTAAAACAAAAACTTTAAACCCTAGACCCTAAAACCAACACTCTAACGTAGACTCTAAACTAACCCTAAACCTTAAACTAACCATAAACTCTAAAACCAACATGATCCCATTCATGCATTTGCATTTCATTTTATTTTATTGTCACATGCGTTCTTTAATTGTCATGCATTTATATTTTATTATTTATGTTTAATTATCATCATGCATATGTCATACATTATCATTATGTTCATACACTTTACATAGGTTTTTAAATGAGGTTTTTCAAACAAAAGTGTTTTAAAATAAGATAATATCTTAAGTTAAATTGACTTTTGAGAATATGGTCTAAACATAAGGGAACTCTCAATAGTTATTATTTACGTGAGATATTATCTTATTTTGTGGGATAATTTAAAAATTCTTAAGTTAAAGATATTTTTTAAGCTCTACCTAAATATAAAAAAATAAGAAAAGTATGTTGATACTTAGGACATTTTTATCTTAATCTAAAAATAAATTGTTTTTGCTTTAAAAAACTAAAAATGATTTGCTTTTAAAAAAAGAGAGAAAAAAGATTTGATTTTTGGAATAAACAAAGGAATTAATTTTTAAGCATTAAAAATAGAATAATTTTCACTAAAATCTAAGGATAACATGCAATTAATTGTTATAATCTTTAATGGGCGCTATGGGATAGCAAATCCTTCCCCACACATAATTGACTCTCATACCCAACTCTGATTTTCATAAACCATAAAATGTTCTTTCAGTAAACTTTAGCTCGTTTTAAATGTTTTATTAAAAGGACAAAAATTTTAGGTGGTCAATCAGACCCTAAAAAAGATTGGTGGCAACTCTTATCTTAATTTTTATTGAAAATGTTTTTTAACACCTATTCGTTTTCTCATTCCCTAAGTTCGATGGTCAGGTTCTTCATGTCCGCATGTCACGACAACATAAATGTCCAATCATCAACACATCATTTATTTTCTATATCAACATTTAAATAAAAAATTCAAAATTTTTTTAAAAATATATTTTTTAATTCAAAATTTAGAAAAAAAAGAACAAAAAGAGAAAGGGAGAGAATCGAGGAGAAAAAGAAAGGATGAATAAAGAAGAATTAAAAAAAGAGAGATAGGAAAAAAAAAGGCATGGGCACCCTTACCAACTGACCCAAGGTTGGATTAAGGTCGGTCTACTATAAACTTGGTGGATTGGCAACGACCTAGCTTGTTTGAGATAGATTGGCATTGATCTACCAAGTCTAAGGAGACTAGCCCCGATTTGACCCTAGGCTAACGTGTGACATTGCCTTTTCTCCTTTTCTCTTCTTTTCTCTTTTTCTCTCCCCCCCCCTTCTCTCTTTCCTAAAGGTGTAAAAAGATACAATTATGCTCATTAGCTACTCAGTTTGATTAGAGAAAAATTCTAATTCAATTCAATCATTGTCAAAATGAGCTTGAGCTCAAGTAGCTAAACTTATTGAATGAGTCAGGTTCAAGCATTTTAGTGTATAGCTCGAGCAACTCGTGAGTCTATTCAAACTTTTTTATTTTAATTAGTAAATTTCAATTTTACCTTTAAATTGTCAAAACCTTATCTGCAAATGCTTCCTTTTTCACTACTTCCGGCATCCTTAATGTCTAAAAAAATGATTTCAACCTAAACTAATAGATGTTTTCTCTTTTTTTACTACATCAACACTCTATTCATTTGTGAAGCAAATCAATCTTCATCAACTTTCTTTTCTTTATAATTTTACTCATACAAACAAGGGCTCAACCAATGTCATATGAAGGCTACAAAACTGAAAAACCAAATCACAACATTAATACCACTTTTGATTGTAAAAAAGCTTCAGAAAATTTTATGAAGGACAAATTTGGAAAAGCAACCTTTCTTATTTCTATCAAGTATAAAAAGTTAGGCAATGATGATGCAATGTGTAAATAGCGAGAGCACCACCAAAATGATAGGTTCTAATATGAATTAGGACAGAATAGGAAAGAATCTCATTCTCTAGAGATTGAGCCAAAATACCTTAAAGTCATAAGCTCGGCATATCTAGGTTCAAAATGTAGATTGGATTGAAATTATAGATTTGCAAAAAAAAATTTCGTTGCTTTTTTGTAGCATCATCTGTAGCCTGACTTTGCTAACTTCATTATTTCTAATAAGGTTTTAAGAATTATTTTTATTATGATTCGAGCTTGCTTGAGTTAGGATTGAGCTTTATCTCAAATCAAACTTGCAAAATAGAACTTAATTGAGCTTGAACCAAGCTTCAATTTTCGATTCGAGTTTGAGCATGACAGTGTACTAACTTGACTCTAGTACACCCCTACTCTTTCCTTCTCTCTTCCTGATATTTTCTTTATGTTTTTTATTTTTTATTTTGACTTGATAATAGCTAATTTGATGATGATTGGATATTTATGAAACATGGCAAGATTTTATTAAGTATTCATTTTTAGGGATGTCAATCTTACCTAAATTTAAAGGAAAATCTGATTTTTTCCCCTAATAGGGATGATGATAGATATTAAATTTTAGAGATGTGGATGAGAATAGATATAATTTTAAATTTTTTATTGGAGATAGATATGGGAATAGGTAATATAACATCCATCTCTTACCTTATATATATTTATAATTTAATAAATTAATTTTTATGTAATAATATTAATTTTATTTTTGATTTATTAGAACTAATATATTTGTATTTAAAAAAAATACATATTTATTAAAAAATTACTTAAATGTGTAAGATGAAATTTAAAAAAAAAAACTAAGAAATAAATTTTATTTTTTATTTTTTAAAAAAAGTCACAGATATAAGAATTACCTATATATATTAAATACCAAGGAGAATGAGGATGTGAATGAATTTGAATATGAATAGGTAAACTATAAAAAAATAAAGATGAGGATGAAGATGTAGAATAGTCTACCCACTTTATACTTTAGCTATTGACATCTCTCTTCGTACTATATCAATCACTTAATTTACGGTAATAATATGAAATATCAAAATATAAAAAAAAGTTGAAATAGCAAAATAAGAATTAGTTTTTAAAACATTAAACTGAAAAAAATCTATAATACTTGGCCATTTCACGTATTAACGCTACTTAAAAAGATACATGAAATAAGAGTGGGAGACACCTGACAACTGGGTGGATTTTAGTGAGATCGGGAACGACCTAAGAAGATGGAGGAGGAAAAAGTGAAGGGATACATAGAGAATTCAGCCACCATCGAAGGAGATGGACTGCCTTTGAGATTCTTCGAACGCCTAATCATGCATGGTCTACGCGTTGATCTCATCGAAACCGGTCGCGTCGTTTGCTCTTTTAAGGTCCATCCTCGTCTGCTGGTAATTCACTATGAATCATCATTAATCAATTAATTAGAGCATTTCAATACATGGGAAAACTCAGAATTAAGATGTTCGAAGCAAATTATCATTGCTTTCAAATTCTAGATTATTATTATTATTATTATTCTGGTATTGTTTATTGCCAAAGAACGGTGGAAATTACTTGCATGGTGGGGTCACAGCGACACTTGTGGACTTGGTTAGCTCAGCCGCGGTATACACTGTCGGAGTTACCTTCACTGGAACTTCAGTTGAGATAAATGTTTCTTTCATGGATGCTGCTTATGCTGATGTGAGTATGCTCTCCTGCTTTTGTTTTATCAATTTTCTCTTTCTCTAATTGACCTCCCAAAAATGGAATACAAAAGTAAAAAAAAAAAAAAGGAATTACTGGTGTCATGTGCACATTTTCATGGTAGATAGGCAACGTTGCCCCTTGATCAATATAATATTGTAAGACATAAATTCCTCATAAAGCATTCACTATTTAAATAATTGTATTATTCTTCAATCCTTACCACGCCTCTGCTTACACAGGTATACCTATTTTATAACAAAAATTTTTGCTTGCTCAGCTTCTTTATTTTATGTGCACATATAGATAGGACTTTGAACCAGGTTTGAAATTTTATGTAGGAAGTGCCATACCATTGCTAATTGCTACTCAAAAGTTTGTGTTTTTGACAGATTATTGGTTTTGTTAACACTGTGTTTGCAACTTGAGTTTCTGCTCTAAATTCCCTATTGATTTGTTGAGACTTTTCCCACCACTTTTTGAGTTTTAATCAGTTCCATAGCTGACAAACTAGTTACTGGAGGTAAACTTTATGTGAATTTGTGGATCTTCTCTAGTTGTTATATCCTAAAATCATTATAGATTGTTATTATTGAGAAGCGAACCAGATATCTATACATGATGTGGGATTATGAGAACCCACAAGGCAATGAAACACTTAAAGGGGCACTGGAGTTTGCTTCGCTATACTCTCGCCAGAGGCCAAGTTAGTGGGAAAAGCTTAAAGAGTGTTTGACAGAATGTCTGAACAGTAACTAGAGAGGGACTCTCGCCATAAAGAATGCTGTTGTACCTTTTGGAAAGCCTTGGCCACCAAGTGTGGGCTGTCAAGATTGCTTTGCATGTCTTAATTGTAATGTAGAACAAGGTGCAACAGGAGAGATAAAAAGAGGGCCCTTTTAGTGCCCTGGAAGGACCCCTATTTAAGAGTTAAAGTCTCCCGCTGAGAAGAATGTTTTCACTCTGAAGAATTTCACGTTAGAATCTTTGTTTGTTGGAAATTTCTTTTGGTTTCTTACTATCTTCTTTCTGATGGTCAATGTGTGTTTGAAATTCATCAGCTTGAGAGTTACGTTTTTCCTTTTTCAACTTTTCTTAGCAAATTTACCGTACATATCTTTAAAATATGAACTGAAATTTATTGTGGTGATCTTCTTCAAGCCCCTTGCGTTTCACTGTCCGGGACAAGGCAGGAAGAGAAAAACAAATAAGAAAGCCGGAAGGGAGGGGGGGTGTTGCAATGTGATTATGAATTTTACAGTACAAGAGTTACAGAAAAATACCAATTCAACCACCTTTTCTTAATCAATGTACTCATTTCTAGGAGATAGCCTTTCTTCTTTGTAAGCGACACAAGTATATCATATCTAGATTTATTAGTTTTGCTCTCAAGTTATTAAATAAGCAATGGTGAAAGCCGACAACTACTGACCATCAAAGACTGGAACCTTGTATTTACTTCTTTTCTTTTCCATGTTTTGAAAAGAAAAAAAGAAGTTTTATTTGCTTCTCTTTGTGGAGCTTAAAATAGTAGTATAAGCAAGAAAAGGGTAATGTTTCTGAATTAAGGAATGTCTTTATAAATTTGCAAATGTTATTGCCTATGTAGGAGGAAATTGAGATAGAAGCAAGGGCATCACGTGTTGGGAAGGCTGTTGCTGTTCTCAGTGTTGAATTGAGGAAGAAAGATACAGGGAAAATTATTGCTCAAGGCCGCCATACTAAGTATCTTCCTCTAACTCTACCAAGTAAAATGTAGATAACATTTGAATTTGAGTGATTTGGAACCAATAAAATGAATTATTTCATATGTATTCAGAAATATGCTACTGATTATTGCTTTTATAAGACACCTGAAATTACTTTGTACTTCCTCTATCTTGTCACAACTTGCCTTAAATTGCTTACTATCATTAATCGTTACATCTTGGATCTTTTCAGTAGTTGGTTTTTCTTATGCATGAATATGCCATGTTGTTGGGTACTAAATAGCGTAAAAAAGAACAATGGTTTTTCTCGGGTAAATATCATTGAATAAGTCTTCAACTTTGATTCGGAAGTTTGTAAAATTAAGGTTTGATCTACTATCAAAACAGGGGAGAAGGGCATTCGTGGCTGTTGCTAGACCATTAGCGATTCAAGGTTACGTGCAAGATCACTGGGTGACGACAAAATTTGTGTAGGAGGGGCCAACACATAATATTTTTAATCTAAGTATTAATGTATTATAGAAAAAGAGTAAAAAATAAAAGAAAGTAAAAGATAAATTTATTATTGTATTATAGATTAATATTATATTTTATTTTGTAATTTTTATTTCATTGAATTTTGTTTTTTAACTTTGATTTTTGCAGCACAGATCTTGGCTTTATACCAAATTCTCAAGTAATATTTATATACACTAATTTATTTGAAATTATTATAACTAAAATAAAATTAATTAACACACAATGTCAAATACTTTTAGAAATATAAAATAATAATGGATTTATATAAAAATTTTAAAAGTATAAGTCATTTTTATATAAAAAAATTTTATTCAAGAGAGTGTTTTTTATATATATTTTTTTCATATATAATTGTTTTAGAAATAATTTTTTATGCAAGTTCAAAGGAATATGATCAAAGTTCACTTCTAAGATGTCATAATTAATTAAATTCATTCTACAAGGAATGATAAAATGTGTCACATAATTAAATAAATTTATTCTACAAGCAGTGATAAAATATGTCACATAACTTCTAAGAATAAAAAAATTTTGATAACTTTACAAAATATAAAATCTTTGCATCATACTATCAAAATTAATCTAAATCTAAGAATTTGATCAAAAAAAACTCAAACTGTCAAATAAGACATACCTGATCAAACTAAGATGGACAAAATGTAAAAAGTGTATATTTAGTTTTATTATAGAAATTTTATTTCGGTATTTAAACTAAATGAATTTACATTTTCTTCCAGAGTTTGTACAAGTTTTTTTTTTTTTTTCTTTTTACTCAGTTGTTTGATTACTAAGTAGTTCTCTTTCTTTTTTTCGATTATGATTTTCTTTCTGAAGTCTTTTAATTTTTTGAAAAGTTTTTAAGTTAATTTCAACCAATGTCAAAAGAAATTTTTTTTTTTAAACAATCAAAATATATTACTGAAGAAGATCATTGCATTCAGAGTTAAGCATGCCTTGGATTACGGATGGACAATCCCCGATCCATAACTCATCAAAAGCATTGTCCAAAGCATGTCTAGCTAAGCAGTGAGCAATCTCATTTGCATTTCAGTTGACATATTCCACCTGAAAAGATCTGAAAGTTCTGCCTGTGGTCCTCACATCATCTAGAATATTTCCCAGGCTAGAAAGTTCTTAATATCCTTGCTGCCACCCCTTCACCCGTTGCAACGCATCACCTTCAAGAAAAACACAATCCACTCCTAAAGCTTTGGCCAATTCCATGGCCTTAGCCGCAGCTAAGGATTCAACAACAATCGATTCTTGCACATGTCTACCTTTGCAGAAACAGCCCCCATAAAATGTCCTCTGTCATCCCTTATAATCATCCCAATTCCCCCCATTCCTGCAGCCACATTTAAAGCTCCATCAAAGTTTAATTTCGCATGTCCTCGAGGTGGTGCCTCCCACTTAGCAACCGATTCTGTAGAGCGTGATTGCTGGGTTTCGTTTACCTGCCTGTATTCGCACAAGTAGCTTCGAGCAAAGTGGAGAATCATCTATGCCATGCGTTGGGTTTCCTCTTTAACAACTTGGTTCCTGGAATTTCATATTGCCCAGCAGAGCACCAGTCCAGTTTCCAAGTTTCCGGTATCCAATGCATTACCTATTTCTTCGAGCCAACCTCTTCTGGCTGACAAGTTATGATGCCTCCACATGGGATCTAAACCACTTCCTACGTGGACACCCGAAAAATTTTTTAATAATAAAATAAGTTTCATTCGCGAAATTAGATTTTAATATGAAATTATGGGCCTAGTGATTAAAAGTTTAAATACAAAAATTCTCGACATTGATCTAATTTTGATTTTTAATTGGAATTTTAATTTTTAATTTATAAGTGGGTTTTTTGTTTTTAATTTTAATTTTGTTTTTCTTTAATTTTAGGTCAAAGTCAAAAGCAAAAAAAATACAAAAAAAGAATTAAAAAATTAAAAGAAAAATGTGAGATTTGTTTATGCTAAAACCTTAGATTCAATTCTGTCCTTGAATCCAATCTCAATTATGAATTAATTTTGAAAAACTTGATTCCCAATCTTCATGCAAAAAGAAAAGATAATATAAAATACTAAATTTCACAATTTCTCCTAAATTGGGTAAAATTTAAGAATTTTCAAACTTAAAAGGGATTCTACACCTATATAAGAACCCTTTAATATGTGAATAAGGCACAAACAATAAGCACAAAAAGCACTAAAACACTCGTAATCATAACAATTAAAATTTTTTGGGCTTTTATTTTTTTAGCAATCTTAAGCTTTTGGAATTTTCAAATTTTGAGATTTCGTTTGAATTTTTGAATTCCTTTGATTTTTCTAGATTTTGGTTGATTTGAAATTTTATTGAAGTTCCTAATTGCTAAATTTGATTATGAGTTTGTTTAACTTACTAGGATTGTTCTAGAACCAAGATTGAATATTTGGTTATTTTTGGAATTTTTTTGAGTTTTTTGGGTTTTTTCTTGAAATTTTCGATGGTGTTTAAATATTCTAATGAAATCATGGTGGTAAGAGAGTTTTTACTATGGCTGGTTTCTGGTTTCATTTAACTTTCTAGGGATTTAAGTTTTTTGACGACTAAATTTTGGTAAAGTCATCGGATTTTGAGTTTTTCTTGACCGACCGATTGAATTTATGTTGAATCTAGAGAGAAGTTAGAGAAAATCAAATTATAGAGAGAAAAAGTAAGGCATGTTTAAGAAAACAGAAGACTTTTTTTTTTTTAGCTTTCATATGAGTGCTAAATGACACCATTTTAGCAAGCCCCAATCTAAGTCTAAACCCACATTAGATCAGCGCTCCAACTTGGTAAAGACCCGACCCAATTGCAACATTTTCTTTTTCTTTTTTCATTTTAATTTTATTTTTAATTTCTATTTTATTTTCTTTCTATTTTCTAATTTTTTATTTTATTTTATTTTTTGTTTTGTTTTATTTTCTATTTTTAATTTTAATTGTGTGATTTAATTAATGTGATGAGGCAAAGACAAAGAAAAAAATAGTTTATTTCTACATGATGTTTTTATAAATTTATTTTCTTAAATAGTATTTATTATTATTATTACATGGTAATTAATATATTTGCATGATTATTTATTATATTTCATGATTACACATTATTTGCATGATTATTAATATATTTATTTGCATGATTTATATTATTAATTGCATGATTATATATTTAATTGCATGGTTATTTGCATTATTATTAATATATTTATTTGAATGGTTATTTGTTAATTATTATTTATTATTGCATATTCTATATTTATCGAATGATATGATATTATATATTATTGCATGATTGATATTATATTTGCATGATATTTAATTACATTGTAGACACCCCATTTTGTCCAGGAATATTTTTTCGAAATTAGGCTTCAATCGTAATTGAGAGATTTTTAGGATTTAATTTCAGAATCAATTAGCATTAAAAATGATGTAGAGGGATTGTCGGGATTTAATTTCATAATCAATTCACATTAAAATGATAGGGAGAGATTTTTGAAATTTAATTTCAGAATCAATTCTCATTAAAATTGAAATCAAACAAAATCATAGATTTAAAGGGAATTGATTGGACATGAATTCCAATATAAATCTGTGATCAAAATAAAAAGGGGCATTCAAAAAAAAGATTATGCAAAAACTCTTGAGAAAAAAAGAGAAAATTTGTTTAGCAACCAAGAGGTTTTATAAAGTTCTGGGTTTGGTTTGTTTAGATTTTCTAGAATTGGGATTTGATGCTCTAGGGTTTGAATTTCTATAGGATTTTGCATTCTGAGGATTCCTAGGTTTAGCTTTCTAGACAATTTGTTGGGTTTTTAGAAATTCTCTATTAGCTTTTGGGATTTATTCATCAATTTTTGGAAAATTAGTTAGAGAAAAGATAGAAGAATAACTGTTTTAGAAAGAGAGACATACTCAAACACTTCTGAAGAAAAGCTTGAAATTTGAGGCATCTAAATCTGTGTGTTTTATCATGCACAACCCGACCTGATCACATGTATTCTCTTTCCCTTTTTCACTCCATTTTCTATTTTGATTCTATTTTTCTTATTTTGTTTATTTTATTTCGTTTATTGTTATTTACTTTTATTAGTTCTTATTTTAAATTGAAAAAAAAATACATTACTTATTATTATGATTTTTTTTGTACTTATTTATGAAATAAATAAAAAACCTTTTTCAAATAAGTTTAAAAGAATAAATAAAAAAATCATTTTTAAAATAAAAATCCTTACAAAATAAATTCATGAATTCTACCAAACTATTGGTGAATTTTCATGGATCTAATTTTTAAAATGGAATCCACCAAATTATTGGGAAATTTCATAAATCAGTTTTTTAAAAAATTAAAAAATAAGAAAATAATTTTTATTCTCTAAACTATTGGATGATTGCTTCATAAATTAAGTCTTATCAAACTATTGGGAGACTTAATGAAATTCTTACAAATTTTTACAAATCTTTTGGTAGTAAAATCTCACCAAACTATTGGGAGATTTGCTTCAAAGTAAGTCCTACCAAATTATTGGAAGACTTTACTGATTTTCTTGAACAAAATATTATAATAAATCCGATGACGGAGCCTCTTTAAAATATGACACTAGTCTCCATAATACTCTTGAGGTGAGAAAATTACCTTAAATTGCTACCAAACTATTGGGACAATTTTAAGATAAATTTTCAATACTAAATATTTTGGTAAAACATAAACATTTTTTAGGCTTGGATAATTTGAAATTAAATTGGTACCATCCTAGGATGGGCACTGTAGGGGTGCTATAACCTTTCCTACACATAACCATACTCTCAAACCTAAAATCTGATTTTGTAGATTAGAATCTACTTTTGGTAGTCAATCACACCTAAATAAAAAAGATTGGTGGGAACTCCTCTAATCTATGTCTAGCGGTAGGTCCATAGATCTATACGTTATGATAGTTTGGCGACTCCGTTGAGGACATTGAAAGTCAGGCTAGTAAACGATTTCTTATTATCCTAGCCTTGCTTAATAAATTTGATATTTTTACTTCTTTTCATTGCTTACATTTGTTTAATTATTTATTTTTTACTTTTTTTCATTGCTTATACTTGCTTAATTATTTATTTATTATATATCTATCATTCATTTGTATATACATAACATAAACTCTCCCCTAGCTTTACTTTTAGGAGAAAGTGAAGTACTTATGCCCTCATGAGATTCTAGTTTCCATATGGGCCTGCGAAACACTCCCACTAAGATTGAACCTGTTCTGCTTGTAACTTATGTGGGTGAGGATTGGGGTGCCTTACTAGTCTATGATGGACTATGATGTAAAGAACAATTTAAGAACTTTTAAAAGTAATCTAAATCGTATATAGTTAACTTTAAGAGCCTAACTATAGAAAGAGTCGTGTCTTTCCACCTTTTATAGCTAACCCAAAATTTAAGGTCATGTTGTTATTTTACTTGCTTTATAGTATCGAGGTCACTAACTGATTTTCTTGTCTTATTTCTTTTCTTTTTGTGTATATTCATAAACATACATACAGATTACATATTATGCTTACTAACCTTTTTTTTTATGTATACATTTATGCATCACTGCATTCATTCACATGCATAATCTGATGGATCCATGAACATCATTCTAAATTTACACCGTAATTATGGAAAATCAAGGTTCAAAGATCGCTAAACCTTAGTACTACATTTGGGCTAAAGCCAAGAAGATAGAACAAGACAATGCGAATCAATTTGAGAGGTTAGCAAAGGCCCAAAAGATCATAGAGGAAAAGTTAAGTAAGATCCTCGAAGCTTTGGAAAAGATAAATAAAAGAAATGGGGTGAAAGAAGATGGTTTGCATAGAGTTACCAAATCACCATATCTACTAGGTTTTGATCCATATCAGACCTAAACTATTCCAAGTCTTCAACCACAATAGGCTGTATTTTTTAATTACAACTATTCGAGAATGACTTATGCACCTACTTATAAAAATGTCTAGAGTTATAATAGTCTTATTTTCATTAAAAAGGCAGTCAAGCCCATTTAACTCCCTACTCTAGATGAGACAAATGAGAAAAAAAAGCTATAGATGATTGTACCCTCAAAAGACTCTAAGATCAACCAATCTATGAGCATGATTGAAGAAAGATTATAGGTTGTAGAAGGCATTGATTTTTATAGATCCATGGATGCTCCAACCTTTGTTTAGTTTCAGATGTTATGATTCCTTCGAAGTTTAAGGTACCAAAATTTGAGAAGTATGATGGTAATTCTAGTACCAAATGCCCTATTACGTATACCCTAATGTATTATCATAAAATGCCAGCTCACACCAAACAATGAAAAGCTTTCAAGACAGTTTGATCGCGTCTACTGTAAGATGGTATGTCCAGTTGGATAGGATTCGCATTAAGTCATGAAATGATTTGACTCAATCCTTCGTCAACCAATATCGTTACATCATAAATATGGCCCTTGATTACCTTTCGTTACAAGGGATAAAAAAAAAACATCTGAGTTTTTTAAGGAATATGCCCAAAAGTGATGAGATATAGCTACTCAAGTCCAACCACTCTTAACCAAAAAAAAATGATGATTTTATTTTCAAGTACTTTAAAGTCACCTTATTATGAAAGATGATAAGAAATGCAATAAAGAACTTTGTTGATATGGTGATCTAATGAGAGTTTATTAAAAATGCCATAAAAAATGGCAAACTTAAGGAAGGAAAAATTGACAGTGCCAAATAAGATGGGATGCTTAAGAGAAAGAAGATAAAGCCTATACGGTGAGTTTTGAAAGGTAACAATCTAGAAGTTATGCTCGATATCTACCATATGTTCATCCTGTTTACTATCTAACATCTAATAATGTTGTGCAAGTTTTTTACCAGTTTTATCTCCTAACCATGAATAATATTGCTCTAAGTCTTTTTCAATCAGCTTTTCAAGCACTTGTATATGGCCTCATCCTATTACTACACTAGTTTCAAGGTTTAACAATCAAGCGAGTGGTTCAAAAAGATTTAGGGGTAATCAAGAGAGAGCTTGCATTGATCCTATTCCTATAACCTATACTGAGCTATTTCCAGAATTGGTCAAAAATGAACTAGTATCCCCAGTCTTTTTAGAGCCATTGAAGGTACCCTATCCAAATGGTACAATGTTAATGCCACATGTGATTACCATAATAGGAATATGGGTCACTCCTTAGAAACCTGCCCTACTTTCAAGCATAAGGTGCAAAGTTTGATTCGAGTAGGCTCAATAAGCTTTAATGAATTAAGAGAGCTGAATATCCACAAAGACTTTTTACCCAATCATTCAGGGGTATGACTTCAGAAAGGTTACTTGAAATTGATTATCATCTTAGGATTTCTTAATAATATGGGTCTTTTTTGTGTGCTTGGATTTCATTTTATTTTTCATCATTTTAATAAATATGACAAATTTGATGCATTTTTATGACATTTTGTCTTTTGTGTGAATCATCATTATTAATTTTTACCTTCTTATACCTCTTTCCCATTCTTTGTTTTCAAATAATGAATGTTCAGATAGTCATGATGATAATTCAAGATTTAATTTTGAAAATATCATTCATGATGATTTGATTGATAGATGAAGATTGTTGATTCATGGGGACTATTAGATAAAATGACACATTTGAAGAAAAATTTCAAAAATGATGCAATACATGATCCTTGTAGTTGTTCACAAATCTACTCATAGTCAATTAATGTTTTTCGTTAAGAGTATTCATGTTCAAAATGATAAATGGCCATCTCTTTTCTATCCTTCAAAAACAAAAATCCCTTGCTACCTATTTGAGCTTATTAAAATTTTTTTTTAAAAAAACCCTAACCAATGATCATCTCCACACTGGGGGGCAAAGTCAAAAAGTTTGTAATTTCAGGGGCAAAGCCCTTTTGTGTTGAAATTTTCATGAAAAAAAATAAAGAAAACAAAAACAAAAAAGAAAAAAAAATTGATGGGGCAAAATGCCAATATGCTTCATCCAAAAAAAAAAGCAAAAAAGAAAAAAAATATTGATAGGGTAAAATGTTAAAGTGCCCCACATGAAAAATGATCTTTGGTTTGATTACACTTTAAATACAATTTGAGACTATTTTACCCCTTTATTTGGTACCCTTTACCCTAGCCTACGTTACATTCCTTAAAAATCCATTTTGATCAAATATGAATACTTGATTTGGAGAATCATGAATTGAATTAGAGCAGATTTACCGTTAGATTATGTGAAGCTTTGATCAAAGTGTCATTGATGAACAAAGAGGGAAAGAGGAAAGAAAAATTAAGAAAAAGTGTGCAAAAAAATGCAAAAAAAAAGATAAAAAAACAAAAAAAATTACAAGAAAAAAGTTAAGAAAAACAAAAAAAAGAAAGAGGAAAAAGAAAGACTTAAACTGAAAACCCGAAAAAGGCAGTTTAAGTGAAAATAAAACTTGAAAAAAATAACTTCATGTGAAAGTCCCTGAAATAAGGATGATGATAAGCTTAAAGATTGAAGATATTAATAGAATGTGTTTTTGAAGGATGAATTTGAGTTTGAATTTAAAATTGTTTGAGCAATTATTATTTTGGATGTTAATATCCTATTTGAATGAATCACAACATTTTGTCTTTGTTCACCCTTAGAGGTGTTCTTAGTCATACCTTTTGCTCTTTCAATAATAAAAACATATTTTTCTTATCCTTCACCAAATGAGCATTCCTTGAATGAACCAAAGAAATGTATCATGCCTGTCATTGATTTGAATGATGGCAAATAAATAAATGACATTTTTCATAAAAAGTTTTCCATTCTTTTGAAAGAAATCCAAAATGAGATAACTGAAAGAAACATGAGAATATGATTTACAATGCGGCAAACAAGGTGACCTAATTCAGTGATAGATTGGTTGACACGACCTCTAAGTTGTGATCAGATAAAAAGAATAACATAGATCCATTGATAAAATCTGCTATGAGATTATTTACACCAAGAAGCTAAGAAAAACTGATGGAACCTTGAGAATCTTGTCACCATAATTAAAATTTCATGACATCAGCATTATATACATTATGTTTACATTCGCATCCTAGATAAGACATGCATTTGCAACATCGCATTATCAGTAATCACGCATTTCGATCTCGATTCAATTTTTATCATTTTTCTAACCTTTGTGAAACTTGGAATCTTATGAATCTTTCATTCTTGCAAACTTGAAATCTTTGCGAATCTAAAACCTTTGCAAAACTTGAAATCTTGTGAATCTTTCTTTCTTGCAAATTTGAAAGTCCTTGCAAACCTTGTATCTTTGTGAATCTAGAACCTTTGTGAAACTTGGAATCTTGTGAATCTTTCATTCCTGTGAATCTAAAATCTTTGTAAATCTATAACTTTTGTGAAACTTGAAATCTTGTGAATCTTTCTTTTTTATGAATATGAAAATCCTTGCGAACCTTGCATCTTTATGAATCTATAACCTTTTTGAAACGTGAAATCTTATGAATCTTTCTCTCTTGCAAATCTATAAGTCTTTGCGAACCTGAAATCTTTATGAATCTAGAACTTTTGTGAAACTTGGAATCTTACGAATCTTTTTTTCTTGTGAATATGAAAGTTCTTGAGAACCTAAACCTTTGCGAATCTAAAACTTTTCCAAATCTTAAATCTTTGTTAGACTCGAAATATTGGGATCTTTCAAATTCTGTTATGAAACCTCACAAAATTTTGAAAGTCTAAATTGTGAATCTTTGGATTTAAAGTGAAAATTTTGAGCTTCATTTTTTGACTCCTGATTTTGTCCCATCCTGGTCACTCGATCTTGGCTCGATTTAGATCATTTCTTATAACTCGTGGTTTCATTCTGGTTATTCATCTTTGATCTCGACTCGATTTTGGTCACTTTCAGACTCGTAACATCATTCCAGTCATCCAATCTCAGTTCAGGTCAGATCATTTTTTAACCCGCGACATCGTTTCCATCATTCATCTTTGACTTTAACTCAGTCTTAACTACTTTTAAACTCATGGCATTATCTCAGTCATCCAATCTCAGCTCAGCTTAGATCATTTTTCAACCTGCAACATCGTCTTGATCATTCATCTTTCACCTTGACTTGGTCTTGGTCACTTTTAGATTCATGACATTTTCTTAGTCATCTGATCTCGGCTCATGTCAAATCATTTTTGACCTGCGGCATCGTCCCAGTCAATCATCTTCGACCTTAACTCAGTCTTAGTCGTTTTTAGACTCTCAATTTCTTCTCAATCATCCGATTTTGGCTCAATTCAGATCATTTTATTTTTTTGACTCATAGTTCAAATTCGATTACCTGTTTTGACCTTGGCTCAGTCCAGATCATTTTATTTCTTGTTTTGCAATTTAATCTCGATCATTTTGGCATACTTTGATTACTTTTTATATCTCAGCTTTCATACCTAAACAAAATGGATGTCTTTTATCTTTATGCAATTCTTGTTTCACAGAAAATGCACAAATAGGGACAGCTATAGACATTCCATTTTGTTAGGGAATATTTTTTTGGAATTAGGCTTCAACCATAATTGAGAGATTTTTAGAATTTAATTCCAGAATCAATTGGCATTAAAAATGATATGGAGGGATTGTCGGGATTTAATTCCATAATCAATCACATTAACATGATAGGGAGAGATTTTGGGATTTAATTTCAAAATCAATTCTCATTAAAATGGAAATTAAACAAAATCATAGATTTAAAGGGAATTGATTGGACATGAATTCCTACATAAATCTGTGATCAAAGCAAATAAGGGGCATTTAGAAAAAAGATTATGCAAAAACTCTTAAGAGAAAAAGAGAAAAATTTGTTTAGCAACCAAGAGATTTTAAAGTTCTAGTTTTGGTTTGTTTAGATTTTCTAGAATTGGGATTTGGTGTTTTTTAGTTTGAATTTTTGTAGAATTTTGCATTATAGGGGTTCCTAGGTTTAACTTTCTAGACAATTTGTTGGGATTTTAGAAATTCACTATCAGCTTTTAAGATTTATTCATCAATTTTTGAAAATCAGTTAGAGAGAAAATAGAAGAATTATCATTTTAGAAATAGAGACATACTCAAACACTTTTGAAGAAAAGCCTGAAATTTGAGGCATCTAAATCTGTGTTTTATTGTGCACAACCCGACCCAATCCCATGTATTTTCTTTCCCTTTTCCACTCCATTTTCTATTTTGATTCTATTTTTATTATTTTGTTTATTTTATTTTATTTATTTTTATTTACTTTATTGGTTCTTATTTTAAATTGAAAAAAAATACATTACTTATTATTATGATTTTTGTGTACTTATTTATGAAATAAATAAAAAACCTTTTTCAAATAAGTTTAAAAGAATAAATAAAAAAATCATTTTTAAAATAAAAATCCTTACAAAATAAATTCATGAATTCTACCAAACTATTGGAGAATTTTCATGGATCTAATTTTTAAAATGGAATCTACCAAATTATTGGAAAATTCCATAAATTAGTTTTTTAAAAAATTAAAAAGTAAAAAAATAATTTTTATCCTCTAAACTATTATAGGATTACTTCATAAATTAAGTCCTACCAAACCATTGAGAGACTTAATAAAATTCTTAAAAATTTTTACAAATCTTTTGGTAATAAAATCTCACTAGACTATTGGGAGATCTACTTCAAAGTAAGTTCTACCAAACTATTAAGAGACTTTACTGATTTTTTTGAATCAAATATTATAATAAATTCGATTACAGAGCCTCTTTAGAGCGGGACACTAATCTCCATGAATACTCCTGAGGTGAGAAAATTATCTTAAATTGCTACCAAACTATTAGGAGAATTTTAAGATTAATTTTCAATATTAAATATTTTGGTAAAACATAAACATTTTTTAGGTTTGGATAATTTGAAATCAAGCCGGTACATCCTATGGATGGGTGTTGTGGGGTTGCTATAACCTTCTTTACGTGTAATTATACTCTCGAACCTAAAATCTAGTTTCATGGACCAAAATCTGTTTTAGGTGGCCAATCACACCTAAACAAAAAAGATTGGTGGTGACTCCTCTAATCCATGTCTAACGGCAAATCCACAGATCTATATGTTATAACATATATGTTTTTATATTTATTGTGCACATAATTGAATGATTGTATTTAACTGCATAATTACCAATATATTTGTGTGATTATATTTGATTGCATGATTATATATTTTTGCATGAATAGATATTAATATTTTTATGTGATATTTTTATATTATTGCATGATATTATTTTATATTATTGCATGATAATTTTTGCATGATGTTTTATATATTTGCATAATAATTGCATGATTGCATGATTGTTTAATATTTTGATAGAATTTTTGTATCACCATAGTGTGTAAATAAATAAAGGATTGGAATTGATTGTTTTGCATAACAAAGATAATTTTTTTATTAAAGTTTAGGTAAGATAACACATAATTAACTTGGTACAAATTTTAGGCATAATGGAGTGCTAACAACTTCCCTACACAAAACCAACTCCCAAAACTTACTTCTGTTGTTGTAGACCACACTTAGCTTAGGCTTAGAACAACCTTAAAAATGATAGATTCACATAGGTGGCCAATCACACCTAGTAAAAAATATTAATAACAACTCCATAATTTTTTTGTTTAATGGGTAAGTTATCCTAACCTAAACATTATGACATTCCTTATAGTTCTTATGCTCTCACATTTCCACATAGCATGTGGTATAGTCTCCCATAATTGTCCACATATTGGACACGTTTTGTCCACCCCAATCCCTCTTTGTCTTAGACGGTCATAAACAAGTAAAAATCCATTATTTAATTTCCATCCAAGCATCTTAATTTTGTTTGGAATTCTCAATTTCCATATTTTTTTTTTTTTATAAAAGCTTTTTTGTAGCTCAAACCTTGTGCCTACTCCATTGTTTCTGTTATGTTCAGTAACCAATCATCTGTACATGCTTCTAATAGAAAACCTTTCATTTTTCTTTAATGCCTAAACTCTTACATCTGCATGGTTCTCGTAGCTTAGAGGGATCATGTGAATGTAGCCGATTTCTCTCTTAATGAATAATCCCCTTAATGTCTCATCATTTCAGCTCCTTAGATTAGTGTTAAATAACTCCGACATTGTTGAATCTTCACCCAATACATCATGCACTCCCCTTCCATATGATAGCAATTTGTTGTCAGGCAACCACTTGTCTTTCCATATCTTAATTTGGTCTCCATTTCCTACCCTTCAAGTCATCTCAGCCATAAGATCCTCCCTTACTAACCATATACTCCTCCAATTAAGGGATGGATTACCTCCCAAGTTTGCCTCAATGAAGCTAGTATTTAGGAAGTATTCATCCTATAATACTTCATGGACCAAAGAGTCCGTGTTCATAAGCAAATGCCATTTTTTTTTACCAAAAGAGCTTTGTTAAAAAATTCAAAGTTCCTAAACCCCATCCTACCTTCCCCTTTACATATACACATCCTTTAGTTTAACAAATGAAGCATTTTTCCATCCCGTTTTTTGCTCCACTAATACTTATAAATTATAATGCTATTTAGCTTTTAGCAAAAACCGTTAAGTATAAGAAAACAACTCATGGCGTAAGCTAGTATTGCTTGTAAAATTGATTTTATGAATATTTTCTTTCTTTTCAGAAATAAAAAATAGTTGCTCCATTGCCCGAATTCTATCCATAATGTTCCTAAATGCTTTTTTTTTTAGTCCTTCCTATCATGGTTGGCAAGTCAAGATACTTTTCAAGATTTGAGGTCTCTTGCACTTTAAGTAGTTACTTTACACCATCTTAGTAGGCTTCACTTATGTTTTTGCTAAGAAATAGAAATGACTTCTCTAGGTTTTTACCTTTTGGCCTAAACCCTCTTTGTATTTCTTAAGCATGTGTATGGGTCACGAGCTCTGACCTTTGAACCAAAATTCATGCGACCTTAGAAGGAATGAGCTCTTTATGTCTAAGTCAACCTATAAACCAAGCGTGCGAGCACTAGACTAACTAGAAAGGTAGAATACATAAGCTAAGAGAACACAAAAGAATGTTGGAATATGCTGTATATTAATAAAGACAAGTGTGTTTGATGTTGTACAACTAATGGTAGGGCAACCATCTATTTATAGTTGAGGCCCTAGGACTAATTATTGCTGCTTCTTAAAATTAAAGGATTACATCTAAAAATAAAGAATTATACATCAATACACAGATTACACCCTGATTCTAAGGATCCCTTCCTGATTTTAAGGGTTGACTAGATCTTTTACTGAATGCTGTCGATCATATATGCTTCTAGATGATTTTGGATCGGTTAGGCTCTCTTGGGTCTACCTCGATGCAAGGTGAGCATGTTTTAGGCCAGGCCCTAGTTGTGCTAGCATGCTTGACTGCTGTGCGGGCAGGCTGGATGCTTCTCCTATGGTTATTGCACTAACCCCCACTTGTGTACCTAGTGCTTGAGCCTTAGCTATAAGTGCTCGAGCTTCAGCTTCTGTTACGCTTGCCCAGGATATGACATTCTCCCTCAATTGATTGCACAATGTCCTTGTTGTGCTCTCTATGTGGAACTACCTGATCTAGTCCTGGAAATACCATAAGTCTTCCGTTGGTTCTCAACTTGCTTCACTATCTAGAAACCTTTTTCATCACACTAAGTACTTTTATCTTAGTTGATAATTTCGTCGCCTCACTTTTTGGTCAGTAAGAATGCCTTGGACCTTATTTTCATATAAGGTATTGGCTCTCAATGGTGGATGCCTCGACTCTTCCCGTCTTGGATCTCTTTGATCTTCATGGAATGGCTTGAGCATGCTAACATGGAAAATTGAGTGTACCATCGACTTGGGTAGCATATCCAACTTGTAAACAACCTTGCCTACCCTTTTTATAACTTTAAAAGGTCCTTCATACCTTCAGACTAAGCTCTTATATAGGTTTTTATGGTAAACAATGAGGTGTAGCTTCACCAAAACTAAGTCTTCCACTTAGAACTGCAAGTCCCTTTATCTTCTAATCTATCTATTTTTTTGACTTTTTTATGGTTTTGTGTAAATAGATTTTGGCTAAGTCATACACTATTGGATTAGGCCTTGTATAACTTGCACCAATCGAATTAGATGTTAGCAGTTGCTGACCTATCACAATCTCAAAAGGACTTTGGTTCTTTACGTTACTCCTCTACAGGTTGTAGGAGAACTGGGTGATATCAAGTAGCTTTAGCTAGTCCCGTTGCATGGCACTCACATAGTGCTGAGGTAGACCTCCAACAATCCATTCACTCATTCAATCTGCTCATCGGTCTATAGATGCATGCTTGTAGAAAAGTTCAAGTTTGACCTTAATAGCTTAAACAACTCAATCCATAACCACCCTGTGAATCACTCATCCTAATCACTAATGACATATGTGGTACTCCTTAGTGCTTCATCACATTTTTCAGGAACAAACAAGCTGCCTCTTCGGCTAGACACTCTCTGGTTACTGGAATGAAAATCCTATACCTGAAAAACCTATCCACCACTAACATAATGTTTCCAAACACTTTTACCTTGGGTAGACTAACTTTGAAATCCATAGCGATACTCTCTCATGGTCGTTCTGGTATGGGCAAAGGCTTCAAGAGACTGCCTGTGGCTTAAGCTCTACCTTGTCTTATTAGTACACAAGACAAGTCTTCATATAAGCCTCAAACATCATCCCTCATGTGTGACCAGTAGTATCAGTCCTCTAGCAAGGCTAAGGTATGATTCACCCCTAAGTGACTAGCCCACTTAAAATCCTAGCACTTTTGTATAACCTCCTTATGATGCTTTCCATGTTGCAGCACAAACAACCTATTGCCCTTAGTGTACAACAAGTCATTTTATAACCAAAATCGTTTAGTCTTACCTTGCTTGGCATACTTAATGAGAGTTTTGGCTATAGGATCTTATGACAGCCCCTCTCTAATATGCGACACTAAGAACCCCTCTAGTTGGCTAATGGCAGTAAGGCTCACCTTCATGCTCAAGACATCAACCACTGTGTTCACGCACCTAAGCTTATACTCTAACCTATAATAAAATTTTGAAAGAAAATCTTGCCAGTCGGCCTATTTGAAAGACAGCTTCTTATGCATCTAAAAGTAGCTGATTGCCATATTATCAATTTTACCCATAAATTTTGACCTTAATAGGTAATGTTGCTAAGTGCACAAGCAATGTACCATTGCTGTCATTTTTTTTTCCTAAACTATATATCTGCACTCAGTCTCGTTAAACTTTCAACTTTTAAATGTAATCAAATGGTTCTCTTACATTAGCATGCCCCTATCGTAAAGTCTGATAATTTCATATGCACTCTGATAATTTCATATGCACCTCATATGGTTTAGCATGGTCTAGCAAGACTAACATTGGCTCTTCTATCACTGCTCGCTTCAACCGATCAAAGGCTTTCTAGCACTTGATGCTCCACTCCCACACTCTCCCTTTATTGAATAAATTCATCAAAGGTGTGGCTATAGTTGAGTGACCTTTGATAAAACACCGATAGTAGTTAACCAGCCCAAGGAATGATCTTAGCTCATTTACCTTGGTTGGCGATTCCTAATCCAAAATTACACGAACCTTGCCTTCATCTATGTATATCTTACCATCTTCCATTATGTGGCCTAGAAACTATACCTCTCGTTGGGCAAATAAGCACTTATTCTTCTTCATAAATAGTTTGTGCACCCACAACACCTTGAACACCTATCTCAAGTGGTCTATATGATCCTCCTATGTTTGGCTTTAGGTCACAATATCATCAAGATAAACCATAATAAAACGATTAAGGAACGAGTGCAATAACAAAAGTTTTTTGGATTATTAAAAGCATATTTTATTATGAAACGCCTTCAATATACCACAATGATTATGGAAAGCGTTTATTCAAAAAGGCACCTTCAATATACCTTTAAACTTAGTAATCCATTACTGAAGGTATTTGTTAATAATAGATGTCTTCAAAATTTTCTCACTAAAAATTTTGAGAATAATTAAAGGCGTCTTCTACTGTAAAATACGTTCTATATGCCGCCATACAAATTTTAACACGGTTATTGAAGGTGTATATCCAAGAAAGACTCCTTTAATAATTTCTATCACAGTTTGTAGATAATTAGTGAAGGCAGTTACAGATAACAACGCCTTCAATAATTTCTTTAAAAAAAAAATTTTGGATTATTAAAAGCATCTTTTATTATGAAATGCCTTCAATATACCATGATGGTTATGAAAGGCATTTATTCAAAAAAGCGCCTTCAATATACCTTTAAACTTAATAATCCATTATTGAAGGTGTTTGTTAATAACAAGCCCTTTAAAATTTTTCCACTAAAAATTTTAAGAATCATTAAAGGCATTTTCTACTATAAAATACCTTCTATATATCGCCACACAAAATTTAATAGGGTTATTGAAGGCGTATATCTAAGAAATATGCCTTTAATAATTCTTATCACAGTTTGTATATAATTAGTGAATGCAATTGCAGATAACAACCCTTCAATAATTTTCTTAAAAAAAATTTTTTGAATTATTAAAGGCATCTTTTATTATGACATGCCTTCAATATACCACGATGGTTATAAAAGGCTTTTATTCAAAAAAGCACCTTCAATATACCTTTAAACTTAGTAATCCATTACTGAAAGCATTTGTTAATAACAAACGCCTTCAAAATTTTTCCATTAAAAACTTTGAGAATTATTAAAGGCGCCTTCTACTGTAAAATGTCATCTATATATACCACCACACAAATTCTAACATTGTTATTAAATGTGTATACCTAAGAAAGATGCCTTTAATAATTTCTATCACAGTTTGTAGATAATTAGTGAAGGCGATTGCAGATAACAACGCCTTCAATAGTTTCCCAAAAAAAAAAATTTCAGATTATTAAAAGTGTCTTTTATTATAAAACGCCTTCGATAATTTGTTATAAACTTTAGCAATCCATAATTATTGAAGGTGATTTCTTACTAAAAATGCCTTTTATAATTTTTAAGAATTAGAAAAGACATTTTTTTTATAAAAAATGCCTTTAATAAGTTGGTTGGACAATTTTAAAGGCTTATAATTAAAGGCATCTTTTTTATAAACAACACCTTCAATAATCTCCAATAAAATTTTCAGGTGATTATTAAAGGCGTTGTTCCATGGAAATGCCTTTAATAATTAATTTTATATTCATTTCCCTGCCTTGAACATAGGAATTTACAGAGGGCTGATACATAAAATGATTAAAAGCTGCATTATTCAACCAAACAAACCAAACTTTTAAACACATTTCTAGTAAACCATTGGTTTCTTTCTTGCATTCATCATCACCGACCTTCAACAAATCACCTTTGCAAACTTCTATTTTAACCGATAAGTCTTTTTTTTTTAGTTTACTGTATTATTTACAATATTCAATAGAGAATTTTTATTTTTTTTAGTTCCTTAATATTGACATATGCGTATTTCATTAACACCACCATCAGCATAGTCGTCTAAGATTCTATTCATATTGCAAGTATGCTGTTTCTATATAGTACATGATAAATATTGTGGTTTGCTGAACCTTGTTGACTAATATTGTATTGTCAAATGGTATTGTATGATATTGGAGGTCTAAATCATATTTTATGCTGAATGGTTTGCTGAACCTTATTGTTTGATATTTTTTGCTGAATGGGTTTGAATGAAATTGGGGCATTGAATCTTATGCTGAATGGTGTTTTTGAGTGGTTTGCTGAAGGATGTATATGAGCACATTGCTGAATGATGTGCTAAATGTTGTTTATGTACATAGTATGGTATTGGTTGTATTAAATTAAGTACAATGATCAATTTAGAGGGTCATATTATGTAATTTGTATAATTATGATAAATATTGTAGGTATTATGAACTCTGAATAACATCATTCTCCTTCTAATGAACATGCAGAAAAAAGAAGTGTAGGTTAAAAAAGAAAGAAAAGAGGCCCAAATAAACAAATCAAATTGACTGACACAAAAATTCATGTTGACTTCAATCAAAGTGGGCAGCTTGTGTCGAAAGGAGCTGCCAAGATGGCTACTCATATTGGAGCCATCATCCGTCGGAGGATTTCAATTACGTACAATGATTGGCGATGAGTTCTTGATGATCTAAAGGATGAGATATGGCAGTCCGTTGTGGTATGTTTATTTAACTATTTCGTAAAATTTGTTAAATGATCATTTAATTGAAATTCAATGTGTTGATACTAGTTGTGTTAACTTATTTAGGAATGGTTCGACATCCCAATTGAGTGTAAAAAGATTGTGTTGCAATCTGCTGGGAAAGCTTTCAGAGACTTTAAAAGTAGATTGACAACCCAATATATTTTACCACTAGCTAGTAAAGGTGATGTTTTGGTTATTCTACCTGCGACATATGTAGATGTCATAAGTGTTGAAGATTTGATAAATTTTCTTCAATATCAGCTTTCAGAAGATTTCTCGACACACAAACCCATTACCAAAATAGTCCAAGTTTATAAGTCTTCATGCAATATAACCTTTGATCTTCATATGTGATTGACGTAATTTCTTGATTTTGTAAAAAATTAAAAAACATCGGGACATTCAAGCCAAACAGCAATATCACCATCAGACAATAAGAAAAGGATATGCAAATGTGAAGTATGAGCTTGTATGTATTTCCACACTTGTTTTATACTCATTAATAAATATTTATGAACATTCATTTCATACATTCTGATTCTTTTATTACGGTAATTTAATAGGAATCAATGAGCTTAAAGATAAAAGTTTCCAAATGGGATGTCTGGAAACAAGGATATTTAGGAAAGGATAGATCCTTCACAGATGAAGCAACCGAGGAAATGGCAAAAAAGATTATATGTATAACTGTTTTTTGATATAATGTATGATTGGCATTATGGTTGTATGCATGAGTGTATACTAGCTTGTGTAAATTTGTTCTAATAGCCCAACTTATTATTGTCTTTTAGGATGATTATGCTATCAAAGTAAAATCTGATGAACTGGCAACCCAGTAAAGATCCTTTGTCTTTAGCATTAGGGGCTAAAGAAAGGCCTGGTTGGGTTCGTGGGGTTGGTAAATTTGTCTTGCCATCAACGTATTTTGGTAAACAACCAAAAACCTCATAAATGAGAAATGCACAATATGAAGTAATAATTGAGCAACAACAGCAATAAATTAATAACTAGGAGCAATGCCTCAATGACCAACAGCAAAGACTCGCTGCTTCGAAGTCCATGTTGGCAGTAATGCAGCAGGTTATGCTAGTAGCCTGGCCTGATAGCATCATCCCCATACAAGAAGCTTCCGTTGCAAGTAAGAAAGCGGTCCCATCATCCACTACCACCCAAGAAATATGATATTGTTTATAATATGAATATTAATTTGTTTATTATATTGATTGATTTGGTTTTAATACTTATATTTCATTAAATATTGTAAAAGGATGTTTAGACTCAAATTAAGACCCTTGCCCAGGCTTCCATGGATGAGTTAACAAAATATTCACTAGAGCATTTATCCAACAAAAACTTCATATCCATTGAGTCTAAGGAAGACTTATTTGATAAACAATCATTTTTTTTCATTGGTGTGGAGGAGGTGAAAGAATTTTGTGAAATGAATGAGTTATCAGCTGCTGAAATCATTGCTTATTTGACGTTAGCTTATAAATACAAATATGCACATTCAATATGCAGTAAGTTAGCATTAGGGTGTAATACTAACCAGCAATGTTGATTGTTATCGTGTAGCTTTCTATATAGAGAACTGAAGGGGAGACAGTTGACGAACAAATTTAGATTCATTGACCCCAACTTCATTAGTGAGCAGAGTGGCATAGTCGTGTATCATGCTAATCATGTGATCCTATGCATGAAAAGACCGGCTGATTATTATTTGCTCACGTATAATGCATATTAAGCTATATTCCAACCTTAATTACTCCAACATGCTTCATTCTATGATCTTATGTGTATTCTGAGTATATCATTGTTATTATTTTACAGTCATCATTGGGTGTTTATTGTGATTGACAACAAATCTTTAACACCATACCTTCTTAATTCAGTTAATCTAATGGCGAAGCCTAACCCTGATATTCAAACTTTTATAAAAGAGGTATTACAGTACTTTATTATATTATATATGTTCTATTTCTTCATAAGTAATTTTATTTATGTTCCCACTATTTTTTTTTCAATTTAGGATAATATCTGCATTCAATAAGAAGATAAAGAAACCAAAATGAGTGTCATTACCAATAAATGTGAAATATATTCTTTTAATGCTGAGTTTTTGTAGATAAATATTTTCTAAACCGACTCAATTTAATTTTCAAGTACCTCGTTAACCCGATAATGTTTGTGTGGATATTATGTCCTTCGTTTTATGCGGGAGATAGTGTTACATGATTTTATGACCTCACCATTCAAGGTTAGTATAAATTTCATAAACTTGTTATATATTCAAAAAAATAAAATAAAATGGTACATTATGTTCTCTTTTCTTAACATTTACTTCTGATATTTTTTTTAATGGAAGGGTAAAGAAAGCTTCATAGAAGAGGAGTTGGATGAAATCCATAAAGAATTGTGTGATTATGTATTGTCATTTATCAATATTGATAAACCTTCAGGTTAGACATTGTTGGTTGAATGTAAATATAAATGGAACAAATTGTTATAATGTTTTTAACATGCCATGCTGAATGGAAACTTTAAGTTTGTACGTTGGGGGTATTGGTTTAATATTATTGTTATACTTAATATGAATACATTATGGGTACTTAATAAATTACTAAGTATGATTATTTCAGAAAAGTATATTAATATGGCAACGTTATCAATTTTAATTTCGGATGTATGGTCAATTTATTGAAATACAACAAACTTCATTATGTAAATTCCAAAATGTAATTCATAGTATCAGATATATAAACCAAATATTTTTTGGGCATAAATATACAACTAACAGCAAATATTTTTTTGGGCATAATCCTACAACTGACTTCACATATACAGTATCAAATATGTATTTTTGATGCGATTAATGAAGGTGTTTTTAGCAAGAAAATGCCTTCAATCACCCCTAACAGAAAACATTGAAGGTATTTTTTACCAAAATCGCCTTCAATAATCCCTCCAGGAATTATTGTGTGGAATATTAAAGGCATTTTGGGCAAAAAATATCTTCAATAATACTAACTAAAAATTAATCGAATGGATTATGAAGGGCATTTTCCTATGGGTAATGCCTTTAATAATCCCTAACAAAATGTTTATGAAGGCGTTTTTCGATATAGCCGCTTTCAATAATTCGACCATTAAAATTTATCGTTGGGAATATTAAAGGCGTTTTGAGCCAAAAACACCTTCAAGCATCCCATCCAAGTTTTGTCTATGGAATATTGAAGGCGTTTTTTATAAAACCACCTTTAAAAATCACAAAAAAAATTTACTGATTGGATTATAGAAGGTGAGTTCGGCCAAAAATGCTTTCAAAAATCAATTCCATATTTTTTCTATGGATTATTAAGGGCATCTCTCCACGAAAAATGCCTTCAATATTCTATGAAAAATTTTCTAAAGCAATTGGTGAAGGCATTTTTGTTAAGAAAACGCCTAGAATAATCAATAATAAATAATCTGTGCAAAAACCCAAAAAAAGGCTAAAGGACAGATCGAACCAACAACCTTATGGTAAACATCCGTACGATCCAAACAATTTGATAAGCTTAATATTGAACGTATTTTTGAACAAAATAAATTCAATAAGCCTACGAAATTTTTTGATCCAAATATTAAAGGTGTTTCTTGTAGACAACGCCTTCATTAATCTTATAGAATTTTTTATGACGTTATTATTGAAGGCGTTGTCTACCAAAAATATGCCTTAACTATTCATTAAAATTTTTAATAAAAAATATTCAAGGCATTTTAGTGGAGAAACACTTATAATATCAAATCTTGGGTGGCGTTTATAAGTAACAATGTCGCTATTTGAATATTTAGTGGCGTTTGGATAATAAACACCTAAAGTTTTATAAAAATGCGAAAGCTAACGGTGTTTGTAAGTGAAAGGCCGTTACAAAACTGCCACTAATGCGCCATTTTGCTATAGTGAATTTAACGAGGAAAAAAAATTTATTTCCTATAATTCGATTTTTTTTTTCAAATTTTAGTGGTAACAAAATATAAAAATTACTAAAATTTTAGGTATCTTACTAATGGTAATATTTAATTTTCAGGATTCTATTTTTCACCTTGAATTCATCCTTGATTTTTTAGTGATTTTTGGATTAAAGTTAATGGAAATGAAATCTTATGCAAAATGTTAATTTATTTGATTAATTTGAATTAATTTTCTTTTATAAATTATTTTAAATTTCATATTTAAAAAATATTTATTTTAGTTTAAACTTTCATAAAAAATTAAATAATTTCTTTCAACATGGCAAAGCACATGTATATTTTTGCTACACTTGAAATATTTACAGTATATTTTTTATTCAAAATGTACTTTAACTATATTAACATAATATTTCATTGATATTAATTTTGATTTAAAAAATTACCAAAAATAAAATTACAGTGAAAAAAATTCAATAAGATCAAGGTACAGTTACAAACTCATTCTAATAGAATGTAGTTGACAAATCTATGCTATAAAAGAAATTAGTCTTTGCAATTTGAATAATAAGGTGACAACCATCTTGGTCAATTAAGCTTTAATTTTTTGACTTATGGTTGCTTGGCTTTTAATTGACGAACAAAATAAAACGCTAAATTGGTGGGCTTTTAATTGGATTGATGAAAATTGGATGTTGTTTTATGTAGATTTGGATTTGATAATTAGTAAGTGTTGGATATGGTGTTGGATGTTGGGATGTTGGGATTTGGATATGGGTTTGGATTTCTTTCTTATGTTTTTTATTCAATTGTATTGGATTTCCCCAATATAATTTGTGATATGAACCACAAAGTGGTTGTTTAAAGAGCTATCCATATAAATTTTTTTTATTGGTGATATTTATTTTATTTTGTAAATAATATGAAATGTCAAATGCATTGGAGTGGCAACGAGGCAATGATCTATATTAAATAATATAATAAATATTAAAAATAATCTATCAAAAAAATTCTCAAATTTCATTTTTATTTATATTAAATAACATAATAAATATTAAAAATAATCTATCAAAACACAAAAAATTTAATTAACACAAAGCCGACACATTCACATTTATCAAAAATACAAATAACAATAATAAAAAAAAAATTGGACAAAACCCCTAAATATGACCAAAAAAATTTAGATTTTCATATTTAAAAAAAAAAAACATCACAAGGAACAATAACACAATCAACCGACATAATTAGATTTGCAAATTTTTTAAATTTTATTATATTTTCAAAAAAAATAAGCACAAGCCACCATCAGAACAATTAAACAATAAATAGTAAAAAAAATTTTAAAAAAAGGCAAATAAAGAAAAACCAATAAAAAACCTTAGATATAAAAAGTTTTCAAATTTCTTTAATTTTTTAAAGCAAAAAATATGAAAGAAAAATATAAAACTTTAAGAGAACATAAAAAGATAACATAATATAAGAGGATGTGGTAGTGGAAGTGAAACTTAAGTTTTTTTTTAAAAGAAACTTTTAGAAAATGAAACAAAAAGGAATAAGAAATAAGAAAAAGATAAGAAATGGGAATGGTGGTAGGAAAGTAAAAGAGATAATTAAGGGGTTGTTTGTTATTGATGTGTATTTTATATTTTATAAATTTGAATATTTTATTTTATTTTATTTTCAATTTATTAAATTTGAAAACATATTTGAATATAATGTTTTTGTTTCAAAATGTGGAAACAAAAACATGTAAGAGTAAGTGGTTAAAGCTTTTAGTCTCTGTTTGTTATTAATAATATAAAAAAGGTGGTGTAAACCTTTTTATCCCAAAACCAAACTCTACTACTCAATCGATGTAGGATTTCTAGCTTCACTTTAGGATCATAACATCCTCCTCCATTCCAACGAAGGCCCACCGTCCTCGATGACACATCATTGTACCCCCAGAACTGGCTTTTATACCACTTGTCACGGGCCGATACTCAACCTCCAAGCCCATGTAGCTTTAGGAACTAGGAATGCACTCATTCAACATCCTAGATCAGCTTACCTACCATGATTCATACCCTTGTGGGGTATTGTCCACTCTGGCCCCTTTGGCCTCACAATTTTATCATAAAAAAAATGCCTCATAAGGAAGGGAATGTGTGAACCCTTATATCCTAAGACCAACTCTAATACTCAACCGACCATGGTCCTAAAGTGAAGTCAGGAATCTCACATCGATTAAGTACTAGAGTTGGTCTTGGGATAAAAAGGTTCACACCATTTTTTCCTTGTGAGGCGCCTTTTGTAGGATAAAACTATGAGGCCAGAGCAAACAATACTTCACAAGGGTGTGAACCATGGTTGTTAGGCTAATTTAAGATGTCGGATGAATGCATGCCAAGTCCTGGAGCTGCGCAAGTCCTGGAGCTGAGTCTCGACCCATGACAAGTTGTATCAAAGCCAACTCTTAAGTGTACTAGGATATGCCACTAAGGACAATGAGCCCTCATTGGAGTGAAAGAGGACGTCACGATCCTGAAATGAAGTCAAAAATCTCACATCGATTAAGTGCTAGAGTTGGTCTTAGGATAAAAGAGTTCACACCACCTCTTCCTTGTGAGGCATCTTTTGTAGGACAAAACCATGAGGCTAGAGGGGCTAAAGCAGACAATATCTCACAAATGTGTGAATTGTGATAGTTAGACTGATCTAGGATATCGGATGAATGCATGCTTGGGTCCTGGAGTAGCAACCAAGACTCAACCTTTAGGCCTGCATGTTTCAAGACCGGGACATGCATTCATTTGACGTCCCAAATCAACCTACCTGTCATGGTTCACACCCTTGTGAGGTATTGTCCACGTTGGCCTCTTTGGCCTCACGGTTTTATCCCACAAAAAGTGTTTCACAAGGAAAAAATGGTGTGAACCCTTTCATACCCCAGTGACCCTCATTTCATGTCCGATGTTGGATTAGAATACCTTGCTTACTCCCTCTTGAAGCATTTTGCATGACATTCTCCCCCACCAACCTTGTAACGCCCTGGTCACAAAGGCTAGCCACCTTACCTACCTTTCTCGAGGCGCTTGGGGTAGGTTGAGCGGTATAGAGCCTACTCTGATATTTATAAAAATATTAATATAATAATATAAAAATATTAATAAATATTATTATATTTATTATATTTATTATATAAATAATATATTCATAATATATTATTTATAATATAATGTTGATATAATAAAAATATTATTTTATTAATATAATAATTGTATCATCACTTTAGCAGTTTAATTATAATTTCAGTGAACATTCTTGGTAGTAATAGTGCCAAATTATATTCGAAAAATTGAAAGCACCATTTTTCTGTTTTCAACAATTTTCAAAACTTTGTTTTCAGTTTTCAAAAATAAAAAACAAAAACAACCTACCAAATATGTTTTTGTTTTTTATTTTTTAAAAAAATAAAAATGAAAACAAAAAACAAAAAATAAAAAATAAAAAATGAAAATGTTACCTAACAATCCCTAAATTTTTAAAGAAGGTGAAAATGGCATAGGATTTTGTTTTGGGAGAATTTCAAAAAATGGTGGTATAACAAATATTTTGATTAATTAATACTGATAAAAAATAATTAATTTATTATAAAAATTATTAAAAATCCCTTTTAATGACATTAATGTTCAATGGATGTTAATTCAATATTACAAGTGATTATCGAATTTATGTGCAAATAAATTATATGTAACATTTAGTCAAATATCATGTACAATAAAATTCGAGTTTTTTTTTATTATCTTAATTATTATATGTAGCATTTAGTTTGGTTTTTAATTTTTTAATCAAATCTGATAGGTCGTGTTTAGGTTGAAGCAGGCAAAATAACCTTTTCAGCTTTTGAGCAACTCTATATACAATGAATCATTTATTGTCAGCAAAAAAGATAACTTGAAGTACAACCTTAATAACCATTTAGAAAATAAAGTATTTTTTATATTACTATCATAACATAAAAGATTTGATAAAATACATTTTTAACATATTATAAACAATAACTTCAACATCCTCAATTTTTGGCAATATCACTTACATTCTTACTTGGATTAGAAATTTTTTTGTGTTAATTTTAATTTATTTGTTAAATTATAATTCATTTTTTAAATAATATTTAAAATATATATTTTAGTATAAAATTAATATCTACACGTGATGCACCATTTGTACATTTTTCCTCCATTTGGAATATCCACTTTAAATTTTTTAGTTTAATTTAAAACTTATTTTAAATATACTAGCAAAATATTTTATGAAATATTTCATTTCTATTAGTTTTGAACAAAAAATCATCAAAAAGGAAAGTGCATTGACAAAATTAAATGAAATATAGTGGCAAAATTCAATATTCAATTGTAGTATAGTGACAAATTTATCCTTTATCCCATAATAGTAAATAAAAAAATAATAACATCAAATTTACATGGAAATTACTTAGTGTAGAGGAAAAAAATCACAACAATAGACAACAAATTCAATATAAAGTAAATAAAATAATGTTTTTTCTCATGTTTTTTCTTAACTTGAAATCCACAATTACACTGTTAAATCTTACAAAAGAAATAGACAACAAATCACACTATTAGATCTCACTATTAAGAGATTGAGCATATTAATTCTCTATAATTAATGCACTCCTAAGCTACTTCAAAAAGCTTGCTATAAATTATTTCTTGTGTCTGACCAAGAACAACTCTCTTCTTGGAACTCTCATTTTTCTCTCTTTTTTTTTTTAGTTGCCACACACTAGTTTAGTTGCTAAAAAAGTTGAAATTTTGGGTTTGGTTAATGGAAAAATAAACCCTTGCATCTAAAAAAAATAGCCTTTGATCTTGTTGTTATGGCACAATACCCAAAATCAAAGCCAAACCAAGACTCATGTGAAGCTGGCAAATCTGGTAAGGGGGTTGAACCTTCAAGAGCCATAACCTCTTAGTTCACTAGGAGTCCACCTTTCATTGGCTAAGGCTAAAAAGTTCATCTCATCAAATCATTACATAAATTAAGCTTTTTAGTCACTTTTTTAATCACCATACATAATCAATGGTATGGTATCTATTGGAGTTTGGGTCTGCCCATTTATTGCTGGCCCAAACCTCAATATGTACCAACTGCCATAAGGTAGTTACTTTTTGATATAAAACTACCAAAATGTAGTTAGTTGGTTTGGTTTTAAAGTTTGTGTTCAAGCAAAGTGAAAACTGTAGCACCATTCTCTTTTTTATCATATGGCATTCGGCTATTATCAAGAAAAGTAGAGAAGTGTGTCACAACAACACATAAAGAGAAATAGCAAAAGGATGAAGTTGTGGTCTCTTCCTTTCTCCAGAATTGATATGGTTTTTAACCATGACGAGAATAAACAAAAGTTGAATATATTCATCCAAATCAAGTATGAGAAAGGTTTTATTCATGTGGCATTATGTGATAAGTCACATAGAGAATAAAAAAAAAAAAGAGAGATCGATGGAGAAAAGGAAACTTTTCGAGGAATCTCGTTCATCAAGGTTTAAGTACTTATGCTGTGGAACATAGACAATTTCCAAATACATGATCTTATCCTCAATAAATAAATCAAGTCAACATCGCTTTTGCAGCACTTTTGTAAAAGTGCTTCTGTTGTACTTTTACAAATCAATTAAATCCTTCACATAATTATTTTCATATATGATCATATCCATATTCATTATCCTTCATCGGTATGAGAGCCAGGTTGGCTTGATTTATGGTTGTTTCAATGTTTGTCTTGAAACATTGAGATTATTAACATGTTCTTGAGTTTTTACCAAAATACATTAAAAAATCTATGGAAGAATTACATAAAATTGTGTAATTTATTATAAAAAATTGTTGTAAATGTTATGGAATATTCAAATGCAAGTTGCCATTTTCATTTAGATCGTTTTGGATAAAGTTTTCAATTTTTAGAACTCAACATCCGAATGCTCGATAGGGCATTCGAATGTCCTAAGCAAAATTTAAAATTTTAATCATAATTTTTTGAATAAATATTCTAATACCCATCTTAGAACATTTAAATGCCCCTTGGTTTTTCAAAATAGAATAAAAATTGATGAGGCGTTTGAATACCTTATCAAAGCATTCTAATAATTTATATGTTTTTCAAACAATTTGAAAAATAAAAAATGCAATTGATTGCTCGACGTGGAAGTCAATTACCTTATAACATTGTCTGTTAAAAATGAAACATTTTTCAAAATTTTTATAGTTTTTGATTAACCATAGAAGTATGAAATGCACAAGAATGATTAAAATGTATTTTAATCATTATGAAACTTGTGAGCATTCACGAAATTTCTTGTATATATGTTATAGAAAATCATGACAATGATTATGAGAACTCCTATTGTTATAAGGACTTAAGCCCAATTGATTAGAGCTATAAGGTTGCTAATTAAATTAGTACAACATTGAATGAATCCAAATGATAATAATATTATGTGTCATACATCATGGGTTAATAACAAGATTAAAGAGTTAGTCTTCTGAAGCAACATGTAATAAGAAAGATTTAAACATATACATGATATTGAACAGATACACTCCTTACATGTAGACAAAAGAATCTTAATGAAGATCTTTGGATACCTAATGAAAGGAAACACCCTAATGTTACAACTTCAATAAATAATTTTGTGATTTTTTTTAAAAAGAGGCAAGGAAGAATACGACCTTCATTATCGGCCCAAGTTTCCATAGTAAAACACACAAAACTCTTGGGTCTCCATGGACAACTAATAAGAATTTCAAACTATTATATGAATGTATGGATTTGACTCTAGTCACTAGATAAGTGATACGTACTGGTTAAGAATATAGTTTAATAAATGTTGTGTATGTTTAATGATGGAACTTGTTTATGAGTTTAGTACGTACATGCTTTGTGAAACTTGTTTAAGTGAATGCTATTAATGTGAGTTATTAATTAAAAGTAACCTTATTGATAGTGGGAGTTCTAATGTATTAATAAATGAGTTACCTTAGAATGATAAATTTTGCATAATGGAGTAGAATAAGTGATAATCAAATACATTAAAAATAAATTTGATTACGAACATAGTGAGTTTTTGGTTTCATTTTTATGTGAATGATTGTCATAGTTTTATTTGTGACATTGTGGTAAAATAAATCTATGTAATGCTAGATTAATTCATGCATGAGTCTCTTAATTTAGAATTTTTTTTTGAATATGGGTTTTGCATTTAAGTACACAAATACTAAATGGGGATATATGAAAATCTAGTATATGTTAGAAAAACAAAAAAAGTTCTTGAAATTCTTAACATAATCCTAGTGGAGCTTGAGTAAAGGATATGTCTTTACATACAAAGAACCATGGGCTTGTACAATCTTGATAGAGAAAACTCCACTACACGCATTAAGTTGTTAAGCAATATGGAGGATGATATCATGCATGAGTTAAAGTATGGTACTGCTAAAAAAGATGTGGAATGCCTTCATAACAAAGTTTGTTTAAAAAAAGAGGTTGATTACACTATGATAATGAATAAAAGGTTCAAGTTGTCATTCGGTTCTTACCACATCACTGAGAGCACATACATGTGAACCAAAACCACAATGAGAGTATAATGACTCGTGGTGATGCTTTTCATCATCTTCAATTAGAGAAAGATCATACAAGAGGTATCTATTCCTATTATTGATGTGTATATGGCATACACAAGTTCAAAGAAAGCTATGGGCTTTAAACGTTGACTATATAGTGGGACTAAGGGAAAGCTCCTAAAAGACCAAAAAATGGTAAAAGTGGCAAAAGAAATGCTCCCAAGGCTTACTCTGTAAAGAACAAAGCTAAAGTCAAGTGTGTTAACTTTGATAATGAGAGTCACTTTGCTTGTGAATGTAATGAGACAAAAAAGACTCAAAGGCCACAAACCATGTGGCACAAGACATGAGCAAAATGGATTTATGTAGGAAACAATCAAAGAATTGAAATAAAAAGGTATTGACACCTACAAGTTGAATGTGTATGATGAAAAAACTCTTATTCTACATAATGATTTGTTTAATCTTGACATTCGACGAAATTCAATTTCTGCTACTGTTCTTCTCAATTTAAGACTTGTTATGAATTTTGGTAACACTGATATGGATTTGTTTTTGGAAACAAGTCATCATGGATTTGGATATTTATTAAATGGTTTTATGATGATGTCAATATGTGAATGTTGGGCATGTTAAACTTGGCAATATAGGTTTACAAAGAATCAATAAATTAGCAAAAAAAGGATTAGAAAGCCTTATTGATAAGGTTAATCTACCATTATGTTAAAACTATTTAGCAAGAAACTGACAAGAAAACTACTTGATATAGAAACTATAATTAAAGTTCCATTATAATTGATACATCCCTACATTTGTTTCCCAATGTATGTATGTGCATGCAATGGAGGTCAATATTTCATCACATTTACAGTTTTTTATATTTTATTCTTCAAAATTGTGAAACTTTAAAGTGCTTTAGAAAGTATGTGTATTTAGTAAAAATCAATTACGTAAAAGTATTAAGGCATTGAGAACTAATCATGAATGTAAATACTTGACTAATTGTTCAGATAGTTATGTGATAAAAATGGTATTATAGATAGTTAACCATTCCAATAACTCCACAATAAAATGATGTTGTAGACAAAAATAAAAATAAAACTCTTTTAGAAATAGTTAGGTCAATATTAGCCTAAATGAGTTTGCAAATTATTTTTAGGGTAAAGTATTATTGTTAAATGTCTATATTCAAATGAGTATCCTCTGAATCAGTTATGACCACTTTCAATGAATTGTGAATAGGTAGAAAATCCAATCTCAATAACCTAAGAAGTTAAGTTTGTACTACCTATGTTCTTAAGTTCACTCAATAACATGGCAAGTTAAGTCTACATGAAAAAAAAAATAGTATACTTTTAAGATACTCTAAATATTCCAAAAAGATGTATTCATAAGTAAACAATCAAATGTCGGTTTAATTTAATTTTGAATCTCAGAATTCCACTTTTCTAGAAAATGAGTTTCTAAAAAAAGGTGATAAGAGTTAAAAAAAAATCTTTTTTTGAGATTGAAGATACAAATGATTTAGTAAATTGCAAATCAATTAATGCATATTCTTGATCAATAACCAACAGTATCTCATCCAAGTGGGAGTATGACTAAAGTTGATGCATTTATCAAATTTGTTTCACAAGAATCAAAATCAAGTAAAAAAGAAAGGTGGATGATTGCAATAGATGAAGGGATTGAGTCTAAGATCAAACAATGTATGGGAATTGATTGAACTACCCAAAAGATGCAATTCTAGCCATGGTAGCATGTTTATATTTGGAGTTACATCAAATGGATATGACAAGTGACTTTCTAAACAAAGAATTGGAAGAGAAAATATATACAGAATGACTTATAGATTTCATTGACAAAGGTCAATGTTATAACGTACAAGTCTTTAAACTTGATCATTAGACATTAACTATAAGTCACCATAAATATTTTTATTTAGGTGTGATTGGTCATCTAATTATCTATCCTTTTTAAAGAGGTTATAAGCTTGACTCAAGTTTCTTAAAAAGAATAGGTTTTGATTCACAAAATAGAATTAGATTCAGGAGTACAACTATGTATGAGGAAGGTTATAACACCCCTATATGCCTATCGAAATGATGGTACCAATTGATTTCATCTTATTCAAAGCCTTAATATATTTTTTAAAAAACATTACCAAAATAATTAATCTTGAAATTTATTCCTAAAATTACTCAAATAGCTTGGTAACAATTTAAAAATATTTTCTCACCTCATGTGCATTCAAGAAGACTATTTGTTATGCGTGACGAGGCTCCATCATCATATTTATAAAGATTTCCAAAAAAATCAATAAAATCTTTCGATGGTTTGGAAATATCTTATTTTGATATTTAAATCCTCCAATAGTATGATAAGATTGAATTTTCAAAAAAAAATTTAAACATCATTAAACCTTCCAACAATTTGACAGGACTAAAAAATTATTTTCAATTAATTTTCTTTAAAAAGATCGTTAAATCTTGTAATAAATTGGTAAAATTTAATTTCAAAATTTAAATCCTCCAATAGCTTTGTAGGACTAAAATAATTTTAAAAGTTTATATCTTAAAAATTTTAATTTAAATAAACAAAATAAAAAATAAAAGAAATTACCAAAAAGGGATTGACTCAGTTTAGAATGGATACTATTTAGCTCGATTTTAGGCATAGAAGGTGGCTCGGTTGATCAGCTTGGAGTAACAGGCATCTTAGTTTACTACACAATAGGACAAGAGTTGCCAAAACGAGCATAATTTGGTCATGTCAGGTTGATGGGCAACAAGCAAGTACAAAGTTATTAAAATAGCATATTTCAAGCACCTATAAAAGCCATATATATATATATTTATGTTTCCTCACTTTCTCTTCTTTTCTATCCCTTTTCTTCTCAAATCCTCTCATTTCTCTCTAACCCATTTTAAACGTCAATCAAATTTTGGGAAGTGTCATTGGAAGCCTCAAAGTTTCACCTAGAATATGGGAAACTCATAGCCTATCGAAGAATTGATCAGGAATTGCAAAAATTTCTAGAAATTTCTAAATTTTTTAACTTTCCAAATCTCTTAAATTTGCCTAACAAGCCAAAATTTAGGATCAAACCAAAAAAAAAAAAAATCTAATTTAACTCTAAGACTCAACATTGCAAAGATTAAAATTTTTCTAGTTGTAGACTATCTCTCTTTAAACCCCAGAAACATTAAAACAAAACCCAAATCTTTCAAAAAACTAATCTCAAGATATTTTAAAAACCTAATTTTCCAAACTTGAAATACCAAAAACTATTATTAGAAGAATTCTATTAATATGTTACTCTGTTGATTCCTTCATTCTTCTTTTTTGGTTCTGATTGATTTGCCAGTTGTTTCTCTTTCTTGCCTTCTCTCTGTAATTATTATTCTTTATGGCTAATTATGGGTCCTTACACAGCGATTAAATCCAAAGTCAATTAGAATAAAAGCTTTTCCAATTTATTTTTATTAGGATTTGGTTCTAGAGTTTCAAACTTAATTCATATTTTGCTTTTCTCTAAAAGTTAGGCCATAAGCACTTTTATCCTTTAATCAAACTATCAAACTTCAATCAACAAAGAGTTCTAACCCACCAAGATATTCAATTCTTTTCCATTCCAATTTTTGGATCTTTTTCATAACTTATTTTTTTATAAAAAATTAATAAATAAATCAACACAATAGAAAAAATTAAATAGAACCTTGAGTTAAATAGAGTGTCTACAATTGTCCTTCTTTGCGCTAACAAATGATTCTCTAAAAGTTGTGAGAATAAAATTGTGAATGTCATGGGAATTTGGTCAAAAAAAGCCTTTTCTATGTGGTTTCGTAACCATCTCGAACTATTGGTTTAATTAGATTTTGGAATTGGTCTTGCACTGGGTGTGGTGATAAGGCTATGTGAATGTGTTAGCGGTTGAAAGTATGGCTAAAATGGAGGTGAATAAATTGGTTGTTGGATTGGCTGATGAAGATAAGGAATGGATGCTAAATTATTTATAGCAGAGAAACGAGCTTGGTACATCGGTTGAGGATATGAAGAAAAACTTCCAAATTGGCGCCTCTCATAACTCACAGTTTGAGCTTCGCTCTCATTCTTTGTAAGTGTTCCACTTTTCTTTAAACTAATAGTCCTCCTTTCATCTAGCTTACCATTTCTTAGGCTTAGTTAGGAATCAAATGTAGCCTCAATGAAAGTCCTTTGTTAGGAAAAGATGTGCAAATGATAGCTTTGAAATCCAAATGCCATTGTGATGTGGTATGATTTCCACCAATTATTCACTGGTACTTAAGGTTGCAGTCCACCACCACCAACTTCAACATTTTTCTTTTTCCATTTTTCTTCTTCCTTTACCGCAATCATAAAGAGTTGAATAAGTTTTTTTTATCATTTTGACTCAAGTTAGCTTTTTTATTTAAATTTTTATTTAAAAATTAAAAATAATTTTATTAATTTAAAATAAAATAAATTTTATTATTATATAATAAATTAATAAATAAATCAATTGTATTTTATTTTTATTATTATTTAATAAATTAATTAATAAAATTTATTATATAATAAACTAAAAAATATTTTTTTATTTTTTATTGTTAATTTTAAATTATTTATTAATTTTTATTCTAATATCCTTTATGGTCATTTTCTCCTATCATTATAATTTATCTCACCATCATTGCTGTTTTTGTTTCCAAACACATATCCAGCTATTGATTTTAATCTTACTACTACTGTAACCAATCTCACTTCTACCATTTTTTTTTAATCTCATCAGAGTAAATATCACCATCCATCCAAATGGATCCTTAATAGTATTTTCAATTATTTCACCAAAAATTACCACATTAGGCAAAATTTTTAATGGTATTCTCAATCATTCTCTCACAGTATGAAACTTTTAGGATACTAACAAATAGGACAGTGGTTTCCTTTTTAAAAATAAGTAATTGAACTTGAACAGCCATATCTCTCTACCTTAGTGCATATTTTTTGAAAGTCTCCTTAGCCTTCTTTTTCATGCTTTGCAAAAGATAGATGGTTAGGAGCTAGTGTCACGAGTCGAGACTCAACCTCCAAGCTCGTGTGACTCTAGGACCCGGGTATGGACTTATCCGATGTCTCAAATCAGTCAACTGTTATGGTTTACATCTTTGTGAGGTATTATCTGCTTCGACTCTCCCTTGGCCTCACGGTTTTATTTCACAAAAGACGTCTCTCAAGGAAAATGTGGTATGAACCCTTATATCCCATAACCAACTCTAATACACAGCTGATGTAGAATTTATGGCTCTTCTTTAAGACTGTGAGACTAGGTCTATAATGTGTCAAAACTCACTAACGAATGCCCTTGCTAATTCCTTCTATGAATAATAGGTGATCCACAAGCACACAAAGTCAACACAAATAATATAGAGTAAGTAGAGTATCATTCCCACGAATATTCTTATATTGAGGATAATTAAGTATCGAAATTGTATCACCTTAATTATATTTAAACAACCGAAAATAAGCAATTCACTAACCTATTATGCAAAACTAAACATTAAACTAAATAACAATTAACTAAACCAAATGTAGTCAGTATAATTAAAATGTAAAACAATCCACCAAAACAATGCAATAAACTAAAACCGAAACTATGTAGATAATCAAAAATAATTTTTTAAAACTAATGCAGTAAATTAAAAGTAATACACTAAACATAAAACAATCCTAATTCTATATACACAAAAAAAAAATAAAAACTGTAAAAAATCCTGATGTAGAAAATAAAACAGTAAATTAAATCTAATGCAGTAGCTAAAATTAAAGATCTATAAAACTGTCAAAATTGGGAATTAAATCTGCAACAGTATGCAGAATTTAAAACCGTCAAAAGTGTGAAAAACTAAACTAATGCAGAACCGAAAATTTTAACACAGAAAATTATGCAGTAGCTAATTTAATTGTGCAGTAAATTAATCTAAAATAGAATTATATAAATAAGCTTATGCTGTGGCTAAAAATTATGTGCAGTAAAATTTTAAACTGCTAAAAACAGAAAATTAAAACCTAAAACTAATGTAGAAAAATTAAACAATGCAGTAAACTAAGTGCAGTGTTTAAAAAATAAAGTAGACTAAAGTAGAGAATTTTCTAACTATGCAGGAAATTAATCTAAATACAGAATTATGTAAATAAAATAGTGCAGTAATTGCAAACTAAATGCAGAAAAAGTTTTAAAGTGCAGAAACTAGTAAATTAAACTTAAAATAGATGTAGAAAACTTGAAACAGTGCAGGAAAATTATACAGTAGCTAAAACAGTGCAGGAAAACCGAAAATAAAGCCAAAAATAATCCCTAAACTATGCTAAACTTAATTGTAGACATGCAGTAATTAATTATTCCTAAACTAACAAACTAAAACAGAAAATTCTTAAAGCTAATGATTCAAGAAAACCGAAAAAAATTATCTAAAAACAGAAAATTGAAACTGCTCAAAGCAAGAACACAGTTTAAACAAGAAACTTTAAAAGAATTGTAGAAAAAATTAAAGAACTTGTCTTAAAATTAAAGAACTCAAAATTAGAGTGCAAGAACTTAAAATAACTTGAATTGAAAATAAGTTGGAAGAAAACTTAAAGAGTGCTTGAAGGAAAACTAAGAACAAGAAAAACATTAAGGGTGGTCTGTCACCCCAATCACACCTTCCCTAAATCTAAACCTAATCTATTTATAGACAATAAATAAATAAAATAAAATAAACTTGAAGGTGGTTCGGCCAAATGGAATCGTGAAGGGTTAAAATTCTTCTTGGAGTTGACTCTTCCAAGATTACTCCAATACTATTATGTTGCCGAGATAAGTCTCCACGTCTCCAACTATAACTCCAATCAAGAAACAATTGTGTTGTAATCCTTCCAAGCAATTTCATGCAAGCCTCGTTATAATCTCTTAGAGATAGCAATCCAAGACAACCCCATTAGTGACGTGAATTCATGCAACTTCTTGGCTTCTTTTCATGCCACCTCCTACATGGATTAGGAGTTCAATTCCAACTTGAACTCTTTCATGCAATCCACATCTTGAATTCTCGTCAAGCCCACGTGAATCTTCCCTTGCAATCTTCAATTTTATGCCAATTAATGTTTAACAACTACTTGGTCATGAAGTCCATAAAAATTAAAATTAAAATTATAAAAAAAAAAAAAAACCGAAACTTGCTTTGCTTTTATGGAACCAAATCAGCTTGGGGCAGCCACTAATTAACTTCAATTTCGGCTCTTTAAGTCAGCAACTTCAAGTGGAATTAGACACTTGTAATGCAGCTTATAAACAGCCCATGAAAACCGCAACTTAAACCAGCCATTTTTCCTTCTTTTCGCTGCCTTGAAAGCTTGCAAAAACAGCCTTCGATTTCTGCCCAGTTTGTGCGCCATAAACAGCCTTGAGTAGCTTCCAATTCCTCATCCTTCAGGCATACATTGATCTCCAATAAATTTCCACTTATCTACCATGTCATCCCATGAAATTTCATGCATGTGCACCTACATAAAACATCATGGAATTTGCATGAAAAATTTCATAATGCAAGCTGCTAGAATTGAGAAACTGAAATTGTCAAAACTTTTCGTCTTCAATTTAGCTCCAATCACCTTAAAAAATCTTCAATTGATCTTCTAAATTCAAGTCTTCATAAATTCGGTCATTTTAGCACCAAAATCAATCAATTTGCATTGAATTTAATTTTGTTCTAAATTTGTTATAATTTTCCTACACATGGGAAAATTAAGCAATTTAGGAGTAAAAGTTAAATTATCTCACTAAGAACATAGCGAAATTCATACAATTAAGCACTAAAAGTAATTGTACTTTATAGAGTTATCAATGAGATGATGTGGTTCCTATCCAATTGGATATATCATTTTGTAGCAGAGCTTGTGAGATTGTCTTCAAAGACATGGATAAGCAGTGTCTCATCATTTGTCTGAGCAAACATTTTTTGACAATACATTATGACATAAATCGCAGAGCATTTAGTCCCATCATATTTCTCAAACTCAAAGACTTTAAACTTGGGTGGAACCACCACGTCAAGTCCCAAACATACTTCAGATGCATTTGTTGATCCATAGAATTCCATCCCTTTCACTGCTCGAAGCCTCTTTTAAATGAGATTCATTTTTTAAGTAAATAAGTCTTCTTTTTGCTTAGCAACGTTTATTTTTAGCTTTTCCTATTTTTTGGGATCATCCAAATCAAGAACTTAGATTAGGTCTTAAGTATTTTCTACAAAAATAGGATTTGTAAAACCTTGGAACTGACCTTGGGCATTTGTAGATGGCGTTCCTAGATAAACATATGGGTATGCCCTTAGTAAAGAAAATAAAGCATGTACCCCTTGTAAAGTCTAACCTTGGTAAGGACCAAACCCAAAAGGATAAAGAGGGTCTGGTACATCTTACAAAGTATGCTCTTGCAAGCTAGGAGCCTCTTCCATAGCTTTTCTTTTGCCCATGTTTTTGAACATGTCCATTATTTTTTTCCAATTCTTCCTTCAATTCTTCTTAGCCCTTTTCCATTCTTTCAAAGTGGCTAGCTTATTCTTGCTTTGTAATTTTTGCCTCGGCTTAGGTATTGTATAGATGGCAGATAAGCTACCTAGGATTCTTTCAATATCGAGCTATCTTTGAACTTTGTTACCATAATTTAGATACATGTTTACGCAAAAAAATTTACAAGATTATCCTAACTTGTTTTAAAAGTTTCCTATATACATGAATGAATGCATGCATTGAATGCTTGACACATAACAATTTATGATGCATAAACAAATGAATGTATGCATAATAATGTATGAAGGGATATGTGAATGCATCTATTAATGTTTGCCACATTATGATGCATGGATGATTGCATATGTTAATGTTTGACACATAAGAATTTAATGATGCATGAATTAATGAAGGAATGCATGCATTAAAGTCTAACATATAACAACTTAACAATAACTAAGAAACTGAATAACCACAAAAATTTTCCAACCTTTTCATAGGGTTGATACAAATGAAACTTAAAAAGTCCATTAATGTGTCTTAACTAGGTTTACATTCTGATAATAGGTTGATATGGTGCTAGCCTAAGGTTGGCTTTTCATGGTTCACTATATGTAGGGTTAGGTGTTTGACCAAACTAAAGGTTCCTAAATTGTTCTTTACTGTTGTCTATAATGGACTAATAAGGCACTCCAATCTTCACCAATTACAAGCTACAAATAAAAAGGATTCTATTTGAGTAGGAGTTTTTTGTTAACACATGTGGATATATGAAACCTCACGAAAACAAAGGTACTTTTACCTTTACTCCCTCTTAGAGGGATGGAGCTATGTATAAAGCTCATGCATACATATATCAATCTGTGTAAAAAAGATTGCTAAATGCTAACAAATGCTAAATGAAAAATAAATATATAAAAACAATAAATTTACTAAGCGTGGATAACACAAAATCAATTACTAGCTTGACTTTCAAAGTCCCTAGTAAAGCCACCAAACTATCATAATATACGAATCTATAAACTTGATCATTAGACACTAACTAGGAGTCGCCACCAATCTTTTTTTGTTTGGGTGCAATTGGTCACCTAATAATTCTATCCTTCTTAAAAAGGTCCTACACTTGACTTAAGTTCCTTAAAAAGAATAGGTTTTAATCCATGAAACAGAATTAGGTTTGGGAGTACAGTTATATAGGTTATAGCACCCGTACAACACCCATACAAAAAATGGTATCAATTAATTTTATGTTATCCAAAGTCTTAAAACATTTAAAAAAAAAAACATAAACAAAATAATTAATATTGGAAATTATTCTTAAAATTATTCCGATAGTTTGATAGCAATTTACAAATATTTCCTACCTTGAATATTCAAAGATATCATTTGTCATGCTAGAAAAGGCTCCTTCATCAATAAAATCTTCTAATAGTTTGGTAAGATCTTATATTAATATTTAAATCCTCCAACAGTTTGATAGAATTAAATTTTCACAATTTTTTTAAAACAATCATTAAACCTTCCAATAATTTGGTAAGATTTAATTACGATATTTAAATCCCCTGATAGTTAGGTAGGATGAAAAAAATTATTTTCAATTAATTTTCTTTAAAAAGATCATTAAATCTTCTAATAGTTTGGTAAATTTTAATTACAAGATTTAAAACCTCCAATAGTTTGGTAGGATTAAAAAATTATTTTAAAATTTTATATCTAAAAAACATTTAATTTACATAAACAAAATAAAAATTAAATTAAAAAAGTTACCAAAAAGGGATTGGCTTCGTTCAAAATGGATGTGACTTGGCTCAGTTTTAAGCACAGAAGTTGGCTTGGCTGCTCGACGTGGTGCAACGAGCAACTCAGCTTGCAGTTCAACAAGACATGGGTTGCCAGACGAAACACGATCAGGTCAGGTAAGGTAGACAAGTGACACATAAGTCTACATTTATTGAAACAGTGCGTTTCAAGCATTTGTAAAAGCAAAAAAAAAAAAATCATTTCCTCACCTTTCTTTTTTTTTCTCTCTCTCTTCTCTTCAAATCTTCTCTTTTCTCTCTAACCCTTTTTGAACGCCAACTAAATTTTAAAAAGTGTCATCAAAAGCTTCAAAATCTCGCTGGGAACATCATTAGGAAATTCATAGTTAGTTCAAAACTAACTTGAAACTGCAAAAATTTATAGAAATTTCAAAAATTTCTTTTGAACATTCCAGATCTCCTAAATTCATCCAACAAACCAAAATTTTAAAATCAAACCAAAAAAAAAAAAAACCTAAATCTAATTTAAACCTCAGATTCAACACTTCCAAGATCAAAATTTTTCTAATTCTAGACTTCAAAACAAAGAAACCTTAAACTAAAACCCAAATACTTCAAGCAGATAGTCCTAAAATATCCCACAAACCTAATTTATTAAAGCTAAAATACCAAAAAATATTATTAGAAGAATTCTCTTAATCTATTTTTGTGTTGATTTCTTTATTCTCTTTTTTTTATTCTAATTTATTTGTCGATTGCTTCTCTGTCTTGCCCTCTCTCTGATTATTATTCTTTACAGTTGATTGTGGGTACTTAAATAGAGATGAAATACCAAGTCCAATAGAATAGAAACTTTGCCAATTTATTTTTACTAGGATTCAATTGTAGAGTTTCAAACAAACTTCCTAATTTTCTTTTCTCTAAAAATTAGGCCAAATGCACTTTTATCTTTAATCAAACTATCAAATTTTAATCAATAAAGAGTTCTAAATCAACCAAGATATTTAATTCTTTTCCAATTCAATTTTTGAATCTTTTTCTTTTTTTTTTATAAAAATCAAAAAATAAATCAACACAAATAAAAAAATTTCTAAAGCATAAGAACATGAGTAAAACCCTAAACTAAATGGGTTGTCTACAATTAATAGCGTAAAAGTGTACAAATGATTAAGATAAATTTATGGTCTTGAAAAATCTTCCAGGCAATGGTATATTATATTTATCAAGCAACAATTTCATATAATTTTATCACGATTAATTAAGATTACATGTGTATGTCAAAAAAGTTAAAGATGAGCTTAGGATCTAGCCACTCTATATGGATGACATATCGTTGGCTAGAAATGATAATGAGTATTTTACTATAGTGAAAACTGGTTGTCATCAAATTTGAAATGAAAGACATGCGCGAAATAACTTACATACTTGGTTTAAGAATAAAGAGAGATCATTTCAAGAAATTGTTCTTTCAAAAAAGTAATACATTAAGAAAATTCTAGAATGATTCGATACCCAAGAGTGCAAGTGATGACACTCATATGGCAAAAAATGAAGGCCTTAGCCTGAGAATGTGTCCAAAAACTCCACAAGATAAAAGGAACAAATTATAAGAGTTCCTTCCTCTAATGCTATTGGAAGCATTATGTATGCTATGATGTGCACAAAATCGAACATCTGTTATGTCATGAGCATGGTAAGCAAAAATTAATTCAATCATAGTCAATCTTATTGAAAAGCCATGAAAAGGATATTAAAGTATCATAAAGGCATTGTGGATTATTTGTTGTGCCATCAAAAAATTGGTCTGCATTTAATTAGCTATATGGTCCAATTGGAAATAAAATTTAAATGAAAGAAAAATCTATCTCTAGTTATATTTTCTTATAGAATATTGTGTTATATCTTGGATCAGTAAGAAATATACTTGAATAGCATAATCCACAATGAAAGCTGAATTTGTAATATTTTTAACGATAGTGTAAGATATTGTTTGGCTTATAAGATTTTTGAATCACTTGGGAATTAAGAAAGATAAGTCTAACTTAATGTTAATGAATTACAATAATCAACCAGCAATCACATTCACAAAAATATTCTAAAGACCAAACATAAAGATACCAAGTATGATTTTGTGAGAGATACGGTTGTACAGAAAAAAAATCAACAAGTAGTACATTTCTATGCATGAGATTATTGCAGATGCATTCATTAAGCCCATGCCTAGAGATAGGTCTCATAGCCACATGAAATCTCTAAGGTTCCATAGATAATGATATATTGATTTAAATGTTCCACATGAACAATCTATGATTTTTTCCATTTAAGTTGACATATTTAATGCTATTTATGCCATTAAAATTTAGTACTTTATTTTGTGAAGCATGCACACATGTATATATATGTGTACATATACAATATGATTTGAAAGATATGTCAAATAGTCAACCTGCTAATTATGATAAATTAAGTAGAGTTGTAGACTCAAATTAGATATTGGAGTATATAAACTATCACTTGTACAGTATTGATATATAATAATAAAGACATATGCTACCTAAGAAAAGAAAAGTAATACCATAGCATGTATTTCATACCACCTGTGAATCATTTCATCAACAAGGGTAACAGAAGAATAAATCTCTACTTCTTGTTGCATGAGGCCCTTAAAATTAAAAGATCTCATACTTAGTAATCTCAAGGACTTTTAACTAGTTTTTAAAGTTTTAGTTCAATGTTAACTATCTTGGAATATTGCTAATGGTGACGGATGATTTGATCTAATGGGACATAATTAGGTAGTAATTGAATTGAAATAAACAGATTCTAGAAGAAGGGAAGATCATTTTGGTGTCACATTTAATGTATTTATAAGTCGACTAAATATGTTTGAAACATCAAACATAATTATGAATACACAAGTATATCATGCAATATGATAAAAGAAAAATCGTGAAGAATTTGAAATATGAATTAAAGTATTTGGGGTGTTGCACACTTATTTTACTTATACTTATAAGTTACTATACATACCTAACAATTGTATAAGTGACTAAATGTGATCTTAAATTGCTATATACACCTAATTATTATATATCAACTAAGCTCTTAATGTGTGTTGGTCGCACAACTTATGTTTTTATATGAACCATTGCAAATAGTAGAGAAAACATTCACTTAATCATGAGAGTTTGCCACCTATTTTGTTCAAGTGAGAGATGTTGGAGTATGAGTCTGCCCATTTATAGGTAGCCTAACCCCAATATGTGGCTACTAGCATAAGGTAGTTTGCTTCTTGATATAAAACTATTAAGAGGTAATTATTTGGTTTTGAAGTTTGAGTTCAAACCATGTGAAAACTTTCACCCTATTTTTATTTTTATCATATAGCATTCGACCGTTGTCAAGAAAAGTAGAGAAATGTGTCACAACAACACACAAAAGAGAAATAGCAAAAAGATAAAGTTGTGGTCTATTTCTCTCTTAAGAATTGATATAGCATTCAGACATTATGAGAATAAGAAAAGATGAATATGTTCATCCAAAACAAGTATGGGCAAAGTCTCATTCATATGAGATTATATGATGAGTCATATAGAGAATAAGACAGGAAAAAAGAGAGATCGTCAAAGAAAAGAAAACTCTTTAAGGAATCTCTTGCATCAATGTTTAAGGACTTACATTGTGGATAATGGATAATTTTTGAATCTATGATCTTATCTCTGATCAATGAATTAAGTCAACATCACTTCCATAACACTTCCATATAAACATTTTTGTTATGCTTCTGTAAATTAAGTAAATCTTCTGCATAATTTTGATATATGATAATATCCATGTTCATTATCCCTCAATATTTGACATAAATGTGTTGTACAAATATGGAATCAATGTTTAAATTGTCAAAGTACAACTCTTCTTGCAAAAATGAATAAGTATCATGGAGTAGATTCCTGATTGCAAAAATGATAGTATTTTTTTATCTTTTTTTAGTGTAATTTCTCTTGAATATTTACTTGTTTCTTGAGCACTTTGAAGAAAAATTACACCTAAATGCATAAATATCTTTTTTGTAGGTGAAAATAAGAAAACAAAATGAGAAAATTTGGAGCTGTTGGACTCATTTTGGAAGAATTATGGTCAAAAAAGCTATGAAAGGCCAAAATTAGTGTGCTTATGCTATAAAGCAACTTATAGGAGATTTTCTTATCTTTTTCTTCTATGATTTCTTTAGCTTACTTGACCTTCATTAAACTTTATTTGAAGCTTTAACTCTCATATTTTTCATTGAAAAATGTCATTTTTAGCTCATTAGAGCTTTATCACCTTTGTAGTATTTTTTACATGTGGTAAAATGGTTAGCGCATTAGTGTGGTTTGAAGCCATTTTTGGAATTGATGAATTTTTTAGATTTTTTTAAAATTTTTCATGCATAAATTGGAAACTAAATATTCTATATTTAGTTGGAATTTAAAGGAGAAATTGGTCACAAGTTGGTACTAAAAATTGGAAGCAAGGTTTAATCCAAGTTGTGTGATGCATGTGGTATAATGATCAGGATTGTGGCACCATTTTGATGATTCAAAGAGGAAGCAAATGTAGCTACTTAGTTGGAAATTTGAAGGCTTCTTATTGGACATAATTTTGACTTTTTGGAGATCACAAGATCAAAGGAAAAAAGCTTGAAGTGAAATGAAGCAAAGAGAAGGAAACAAATAAGCTAAGAAAGCAAGATACATGAATTCGAAGGATCTAGAAGATATGGCAGCTTAATTGGATTTTTCTTGCATTTTGATTAGTTGAACCACCTCACTTTTGGCCTATAAATAAGAGGGTTGGCCAACCATTTAGAAGACTTTTATAGACTTCCAAATTTTTCCATTTTTTAGTTTCTTGCATTTTACTTTCATTTCTCTCTAAATGGTTTTCTCTTTATTTTTTTAAAGGGCTATTTGAGAGAAAATTACTTTAATTTTTCAGCAAAATTTACTTTTGTTGCCTTTATTTTACATGCACTTTAAGAATATTTCAATAAAAGTTCATGTTCTTTAATTTTTTAGGTTCAATTTGTTACAATTTCTCTTATTTCTTGAATCTATTTGGCAAATTACATTTCTAACCTAGTTGCAGTTTTTCCATTAGAACCACATCAATTCTTGCAAGTTTCAATCCACTTTTTTTTTTCAATTCCTGATTCATTTTTCTACATCTTTGTATAATATTACAATCAAATGCATTCTAAAAATTTCTAGAAAATTCTTTAAAATTTCAATTAGATCTAGAAGTGGAGTGGAAGCATAAATGAGTGACAGCACATCAAATCTCTTCTCTCCTAGCTAGGTATCTGGTTGCTTCTTTTGTCATTTTACACTCTTTAATTCATTAGTTTACTTGCTTAATTTCATTTTATTTCTTTTAAATTTAAGCATTTCAATTCTGTTTGGCTAGATTTTATCACAACTCTTTTGTTTTTGCTATTCTTACATTCAATTTGTAATCCACTTCAATGAGTTGAGTTTTTAATTGTTTCATGTGATTCCTTGGTTGATTTAGGTAGTAAACTTGTATATCTATATTGTCTTAGTTCAATTTAAATTCATTCAACTTGTAGAAGCCTAGATCTAATTTTCTTGTTGCAATTTCAGTAGTTTCCATATTTAAATTCTGTTTTCAATTTTGTTTGTTCATGCTTTATTTTGTATTTTTGCTACTTTAGTTGTTCTTCAATTTTGTTTTGATCATCAATTACATTATGTTTTTGCAATTTACAATGCATTTGAACTAATTTCTAAGAAGTATTTATATGTTTCTTTTGTTATAAGTTGTAAGGTAGTTAAAGTAGTTAAATTCAGTTATTAGTTAGTTATTTCGATTTGTACCTTTAAGCCACTATTTTGATTGTTAGTTGATCTTGTCATTATTGATCCTTAGATTACTTTTACATTTCAAAAGATATTGAGTTCAATTCAATCCATTTTAGCCATTGTTTTAGTTAATTTTTCCAAGTTCCTTATGTTATTTATTGCAAATTTACTTTTTGCTAGAGTTATGTTTTATTCATTGTAGACCTGAAAATTTATATTTTTACGTCATGTCTCATGTCATGTTTGACACGTATAATGTCATGAATTATTAAAATATGAACACAACTTGAATTATAAAATATGTTTAAATCCTAAACACGAACATGACACATTTAATATACATATTACACGTGACATAACATGATTAACACATGTACAATTAATTCTTTTAAACACGACACAAATAAATATGAATAATATGGATATACATGAATAGACATGACTAACATGAATATATATAAAAACATAGCTAAAATAATAATAATTATAGACTATTCATCATTTATAACTTAATAAACTTGGCATATTAATAATATAAAAAGTACTTACATATTAAAAAGAATAAAAAAATTTTGATACTCATTTAATATGTATTTAATATATATTTAAATTTTAATATAAATTACATGATTATATTAGTTTTTAATATCAAATTCAAAATGATAAACTACTAAATATTAAAAAATAAAATAATGATGTATAGGACTAGTATTAATATTTATATTGTATTTATATTATTAATATAAAAATAATTTTATAATAATTATTAAATGAGTATCATAATTAAAAGATTAAAAATTAAAAAAATATATTTATATGTTTATATTAAATTAAAATAAATATAAAAAAATATGTTAAACATGTTAAATGTGTACTCTAATGATAAGATTAAATTAAATGTATTTTTCTTATTGTGTCACGTGTTAAACGTATATGCATGTGACATATTTTATCTAAATGTATTTTTCATGTCATACATGTGTTTAGACGTGTCAACACGTATAAGACATGAATTATATCGCATCGAAATTCATGTCAACACAAATAAACATGAAACATTTTTTTAAAACACATGATTTTTTTCATGTTGTATCACCATGTCATATATGAAATTACCAGGTCTAGTTCATTGTTTTACTCTACTTTTCTAGTTAGCTTATTCTTGTATACACCTTTTGATTGAGCTAACTATAAATGGAGTGTAAGGTTAATAGGTGTTTAGATTAAGAATTCTTTAGCCAATCTTTGTGGGATAATATCTTGATCTTGGGTTACTATTATTACTTGAATAATCTGTGCACTTACAGAAATCTCGCAATCAATTCTCTATTTGCAAAGTCACTTACACTAGTTACATCAATTAACCTTTCTAAAACTCAAGCACCTTTTTTTAATACCACTCAAGTATTTAAAGATCCACTTAGCAACGTTCCAATAAACCTTTCACGGATTAGAAACAAAGTTATTTATTATAGCAATTGTATAAACAATGTTAGGCTGTGTAAAAATGATAAGATTTATATGTGAACCACCTACAACGGAGCAAGGAATAAATGACATGTTATGCTTTTTTTCCTTAGTTATTGGACAAAATTTCTCACTCAACTTAAAATGGTTGGTAGGAAATATGCTAAATAACTTAATATGTTGTATGTTAAACCTAATAAGTACTCATTTAAGATATTTTCTTGGTGATAACCACAACTTTCCAGCCTTTCTATCATGGATAATAAATATTTATATCCAAAATTTGATTTGCTGACCTAAATCCTTTATGTTAAAGGATTTAGACAATTTTTCTTTTAACTTGTAAATCATCTTCGAATCTTACCACACATTAACAAATGATAAGAGAATGATAAAGGTACCATCAAGAAAATCTTTTAAATACACACCAAGAGTTGTTTATATTCTTTTATAGCTATAACTTAGAATAAATGAATTGAACTTTGTGTATAGCTACCTTATAGCTTTTATCAAGACATACAAGCTTTTTTCAATTTAGAAAGGAATAATATCATAGTTGACCTAAGTACTTTTAGAAAATTTCTAATGTGGAGCTTATACTTTTACAGTGTTTAATGTTGTACATGTACTATCATTTTATTTGTCAATCTAATTTAACCGTTAATATCGTTAGTTAAAAATGAAGACATAACTAATTACCAATCAAATGATAACATGTGTCTTAATATTTGCTACATCACTTATAGAAATTGTTTCAATTTGCTACATCACTTATAAGTGGCACACGTGGCTATAAGGTGCCAATTTTTAAAAGGGTTAAATATAAAAATAGCCCTTATATTATATATTTTCTATCAACTTGTTATCTAAAGAAATAAAATATGCAATTAAGTACTTGAACTTTCATTTTATCCTACAATTTGGTTCTTCAGACAAACACAATCATTCATGTTCCTAGTGTGATACTTAGACCCAATAAAATTATGACACATGTCAAAAAGTCCAATCAAGAGCATATTATCCATTGCCACATCACCTTTAGAACAAATAATTCAAAGATATCTAAAAAATTCAAAACAAAATCTTAAAAATTTTAAAAATCAACAAAGTTCAAAAAACATTTATAAAATCCTAAAAATATAAAAAAAGTTTTAAAATTTTACAAAAAATTAAAAAAAAAAAACTAAAAAGTTAAAAGCATAGTAAAATTTTCCAAAAAAATTCAAAAATTTTAAAAAATATGAAAAATATAAAAAATAATCCTAAAAAAGTAAAAACAAAAAACAAAAATTTCAAGAAAGAAAAAAATCTGAAAATTTTTAAAATCCAAACAATTAAAAAAAGTAAAGTAAAAAAACTAAAAAATTCAAAAAAAATCTGAAAATATAAACTTCTTGAATAAATAAAATCAAAATTCCCAAAAATAAAATTAAAAAACTTTAAAAATTCAAAATTATTTTACAAAATATTATAAATATCAAAAAATCAAAAAAATTTATAAAAATATGAAATAAAAGAAAACATCTAAAAAATATCTTCTTATAAATATGAAAATAAAGGTTGATCTTTGTAAATTTTCATGTATGAATTTAGAAATAAATTTAAAATTAAATCTAACAGGTAAGACCACTATTTTTTAGGTTTTTTAATTTTTCAAATTGTTTTTTGTTTTCTCATTGTTTTATTTTTAGATCTTTAAAAAAAATTTCCTATTTTTCTCTTTTTATTTTTAAATTTTTTAATTTTTATAATTTTTCATATTTTTTTGGCTTTTTAGTTTTTAAATTTTTTCGTATTTTCTTTTCAAGCTTTTACTACTTTTAATTTTTTGAATTTTTTTAATTTTTGGTTTAACAAATTTTGTTCATTTTTTATTTTTTAGTTTTTCATATTTTGTAATTTTTGAAAATTTTTAGTATTTTTTATTTTTCACATTATTTTGAATTTTTTAAGTTGTTAGAATTTTTTAGAATTTTTATTCTATTAAAATTTTTTAACTGTTTTAGATTTTTTTCAATTTTTTAGATTTTTTTAAAATTTTCTTCTAATACTAATGTGGTAATGGATAATGTGACAGTAACTAAACATTTTAATACATGTTATGATTTTATTAGTTCTTAATGCCATGTCAACAACTTAACTAATGTCATTAATTTCAAGCACCAAAACGTATGATGGAATGAAAGTTTGACAACCCAATTGTGATTTTTTTTTGTTAGATACTAAATGAACAAAAAATATATAATACAAGGATCATTTTTTAAAAATATCAAAAAATTTAAAAAATAATTTTATATTTCTTCAAAAATAAAAATAAAAAATTTAGTTTTTCCTTTTCTTTCTTTTTCTTCTTCCAACCTTCACACATTTTGGCCAAATCCACTAATCAATGGTTGAATCTGATCATATAAGGTTGGATTTAGAGTCAATAGGTTGGGAATGACTCAAAACAATTAAAATGGCTTGAAATAGGTTGGATTTATCATGGATTCAACTAGTTTTCAAGCAATTCATGCCCAATTGATGCCAAATTTGTCCTTGTATAGCTATATCTAACCTTTAATTAATCAAATTTAACCAAAAAGAAGAAAGGTCGAGAAGAGAAAAGAAGTGAAATGAAAAAAAAGAAAAATAAAAAAAAGAAATACACAAAAAGATCTCAAACTATATGAATCGTATGAATTGCACAAAAAAATCTCACAATTTTTTGCCCAAAAAAAAAGGGAATAAATGTTTTTGAAATCGCTAAAGTGAGTGGGAGCTAACTACTAGTTAATGAAAATGCACCTTTTTGTTGTCACATTCAAAAGAATGCTCACAAGTACATCAAAGCGGGAAGAGACAAATCTCTCAGCATGACTTTATGATTAAAAAGGAGCTTACCTATGTTCAATGTTGGATGTTGAACCTAATGAACCCACTTCTTATCAAAAAGCGTTAGCTTCCCTAGTAAAAGAAAAGTGGTTAGTAGCCATGAGAGATGAAATAGATTCAATGGATAAAAATAAAGTGTCAGAGTTAGTCAACTTATTGCTAAGGCAAAAGATCTTTGGAAACAAATGCATCTTAAAAATCAAACACTAGGTGAATGGATTGATTGATAAGCATAAAATTCACCTTGTAGCAAAAGGCTTCACATAGAAAAAAGAGATGGATGATGAGGAAACATTCTCTTTTATAATGAAATTTGCCTTTATCTGTTTGTTTTTAGTAATAGGTGCACATTTAAATTTGTATCTATTTCAATGAATATAAAGACAACTTTTTTCAATGGAGGATTAGATAAAGAAATATATATGGATCAACCTTTTGCCTTTGTTGCCAAAGATTAAAAGTGCAAAGTGTGTCACTTGAAGAGATCCATATATGGTTTCAAATAGTCAACTAGACAACGATACTCAAAGTTTCATTTGGCGTTTTACGTCGAATGGATTAACTATGGTTAAAGAGGATAATTTTTTATATGTTGAACAAACGAAAGATGAAATTTTATTTTTTTCTTATATGTGGATGATATTTTATTAGCTGAAAATAATATGGAAATTATCAATACCAACAATGAGTTATCCTCAAATTTCAAGATGAATGGCATAGATGAAACATAATATGTGCTCAAAGTCAAGATCTTAAAGAATTGCCCAAAAAGATTGCTTAGTTTATCTCAAGAAACCTATATAAAAAGAATCTTAGAACGATTCTAGATATATAATTCTAACCCAATTAGCACTCTAATTGAGAAGAACCATAGTTTGAGCCAAGACTAATGCCCTAAGCCTAAAGAAAAAAATAGAATAATGGAAAAAGTTCCATACACAAATGTTATAGGGAGTTTGATGTATGTCATGTAATGTACTCATTGCAAAATTTGTTTTGTCATTAACTTGGTTAGTCATTACCAAAGTAACCTTGGTTTGACCCTATTGGCAAACAGCTAATAAAATATTTCACTACTTACATGGTACAGCAAACCTAACCTTTTGTTACCATGGTAGAAATTTATGATTGAAAGGATATTGCAATACATATTGGAAAGGTGATAAAGATGAATAACAGTCAACTTTTAGATGTGTGTTTATATGGGGGGAGTTATTGAATTATGGTGCAGTAATAAACAAACTTGTGTAGCTCTATCCATGATGGAAGGAGAGTATGTAGCCCATTTAACAGCAATCCAAGATGTTATATAGGTAAAGAAATTCATGTAAAACTTTAACATACTGACATAAGAGGCTGAGCTAATTGAAATGTATATCGATAAAATGGTGACATTAAAAAACGCAAAGCATTCTAAATATCATAGCCAAACCAAGCACATTGAAATTTGTTTTCATAATGTATGCGATATGGTCAAATAAGGTAAGGTCAATTTGAAACAATTTGTACAAACAAAATGTTGGTTGACCCTATGACCAAATCTATATCTTGAGATACTTTTACTTCTCATGTTAGAAACTTGAAACTACATAGTATATGATTCAAAAATTGTCTTTGATTAACCATTTTGATATGAATAATAAAATGATTAGTTTTATTTTAATATTAAGCACAAAATTATGTTTAAAAATTATTGCCATAAATATGTATAGTTAGTCATAGCACTTCGACAATCATTTAACACTTGAGTGGTGTATAAGATGAGTCCAAATGAACATTTTGGTACTTAATGTGCAAAATATTAGCACAAAATGAACATAAATGAATGCTTCAACATTGGCTAAGATAAGATTTAAGTAAAGTCACACATGAAAATAACCACACTTCCATATAAAGCCCTTGAAAATAGGATCCAAAAAAGTCAAACTTTTGAGTGACATCTGAAAATAAGGACTCATACAATGTTTATAAATATGGCACATCCAATCTAGTGGGAGCTTTATTCATGCAAAATTAAGGAGTGATTTGATTAATCCTTATTCAATGATGATGTGAGCCCTTAGTAACTTTGCACCCATTATTTAACTTTGAATTATATCAAGAAATAAACACTAGATATTACTACTTTAGCATATAACTTATAGCCATGATTGATGTGGTCTAGAGGGAATGTGTCTAATGAAGTAGTTTAGTTGTTCATGAATTAATATGAGTTTATAGGGAAAGATATTTTGCTAACACACAAGTTTTATTATTCCTAGCTTGGGTGACTACGTGGTTTCGTCACCCATTATAGTCATAGATTGTAAGAGATTTTTATGAATTAGTGATGCCTTGATATTTTCTTAGAGGATAAGGGTTACTTGTTTTAATGTGAGAAATTGTTGTTAAAAATTTTTAAGAAGAAGAAATTTGGCTTTAAGACACGAAGAAAACTTTTTAAAAAATTATTATGCTTCAAAGATACAAACAACAAGCCTTAAACTCTACAAATCAAAATTAGTGAAAATGATTATAAAAAAGATCGTATATATAATGAATAAATAGTCACAAATTTCTATACAAATTATTATGACTATTTTATACAATCATATTTTTTTATTCAAATAGTTATGATTATATGAACAAACAACTATTTGTATTTAAATATTTATAATATTTTGTCATATAATAATTATTTGTGTTCAAACAAGTTTATTTGGAATATAGATAAATATTATTAATTTATTAATATTCCAAAAATTAATTTAGTGAAAGATTATAAAATAAATTTGTTTACCAAATAAACCTAAGTGATCTAAGTGTTCAATCTTTAACTTTTAAAATTCTTAGACTGACAAAAAAATTCTTATCAATCCCATATTAAGTTGAACCACTTCTACACTTAAGTCCAATTACAAAAGAAACAATTTTTGGCCAATTACTAATGAAACATAAATAGCTTATTTTATATAACATATAAAATATCTTTTTTAGTAACATAAGATGCACAACATCGTAAACTACTAATAATTGTCTAGGGTAAAAATGACATACAACATTAGTTTGATGGTGACTTAATACAATTGTGTTGAAACTACGTTATTAGGTTGCACATAATATTATCCTTATAAAATTTAAGAATGATTAAGCCGATTCAAGCAATTGTTGTTCCCACATAGATGAGTGAAAGATGATGATAATTGTGCATAACTACATAATACCACATGTGATATTTGTAAACTTATGGGTTAATTATTTATAGCATTAAGAGATGAGATATATCATTAATAGATAAGATATCTTTTTCTCATAACTTAATTATCTTATGATTATTTAAATAATCCTAATCATCTTTATCATAGGTTGATAAAGATTAACAACTCTATAAAAAAAAAGGACTATCCTTCTTATTCAACTCACAGAAAAAACACGAGTAAAATTATCTAAAAGTAAAGGTTGTGTGAACATTTGAGAGACACTAATTGCCTTCCAACCTAAAAATGGTCAATATAAAATTCAAAACTTGTAATTAGAATAAGTACAATTTTTTATGTATCACATAACCTTCCATAATTTTGATATATCAAGTAACCTTCCATAATGTATTGAAGTTTTACAATATTAAAATAAAATATTTTTACTTGAAGATTCATTTTATTTGTTTCCATGTTAGTCAATAACTAATATATATGTGATGACTTTGTACTTTAATTATTTATATATTTTGATTACGTATTCTACTATGAATACATTATATTTTACTTGACTTTAGAAGTGTAGTTTCTCTCCTAATGGACTCTTATAGTTAAAAGGATTGGAACTATATGTGAAATTTATTCGTATTTAAATTATATTTATTTAAATTTGAATGATTTCGAAATGTTTAATTTTAAATTATTTTTAATCTGAGTAAGTTAAATTATCACGACTTTGATATAATTTATTTTTCAATCAACATGGTTCAAAAAGGTTTGAATTTTTAATTTTTTATAATTATGTCATATTGAATCAAACTCGTATTACAGCAAGTTGAGGAAATAATTCAAATTTGAGTTGGTTTAGTGAGCTTTAATCTCTAACATAATTGAATTAAGAAAGTTAATAGGTAACTTTTAAGTCAAACTAGTGTCACATCCTGTGTGTTGCTATGGATTTTTAATATATTTTTTATTGTATTGTTTTAACAATTTTGAATGAAATAAAACATATGTGACAAAAATTATTTATAATTTGTAAATTTATATCATAAAGAGTTTTTTTTTTCCCAATCATAAGTACTATGTTTAAATATAGTTTATCAAAATTGTAGTAAAAAATATCATTAATTGAATTAAGCAACAAAAATATAGAAACTATAATGTAGAATATTATATTTCCAAATGAATAGACAAAGATAACATTATTAAGTAAAAAGAAAAAGAAACTATATACTTTCTCATCAAAGGATGCTAAATGAATGAGATGCTTTGTAATTTATTTAATAAAACCCACCTGAAGATGATGGTCAATTGGGCAAATCAAATGATAGTTTGGTTATTCATTGACTTTTTCATGAACTGAGGAGCCTTCCAAATCTTCTAAAAGTTTCAATAAATGAAGTCATAGTTAAAACATAATCAATATATAAATTATAAAGCATCACATTCTTAATAACCATTATAAAGCATCACTTTCACTGTTACTAACCATAAACTATCTTTTTTCTGCTAACATCTCATTTAATTCAAATGAACTGGAACTAAATAAATATTTAAAAGAAAAGCTAAATTATGATTGGAAAGTTTTAAAAAAATAAAGATTATTTAAATCAAAGGGAAAATAAAAAATAATTAAATTTAATTGACTTAAAGAATGCATTTACTTAAATGAATTACACCATATAACACATATTGTCTATGTAACAAAAAGCACCTTTTAAAATCTCTAAAATTATATGTTGTAATTCAACTCACTCATTTCCAGCAAAGTCAAAATGAAAGACACTAATTCATTCTTTCATTTAAGCAAGAAGGTTCACCATATTGTTATAGGCCTAAAATAGAATTAAACCACATGAGATTCCATGATATCACTTTTCTACATAAATATACATTTTCTATCAATATATTTGTTACTTAAACAATGTAAAAGAAAAAGGTTGTTTGGAATTATCACTCTTTGTTGCTTAATAATAAAATGAAAGAAATTGACCATTTTTCCCCCTCCAAAATTCTTTTAAGTTAGATAAAAACTTGAAACTTGTTTTATAAATTTTCATGGATGATAAGAACAAAAACACTCATTGAAGGTTTAGAAGGATTTTCTTAAAATAAACTTATCCCAAAAAAATTTTGTTTGAAATTGTATAAGAATAGAATGTTTGCAATTGTAATTGAATCTAAAGTTGCAGGTGATAGTAAGCTCTTAAAAATTATTTAGGCTAATTAATAAAGCTCAAAGAACTTTTTTATATAAGGAAATACTTCAATCATTTATCGCTTTACACCTTTACATGCCAAATAATTAAAATACATAAATTCAATCAAATTTCTTTAAACAGCTGTATTTAAACCTTAACATACATCACAAAAATTCTATTTTTTAATCATTTTTTTAGTTTCTTATTCTAATTAGTAAAACCATCATAACTCAAAATTTTTAAACTATTTTCATTCCCCAAGTCCATAAATACAATATTCTTCTTAGTTGCTTCGAGAAAAAAAAAAGTAAATGAATTTAATAAAAAAATCCATAAAAATATATTTTTTTCAAAAGGGGAAAACCAATCTCTATTAAGAAATAAACAACAAATCACACTTTTTAAATGGATGGAAGGTCACTTAGTCACCTGAAAAACTTCAACTATATTTGAAATCCTAAAATTTGTTTGGGCTTTCCTTCTTCTTGATTCGATTAAGGCACAATTTTTTTTTTTTTTGGTTTTGTAACGGGTTTCATCAAGACAAAATGGAGTCTCTTCATTTTTTTAGGAAAAAAAATCTAAAGAAAAAATTGTTTTGGGGAAGGGAAAAAGATGGGGATTTTTAAGAATTAAAAAGGTTTTCTTTCCATGTAACCCTTTTGTTTTCTGAAATAAATATACATTATCTTTTCATTTTAAGGAATAAAAAAATAGTAACTCAAAGGGAAAAAATAAAAAAGATCGATGTTTACAGATTCAAGAATGAACTTTCTCCTAATCTAAATTATAAAACATTTTTTCATTTATTAACATTTAAAATACAAACATTTTCAATCTTAATTTTAATCAACACAATCAATGACTATATTTTTACTTACAAAAACATAGTATTTGTATTTTTGTTAATAAAAGATTACGTTTATACTTTCAAAAGCGTAATCTTTGTAAAAAAAATTTTTCATCAAAGACTATGTTTCTACACATACAAACGTAGTATTTGCAATTTTTTTTTTCAATTAAAGACTGCATTTTTGTAAAAAAAGACTACGTTTCTATTTACAAAAACGCAGTCTTTGTAATTTTTTTCAATTAAAGACTACGTTTCTACTTTCAAAAACATAGTTTTTGTAAATTTTTTTTCAATCAAAGAGAAAGTTTCTACTTTTATAAACATACCAATAGACAAATTTTTTTTAATTAAAAACCATTTTCTACTTTCATAAATATAGTGATTGTAAAAATTGTTTTCAATCAAACATTACATTCAAACTATGTAAAAGCATAAAAAGGAGTGCAAAAAATATAGAATTAACTTCTTGTATAAACTTTTTTTTATTTATCCCTACAATAAATTTTTTATTACATGAATGACTTGTAATAACATTAATGGACAATGCACAACAATCACTTCAATCCAATGTTTTATCCTTAAAAATAACCTTCAACTCTTTTTCAAGACAGACAATGTCTATCCTTAAATTGGTGTTTCAAAGGCTATTGGATAGCTTTTCTTATTTAACTTTTTAATAAATTTTTTATCACATGAATGAGTTGTTGTAATACTAATGGACAACTCATAACAACCACCCCAATCCAACGTTTTTATCCCCAAAATTAATCTATAACTCTTTTTAAATATAAACAATACATGTAAGAAATGTGCTATTTGCATTTTGCACCTTAATTTATTCTCTTCAAACCTCACTACTATTAACACCCAATTTTTTACTCAACACATCCCAAACCCAAAATACAAATTTACTAAAAACCTAAACACCCCATTTCTTTCAACTGAAAACCCTAAAAATATAAAGGATTAAGCCCCAACTCAAGGTCAATCACCCATTTAAAGTTAGATAGCTTAAAACCAAAGGTAAATCATTTGTTTTTTCTATTTTTTCATTTGATTTTGTATTTATTTTCATAAAATTTAGGATTTTAAGTTTTAAAGTGCGATTTGGGGTACTATTCGAACATTCCGAAAATAAATTTTCAAAAATTATTAAAGGTTTCTAGAAATTGATGTTCAAAATCGTTCAAGAACTTTCAAAAATTTATTTTCAAAATCTTTTAAATGCTTCCAAATATCCATTTATGAAAACCTTTAACAATTTTTGGAAGTGGATTTCCAACATTTCTCAATGGTTTTCAGATATTTAATTCTGAAAGTTTTTAAAAACTTTCGAAAGTGGATTTTCAATACATAATAACTTGGCACCACGAGGAACATTTACTCTGACAATGTCATTAGCAAACTAGTAAATTCAGCAATAATCTTTTAACACCAAGCACTGTCTATTCAATAATGTTTGTAATATTTTTGTGATTCTAACAAACATACATTTAAGAGGAATCGCTAAGTGTGAAGAAACACTCATGAAGTTGCTCATAATGTGCGATAAGGTAAAAACAATCCATCTCACCAAATTTAGCCCCACCATAACGTTTCTTATTGGCAACATGTCACCTATATACCCACTTATAAGGCAATTAGTTGCTAACAGGAAATGTTACAGTGGAATCAAATTTGGTAAGATGGAGTGTGATTGTCTCATCGCACATGGTGCAATAACCAATTTACATAAGTGTCTCTTCACAATTAGCATTTCTTTCATATGCATGTTTGTCAAAATTAGAAAAATGCTACAAACATTATTAAACGGACAGTATGGCCAAAAGATTAGAGGTCTTTACTATTGGATTTAAATAGCTCATACTTTGAAAAATTCATTAGAGACCTATTTGAAAATCGCAATAAAAGACATGATATTCTTATGCCAAACACTAATCAAGATATTGAAATCTACATTCTCGTACCTAATGCAACAAAAAAACTAAAGTAAAAAATTACTTTCGAAAATGTATTTTCAAATAATTATAATACTTTTCAAAAATGCATTTTCGATACAATGAGAAAGTTTTTGGAAATGAATTTCTAATATATTAAAAAAGTTTCTGAAAATAAATTTTACGATAACTTTTTTTTTTAATTCCGGAAATTAATTTTGGATGAAAAATTACTTTTTTTGAAAATGAATTTCAATACTTATTAAAAAGAAAAAAGGTGTGTGAAAAATAAAAAAAATAATTAATTAATAGGCATTTAAATAATTTTATTAAAAATTAATTTTTTTAGGTATATTGAGAATTTTTTGGAATTTAAATAAAAGCATTTTATACGAAAACAAATACAATAATCTCTTTTTTTTTTATGTCTAAAACTAATTCTAAATTATTTTTAAATACATTAAATAGCTATTTCCAAACCAGTATTTCAAATACCATAAAAACAGTTTTAATTGTAGGTATGAAACAGTTTTAATTGTAGGTATAGATTTGTACCAAAAAGGATGGCGGCGAGAGCAAAGGTTAAATTATGTGCAAGTATAAATCAAATGCCACGCGTTGCATCATATATCGTGGAGATCTTGAAAAATTCGAGATTGGCAATTCGGAGAAGAGGCGGCCAAATTCAATGGACTTGAAAACAGTGAAGAAATGCTTGGAGAAAGGAGATGGAGTTGAAGGCGACAACAACGCCCCAACCATCCATGGCATGCCTTCCAGATTCTTCGAAAACTTCATCAGGCAAGGTCTCCGGGTTGACCACATCGAAAAGGGTCGAGTCCTTTGCTCCATGAAAGTACCCCCACGTTTGTTGGTCGGTACTCTCAATTTCGGTTCATTGGAAAATTGATTTATTTGCGTTGAAAAATTGAAAATGCTAAACCAACAAATCAGACTATTGATACTTTGATTGATTTGTGTTTGATGCTTAATTGTGCAAAAGAACGCTGGTAATTTCTTGCATGGTGGAGCCACAGCATCACTGGTGGACTTGGTTGGCTCTGCGGTTATATACACTTATGGAGTTGGTTCCAGTGGAGCTTCTGTGGAAATCAGTGTCTCTTACTTGGATGCTGCTTATGTTGATGTCAGTGACTTTCTCCTACTTTTCTTTTTTTTTTTTTATCTTTTATCCAATTTCTTCCCAAATTTGCTTATGTTGCCTGTTTGCTTGACTGATTCATCATCGTTTTCTACCGCTCTCTGAGTTTTCATCAGTTTCATAGTAGGAATCTTAAAATAAATCAATTGTGTTGATATTAGAGGCTGTTAAATCCTGAAATTCATTGTAGATCCCAGAGCAATGCCTTATCTCAGAAACATTTCTCCTTTTTATTGATCAAATGCGTGTTTGAAATTTATCAGGTTGAGATTCACATCCATCGTTACGTGTTAGTAATACATGGGATTTCATTTTTATTTACCCTGATTGCTTTAAAAAACAAACGAATTTATTCCTTCTGTTTACTATGAAGTATCTTAGTGCTATTACACCCTTGAATATTTCATTGTTTTTGGTCTGATGCTGTTATCCTTACCTACAGTGTCTGATCTGAAACGATTGGAAATATCAAGAATCAGATGCTCTGATGGTGGTTAATATGCATGAAACATGCTCTGAAGTTTGTTTGCAAGTGCATTAGAATAAAAAAATCCTTTGATCTGGAATTGCTCTAATTGATTAGATTACTTGATTTATTTTGCTAAATTTTCATCTCTTTTCATTGATTTAGTTCAGTTATGGTGGTCTGCAACCTTTATGATATTAAGTGTTTTCTGGTGGTTTTCTCTTTCTGTCTACTTCTGAGAAAGGAGTTGAGTTTCTATTGAAATTGTGAACCATGAGTAAAAAAAATTATAGCCTAAGGCTTTGCTTGGTAAGAATGATGGAAAGGGGTGAGGATGGAAAACTTGTTAATTTAATGGTTAAAATTCATAACCACTTATATAATTTGTAGCTTAACCATTAGATTAAGAAATTTTTTTATCATCCCTTCTTTCCATCCTTCCTACTAAGCAAAGCCTAAAGGAGCTTCCAATTGTGTGAGATACACTATGTTGAAAATATAGTGTATTTAAAAAGCCGAAGACCTTGTTTTTCAAAAGACCAAAATCCCACATTGCTTCAAGATGGTTTAAGGGGTTTAAGGTAGTGCACTTGAGCTCTTGTGAAGCAATTTTAAGGAGCTCCCAAATTGATGCATAGGCCAGAAACAAGTTAACCCGGCATGTCATGTGTTACTCACGTGCAGGAACTCCAGGGTTGGGCTGCACACATTTCCATGTATTGTAGGCTCATGTTTTATGAATTATTTTTATTTTTTGGTCAACATACCATATATCCCAACTTCAGTTTTGGTTATCACTTGTCAGGAATAAAAATACTCCCACTGCAAAGTTTTAAAACATGACTCTTCATTTCTCCTACAAATACTATAAAGGCATTTGAACATCCTGATATGGTTTGCAGATTAAACATGCTAAGGGCAGGATCACTTCTGATATTTAAGCAACTAATAATGTATACAATTGCATGTTTCCTTGGCCATGTCTCTTTTTGAGCTTCAGTTGTGATGCCATATTCTGTTTGGTTCAAAAATGTTCTTATGTTTATGTTTGGTTAAAGCTTAAATGTTAAATTGCATTGTCAGCAGGAGATAGTTTAATGCAACTATAGGGTGCAAAAGTTTGATCCTAGGACTGCATGTAGTTCAATCTTTCTTTCACTTCCAGTTCATTTCTCTTTGGCCATGTGTTAATGCCCTAGTGTTCCTCCCCATGACAAATGGGGAGGGGAAGGGAGTTGCTCGATTTAATTATTTGTGCTTCATTATGTAATTATGAAACTTAGAGTGCAAAAATTAAGGAAATTGCCAATAGAGCTACCTTTTTTTAGCTTCTCCTTTTTTCTATTTTCCTTTTCTAGAAAACAATCTTCTTGTAGTATCAAGTAATATGATTAGGTTCTATGCAGGAATTCTTATGTAAAGGCTTTTCTGTTGTTTTCTTTTTTTTTCTTTTTTTTTTTTTTTGAGAAAATGAAGCTCTCTTTCATCTATAGAAAGAAATGATACATTAAGGCATTTATTAATGTGTAGAAAGAAATGATACGATCAAGCATTTATTAATGTGCATATTGTTGTTGCTCATGCAGGAGGAAATTGAGATAGATGCTAGGGCATTGCGTGTTGGGAAGACTGTTGCTGTTGTTACCGTAGAATTTCGGAAGAAAAATACTGGGAAAATTGTTGCACAGGGGCGTCACACTAAGTACCTCCCTGTCCAAAGTAAAATGTAGATGACATTTATAGCTGAACAGTCATCCTTACATAATTACTTTATGACGAACAAATAATGTATTTTTCATAAATATTTAATACAAACTAAGCTCAGGCTTGTAATAAGAGACCTTGAGTTGAATTTCATTTCAAGTTTCTTCCCTACTCCTGAAGTTCGGTGCCTTGGATTTGGTTGTCTGAAGCTGTCAGTTAGCATTACTTCTAGAATTTATCAGTTCCACTGGACTTATAAATCTTCGCTAGTTGATTTTCTTCAGCTGGTATGCTGGTATTGTCTTATACTAATCATCTAGACTGTCAACAATGAATGCTTTCCGTAGGAAAACAAAATACTATAGCGAGGAAAAGTATGATAAATCGGTTCATGTTATGTGTTTTCCTTACGGATGAATAACCAAATTCGAGATTTTTTTCGAAGGTGTCCAAGGCATCCAGAAAAAAAGCTTCCTTCTAGGTGTGCATAGACACTAGTATTGCACGTAGAGATCTGCCTTTGGTGGAACTCCAGGTTAATACTCTGTTGCAAGGGTTGATGCAACAGGTGAATAAGTTGATTTTGTTGTCTTTATTGAACATAAGAGTCATGGTTGTAAGTCTTGATGCGGAATATCGATCCAGTGTCTGGAATGGGCAGTTATGTATTTAAAGGAATGGAAGAAAAAGGACGTGTCTTTGAGCACTTTCCCAAAATCCATAGATTGACAAAATCACATCCCGAGTTCTGACAATACCTGCAAATTGCACGACAAATTTTAGAAAAGAAGGTAAAAGTCTCTTGGTCATTATTAAAATCGCTTATCCGATCAGATTGCTAAATTTTTGTGTTTCAGAATTGTTGTCATCCCATTTTCATTTCTTGAACCCAACCCACGTTCTCATAACTTGAAAAGTCTGCTATTGTGGAATAAAAATTAGCCAATGACTTCTTTCTTTTATGGTAAGATCCGCTAATATACATAAATATATATATATATAGCTCAAAAGTTACTTTAAATTATTCAATTCCTTAAGATCCATTAGCTGTCACTCCAAAAGCATCTCCCAAATTGATTGTCCTTCTCATAGTTCTCCTCCCAATACCTCCATTGCCCTTCCTCATCATTGCAGCAAATTCCCCGTAATCTATTTGTCCATCCTGTAGTAAAGTCTCTGTTAGCATTAATATCATTGGGAAATAGATTCATTACTTGAGGTTTAAATTTGACAACCCTAGCTCTAGCTCTTGGCTTTGAACATCGATGGGATAGGAGGGAGCATCATGATAACGTAGGTCAATCTTTACATTTGTTGTAACAAAAATATCTATATATCTAATATCCACCAGCTTGTTCAGTCGACATTGTATAGAAATCTTCGGATTAGTTTCGAAAAGGAACGATTGTGCTTTCAAACTGTTCCATTCTACATAAAGCCAAGGGATACCAGTATCCTAAAGTAAAATTCAGAAAGAAAACCAAACTTACATTATCTTGATCAATTTCTTTGATCATCTCATCAAGATGGACGTCGCTTAATCCAAACTCTTTGCAGGCTTGTTGAAGTTCATCGATGGTTATGTATCCACTACCATCTTTGTCAAAAAAGGAGAAGGCAGACACCAGATTCTCCTCCCTTTCCAGTTTATTCAGGTGCACTGTAGCAGCAAGGAATTCACCATAATCAATAGTTCCACTGTTGTCAATATCTGCCTACCAAAAGAACAAGAACATTTGTCCAATTAGTGAAGATCAAAATAACTACCAAAGCTGTAAAAATAGAAAGCCATAATTACAGATCATTGATTGAATTTCTTACTGCATCCATAAGATCTTTGATCTCAGATTCCATAAGTTCAGAACCCACTCGCTTCAGGCCATCTTTTAATTCTTCAAATGTTATTGTTCCACTGTTGTCAGTATCAATCATTTTGAATAACTCTTTGAGACCACCAATTTCTTCTTCTGAAAGCCTTTCTGCTATAACCTAAGATTGAGTACGAATGATAGTAGAAAATATGCACAAAATTCAGAATATGAGAAAGAACAAAAACGTTGACTTGAAAGCACAAATATTTACCAAAATGTTGACTTGAAGGCACAGATGATACACACAAGTAACAAGATAACATGAATGTGAATTTGCATGTAAGGTCTCTATGAAGCTATCAAGTCAAGATCTAGACACAGGTTGCAAAGGAGGTTATGGATTATAACATGGAAAATCAAAGATTCAACTGATCTCCTATTCCAGGCAGAAACTAAGCAATCTAAGACTGTCAATATGAAGCTTGGGTAACTTGAAGATACTTCGTTACGACTCAAGATGACAATCCATATTTGGATAACTTACGCAGAGATGATAGAAGGGGAAGGAAAGGGGGGAGGAATAGTTGAAGTCTGGCTCCTCTTTATTATGTTGCCTAACTGTCATAAGAACTTATGAAAAGGCAATACAAGATGGCACACAGTTCCACAAGATTGATGGTACCATCATATCAACAATATTTCACAAAGGTGCTCAACTTTAACAAACGGACTATGCCCATAAAACTGCTTTTCTTTTAATACATCAATCAAGGATAGACATTGTTTACATTCAAGTATAAGAGTTCAATACTAAATTTGAAGTTAAGGTTAATTGAGTGCTTGAAATCAAGTAGTTCAAATAAACCCAACAGCTTAATGTTTTCATTAAAGTGGCAACACAATTTTTTGAAGGTTCATGATCAAAGATCACACTTACAATCCATCCAAGGTACAAGGTACATGGTACTGGAAAAATTACTATCATGTTTGTAATCTTAAATTCATATATACATGCACACATACATGTTTTCATTTTCAAATGCAAGATGATCTGAATACAGACTCTTCTTTAAGGCTGTAAGCGAATAATTAAGTTTAGTTTTCCTTAACCATAACCAATGAGTTTGAGTCTCACATTTCAAATCAGCCAGCAAAACAAAAGAAACTTACGTATATTGTTAAACTCTAACTTGGTTAAAAAAACAGAACTTGCAAAGAGGCTCTTTAATCGGCATGTACAAGAGCTAGTTTATATACTCATTCCAGGGCAGTTAATACTAGCACTAAATCCCGGGAATTTTCATAAGCTTGGTTGAACTTGCTCATATAAACTTGTCAAACAAGCTTAAGAGTAATATATACAAACCTGAGAAGTTCAAGTTAAGAAATGCTTGTGTAATCAAGTTCAAGTACAAGCTCACAAAACATGGTAGAACTCAGTTTGTACGGACAATTTAACCAAACTCATTATGACACCAAAAATATTGGTATTTGAATCAAGAAAATTTCTGATATTTATGTATTGTAAGATGTTGACTCCCAGTCAAGTGACTTCTATGTTTGAGGAAAAGGGATACAGTAATGCTATCAGAAATTTACAGGTCACTCTGAAAATTTCTCTTCATAACTTTTCTAAGAAACAGTAGCAGACAAAGAAAGACGACAGAAAGTGGAGACAGTGTTGAGTGCATTAAATCTGCTGCTATCAAGCTCTCCTCTTTCTAGAAATTGAATTGTGAATGACAATGAAATTTAAAATGACAATTATTTGTCCCTCATCTAGTAGCAGCCATGCTGATTGGTGATCAAAGTGTGTATCTCTATTAATAGAAATAAGAAAAATTAAATGTGATATTTATCACACATCACACGTGCCTGGTTCCAGCTGCCTTAACACTAAATTTTCGATACCTTTTTTGCAAAATTTTCACCAGTTTCATGATAAAGATACAAGATTTCACAGAATCACACAAAAACAACTCACCTATATATTGCAACCTACAGTAAAAATTTTCAACAACTCAGAGTTGAGTGTCTGATTGAGCTGAATCTAAGCTTTAATATGCAATGCTCATGCTAACATTGGTTTGATCTCAAGATAAAGTGACCTTGGCTTAGCATGTTCTCAGACAGACTTTACTACTCCCATACTCAGAAGTACATGTAGTGTACTTTATGTGTACTATCAGAAAGGAATAATTTCTATCCAGCTTGATGCAATATACTTCACAGGCCTTGTTCATGAGTATGAACACCAAGTTTAAGATGTTGACAGCAAAATATGATATACAATGTGCTTATTCATCTTTGGGAGAACCAATCCTTTGAAATTTCTGAAAATAAATAATGTCATGCTAACAGGTAAGTGATTGTTAAAGAAAAATATTTTAAGATAAATGTTTTAGGAACATGGCCCGGTTTAACAGTTCAAGAGGATTTTTCTGTAGAGTCATCCTCCGGAGTTTCATGTAACTAAGAAGCAGGGACAGTATCTCCTGTTATTCTCATCTAGTTCAATGTAAAGAGGGCTACACATCTAAAGTGGATTTTCTTTTAAGAAAATATAACTCTAATCCTAAAGGCACATGATAGTAATTGCTTAGACATATATTAGATAGATAATATTCAAATGGATTTACTTGTGCCATTATAATAATGTTGCAATAGCTCCAAACTAAAACTAGAAAGGTCATACATACTGGTAAGAAGTTTGCTCATTTGTCAATAAATAAGAAAATAACAATTGCAAAACAGATAATCTCACACTGATCTTGCTTTAAGCCAGTTCTACAACAGAAACTGAGAAAGGTATCAACCAATCAGAACAAATAAGAAAATATGTCAGAAAACCAAATATCTATACTGCATACGGTTTTCCAAGTATGTAAACAAAACAGCGAAGCTAACAAGAGCCAGAAATATTACTCCAAAACCATTAGGACTTAATAACTGTGGGCTCTAAGTGCTTCCAACACAAGAAATCTGTACATCTCATTTTGGACCCAACTAATACCGATGCAATGCAAATTTTCCAAGTGTGGTCATGTGTAGAATAAATACTAGGAAGCTTTAGTAGTCCAAGAACTTATAAGCTATCTAATTAAAGTACATATTTTCCATTGACTTACTCGCAAAGCCATCTTCTTAAGCTTGTTCATTGCTGAGAACTGCTTCAGGCGTGACAATACTGCAGAATCAAGAGGTTTATCGGGCGCAATTGTGTCGTCTACAATCCATGGGTGGCCTGGTATAAAGGTTACCACCATGGGGTTGTGAGATACATCAGCAGTAAATTTCCTCGCAATTTTATTGCTACGTTAGAGAACATAAATTTGGGAAGTGAATTTGGATTTGGTTTGTGTATAAATGCTGAGGATTAATGCAAAGTTTATGGAAAAAACCAGTTACGATAAAACACACCTATATATTTGAGATGTCATAACAAGATGAATTTAAATTCCCTATTTCATTTAGGTATTTCAAATTTGCCATTATGTAAAGATCTAGTAAATGCAATAATTTAAAATAATCATGAAAGTCATGTGCTCATGAGTTCTATTAAACAATTCATAATAAAATTGAAATCGAAATATTCTCTTCCGATTCACGTTCCCAAATGCACTCGTAGTCTTATCTGACAAATCCTAAAGTTTTTCCCTCTTATGCTGCAAAAGAAACTTACATAAGACTTGATGAGCAGTTAGCCTTCTCTTTGGGTTACGGTCAAGCATTTTTCGTACGAGATCCTTAGCACTTTCAGAAATAGCAGGCCATGGTTCTGAATCAAAATCTATTTTCCCTTGTAAAATCTGCCGGAAGATCCCCATTTCAGTTTCTGAAGGTAAGAAGGAATGCAAGAACAGCACTGGTGATCAGATTTGGAAGCAAAAGAAAGAATTTATCTCTAAAACTGCTAAACATTTTTCTACCAGCAATATTGCACTCCAAAATCACTACCTGCCCAAAATGGAGGCACCCCACTTAATAATATGTAAAGAATAACACCAGCACTCCACACATCTGCTTCAAGTCCATAATGCTTCCGTAAAACCTCTGGTGCAACATAGTATGGACTCCCAACAACATCAGAAAAAGATTCACCTAGAAAGATAGGGGAAACTATAAGTTATTGTAAAAGTGATACATAGAACAATTTAATAAGACAAACCTAAATGTTTATGACAGTCATGGCAACTTGAAACAAGGTGAAGAAAACAAAATGCAAATCTCAAAAGTTTTCCCCCGTAACAAAAACATTAGACAGCCAAAGAATAAAAAAAGACCTTGCCCTTAAATCAAACAAGATATCATAAACGAATTTTCCCAGAATATTTTCTGCTGCTTATCATTGCAGTTACTGGCACAAAAACATTACCAACAGCATGGTAGGCATTTCCGCAGGTTGTCTGGTTGTGAAAGGTCCATGCAACATGCTATGCACTGCCAACCCCTTGTGTTCATTCGTGCATATGTGCAAGCCATCCCTCTTTCCTTTCACCCTAGCAAACAAAAGTAAGCCTCAACTGCAAACTAGTTTCACTCAGCCATGAAAACTATTTTCATCCCATTTGAACCATTAAAGGCCACATTCTCAACGAGTTAAATTATCTTACTTCAAGTACCTAAGTCTGCTGCATTCCAGTTGATAGCCCTTTCCTTTCCTCCTCTTTTAATTATTTAGCTCATTTGGTCTCTGCACTGTATGTATGTCTTGACATTTATTATGCACAACAGAAGCATCTAAGGCATTCTTCCCTTGACTACTTCTGCATCGTGCAAGTCAGTTCATTTGCTAGTTGCCACAATCCCTTTTCTCCTTCTTTAGGTTATTGCCACACCTTAATGCCGCTAACCCCATCTCCTTTTTCCCTCCCCTTCCCTTCCTAACTAACAAAAAGAACGGAAATTTAAACAGCTAAGCTTATCAAATGACAATCAAGATAATACTAAGCTGTGCAAAATCACAGTGCTCATATCACTGAAAACCAAATTGATGCATTTGATTATTCAGTGCATGGAACAGAGTTACCTGTATATCATGCCAAATCAGAGGGAGCATTCCAGCTGCAAATTTTTTTACTATGATCTTGCAATTGCCCAATCACAGCAAATAATTATGTAAGGGAAAGGGTCCACCACTTATAAGTGTGGGCTTCATACAAATTTTTTGTGGACTAGACAATTTAGGCTTCATACAAATTTTTTATTGACTGCATAATTTTAAATTATGATTGGTTAACGCTAATGCAAAATAATTGTAGGTGAAATGCCAACCCTTTTTTCCCAACCAAAGAAAACATAACATGCCATCAGTGAAAACTAATCTGAGGGGAAAAGATTCAAAAGAATAAACCTGGCTTGTAGAAAACAGACAACCCAAAATCAGTGGCCTTGAGGGCAGCATCTTCCTCAATAGTATCAAACAAGAAGTTCTCAGGCTTAAGATCTCTGTGCATGACCCCAAAAGAATGGCAAGTCTCAACAACTCCAACGATGGTTTTGATCAATTTGGCAGCCTCCCTCTCGCTATAATGACCTTTCTCGACTATCCTATCAAAAAGTTCACCACCCTCACAGAGCTCCATGACCAAGTGCACAGAAAGTTGGTCCTCATAGGTGCCCCTGATCCTGACCACATGTGGGTGCTCCGAGAGGTGGTGCATTATCTGGATTTCTCTCCAAACGTCCTCGTAGTCCTCTTGGCAAATCAGCTTCCGCTTTGGGATTGACTTACAGGCGTACTGCTGCCCTGTTGACTTGTGGATGCACAGGTATGTGGTCCCAAACTGGCCTTGCCCAAGCTTCTTTCCTGTGCTGTAATGGTCCGTCAGGCTTGGGGTCTGGTAGGGAAGGACCCGTGTGGGTTTTGTCCCAGAGCTTGTTTTGCTCATTGTTTTCTTGGTTTTCTTGCTTTGTTTCACTTCGATTAAGAGAGAGAAAGATTGTTGTCACTGTCAATGTCAAATAATCTTCCATTAATCTTATTTTATATAATATGCCATGGATGGATGTGGTGGAGGTACTCAAAGAAAAAAAGTAGAGCAAAGACCTTGACGATGATACAAATACAATGGGAAGACTTTTCCCAGAAAAGGACGAAATTAAATAAAATAGAGTACATAAAAAAAATAAAAAGAAAAAGAAATGTCCTTGAAAAAGAACAAAAGTCTTTACCATCGTCGGTGTATGATCAATGTCCCACCAATCTCTACCTATGTCCCTGTCTGAATGCGAATTGCTGATTTTTTTCCCACCGTCCTACCACTTCTTTATTCTTTCCTCTCTTTTTTTTATTAAATTTTGTTTCCGGCTCTCGAAGGCAAGATCTAAATTTTTTCTGTCTAAATTTCCCCGTCATTTTTTGTCGTTCTTTTTCTTTTCCAATGTGCTGCTTCTTTCCGGTTTCAACCATAGAATTGTTGAACACGAGTTGCATTTCCTGCCATTGCCCCTTTGTTTGAGTATTTTAACGAAAGATTAAAAACAAAAGTATCTTTTATCTTTTTTTTTTATCAATTTAGAATTTAAAAAATAAAGTTATATTTAAGTATATAGATCTTAATTTTGTTAAGCATTTTAGTATTTTAAACTAATATCATTGCTTAAGTTACTTACATTCCTTTAATATTAATACTTGATACAATCATGATATATAATTATTTAATCATTACCATATCAACATTTAAATAAAAATTTTAAAACATATATTTTTAATTCAAAATTAAAAAATAAGAAATAATAAAAAGAAGTGAAAAAAAAAAGGAAGAAAGGGGATAAAAGAAGGCTTGTAGGCACTGATAGATTGGCTTAGGCCAAGATCAAGGCCAATCGGATATGGTCTTGGTGGATTAGTACCGACTTAAATCGTTTGAGCCAAATCAATGTCAATTTGCTAAGTCATAAGCGAATCAGCCTCAATCTCGTCCTAAGTTCATCAATGACACCTCACCTTCCCTCTATTTCTTTCCCTTTCCCTCTCTCTCCTTCTCCCTCCCCCTTATCCTTTCTTTCCTTTTATTTTTTTAATTATATTTTTATTTTCTATTTTTTAAAAATTTTTTATTGATACGATAATAATTGAATATTTATAACATGTTATATGATTTTATTGAATATTCATCTTACATCATTTACTTAATTACAACAATACGAAATATCAAAATAATTAAAAAAATGAAAGTTCACGTACTTAAGTACGACTTTTATTTTTTTAGATATCAAACTAATATAACAATATATAGTACATGGGTATTTTATGTATTAACCTTTAATAAAAAAAGAAAAAATACACTAACAATAGAAAACACATTTTCTCTTTTTAATTAAAAAAATAATAAGGTAATGTTTTATTTATTTTAAATGAAAAGATAAGCATATATTTTGTTAATTATTAATTATTTATAGGAGCAATCAAAGTATATTGGTATAAATTAATTTGTTTTGCATTTTTTATAGTTAATATTTTTACAAATCAATGGTAGATTTAATAATTTTAATTGTGATATACACGTAAAATTTCAAATCAATCCAATATCTTTTGATCAAAAATAGTATTTTTTTAATATATATTAACAATTGAAATTTTATTGTTATCAAACAAATATTTAGATATTTTTAATTAACTTGAAATTTAACATATGATTTATAAACATAAAATCCAACAATTGTATTAATAAAATTATAAATAAATGTGTCAACATATACATGACATAATTAATTATCACAACACTATTAATTGATCGTGTCAAAATCCTTAACACGAACATAACTTGATATGATATACACATTTAAATATTGAATTAACCTATTTAGACATGGTTAGTATGTTTAAAAGAATACCATTAACATGTTGTGATACCGAACTAAGAGAATAAAGTGAAATGGTTCTCTTAACCATACTCATAAAGAAAATAAGTAATCTCATTGTCTTAACGATACGGATATCACCACCCCAAAAATAAGAAAAGATAACTCCAAATTCTAGGAATACAAAATTTCACCATCCTAAAGGAAAGATTTAAACAAGTTCACCACTTAAGGAAATCTATCTAAGATATACAAAACTTAAAAAATGATAAACACAATGTCTTTTACTCAAAATACTAACAATCAATTTATACTACATAAGGGGTATTTATATTTGAATTTGGAATATCTTTTCAAGAATAGAAAAAAGCTAAATGAAAAGGCAAACATACTTTTGTTGTTAGTAATTATTAAATAACAAAAACATTTATTATGTTAGAACACAATTATAATGTTAGGAATTATTAAGAACATAAATTCTAAAAGTTCTTAAGATTCTCTTTTAGGGCTGGAATTATATTATTATAAGGTTTTAATTCCAATAACCATGTTATTATCATCCAAAAGGTATCCAAGAGGCATCCAATAGTCAAATTATGGACAAGAACTTTGGTTAATTACTCCTCTTAATGTGTGGTTTACTTTTTCATAATTTTGACTTGTGAAAAATTATATTTGGGCTTTGTTTTATTTGGTTGAATTAGGTTAATTGCTAGCATATTTTTGTTCATTAAATTAGGCCATTGAATGGGTAATTTTAAATGGGTTGATATTTGAAAGCTTGTTCCTACATCATTTTCCCTCAGTTGAAACCTCGAGTCTATATGTCTTCATTTTCAAAGTATGTTAAGAGCTTGAAATGTTTATCATTTTGAAACCTATCTTTTTTGAAATAAATCCAATCCAAGTCACCTTCTTTAAATGTAGTTGATTTTCCATATTTGTTGATTTACACTCCTAATAATAAGGCATGACTTGCTTATTGTGTGTGTTTGCAAGTAGGTTCTAGTCCCATGAGAGCTAAAATAATCCTTACCTTATTTTTCACAAAGGTCTAGGTGTTTTTAAAACCATCATAAACAACCCTTTTATCATATTGTCGTGGTCTCCCCAACAAAATATAATAAGCATCTATAAGCATAATAAAACTAAATTAAACACTTATTTGTCACCTTTAATTCATTTATTTTTTGCAACTATTGAATCTTGTAAGGTTGTGGAATCTCTTTTTAGTTTAATTACAACTTTTCTACCATGGTTATTGCCAACACATTTTACAACTCTCTCTATCAATGATTACATCACACACTTTGTAATGATATTTGTATCAAGTGCAAATGATTATTGCTTTTTGTATAGCTTGCGAGTGCACAGATCAAGTAATAATAATGAAAGTATTTCAGTAACGTCTCTCAATGGATTATAGATTGTAATGTTGGATAGTTTACAATTACTAAAGGTGAAAGCCTAAAATCTTATATCTAAACAATTAAAATTTTGTTTGTAAAATAAAGAAAAAAAATATTAAAAGCAATTGTAAGCTTAAATCTTGACTTCACTAACTGTTACTTGGGAGGTAGAACAATATAGTCAAAAACTAGATCTAAAAGAAATAAGAATTGAAAGCTTGAAAATAAGAAAAATGGAGATTGTTGAATGCTTGTAGTAATCTTGAAATAAAATTGCATGAAAGTAAACTTGTAGATCATCAAAAAACTATGGCCAAAACTTTTAAAAAGTAAAAGAATGCTTGAATCATACTTGTAAAAAGAGAAGATTGCTTTGCCGAAAGAGAGAATAAAAACAATAATTGAGAATAATAAAAGAAAAGATCTTGAAAAAGATATTTTTTTGAATTGAGAGAGAACTTTAAAGAACAAAGCTTTGTTATTGACAAATATGTCACTTAAGCTAATAACTAAACTAAAAAAGGAAAAAAACTAAAAACTAAAAAAGAGAAGAGAGATAAGGAATGGGGTGAATGGTTTCCTTATTTTTAGAGTGGGATTCGGCCAAGGGGGTAGGGATGACAAAATGTGTTTTCATATTCAAACACTGAGTGATAAGTTTCATCTTTATCTTTTAAGGAGGCATGATCGAATAAGATTCTTCTTACTTAAAAATGCTTAGTTAAATGTGATCTTAAAGAAGTGATCTTGGCCATTCATCTTGTCATGATGCAATCTTGATCAAATCCCCTCCTTAAAGTCGGCTAAGATGGAATTCAAGATGAGATAAATTACTTTTTATTTAAATTCTTAAAATTCAAAAGGATAAAATCTTCCTCCAAACAAAAATCTTCAAGGCTAAGCAAAAGACTCATGATGGATTTCAATCTCTTCTTGCCTAAATGGTGTAGAGTCTTTTTAAGCTTGAAAGTCTTCAATTGATGATTATCTTCTTCTTGCATTTAAATTGGCCAAATGGATATAGATGAAAGTGTCTTTGTATACTTGAAATTCTTCCTTAAGAGTGAGCTAACCAAATGCAATGTAGATTCCTTATGCAAACATAATTCCTTCATGGCTAAACAAAGGAGTCACTTTTAGATCACTTTTCTTTTAGTCGAATACGTTAGAGTCCAAATAAGCTTGAACTTGCATGCAATCCTCCTTAGGATAGAGGTGGTTGAATATGGTGTATCATGTAAGAATCCATGTACAAGTAGAACTTGGCCTTAGCTACTTTGATGGATGAATGTGGATTAATGTGGTTTAATTATGAGCTTCCAAGATTAAGTCAAAAATGCTTATTGCATTTTTGCATGCATGGCTTGTATAAAAATAAAGCTATGAGCTTAAAAACTTAAAATCATGAAAACAATATAAAAAGTATAAAAATAATCCAAAATTTAAAATTTAACAGCATTTTTAGCATATAAAAACACTATATAATTAGGTGCTATTAGTAAAAAATATTTCACGTTACCATTCATCTTCATTTACAACAACAATGTTAAGGCTTTTTCGAATGACAAATGCTTGACCTTTATCTCCATATTCCACACATTCATCATGTACCAGTTTATCTTGTTGCATTGTCTTATTGAATGTGTCATTGCACTCTTATTTCACCAAAGTGATCATTTTATGATTAAGACATTCAGATGCAACATGTCCAAACCCTTGGCATTTTAAACATTTATGTCAATTGAAACTAGAAAAACTAGGTTGGTTTGAAAACTTTGATGATGAACTACTTGTAGAAGTGTTCAAGAAAGAGGTAAAAGCACCACTATGATTAATATAATTTGAATGAAAAGTTAGTTGAAAATTACTCTTTTATGCCTTTTGTTATTATTATTTTTTTTTTTGTGATCAAAGCAAGTTTTCTCACATCATTAAAACTCTAAAAAAGTTGTAAATGTAACATATTACTGATTTTCTCCCTTAATCCACCCAAATAATGAGCTAATTTTAGTTCATCAAGTTTTATCACATCATATTTGAGCATGAAATGCTCAATTTCCATGGTATATTCTTTTATTGATAACTCTTTTTACTTTATGAAGTTTGCGGTAGTTATCTTACCTATAGTTTTCAAGTAAGAATGTTCTTTTAAATTCCTCTTCATCTTGTCCCATGTCTTGATTTTGCTTCTTCCATCATGATCTCATTGCCTTTTCAAGTTTTCCAACCTAAAAAGCATATTTTCTAAATTTAATAGCACCCAACTTCATTTTGCAACTATTGAAATATTCTTTTAATTTAAAAACTTTTTTCACCTTGTAAAGCCAATTAAAGAACTCATTTAGTTGCATCTTGCTTTCAAATTCTGGAATGTCAAGTTTGACATGATGACAATGATAGTTACAAACTTTATTTTTTTCGATGATGATGGAAAGAATCATCACTAAAATCACACATTGTATATTTTTATAAAAATGGTTACAATCATCTACTTCATCATTGGATGAATCATTATGAAAACTTATTGAAGTATTATGACATTTATAACATTTAAAGACATTATTAGAGTTCTAGAATTATTTGCCTCATGAAATTAAATCATTGATCAACAATGGCCTTCTCACGTGCTTTTTTTTCTATAAGCATTCTTCCACAAATCTACTTCATTTTTTTAAATATGATTTTATAAAGCTTTGAACACACCAGGTTAAACATTTTTTAAAGCTTTTATACCAAGTTGATGCCGAACTAAGAGAATAAAATGAAATAATTCTCTTAATCACATACAAAGAAAATAGGTAATCTCATTCCCTTAGAAATAAAGATATCATTACCCCAAAGAAATAAGAAAAGTAACTTTAAACTCTTAGAATACAGAATTTCACCACCTTAAAGGAAAGAGCTACACAAGTTCACCATTTTAAAAAAATCTATCTGAAAGATACAGAACTTAAAGAATAATAAACATAAGGCTTTTTACCCAAAATATTAGCTACCAATTTACATTACATAAGGTGTATTTATATTTGAATTTGAAATATCTTTCCAAGAATAGAAAAAGTTAAGTCAAAAAACAAATGTATTTATGTTGCTATGAATTATTAAATAACAAAAACACTTATGATGTTAGAACACAATTATAATGTTATTAATTATTAACAACAGTCAAGGCTTTTAGTGATAACTTTTTGTGACCATGAACAAATTCGTCATGTATATTAGGTTTTTTGTGTGACAATATTGTTATAAGCAATTGTGATATAGCATTATTTAGTCACTATTATAATAATAATTGTGACTGTTTAAATTTCTTTACAATTAAATCATTGTTATAAAAGTATTATTGTGGCACAAAATAGTTTGTCACTATAAATTCATCACCAATAAAATACAAAAATCAATGCCAATTATTTTTTACAAAAAATGATATACTAGTGATGACATATATAGTGGTCACTACTTTTAAATATTTTTGTGGTGATAAAATTATTTATCACTTCATAATTTTTTTAAAAATTTTTGTTACAATAAAACATTACAAGTTAATGTCGACTACATGTTCTCACAATAATGAATTTAGCATTATGATAATTGAAATCATTACTCTTGTGAAATTTACAATTACTAGAAATTAATTTCTCACTATTTATATTAAATTTAAGAAATTATTTTTTAATGCAATAACAATTTGTATATCAACAATATTTTTATTGCAATAATAATTGTAAAATATTTTTTAATAAAAATATTTCAAATTGTTAATATTAAAAATTCCTTACAAATATTGGCATATCAATATATATTATAAAATATAACCTAATTGTGAGATAATATTAAAAGAAAACATAGAAAAAAAAGTAAAGATTTATATTAAAAAATGACTTTTAACAACCACAATTTACAACAACTCAAAATAATGTTGCACAATTTATTATATTTGCAATGACTTTTTACAGTTGTTGCTTAGTTGAATTTTTATTATTTTATACAACTATAATTTATGTTGTTGTGAATCTCTTATTATTTGAAACAATAAAAAATTATTGTTAGATCTTATAATATTTGCACAACTATTTATAGTTGTTACCTAAGTAAATTATTTTAATATTTTATCCAATGAAAAAAAAAAGTGTTACAAAATTTGTCCAAGTCCCTAACACTACCCAACCTTATTAGTTTTATATTCAAGTAGTATAAGGTACCTGAACTCTAGTAGATCCAACATTGCTAATAATCTAACATACATATTCATATATAGGATTCTCATAAAATATATTTTTTCTTATAAAATGTTATAATATATTATAACATAATATATAAATTTTTAGTTGAATCAAAACCAACAATCTCAAGTTCCAAAAAAGATAAGTGTTTCAAAAAACTCTTTTGAACATAAAGATTTTTTTTATGTAATTGAATGAGATTAAATACTATAAATTATATTAATTTTTTGCATAAATTATGACCTACGAAAATGAATTTCCAAATGACTTTGCAAGTTTTCAAATTTGCATTTACAAAAACCAAAAAAACTTTTGAATATGCAAATCCGAAAATTTTTAGATGTTTCTAGATCTATAAATCCTCTTTCAAAAAATGCAAATTCAAAAATTTTTATTTTGACAAATTAAAAAATGCAAATCCTTGGACATTCGACACTCTTCATCCTAATCGATTTTCTTTCTCATATAAGTATCAAATTTCACAATGTATAAAATAATAAGAATAGTTTTAATGATTTACTGTTTATGATAAAGACAGAACAAAGAAAAAGAAAAGAAGAAGAGGAAAAATAGATATGAGTATGTGGAATGGCCTAAAGGTAATTTGTTAAAGGTTAATTAAATAAATTTATTTAGGGTTAATTTTGTAATAAAAATGGGGTGCTTTTTAATGCACCCTAATTTTTGCTCTTCACACCCAAATTTTTTTCAAAATTTTTTATAAGTAAAATTTCTTAATTTCCTTTTCCTATAAGTTTTCGAATATCCATATTCAATAAATTTTATAACTTATCAAAAATGAATTTTCGAAAAGTTGTGTAATTAATTGAAAATAGATTTTCGAAAAATTATAAAACTTTCTAGAAATTGATTTTTTGAAAGCGATGTATTGAAATTTTAAAAACATTACAAAAAGAAAATCTCACTAGAAATTTTTATTAATTAGTGTAATGAAAAAATTATTATTAAAAAAATCATAAATTTTAAAATTAATAAAAAAAGTTAATTTTATTATTTTGACCTCAAAGAAAGAATAAAAAACTTATGAGATTTTAATTAAATTAAGGATAAAATAATAAATATAATTTTTTATAAATTTAAAATTTATCATTTTTTTAATAAATTTTTTTCTTTATTTCGATTATTAAAATTTTATAATAGCTCTAAATAAAATAAATTCCTTGAAGAAGTTTCTCTATTTACTTATCACAATAAATTTCTCCAATTAGCATATTAAAGTTTAAAAAAATTGTATAATATTTAGTAGTATTAGTTTATACAGCTTTCAAGAGTTTCAGTTCTTAGATATTGATCAAACCTAATAGTTCTTTCATTATCTCTCGTAACATCAAAAAATAAAATATTTAATTAAAATCTCATAAGATTTTATTCTTTCTCTAAAGTAAAAATCATAAAATCAACTTCGATTTTTTTAATTTTAAAATTATGACTTTTTAATAATAACTTTTTTATTACACCAATTAATAAAAATTTTTAGTAAAATTTTCTTTTTTATATTTTTTCTTAAAGCTTAAATCTCTAACTCTCCAAAAATCAATTTCTAGAAAGTTATATTACTTTTCAAAAATTCATTTTCGATAAGTTATAAAATTTATCGAATATGGATATTCAAAAATAGTGAAGAATGATAATTAAATAATTTCATTTACAAATTTTTTTTTTAAAAGAAAGCAAAATGTAAAGAACAAAAATTAGGATACATTTATAAGCATTAGGGATGATAACGAATCAAGTCGAGACAAGTTTTTACTCACCCTAAACTTGACCTGATAATTTTTTTTATTTTTTTCACATTTGAACCTGATCTAATCCAATATTATACAAAACCATATCCAACTCAACTCGAATTGAAATTAATAAAATATTATTTTTAAAATATAAAATATTATTTTTAATATAAATATAAAATTAAATATATATAATTAAAAAATAATTAAAAAATAAATTTTTATATATATCGAATCAAGTCAGGTCAAGCTTGCCTAAAATCCAACATCGATTGTCTCCTACTATTACTCGACCAACCCGATATTCGATTTAAAAAAAAAAATTATCCTAAAATGTTAGGTTTGTTGAAACCCATCAGATACAGGTTAAACTATTTTCCCTAATAAGCATACTAAAAATGAAATGTATAGAGTAAATTTGAGGCTGTAAATAAAAGGTCTCATCACCAAAAAATACCCTTGAAAACTATAGGCTATCAAAGAGCACTTTTTTAATAATTTTTTAGAGATGATACAATGATTTTTTCAATTTATGATATTAATTCGTGCACTTAATTCACAAAAATTAATTGAATTGATAAGGAGAGAGATTCTTTTTTCTATCAACCAAGATTCGATATTTGTGAAAGATATTTCAAAAGCAAAATCTGATATAAAAGGGTGACCTTAAAATCGTTTCATTAAGGGATTAGATTTAAAAAAAAAAAACGCAGCTTGAATATGCCTTTATCTTCCTAACCCATAAAAAAAAAAAAAAAAAAACAACACACACACACATACACGCGGACTCAATAATTAAGCTAACCTTTGGTTGTTACTTTAAATTATTTAAAAACACTTTAAATAAAAATAAAAGACAGAATCACATTTATTCACAAACTTAATTGTTTTATTTATAAATAAAATTATGCAATTTGTTAGTAAAAATTTTTAATTGTTCATTCATAAAATGGTATTATCTACTTTTGTATGAACGATCCCTAATTGGTTTGGTGAAACTGGGAATGTTTCTTCTTTCTTTCCTTCCTAAATTTTCTATTTTATCAGAATTATTATTCCTGAATGAGGGATACATCCAGATTGATTGGAGTAAGGAAAGCTTGATGTCTAGACTATAAACGTACCAGAATCTGAGTTTTTTACTATAATTTTCAAAATCACAACCTAGCCATTTCATAAAACAACACAGAATGCTAGACCTAGTAGTCAGCAGCCTGATATTACTTGAAATAATAATGATAAAATAATAATTAAAAAAAATGGCAACTACCTCAGCATCCGAGCACATTACATGCACTTGTAACAACCCACTGGAGCCATAGCAATCCACATTCATATAATTTAATATATGTCATTAGTAAAAGACAAGTCAAATATAATAAACAGATCCACAGGTCATGAACTAAATTAAGCATATTTCTACACAAAATCTGTACCTGGAAAAAAGGTTTCTACCCTGTGAGCATGATATTGACAACTTGCAGCTCACAATGTAAGTTCTTCTTTGTAGGTTAAGGTTAGATGTGGCGCCACGGATCCATTGTATTGGAAGTGGAGGAGCTAGGCTTCAGTGTTGTCCTATACAAGATCTAAATTATACTAATATAAATCTAATCTAAGTTATCCAACGAGGACAAAAAGGAGATAAAATGGAAGAGGCAGGCCTGGTAGGGAGGGGGCGTTGGGGGATTGAAACTGAATACTCCATTCATTTCCAAGGAAAAGAATAAGTTACTTCCTCGATGTCTGCATAGCACTAACTGCACTTGAAATCTCCATCAGCTGTTGCTCAATTTTAGCTTTCCATTTCACCAAATCCTTCAACATTTCCTGTCAAAGAGGGGATTGCAAATTGGTCCTTCATTGAGATAAATGCAGTGGTGAGTACACTCACATGACATTCACACATCCACAGACAGTTATCCACATGCACAACTATAAATATTTACATGTATCTGTTAGGGTACATATGCATCTCTTAATATTAAAAAAATAAATTAAATTCTTAGTTTGACATCACCTGAAACAGAAGCAATGAATTATCAAGATCTAACTTTGAATTGGCAGTAACAGAAGAATCAGGTGTCACATTTGCCTGATCTTTCTCTTGCCTCCTTGGTGCTAGCTCCTGCACATCACTGTTTATAAAACAAAAGAAAGCAGCTCCAATGTCAAATACAATAACCTTCCGATCAAAATTTGTCAGAAAGCCTCTGTTACCTCTTTATTTTAGCCGTTTCTTCGTTAAGTATATCCAGCTCTTGCGCAAAAATGGGGCCTTGAGAAGGGCTATGACCAGGTCTTGACCATGCTAGTGGGGCCAGATCTGTATCTTGAACTACATCCTGCCCAAAATTAATCAGCTCTGGGTTCTCTAACCAGGGTGTCAAGTTACCCCCTTGAAAATTGTCAAGGTTGGTGCTCTCCAACCAATCTTCCCACCTTTCAGAAGCTGATGGACTAAAGATAGTGCATTGCTTCGATGCCTGCAGACTGCTCAATGAATTTGAAATTTCCAGCATCTGCTGCTCAACTCTAGCTTTCCATGGCATTAGTTCCTTGCACATGTTCTACTCGAAAAAAGGTAAAATATAAGAGCTCTTTGCACTTAATTGATAATTTTAGATATAGGTGTGCACAAAATTAGTCTTGTAACAAAAATAAGTTTTAAATAACTCAAAAATAATACTTTCTATCTTATATTTAGCATCTGTCAGACTCTCAGAAATTCAATGATTAAAAGCAGAATATTGTTAATTTGTTATATTACCTGCACACCATTCAACGAACTTGAAAACTCCATCAGGCATTCATCTGTCTTCGCTTTCCATTTCACCATTTCTTTCTGCATCTCCTGTAGAACAACAAAGAATTCAATTGAAACATCAGCAACTTATCTTACTGATATAATTAATTTCATTTCAAACTGTTTCCACATTCACCTCAATCGAACTAGCTTGATCTTGCTCTTGCTGCTTGGATACCAGCTCCTGCATATCCCTATTTACAAAAAATAGAAGGCACCTGAGATGATAAAAACAAGACCATCAATGGCTTCACCTTTAAATAACAGCTACTCTAGTTTCTTCACCTCTTCATTTTGGCCATTTCTTCTTTAAGTAGTTGGAGTTCTATAGCACAAACAGAATCATGAAAGCGACCCCCATCAGGTTTCTGCCAAAATGGGGAGATCCCATCCTCTTTTCGTATGTTGGCAAGGTCAGCACTCTCTAGCCAATACTCCATCACCCCACTAGTGTTGTAACAGCGGCGAAACCGATCAGTACCACCAGGTGCCACCTTTCCATCAATCTGCTTCAGCAGATGGTCCAAGAGCCCAGTATCACCAATAAGTTTACGAGCTGCCATTCTCAAAGCAGGCCGAGATATTGGATTCTCAAACACAGCCCCTTCAGCCTTCATGATCTCTAACATGCTTTCTTCAGCCAGTTTATACCTTCAAAAAATGTACCATATATAATAAATTTCGGATGAACAGAAGGGGAAAATTTAACCCGTTGGTAATTAAAGTTTTCACCTTTCAGCAGACCATCTCTCTACAGAACTGTTGTGCTTCTTTTGCTTGCCCTTGTTAGGACTACTATGTAGCCTTTGTTCCCCACATCTTATAGCTTTTTCTTTTCTCAGTTGGTTGGAGGAAAGACACTTTCTCTTCCGTACTTCTGGGCATGAAATCAACTCAGCTTTCACGTGTTTTTTATCATCTTCATCATATTCTTCCTCGATTTTGCCAGACAACTGTTTGGAAGTGCTATCTCCTCGAGGGCCCAAGAATTTAACTTGCCGGTGGACACCCCACTCTGCCATCCCAGAGCGCTTCAGTTCAAACCAACAAAGCCCTTTCTTAGATGTTTCAGCTACCCCTTCAAAACTTCTGCACAGTTCTGAAGCACCTATATATACAAACAACACTAAGAAATTTGATCTGATGCAACCAAAACTTTCATAAACATGAATGGCCACAGAGAATATAGATCTACATAAAGTCCAAAACATCAACATCCTAATTGCCAAATGAGCTGGGGGAAAATTTTACTGCTTTTCCCAGTTTTTATTTCCTCATCACTTACTCACATCTTATCAAGAGGAGTTTGAGCCGTTTTAAGTTTAATCACATTGCAAAAAGAGTTCACATGTATTTTACCCAAAATCATAAGAATCTACTATTTGCAATATCAAATAACTACCATGTTCCCATCCAAGATCAATCCAAGTGACACAAAGAGTTCTCTTTCAACTTTCTACTATCTAATTCTAAAAGCAAGCTTAATAAACACTTAATCAGGCAGCACAAAAAGTACTCATTACCAAAAAATACCCAGCTTTATAAAATTTAGTACTGTATCTTTACTTCTCCATGCTAATAGATCTCCTGCCCCATATTTCCTAACTTTATAAATCATGGCTTAAGTTTCTCGTCCCCATATTTCAACCTAAAAATTTGATACTCACACTTTGACGCTGGAGCATTCCAGAAGCTATCTAATTTAGTTATTTTGAAATGTTATTTCAGGTCTGCTGTTTTGCTTTAGTTATGGTAAGTATGGTTTTTATTTTATAAAATGGTCAGGCGAATAGCATCTTATCTTTTAATGAGCTCGAATGCCTAGAATTAGATGGGGTTTATTTGTTTATAAGGGCTGAAATTAAAACTGCTGTAACCCTAGTATAAGTAGTCTTTTAGACTGCTTTAGCAGCCATATTATAGTTGGATATTACTCGTTTGAGGTTCAAACCTAAACCCTAGTTTTTGTATTCCAACTTTCACTGTTTTCATTTTCTTTTACTATTTTTACTCTGTATTGTATAAAACTTGGATTAATGCACTCACTACCTCTGAAAGCAAATCAAAAATTAAAACAAGAGTGGCAATATTTTCCAAACAAGGGATATACAATCAAGAAAAACCTGTAGAAACACTATAGAAGAACTGAATTAGACCTGGCAACATAACATTTGAATGGATTGGATTATTGCCTCCACCAAGCAAGGTCTATAGATCAAAAAGGAAACAAAAGCAGTATTGAAGACTACAGGCCGGTGAAACCCATAAAAGATCAAAAAACCTTTCACAATTTTCAAAACCAAATGGCAGTAGTAAAAGCCCCACTCTTCACCCCTGGAATTTGGATCATGATGATGTGAAATTAGAGCACCTAGTAAGCAATCTAAAGGGACTATTTATTTTTGCCAAAATCTACAGGGACTATAATGACTATGATTTTGATAAAAAATTGAACTATAAAGGTATTCCAAAAACAACAGGTGCCCCATTCAAATCCAACCCAACCCAAACCCCACCTCCCCCCCTCCCCCCCCAAAAAAAAAAAAAGATAGAGAGAGAAAACATGATTATACCTATGCCTCAAAAACCAGCATCAAATTTTCAATGTCACATACTTAACCTGGATATAACCAATAACACGATTCCTTAAATGGACATAACCAATGTCACACTTAACCTGGACATAACCAATAACATGATTCCTTAAATTTAAGCCACCTTTCCTGAGCAAGTACGTCAACTAACTATTACCCTACACATGCAGGATACAATGCTCTAATGATAGTAGTTGAATAATTGTTCAAAATACAGGGTTTGTGTCATTCTAGAATAAAAGGTTAAGGTTGTGGAGGTACATTTCTTCGCAAGCCAGCATTTGATTTGGAATGTTACATTCAAATAAAGAGGACATCATAAAAACATGGCACCTTAGTCTAGACTTCAAAGCCAGCAGCATGCACCATCACCATTTACAGGTTCAGTATCAATTCCCTAACTTTGGTTATCCACCATCTCAGCCACATGCTTCATTTTTTACCAGTAATTAAATTCAAAGATCTGCTAAGCCAACAAAGTTTTGTCTCACATCTAACCTGATCCCATTGCCATGGACAGTTTATATGGTCAACACTATACATTGTTTGACCAACCTATTGCACGACCCAATTAATCAACAGGATTCTAAAGTCAGCCTCTTCACTTAAACTAATTCTCTTCTGATATAACAACAAAAACAAAATCAAGGGTGCGCCTAAGTATTACAAGGAAGGTGATGGAAGAGAACCAGTACTCCCAAATAACCTTTTGTGACCACTAATATCAAGTCTTAGGCACCAGAAAAGTCGATGCTAAAAATCATACATGGTTAGAGCCCCTTAACACAGATGGCGTCCCTCATTATAACACCTTACAATGGGTTATGGGGAAAAGGATCAAACGTATAAGTTCCCCACAGCATTAAACCATTAAAAAGAAAATTGGAATAAAAACAAATGCAAAACAACGTCTAACCTATGATCCATAATCTTATTTTTTCTTCATTATTTTCCCTCTTTTGTATAGCAACCAAGCAGAACAAAGGATCAAACATTCACACATTTGAGGGAAAAAAAAAAAAGAAAAACAAGGGAGAGGAACCATCAAAAACGAGAAATGACGGCGTCGGCCAAAGAAGGGGTTTACCTTAAGAAACATTAAATCCATTCTAAAACCCTAACTACACTTACGAAGAAGAATCGTTAAGACATATGAAATAACACCAAAAGGCTCAAAAAGTAAAGAGAGGAGAAAATACCGTTGGGATTTTCGGATCGGAAACAGAGAAATCTTCCAAAAATACCATTCAAAAAAGCAAAAATAAACTGAAAGCCTGGGCACGCTCAGTTTTTAGTTTTTAGGCGAAAATTTCTATTGCTGAATGTATCAATCTTACTAAAACCCTAACCGCCAAAATTCCCTAAAACCCTTTTCTAATTATTTTAGTAGCTATTTTTCGTTTTTATAAACTTCACATACGCACCTACAATTTGTGACTTTTCACTGACATCCTTGATAGAATTTTTTTTTTTTTCACTTATAATCATAGGTGAGGGTTATTTTATAATTTTACTAAATTGTGCTTGACTTTTAATGTCATTATCTTTTTTTAACAGAAGTGAATCATGAGACTGTAAGTGAAAAAATATTTCTACTAAAGATGTCAGTGAAAAAGTTATAAATTATAGAGATGTTTGTAAATGTGCAAGTTTCAAACTATAAGGGGTGCATGTAAAGTTTTACCTTTCTTGACTTTTTTTCTTGAACTTTTTAATTACTCCCCATAACTTAATTTCTCTTTCAATCTCATATAGAGATAAGGCGAGAGCCGGACTCAACGTTTAATTTTTTTTTTCTTTTTAAGTTTTTATTGCATGAGAAATTATCTTTTACATAGTTTTATAATAAAATTTAAACTATGCTAGTAACTCATATAATAATAAGGGTAAATTTTATCAAAATCCTTAAAATTTGATCATAATTCGCCTTCAATCCATTAATTTTGAAATTAAATACTCCATTTCAAAAAAATTCAATTGACATAATAGGTTGGTCCTAGCGTTAGGGATCTGTTAATAATTTTATTGGCTCAACCATGTGACCTATTTGGTACTTGTAATACCACCTCTATAAGTATGAAAAATAAAAAAAAGTTGGGAAATTTTTTAATAGTGAGAAATATTAAAAGAGATGGCCACCGTATTCTTTTACCATAATTCGACATGCTACCGCCATTTTCACCACCTTCCACCATTATCAGCCACCTGTCATTGGCTTCAACACTGTACCAAAATTAACTCAAATACTCATATTGATATCCCCTTTTTTATATGGAATTAGATTTCCCATAAACACCCTATAAAATATTAGATCTAGTCTAAAAAGTCTTAATGTCTCCAACAAAAAGCCTTTTTCGTCCACTTGAGAAGCTATAATCTGCCTCAAACACATTTTCTAACCCTTCATTTCCCTTACGATTAAAACATCAAAACTCCTCTAAATCAACCTAAACCGAAACGCTAAAATCCTTCTTTAAACCAAAACTCTTTTGCCTCCCTTTCCTTTAGTTTTCCACTTACTACCCATATGAAATTCTAAATTCTCAAAATTTGAACTTTAAACACACGTATCTTTCTCTTTTTATTTTTTTGTTTCAACAATTGATTGTGTTATGTATTTTTTGTTTTTTCTGATGGAAAATTTTTGGGTAAAAAATGGGAATTTTGTTGTAATGATGGTGTTGGGTTGCAAATTAGGTAATGTTTTATTGTGAATGTGATGGTGGCTCTTGAATTGGATTTATGTATGCAGGTGAGGTAAAAAATGGGTATTTGACTTTGAGATTTTAGGATCGAAATTTGTATATGATTTTGATGGTTTAATTTTTGAGTTAACTACAAGTTTCCAAAAGAGTTAAAAAGGAAAAAAAATTAAGGAGTTATTGAAAAAATAAACAAATTTGAATAAAAACTATCTTCACTTTATTTTCTAATCATTAGTTTTGAAAGAAAATAAAAATAACTAGAGTAGTGCTTCTGCTTTGCTGTAGGAGCATAATTAGCTATGAAAGGAACTTAATTTGTGAATGTGATGACATTCAAAGAATGGCAATATAATGTCATGAATTTAGAGATAAATGAATGAATAAGGGAAAGAAGATAGCACATTGAATTATAATATTTATAGTATTTGAACGTTTATATCATTTGATCAAAATGATCATTGGATATCAAACTAATTCATTCATTAATAGTTAATGATTTTTATTTTACATAAAAAAAAAGAACTGAATCTGCGAATAACTTTCCAATACGTATAACATATATTGATTCACCAAAATAGTTTCACCTAAATACATAAAGCTAAATCTTCGTTAAAAAAATGATAAATTAATAAGGTAGAAATAAAATAAAATTCCAAAGTTTCATCATCACATTAAGTTTGATTTTTCTTGGTTCATATGAAAATATTCAACCTTCTAATGAGCTCTTAAGTGATTTAAGTATATTAACTAATTAAAAATACCCTTAAATGAATAAAAAAAATAAATTGTCTTGACAATTCGAAAACCCCAACATGAACTAATAGTTTAGTAAATCTAAATTACTCTTTTTAATATCAGTCGAAATCTTAAATTAATCCAAAAAAAATTAGTTAAGGTCTTAAATATTTCAACAAAAATTAGTTCAAAATCTAAATAGCCCCTAAAAAACTAAATGAACCAATTAACCCCAAACCATATATCATATGTTAAAAGTCAAAATCAACTCCAAATTATATAATCAAATGCCTTAAATAACCCCCAAATCATTCTTCATGACACATCTTTGTTGGCTTAAAATTATGATTCAATTTTGCAATGAGTGATTTTGAGATAACTTTAATATATTACTAGAATGTAAACCCATACTACACCATGGAGAGTCTACATAGATTCATAAAAATATATTTTTTTAATGTCAAATTTAAAAGATAATAGAATATAAAGAAATGCTGATACTTCAAGATTTAAGACTACATAATTTTAGATCATCAATTCAAAAAATTCTATAAACTTTATATCATACCATTCACCTACCCTACTTTACAAATTCTAGATCTATCTAGATTTAAGACTATATAACTCTAGATCTTTTCATTCAAGAGATTACACAACTCTAGATTTATCAATTCAAGAATTCTACAAATTCTAGATCAAACCATTCACTTGCACTACTCTACAAATTCTAGATCTATCTAGATTTGAAATGATACAACTCTAGATCTTTTCATTCAAGAACTATACATTACTTAAATAGCTCATCTTTTAGAATCCCTCCGTAATAATGGCTCATCTGGCTATGCTTTACACTACAAACCAATAACATGAAGAAGAGTCATTGACATTGTTTGAAAAGGTAAATCAAATAACTTGATACAGCCTATTTAACAATATTTAGCACTGGATAATAGTCTCTTTCAACAAACAGTTTAACCATACCTAAAATTTAACTATGTGAATGCAATAAAATCATATAAAGGCCCACTAGAAGCAATAAAAAAAAACCATTAAATTAAGTTTTTTAAAAATCCCATTAGAATTGAATAGTCAAGAAAGGAATAAAGAACCATATGAAGTAGCCAAGAGATAGCTAAAAAGAAATAAGAAAGCCAATAAGCCACCAAAAATAAAAGAATGTTTCATGTTTATGCATTGGAGTGTGTAAAATATAAAGTAACTGGAAAGGCATAATTATTGAACAAAACGTTGAAGCTTATATTATATACTATACAAAAAAGATATTCTCTTCAAAACAGTCTATAGAATAATAAAGATTTCATAAGAAGGAGAAAGAAAAGGGAGTGTACTTAAGGCTCGTGGTAAAGATCACAAGAAAATAGTGACAGGCTTTGAAAGCCGTTCTTTCGAGTAGATATTGAAATAGGGCAATTGCATTGCTTCAAATTTGATCAATTAAGATATCTGAAAGCAGTATAATATATATTTCATTCAAACATTCATAGTATAGTTATTTTTCATGGATCTTTAAACATTACATTGATGCAAGCAAAGAAGTAGTTTGGATTATGAAAGAAAAATCACTTCAAGTAAACTTAAAAAGTGGTAAACCTTCTGTCTAATATATATAATCATATGTCCATTATTCTTTCATTCTCTTTTCTAAAATATTCCCATACCATCGAAATTTGATGTAGCTTTTAACAATTATACTCATTATCTTAATATGTTACTTTTAACACTTACCAAAATCCTTCTAGGCATGAATTACCTTTTGTAGTTTTGTATGGCATGGTAACAGTGCCAAAAAGAACTATTACTTTCATAAAAAAAAAAGTTATATTAACACACATAAATTTATTTTAAGAAAAACCTCCATATGCCCTAGCATTATGGGAATATTATTATATTTTCCATGCATATTTCCATTGTCTTTAGATATCTTATTATATGTTAAGAAAAGGTATTCATACATATATTTTCTAGGCCCTACTAAGAATCAAATAATAGACTATCATGCAAAATTTATTAACACACACTTTGTCATTTTTTAATTTACTGACTCTAAAGGTTTCCATTACCTTTGACCTCTACTTCATTCTTGTAAATAGATTAAGGTATCCCACAACTAGATATTTCTTCTATATTATTCACCAACATTTATGACCACAAACAAAATAATACATAAAGACAATTTTTAATGCCCAACATATCATAGTAGTGAAATGTCCTGGAAGCAACAATGAGGCAAATAAAATGAAAGAGCTACACTCAAGAATTTTCTTACTATGAAATTCCTTATACTTGCTAAAAGTCCAAGTCATACAATAAAAGTAGTCATGCAAAAGAAACAACATAAAAAAAATAATATTTATCAAATGAAGCTTTCAAGAACAAACATAGTTGCAGCATCAACTTTAATCTTACCACAAGAAATTCTAATGATGAAAGTTTATCACGGTATCAAATGGCCTTGCAATTTACTGCAATTTGGTTCAACTCATCTTCTACTTTAGTTGACCTTTCCTAACTCCAAACTATTTAAGAAAGTGATAATAAAGCATCAAATGCCATATAGCTGTTTAAAAACCTCTTTTTGAGCCTTCTAGAGGTAGATAATATATATGATACTCTATAAATGACAATAGGACATTTAGGCACAAGCATAATAAAAAAAGCACAATAAGAAACATAAATAAATTAGACCATAACTTATTAGAAAAAGCTTTTCGATAATTTCTAGCAATGTATCTAAGCAAAAATACATAGGAAGTTATTGAAATTAGCTAGTTATAGGTAATTAAATATGAATTATACATCTGACATTTATGATTAGCAAACTATTAGCACAAGCCATCAATTCAAGAGAATCATACTTGTCTCATATAATATTTTTTAGTTAGAAAAGTATCAACAATAAACATATGAGAAATTTTAGTACATAACAAAATGGAAAGACCATCCATATCCAAACAACCTAGTTTCCATAATTATAATATATATTCAAATGAAATATTGTTTATATATTAACTATAATATGAATGCTTGAGTGAAATATAATATTCATAATCATATTATAATGTGAATGTTAGAATGAAATATTGTTCATATATATATATATATATATTCATATTAGAGACCATTCATATACATTTGAATTATATTAAAGCTTATATTGTATACTATATTATATGTCAATGAATTGGCAACTTGAAAGATACTATAAATCCCAATTATTGTCAATTTCATACCAAGTAAATTGTTTGAACCAAATGCCGATCCACTGAAAGCAACATATTTGTAAGAAGCTCTTCAGTAGATAGATCCTTCAAATTTAACATAAACACATTAGCACATAAATTTCATAATTGATTAATATTTTTACTAAAATCAAGACCCTTACTAAAATCAAGACCCTTACCTCTGGATTTTTCTGCAGTTTCAGGATTTGTTGGTCAACATACTTGTTCTTATCAAGAACCTTAATACAAAGATCAATAGGGCAAGGCTTTTCTCCAAGCTACAAACATTCCATAACTTTTATAAGAGATTTAACTTGAAATTAGTAATATTAAAAAAATCAAACAAAACGCCATTCTAATAAATCAAAACAAATTGATCAGATAGAGTATGAGACATCAAAAACTACATATTTATTTATTTTTTAACATAGAATCATTGTTGCACCCATGTCTAGTTCATGAATAAACTAATCCCAAATCTCTTTATCAGTGTACCATAAAAACATAGATCTTTCACACATACCATTTCAGTTTTTAAGGCTTTCATGAATAACTAGTTGGCTTTTTCTTTGTCACCTCAAGAACTCCTATCATAGTCTGTTGATCATCAAGATCATCCTTTTCCCTTTGAAATGATTCACTACTTTTTTTAATCTTCATTTAACTAAGAATGCAAGGATAGCTGATACTCACTGTATTCATTTCATCAAAGTAAAGCCACTTTAAAAATGCAAGATAAAAAAAAAATCACAATCTCAAATTTGTAGCCAACCAAGAAATCATTACTTATAGATAGCAAGTAATCGCTAAGCAACCATCAAAGTAAAGGTATAAAGAAAATGATGTTCTAAATAGTAAATTTATGCTACCGATTTGGTGCAGCATAGCATTGATTTCATTGCCAACTTTCATATTCAGCTAAAGCAATAGAAAAATGAAATTTCATCATGCATCATGTGCACATTAGTATAAGTGATTATGTGTGTAAGGGCTAGAAATAAAATGATACCTTATCAGGAGTTTGCTCACCTCTGAAATGATTCACCACCTTTATTAATCATTGGTTTCAAGTCTGATGAAATCTTCAATATCAATGTGTTAGAAACAATCAATCCAAAGTTATTTTCAGGTATTATTGCTAGAATTTTTAAGTGAGTTTTTTGAGTAAAGACAAATGAAAAAAAGTTAGAGAAAGGCCAATGTTGGTAAACAGTAGCCATAATAGTGAAAGAAGCAGTGGCAACACTGCTAACAGAGGAAGGAAGAAGATGATAAAATAGGGAGAGACGCATCAAAGAGAGAATGAGAGAAAAAAAAAGTCTTACGATTTTCAAACCTTTAAAACAAACAACTGGAGACAACAGATAATAACCTTCGCTCCGAATACAAATTATAATTTTTAAATATAAAAATTAAATTTTTATTATTAATTTTATTTTTGTTAGTAATTATTCTTTTATATTTTTAAATTAAAATTCTAAAGTTTTTGATTGATTACCAAGCTTAATGTATATATTATGCAACTCATTCATCTAAATTTAGATGAAATTATTTTTCAAGCAAACTTAAATAAACAACAAATGACAAAAATTCTATGACATTCAATTCTATTAAATTGAATGAATATTTCTTGTTAGGCTTCAAATTAACAATAAAAAATGTCTCATAGTGCTATAAAGTCACTTTTACATTTAAAAAATGTAATGCCTATAATATCAGTACCTCTTCGTTGCTAATTGGTAATTACATTTTAGCTTAATGACAATAGAGCCATTTTCAACACTTTTTTACAAGAATTGATAGGGTGATAAGTAGCCATTCTATTATTCTAGCTCTAATGAAGAAGAATATACAACAATGATTCCACAATTAGTAAAAAAGAATATATTCATTTACCTAAAAAAAAGAAAAAGAAAAAGAAAAAAAATTTGTATAGCATAGACACATAGATACTGTGTTATCTTTCATAAAGAAACCAAATAACCAAAGCTATAAGATGCAAATAATGAATCTATTTTTGCAATGATAGAACTTGTGATCTTATCGAGCAAAGAACATATGGAAAAAATTGAAAAGTGAATTGCATACCTAAGATCAATACCCGTAAATTGAGGATTTAGCTTTATTCCATACGGTTATACCTATAAAATGATATAAAAGCACAAATATGGAGATGACAGCTTAGTATTAGTTCTTGTTAATTTAGAAATGATAAAAAAAAAGAACAATTATCTTGGAATAAAGCAAAGAACAACAAAACTGAATCTATCATTTTTAACAATCAAATTAAACTTGAGATTACTGTAATGAAATAAAAGAATCACAAGGTTGACACTTGATATCAGATTAGCAAAGCATGTAATCACTTATTTGAAGTAATATGCATGCACTTAATTCAAATAGTCATATTTTACGGGTAGTATATAGAAAAAAACAAAGTATTAATGGTCATTTTTAGTAAGTTTGTGCTATGTGTAAGACTTTTTTTACCCAAAAGATCAACTATTTAATAATGAGTGTCACTATTAAAATATAATATTGGCTATGTATATGGTAATTGTCTGTACTTATCTTTTTTTTTAATGATTCATCAAAAATTTTAAAGAACAAAGTATACCAAAGTATTAAAAAATAATAATAATAAAGTAAAAATTATATATTGATCAATAAAATAAAAGAGTAAAGTTACACAGCAATGAAATAATGTAAATTAATAAGTCTTGGGTTCAAGTTCGAGTTACTATTTACATATGAATGTATTGATTCAACTTTGAATCAAAGATGGAAGCTTTTTATTCATGGTAAGGGATATTAATTATCCACTGTTTGTAGTTGTTATTTGAAAAAAACTCATGAATAAAATGGGACATGTGGCATGTAAGTTAAGTATTAGCTTCAACCACATTACAAAAAAGAAAAGAAAATTAAACCCATGAATTCAGATTTCATAAGCAAAAAAAAAAAAAAAATTATCCATGAAATTAATATTTTTATGATTCGATGTTAGATTTTATTTCAACATCTCTTTCACTGTTTCTACCATTATCTTTAAACAAACAAAACAATTCAAGTTTGCTTTTTTTATTTAAAAAAAATGTTAGGAATAATTTAAATTTAAAAAAATATTGAAAATGGAACCTGAAGAGAGAAGCGAACATCGGTGGCCAAGCTTTTGAGGTTAGAGTGACTCAGAGTAGCACAGAGTCATCGCGCTTAATTTGCAACTACAACACCAAGAATCCTTTATATTTTCAAGGATTAGTTTTGAGTATTCAAATTTCAATTATTATTATTATTATTATTATTATTATTACAAGTCAAACACATGCAAACTCATAACAAAAATAAAAAAATTCCTATAAAATGACTTAACTGTCGTCTAAGGGTCTTGATCTGTGTTAGGGCCATTGTAATTCCATTTGAGGAGTTTAGTAGGGTCTTTCACTAGTCCAGGCAAAGTTTGTAGAAGCCAATATTTTGTTACATGGTAAAAGCAAGAATTTTTTGAAAAACCCAGATCATAATTTTCAACAAAAAGAAAGTTTGAACAGTAAAACACACTCTTGTTTTGTTTTTCAAGTCCATACCAAATCCACTAATCTTGAAATAAAATCAAAGAAGTGTTTGAAGAAGAAGCAATTTTTCGCCTCAAAACTACCCACATAATTTATATTTTCAATTAAAGTGCCTAAAAAAATAAAATTTGAACAAATTACCAATCAATTTCTTCAAAAATAAACACAAGTTTTGTTTATATATACAAAAAAAAAAAGAATAATAAAAAAATAACTTAAAAGAAAAATAAAGATACGAGTCCTCTGCTTCCAAAGTTATCTTTAGTTTATCATTTATTGTGCTTTTTATGAGTTATTGTACTTGTTGTTTTGAAAAGTACAAAGGAGAAGTAATGTTGTGAAGATAGACAAAAGGTAAAGAGAAACAGAAAGATAGAGAAAACAAAGCACAGAGCAAGAGAGAAAGCTTCATTGCTTTGCCTTTTAACAAATTTATCTTCCAAATACATCGTTCAAATCATTTTTTTTTTACATTGCTAAGTGGTACGATTAATTTCAAATAGGGATTACTTTTATTTATAGTATAAATATAGATACAAAATTTTAAATGAAAAAATATATTTTTTAATTATTATTTAATATGTAATCAGAATAAATTCATTAAGATATTATTTTTTTAATCCAGTATACTTAATTTTAGGATAAATTATTTTAGCAACTTAATTATTTCTGATAGCACCATTTAACAACTCGAGGTTTGTTGTCCAATTATGAAACTAGTGAACTAGAGATGAATTACAAACAAACTTCAAGGATGTAAATGAAATTTACCCAAAGATAATAGATGAGTTTTGATTTGTTTGTCTTCACCTTTGATTATTTTAAGTTTGTAAACATTTTGAGTCAAATTAACTTGAATCTAACATACATTTATTTTTATTTGTAGTCTTTCTTAATTGACATATATCCAATTAAAAAGACTTTTTTAAAAGAAATGTTTGGTGTTTTTATTTGTTTTTAATGTTTTAGTTTATATATATATATATATAATGTTATATATATAAATATATATATATATTCACTTGCTGATATGTTTATTTAAACTATTATTAATTGGAAAGTGATCAACTTAAATTAGTATAAAATTAAAAAGTTTTATATTTTTTCTGATAATTGATTTCAATAAATCCAAATGATAAAATTACACTATTTTTTTCTTTTTGGCAAAAGATGGGATTAAGTCATTTTTCTCTTTTTGACTTGTTTCTCTCTCTTTGTCTTTCACGATTCTTCTTCTTTTTTAGTTTTCGACAACTTATTCAAATATTTTCTATTACTCTTTTTTTTTTTGTGCATATTACTCATCCTTTGTTCCAAATAACATTATAATTCATCTATTGTTAAACACAAAATTAACATCTCATGCATTCATTGAAGCAAATCAACTATTTTCTTATTTTTTTATTTTCTTTTTGTTCAATCTCCTTTAAAATTCATGGTTAAATATTATTTGAGCATCCAAGTAAAATATGATTCTTATATCGAATCAAATTTAAATTGCATGAATCTAACTATTCATGAACTTAGTCATTCATGAATCTATGGTATTCATGAATGACAATTAATTATGGATAAATGTACTTAGTGTTTAATGTAATTTAAGTTTAACATATCTATTTAATATATTTATTAATTATGACCCAAGCAAAACCGATAACTGTTCTAGTTCAAACTATTTTTAGGTTCACAAATTTTCAAGTTTGAACAATTTTAAGTTCGAATGAATTCAATTAATGGACATTTTAAAACATTTCAATGCAATAACATCATTAATTATTGTTAATTGGTTTATAGCAAGAGTACCTAAGTTTTAACCTAGTGACTGTTTCAACTTTTGAAAGAGATGAGATAAATCAGTATGAACAAGATCACTTATTATGCCTTGTTGTGAGTGTTCTTTTTCTAATGTATTGATTTGATTCATAAGTACTTAAACTATTTAATAGATATGTTAAACATTAGATACATTAAACACTAATGGATATAAAGGTAGGGTACGTAGGAGACTTTTTTATCGTTAGACAAAAAACACCAAAGATTACGAGGTGAGAATTTGAGAGCTTTATAATACCATGAGCCAATCCAAAAAGAGCCACAAAATTTTCTTTCATAGGGTAGAAGGTATAATGTAATTGTTTCTACTAGACATGGATTGGCTAAGTTTCAAAGATGTAGAATGTTTCCTATTCTTACCTTAAAAGACCTCAAATGCATAATCAATAGAATCCATTTCTTCTGTTGGCATAAAAGACTTACATGGCTTTAATTAAACTAATAGAATAAGGCTTTAAGCTTGAAAATCACATAAGTTTTTTCTAGCATTATGATGTGTTTTATATTATTATATTTTAAAATATATAGCAAAAGCTTTAAGGCAATATATTCTTTTTTATCAACCATAGGTATAGGTCTTGTACCAACTTAGCTCATTTCTTAAACTCCAAAAGCTAGAAAGTATGATCCTTCTTTTAAGAAGGTAGTAAAGGAATAACTTAAAAAGCAGACCAAACTTTTATTTCTTTTTAGTATCCGACTTAGATTTAAATCATAAAATCAGCTTTTTTTTTTTATAGTATTCATTAAGCATTAAGTTCAATCATCCATAGTTAATTGGTTTCATAAATACTATGAATTTATAAATGGTTAAGTTCATGATTAGTTACATTCATGCAATTTAGGTTTAATTCATGATTATTATACTACTTAGTACATATAAATCTAGACTCAAATTTAAATGACACGATAAATGAAGTAAATTCATCCACAATTAATAGAGGTTATGAATACTATAGATTCAAGAATGTCTAAGTTCATGTATAGTCTAAATACACTTATTGATTAATAAAATTCATGGATATCATAGATTCATGAATGATTAAGTCTTAAATAGTTAAATTCATACAATTTAGATTTGATTCATGTTATCTATACTATTTAAATATATATATATAAATCTGAACTTAAAATTTAAACGACAAGAAATAAAAAGTACATTCATCTATAATGAATTAAGTTAATGAATACCATATATTCATTTAAAAGATAAGAATATTAATTAATAATTATCTAAACATGTGTGCAAACGCATTTATGCATCTATATAAAAAAATGAAACATTTAAAATAAATAAGAAATATCAAATATTGTCATTTAGACAATCTTTCCAAAAGGACATATGTAAACAAAATAGAAGTCTATAGATAAAAATAATAATATGTCAAATTATTTTAGCACGCAACATTGTATTACCTCCAACATTTTTGGATTTAGATCATTTAAAGTTGGTCATTTTCAAGTTCAATTAGTCTTGAGTAAATTACAATTAGAGTTTTTTGGGTTTATATAGATGTCAAATTAAATTGATTTCAAGTTTGAATTATTATGAGTTTGAATTATTTCGAATCTAGATTACTTCAAGTTCAAGCTATTTTAAATTCGAGTAGCTTTGGATTCAAATTGTTTTGAGTTTAATTTTTTTTTAGATTTATAATTTTTTGGAATTTGAGATTTAATTTTTTTAATCAAATCAAATTTGGTCCTTTCTCTGATCAATATGAATGGGTTTTTGAGTTTGGTCAAGTTTTACAACCTTTAATCATAAACCTTTAATGGAGCGCTTCAAATGCGTTTATGAAACAGAATAATACATATTATTTCAAATTATTAAATTTTGGTCATTATGAGCTCGTTAAGGAGGTTTTAGGCGAACATAGAGATCTTGGTTTTCAACCAAGACTTTCTCTCTTTTTCAATAAGTTATGACCATCTTATGTACCAAAAAATATTTTTAAAATTTGGATAAAATAAAAGGATTCTCTTGATGTTTGATAAAATATATATTATTCAATTTAAAAAATGACTTATCCCTCTAAGATTTGGTAAAAAAATATATTATCTTTCTTAAAAAAGCAATAGTCTTAATTTTTAAGCTAAATTAAAATAAAAAATACCTTTTATTAATTATTAATAAATTATTTATCTACTTATTTTCTCTTTTCATTCTTTCGTTTTACCTACAAAATTATGAGAATTTAATTTGTTTTAATTTATGTTTAATTATGATCAAATTAAATTTTGATTAAGCTATATTCTAATCGAAATACATGTTAAATATTTTAAACTTATCTTTTATTCAGAGGTAAATTACATAAAAGCACCTTATAATATGAGGTAGAACAAATCTACCCTTAATGTTTAAAATTGATACTTAACCAACCCACTTTTCTTTTTTTTTCTCCTTTGGTATTAAGCTTTAAACAACTATTTCAGTCTCAAAGTTGCATGATAGATTAAGAGGTTTTTAAGGCTATTGAAATGCAGGTATCCAACGAAATGAATGAGACTTTTCTATAAGAATTCATTTCTGAGAAAGATCACCATAGCATTTAAATAGATGCATCCAACCAAAGCCTTAAGACCTGATGGTATAGCTCATTTGTTTTATAAAAAATTTTGGCATAATGTTGGAAATGATGCAATTAAAATTTCCTTGAATAGGAAAAGGAACCTTAGTGCAATAAATAACACTAATATTATCTTGATACTCAATACTAAGAAACTGAAAACCATAACCCAATTTATGCTTATTAGTCTGTGCAATGTGATTCACAAGATTATTACAAAAGTACTAGCTAATAACCTAAACTAATTCCTCCCATTTGTATTAGTAAAACACAAAGTGTCTTTGTTCTTGGAAGACTAATCACAAACAATGTTTTGGTAGCCTATGAACTTTTACATTCCTGAAAAAATAAAAAGAAAGGTCAAAAATGGTTCTTTGTGCTAAAACTAGATATCAATAAGGTATGATAGGGTGGAATGATCTTTCTTGAGAGATATGATGATTAAACTAGGGTTTCACTCTAGATGGATTTCCCTTATTATGAATTGTATTTTTTCTATTTCATATTCGATTGTGGTAAATGGATGTGTTACTAACAACTTTTATCTAAAGAAAAAGCTTAAACAAGGTGACCTTTTATTTCTTTCCCTTATTATGAATTACATTAGTTCTATTTCATAAAGATGGACTAATCTAAGGTGTCCAAGCTAATTGAGATAGATCTATAGTTACTTACCTATTTTTTGGTTAAAAAATATGAAGAAAGCTTAGGTCACATAATGAATTATGACAAATCAGCTTTATTTTTTAATAACAATTCAAAAGATGAGTAAAAATAAGAGCTAAAGTCTATGTTTACCATTTAAGACACCATAAGCTAAAAAAGTATCTCAATTTACTAGTTATGAGAGGGAGAAATAGAGCACTAGCTTTCAAGGAAATAAAAGAGAAAATGATAGCAAAATTAAAAAGCTAGAGTAATAGATGTCTATTACAAAAAAGTAAAGAAATTTTCATTTAGGAGGTCCTTCAAGCAATTCGTTTTTATGCCATGAATTATTTTTTGTTCCCAAAAACTACATCTAAAAATCTTAATGGGATTATAGGAGACTATTGCTGGAGGTATAATGAAGGGATGAAAATAATCCATTGGTTGAAATGGAAGACAATGTGCTAGCTAAAGGCCAAAAGTGGGTTAAAGTTTCAAGATATGCATGCTTTTAACAAAGCATAGCTTAAAAAGCAAGGATTGAAGTTCTTAATAAATCAAGACACTTTCGCTTATAAAGTTCTAAAGGCCAAATATTTTCCATGATGCTCTTTCATGGAAGCAAGATTAAGGATTAACCCATCTCTAACCAAAATAAGCATATGGAATGCAAGGGATATACTAGAAAATGGTGCAAGGTGGAGAGTTGGAAATGGACAAAAAATTTGAATTTATAAGGATAATGGGTGTTTTCACTAAGCTCTCTCATGATACAAACACCATGCACGAGATTGAATAAGAATAGTTTAGTAAAGGAGCTGATAGATGACCAGACAAAGGAATGAAAATGAAAGATGCTTTTCAACTTTTTTTCTAAAAAGAAAGCAAAAGCTATAGGTCAATTGCCAATAAGCAGGGTGGCTTAGCAAGATATGTTGGTGTGACACTTCGAATGAAAAAAAAAAGTATCATTATAAGAAATCTAACATATACTGATGCTAAAAAAATTATCGATAAAACAAAAAAATCCATTAGTGTAGCACAATAAATCTTATACCAATGGTCAAAATATGTATTCTGATAAATTTTTAACTGTCAATATATCCCTTGTCAATATAGACCTATACTGATGGTTTTTAAGGTGTCAGAATAGCTCACAAAGATATACCTATGGTTCAAAACCATCAGTAAATGTATATATGTTGAGATAGTATCTGTTATGTGTTTCACTATTATACTTTTTACTGACGGTTAACACCTGTCAATATAGACTTATATCTTTTAATTTTGCTTGCCTATACTAAAGGTTAACGCCCGTTAATATAGACTTATAATTTTTTTTTTACCTATACTGACGCTTAAAGTCAGTCAGTATAGATTTGTATGTTTTAATTTTCTTACCTATACCAATGACTAGTGCTCGTCAGTATAGACTTATATGTTTTAATTTTTTTTACTTACATCGACGGTTAATGCTTGTCAGTATAGACTTGTAATTTTTCTTACCTATACCGACACTTAGCATCCGTCAGTATAGATTTACATTTTTTAATTTTCTTACTTATACTGATAGTTAGAGACTGTCAATATAGAATTGTATGCTTTAATTTTTTTACTTCTACCGACGATTAAAGATTGTCAGTATAGACTTATATGTTTTAATTTTTTTATTATATTTATTAAAAATCGGTGATTGTTAGTATCGCCTGAAATATTTCAATGATCAAGTGCGTCAGTATAAATGTTAAGATGTTGGTAAATTTTCTTAAAAATTATATTTTTAATTATTAATATTAATTTATTTATAATCATAATGTGATATGTTTTCATATAAAAAAACACAATAAAATAAAAGATATTTAATAACATTAAAACTACAAGTAAATTATTTATAATCCACAAACTTAGTATGAGTGAAAAACTAAAGTTATTTTACCAAGTTTGATAAAACAAATATCGATAAAACAAACATAAATAAAGAATTATACCATCTCACCCTAAAAATACAATCATAAGTTTGCACCACCAGACACCTAAAAACCTTTTGATCACCTTAAAACTTCAATAGAACTCTGAACAAGATAATTTTAAAAAACCTGTAAATGAACAAACAATTGCAAAACCACCTCAATAAGAAAATAGATTTTGTTGTTTAAACAAAATAAAATTTTACTATATCATAATTTTTTTAAAAAAATAAAATTATTTTAAACATAAACTAATTTTACAAAAAAATAAAAAACTAAAATTATTTTTTCTTTTTATTATTGTTAAAAAATAAATTTAGTTTTTTATTATTTTTATTTTGAAAATATTTTTAAGTTTTAAAATATCACATTAGTAGAAGTATAATAGTTTATGGGTTAATTAGGAGATTAACCCTTAAAAGATCTTCTTTTTCCAAAATTTTTCAATATATAAAAAATGTAGAAAAACCCAAAAAAAAAAAAAAAAAAAAGAAATCGAAGAAAAAGATCAAGTGAGAGTTACGTGCTTATTAGGTAACAGTGTTAAAGGGCATATAATAGAATGAATACACATGGTGATTAAGTATGACCTTTTAAGCATTAGGAGGTAGATTTGTTTCAGCTCAAATCACAGGGTATATTTTCCATACAAGTTTCCTTTAACTATTGTTTGAATAGCTAAAATGAGTAAAGAAAAAAAAAAAAGATTGATTAGCAATTTTTGTTTGGTTAAGTTGTAAAAAAAAAAAAGGAAATGGGATATTATATTATATTGTTCCAATCATATCCTTTTAAAATAAAATATTTTTTCTACCAAGTGAATAATTTTTATATTAATTATTTTAAATAATTCTGAAAATTAATACAAATAATTTCAATTAAAGAGAATATTATTAATAATTAATTCATAAAAATGTATGTTTTGAATTATTTTTATATTACAATTTTTTTCAAAATTAATTCATAAATGAGAAAATTAAAAACTTAAATATTTATTATTAAGATAAAATTAATCATAAATTTATTCGAATATTAGTGTTTTCCTACTGTTGTACATGTTTTCTCATGTTCTTTTATTTTTATTATTTAGAATTTATAAAGTGATAACAAAATGAAAAAAAATTAAGACTTAATCATAAATTAAAAATATATAAAATTCGAAGTTATTGACAAAAAAAATTAAAAAATGAGTTATAAAAAATTTAAAATAGCATCAATGGTTAATATTAATGGTTAAACTTAAATATTATAATAATATATTTTGAAAAATAATAAAATATAATAAGAACATAAAAGTTTTTTTTTTATTTAAAAATTATTTCTTTTCCTTTCTGTTTATCCCGATTTGGGGTAATTAAAAATTTGAGCTTTTGAGCAAAGGAAAGGATGTTCAATTTTCATTTTTTTTTCTTTTATTAAAATATAAATGATAAACCAAACAAAAGAAAAATTTTTTCCTTATTTCCTGTGCTTTACTTTCTTTTTCCTTAATTCTCTAACCTTCCCTCGATCAAACATAACCTTAGTTCAATTATATATTTGCTTTAAAATGAATGTATTAAATTATATTTATTTAAAATAAATTAATTATCATTAGTTTAAAAAATTAAGTGATTATGATATTGACTAAAAAAAGGTAAAAATAGGAAAAAGAAATGAGGATATTTTTAGTATTTAAGGTAAAATTGAATAAACATTAGTTTTACTAGTTGAATCTTAACGTCAGGTACTTTTTCAGGAGAGACAACACATGTTTTTCAAACTAATAAGGTTGAGTATACTTTCAAATAGAATACTTTGTCAGATGGGGCAATGACTGCTCTAGCTGAGCATTTGATTGTTCAAGTTCATTTTCTTAATAGAGGCTTTTTCTATTTCCTAGAAGTCATGAGTAGTCGAATCGGTAATCGATTGCTTTTTGTTAAAACTTGATTCTTAGCTTTGTTTTATTTAGTTTCTCTACCATTGATTAGGTAATCGTACTTAATCAATTAATATTTTACTATTATAAAAATATTTTCATAAATTTCCCTGTTTGTCTTCCCCTTTTGCTCTATTTTCTTTTGGAGTTTGTCTGATACTCTACAAATTAAAAAAAAGAAAAAAAAGAAAAAGTGGAAACTACCATAGTACAAAATAGTAATTCATCTTGTATCTTATATAAATATATAAAAATAAAATTTTTGACAAAAAAATATTGATACCGTATTCTTTTGACACGTGCATAGTCTTGAACACATGTCACATGTTTTATATTTAATTATTTTCACTTGATTTGGCTTAAATTTAAAATATGTTATATTAAATTTATTTCTTTTTACATTTTCAATTAACTTACCTCACATGTCTATAAAAATTTAATTTATTACAAAAAATAAATATAAAAATATAATTTTGTATAAAAAGATTAAATTAATTGTACATAATATATTGTCAACATTACATTAATTTCGAAATCCTCCTTCCATTTTCATAAGTAAATTGTGTTCCATTATGATTTCCTTAAAATTTTCACACTTTTAATTTATATTATACTTTCCAAACTTTAAAATTGAATATAGTGGAATAACCAATCAATTCAAAATTTTTACTGAAATATGTCTTCATTATAATAATCTTCCATAAATCACTCTAAACTTGATTATTAGTCAACTTTTTATATTCTAATTCAATTTATCTATATATTGTCTTATAAAAAATTATACTTGTATATAAAATAAGAGAAGATGATGCAAAATATTCAAGTTAATATGCCAATATGCCATTTCATTTAGGGATTTCAAGTGAATAAAACTATTTAATATTTTTAGTAAATGTGTGAACTTATTGTACTTAAGATATATGTATAATTTTCACATGTGTCATAAACATAAAATATTACCTGACCTTTAATAAAAAATTGAAACTTTTAAATTGAACCTTCATAAAAGAGAAATCTTTAAGTTGAAGGTTCTCTTTCAAATTATGAATATAGGAAAAGTATTTACTCTTTTTTTTTTTTTAAATATATATTGTTCTTGCCTATGTATAAGTTACAATTGATTATTAATTTCATGTGCCAACATTAATAAAGGAAACAAGAGGTCCAATATTGATTTGTTTGATAGCCTCATTTTAGGCCATAAGTTTTGGTTCTTGCTAAGAAATTTATCAAAATATCCAGATTTTTCTGCATTAAATTCAATTAAATATTAATTACTTCCTAAGTTGTAAGCATTATGTTCCTACTTCAATGTGTATCTTTAGCTTAACAAATTTTTTTCATACAAAGTTAAACAAGTGAGTTTATAACATTGATATTATAGCTTTACCATTTTCTATAAACAAGTATAATATTGTTTTGTTAATCATGATCATATGGTACTTAAGCAAATTTATTTTTTTGGTTATTTTACAATTCATCACGAAAAACGGCGAAAAAGAGACAAAAGTTTTTTTTTTTTTTTTTAAACTGTAAGGGACAAGTAATTGAAGAAAGAGATATTTAAAAAAAATATTTCTCAAGAATACAATGCGAATAGAATGTGGAGAAGTAAAATATAATATATAATATATAATAATAATATATTGTACCCTCTTTTTGCTTTTTTTTTTTTTTTTTTTGTTTATTTGTGTTTGATATTCTTTTCATTGAGCCACTTTTATTTTCTGTATATTTTTCATCTGTCTCGTGTTAATGTATGTAATAACCAATAGACAAGAATTTATTTTATTTTCAGTAAAAAATAATTATATACTAAAATAATAATAAAAAAATTTATTAGCTATTTTAGTAATCAATTTTAGTTTTTAGTACATTCAACTATTTAAAGATAAACGATTTTATTATTAAAGCACTTAATTAATTTTTGTGTCGTATTATAAAAGAAAAATAACTTAGGTGACAAACCTAAAATTATAGTCATAAGATATTAACTAGATTAAACAACTTTTTTCTAAGATATTAAAAGAAAGGCTATTAACAATTCTAAAATAAAATATATAAATATTATTCTATTTATCACTCAATGTATAAAAAGCATATATCTTTTTATTGAGCAGATAAAAAACTTTTAAAGTTAAAATGTTACATTTTTTTAAAATACATGATTTTATATTTTTCAATTATATAAAAAATTAATAATATAAACATAAAATATCACCTGTGCAAGGCAGTGGAATTAAAACTAGTTTTGTAATTAATAGAAAGACCATAATAATGTTGTCTACACGATGCCTATTTTGCTTCCCTTTTGGCCCATGCCTTGAGATTGCGAAGGCCGAAATATTGGATTCTTATTTGTTTGCTTTGTCTTGCTACTGAGATTGCTTTCATGGTCTTGAGATGCATAGAAACTGCAAAGACACTATCTTTATCTTAGAGATTTTTAATGTAAAATATGTCAAATAATTTGTACATTGAAAAAAAAAAAAATCATTTAAATCAAGAAGAGTAAAAGTTTACCTTACTCCATTAGATTGGTTTTTCAAACTTGATTGATCTTGCATTAATTAAATATATTAGTATATATTAATATTTAATTAATGGCACTTTGACATGTGGACACACACTTGGCACATAGTGCAGTTAATAAAATATTATTTTATTTAAAGTTTTTAATTTTAATTTTAATATTTGATAAATTAAATCTATCTAAAATAAATAGATAAATAAGGACAGATAATTAAATTTTTATAAAATAAGATAGATTAGTCTATTTAGACAAACAATTTTTAATTGTTCAAATACTAGACAATTTTTATCTACTCAAAATGGACAATTATGTATGTAAAATAAAAATGCACTTAAATTATATAAACTTATTTGATTTTCTGAAAAAGTTACAAAAACAATTTTCATAACCCTTCCTCTTTCTTCAATAAACTCTCAGACTTTTTTTTTATAAAGTTTTGCTGCAAAAAGTTTTATAAAAGTTTGGTAATTTTGTAATACGTTGATAAATACTCAGTGGATTGATTTCGTTATTATAAAATTTAATCAGTTATTGGACTTCATTATAATTTTAAGATTTATCGTTTGCAATCTTTTTACATATCTATTAAATAAATAATACGATGGAAGTATATAAAAATTTAAAAAAAATTACTTTTACACTTCTTGAAACCTCTCTTCAAAATTTCATAAGCAAAAATTTTAGATTTTTAATTTTTGCGCTAACAATTTAAAGTTTAAAAACTACAATGACAGTTTAGATTTATCATTAATTCCTTTTGGAAATAAATTATGAGTTTTGTAGGATCTTAACAAAATCAATCTAGCTATAAGAACCCATTCTTTTCTATGCAAAGTCTGTCAAGGCTTTAATTATAAAAGTTAATGTTTGTTGAATGTTGGAATTCTCATGCTATAGTTCTGGCTTATGGATATATATATCGAGTTGCTGGAATTGTCGGGAAATAAAGCAAAACAAGAAGACAAATAATGAATTGAGTGAAAGGATGAGGAAGACGTTAGTGAAAAGTTGTGTTTTAGTAAAACTTAAATGTTTTTGACAAAAATAAGAAAAAGGTGATATAGGCTAATTTTAACCATAGATTAATCCTTTTAAAATCAGTAGTGATCTCTACTAATTTTTATCTTTCATGTATATAGTTCTTTTTTTTTTTTTTTTTTTTTTTTCTCTCTTCTTATTTTTATTTTTAAATGTAATTATTTTGTTTAGAATCAAATTAAGCATATCAAGGTAACTTGTGGTGAATAAATTATCCTCGTAGGATTTTTTTTTTTTTAAGTTTTGGCTTTTCTTATTTTTATTAGTATCCATGTAAGATGTTGTAGTTATTAAAAATAACAAAAATTATTATTATTATTGTTAAACTTAAATTCATTTTTTAATTTTAATTAAATTAAAAATTTATAAATATTAAAAAAAAATGTCTGCATGCGAGAAGCATGGGGCAATATTTTAGTACAATATAAAAGTGATTGATCATATACACAGAAGAAAAAGATAATAATAAATTTAACCGATATTTTTATTTTCTTTTGTTGCTTGGTTATTTGAGCAAATTTTTTTTCAGCCAAAAAAATAATTTTTTAATTATCATTTTATGTATCATTGGTAAAAGTTTTTACACGTTACAATTAAAGTTAAAAATTATCAAGTGTTTTTTTTTATATTATATTTTTCAATATTTTAAAAATCTTAACAAAGATATTTATTAATTTTTAATTTTATTTGTAAAATTTTTAAATTTTACAAACAGTGTAAGAGATTTTTTTATTGATTTATCTTGTAGCTTGAATTGCTGTGGCTAATAACATCATCGAACTTAGTAATTTTATTATTTTTAAAAATTTTAATTTTAAAAAATTTCATAAATTTGATTTTTGATTTTATAAAAATAAAAATTTTTATTAAATTAAAAATATTGAAGTAGATTAATAAAAAATAATTAAAATTAAAAAAATGGATTTTTTTTCCTAAACATGTTGGCCTCTTAAAAATCCTATTCAAGATTTGACTCATCGAACCTGAAAAATCTAAAAATAATTTTTATTAATTAAATAATATTTTAAATAGAATTTAATTCAAATTTTAAAAAAATTTATTCTAATTTAAATCGTGAATAGATCTAAATTTTTTATATGCTAAACCTTAAATATGATTTTTTAAAGTAAAAGATTTTAATGGCTCTGGCGTGGCCCAATCTGTCCATTTACATGATATTTATTAGTAAAGTGTTAAAATATTTTTATATTAATATAAATATTTGAGTATATTGAAAATAATTTCAAATTAAAATAAATAAATTCAATTATTTATTAATAAAATAATATTTTAAGGGGTGGGCTAGAAAGGGTGATGGCTGAAAGGACGCCCCCAACCCTGACCAAAGTTGGGCCAGCCCACCGCTACAATGCTGTCTGCTGCGTCAAGTCTCTTGCCCTTCGCGCAAGTTTTCACGAAATAAACACTCACCGGGCTCTCAATTTTGAAGAGATTTCTCTCTCTCTCTCTCTCTCTTGCTCTACAGGTGGGAAAGCCAAAAGCCTGAGGTGAGTACCTTTGTTTATTCTTCAGTTTGTTTGATTTCTTTATCCATATTCTTGGTTTGTCTGTATTTATGATGGAAGCTTGAATCTCTTTTAAATTTAAGGAATCGTCCACTGGATGAGTTTTTACACTATCTTTATATCCATGGCGGCTTCCGACGTAAAAATTGGTTTTCATTTATCTAAATTTGTGATCCAATACATGCTTGGAAACTTCCTGGTTCCTGCATCAGATTTATTCTAACGTTTAATTTTGAGATAATTAATGAGTATAATTAAGGAATGGGGGAAAAATTGAAGGAGACTAGGAAGATTAGGGTTTTCTAGTATGCTTTTGGACTAATAATATTTTGGGTTTTTTTGCACCCTTTCGGGTTCCTTAGGAGTAGGTTTGTACTGAAACGAACCTGTACCTTTTACATCTTTGTTTCTTTTTTTTTTTTTTTTAGATTTTACTACCTTTGATTGCTTTGCTCTTTTTCAGTAATTTCAGAATTTGATTTTTCTGAAAAAAAGCATGGTCACTCTTGATTTGATTGTCTATAGAGTTGGGTTGGTTACACACTTTGAGCAAAGCCCTAGTTGTGGTTTGGTACTAATTGATCTGCGTTCATGTGTATAATGTGTATGATAATATGAAACTGAATGGGGAGGGCCATCTATTTGTTTGTAGAGCATATAGGCTCTAAAAAATTTATTATGATAATTAAGGGATTGCAAAAATTTGTTCTGCAAACATGTATCGAAGTTCAATTCGTTTTGAGGGCAATTTTATATATTAACTACTCTTTTACCTCATATTTTTATTAGAACAATGTTCGCTATATTTTAGGGTTGACTTTGAGTATTTGTGATGGTCTTGAGACTAGATGTTATCATATTGTAACCAAATACATTAGACATTTTGTGTAGGGGGAGGGGAGTCAGATCCTCCAAGAGTGGAAATTAACATTCAAAAGATTATGTTATGTTTTCTCCTTGGTCACATTGCCTTCTATCCACCTCTCTCTCCATTTTTTTTGGTCAAAAAAATACATATGTTTTGGCCTGTAAGAAAAAACCTAGACTAAAGGCTTAATGATATTATTTATTCTCTTCAATTTCTCGCTTTTTCTGTGAAGTCAGTTAGCAACTCGTCCCTTTTCTAATATTTTATTTTGTCAGAAAAAATTCTCTTGCTTATTGAAAGTCGAAGCTGAGAATCCAACTAGAACATTAGGTTTGGTTGGGTTCAGTTTTTCAAGGGTTTCTGTTGGTGTTCAGTTTGAATTTTCTGAAACTCACTAATATTTGTTTAATTTATTCCCCCTGATAACCAAACCAGACAAGCTTCCATGCTCTCCTTGTCACAGATTTCATTGATTATTATGCAATATCATCTACTTACGTGTGTGTGCTGCCAAACTAGATCATTAGGTTTGGTTGGGTTCAGTTTTTAAAGAGTTAAAGTTGGTGTTCAGTTTGAACTTTCAGAACCTTACTAATGACTCTTTAATTTTATTTCCCTTGGTAACCACGGCAAACCAAACCAAACAAGTTTCCATGCTATCCTTGTCGTAGATTTCATTCATTGTTGTGCAACATCATCCCCTTAAGATTTGTTTGGTGTGCAAGATGATGGGTAGGATAGGATAATAATCATTCCCCATCTGGTTTTGGTCCATGCTGTTAGTAGAAGGAAACAAAAGAAAGGAAAAAGGAAAAAGATTAGAAGAATAGAAAGAAAAAGAATAAGGGGAAAATGGAGAGAAAATATATTTTTGATAAAATAGTATAATATTCTTGAAAAAATAATCCAGCTCTTAACCATAAAAATTATTACAAATTTAAATAATATTTATAACAATAAATTATAAATTTAAGGGTAAACTCCACTTACACCCCTTGTGGTTTGGACCATTCTCACATTGCACTCCTATACTTTTAATTTTCGTAGATAACCCCTTATGGTAAAGTTCTGCTCTTACACTGTTAATTTCATCTGGTAAAATTACCAAATTACCCGTAATTAAAAATTACTTTATTTGTTTACATTTAAGGGTTTTTTTTTTTGGTAATTTTACCAGAATTCAATAATGTAACCTTTCTGGAAATGGAACTTTACCACAACGGATTGTCTAAGAAAAAAAGTACGAAGGCCGCTATGAATGGTATAAACCACAAGCATATAGGTGGGTTTATCCTAAATTTAATCATTTCTACTCTAAGGAAGGGTAATATTGACCAATGAAATAATTCATCCTATCCTACCCTTTCATCTTGCACACACCAAACATGATGTAGGATAAAATTCATGCTATATTATCTTAATCTTTGCATACGCTAATATAAGATAGGATGATATTATTTAATGCAATTGACTTTCTTGTTTTATTTTATCCTATACTTTTCATAGTCCTACTTGCCATATGCCTTTATAACTGAGTCATAAATTTTCAACCAAAAATTTTAGGAGAAAATATTAGAAAGAAAAAAATAGTCACATCATTTATGATTTTAAGCTTATCCCCCTAGACACTTCCACTTGGGAAAAGTTGTTCCAAGATTGGTTGCAATGTGCTGTAGGAATGATACCTTTCCCAAGTGAAGGGAAAATAAAAAACAAAAACAAAAAAAGGCAAAATTATTATAAATTCCAATAACATTTATAACCTTAAATTGTAAATTTAAGGAAACAGAAAAATGCTAGTTGGAAGCTATGTTTTAAATAATGACTTCAGGGTGCACCTTGTAATGCGCCTTGAAGCAAAGGCAAACACAAAATTGCCTTGAAGCTTAGGAAAAATGTTATATATGACAAATATTTGTATTATTTTGCTGCTAAAACCCAAACATAAAAGATGTTAAATTAGATGTCATTTCCAATATCTGGATCAACATCTTTTCTAAGAGAAGGCACAACCTATGATTTACCTCAGTTCCAATTTGGATCAAAACTACATTTTTTTTATTCTTGTATCTTTATAACTTTATTATTTATAAATTATTTTTAGTATTTCTAATTTTTATAGAAGTTGTTTATTTTATAAAATTTTTTCATGGTACTTTGTGTGACAGGAATGATTTGCAATTACTTAAATTTTAATTAAAAATTAAAAGTTTGGCCTTGTGAGGGATAAAACGCCTTGCTTTACACTTTCATTTTTAAAACATAGGTAGAAACTAAATGTGCTTGATGATGATGAGTGAAATTTCAGGTTTCAAACTATTGAGTTTATTTAATGTTTATTTGATTTGGAATGAGGAGGTGCTACTCAGAACTGCTGGTGTTCAAAGCCTCTGGTTTAGTGCATTGGGCCTTAACTCCTTAAGGAGTGGGGTTGGATTAGCTATCAGATCCCAACTAACAAAAATGGTAGAGAAAGAATTTATAATAAATATAAGATTGCTTTTAGTTGCACACACATGCACATTGAGTTTGGAAAGTCATTGAATTTCTCTCCTCTCTCTTTGATGCTATTCTGGCATGTCCTTTGCATGATTTACACATTTCACTTCTTTTCATCACATGCATCTTGAATTCTTGATGCACAAAATAGAAATGTGGATGCTGCATTAGTGATGTTTGCTGCATTAGTGGTGTTTGCTGCATAAAGTGTATTATCTTCTCTGTTCACTCTCTGCGAAAAAGAAATTACCATGATAAAAATGTATTTGATTGGATAAAAAGGAAAAACTATTTTCACTATTACTTGAAAACCTTGGCTTATTGTCCTTTGCTCCAATGTATTATTAATCTCTTATTCATTTTTTTAAATTTATTTTTCTCACCTTTCTTTTTTAATTACGCTCCTAGTGTTCTGTCTTTTTGTCTATTTTCTGTTAACATTGATATCTGATGGGGTCTTTTGTCCTTTTCTGTTTTTAGTTAATTTTAATCGTGGATCAGCTGTGACAAAAATGTCTCGGAGATATGATAGCCGCACAACAATCTTCTCCCCTGAAGGTCGTCTTTACCAAGTTGAGTATGCAATGGAGGCGATTGGAAATGCTGGCTCTGCAATTGGAATATTGGCAAAGGATGGTGTTGTCTTGGTTGGTGAAAAGAAAGTCACTTCCAAGCTTCTTCAAACCTCTACATCTACGGAGAAGATGTACAAGATTGATGATCATCTTGCTTGTGCCGTGGCAGGAATAATGTCCGATGCAAACATCCTCATCAACAATGCTAGGGTGCAAGCACAAAGATACACATATGCTTACCAAGAGCCAATGCCTGTTGAACAGTTAGTACAATCTCTTTGTGACACAAAGCAGGGTTATACACAGTTTGGTGGTCTCCGCCCCTTTGGTGTTTCATTTCTTTTTGCAGGGTGGGACAAAAATTATGGTTTTCAACTTTACATGAGTGATCCTAGTGGAAACTACAGTGGATGGAAAGCTGCAGCCATTGGTGCCAATAATCAGGCAGCACAGTCAATGTTAAAACAAGATTACAAGGATGATATCATGCGGGAAGAAGCAGTCCAACTTGCATTGAAGGTGCTGAGTAAAACCATGGACAGCACTAGCCTTACTTCAGAGAAGCTTGAACTGGCTGAGGTTTTCCTTACACCTTCTGGGAATGTAAAGTACCAGGTTTGCTCACCTGATTCTCTGAGTAAGTTGTTGCTGAAGTTTGGAGTGGCCCAACTTTTCACTGAGGCTTCCTGAGTTAAGTTCCTTTATTTTTGTATACCATTGTCCTGATGCAAGTTTATAATACTCTTGTTTTATTCTCTCGCTAATGGAATTGGAAAACTTGTCTTATCACAATGTTGCATGTGGATTAAACTTTGAATTGGTTTGTGATGTTTCCTTGGACTGACGGAATTGACTCTTTTATTCTGGTGTCTTTATTTGATTTGAATAACGGTTCTTTCTTTGGGTGCAAGTTTGAGTGGTAAGTGACTACGTCTGAAGAATATAGGTTGAGGTTGTTGCTGCAATCAGTTTTCTATTGCAACATCAAGAATGCTTCTGTGGGATATGATTTTATTTAATCTAGAGCATGGTTTTCAAGGTTCTATTGGTCAATGATGCATACTTGCTTTAGAATATTGCTTGTGAAGAAGCAAACTTTTGTGCTTTAATGTTTAACGTGAACCCATCTTCAGGGCCTATCTTAATGTCTCGCTAATAGCAGGTGATCAGCAATATAGAAAAATTTTTTGCTGTATATATTGGCCTAATGCAAATTTTCTGCGTTGGGTCAGGAGAGGTCAATCATCTCTCGATCCACATGATCCTTGGATCATTTTCTCACGGGAAAAATTATGTTAAAAAGAAACACTACTATAAGCATCTTTTCATTATGATGTTGGACTTGGAAGTGTAGAATCAATAATTTATTATTTAACTTGTATGAATCAAAATGGTACGCTCTTCAAATTTTAAGGATCACTAGTGTAATTCACTGGCTAACTATATAGAAAATTTTAAATCAGATTCAACAAAATTTTCGCTAAAGCTGTGTTTGATAATGCGTTGAAATTTTAAGTGTATTAAAAATTAAAATTGTCAACGGTTTATTTGTCTTAATTTTTTTAATTATAACACTAAAAAATATATATAGAAGTTCTACAAAATTACTTCATTATATGCTCAATCAATTTCAGTTGACATAAAATTCTATAATAATCGTATACCTCTCTTTCAAAGTTCTAGTCCAATAATTTCGACAAGAACTGTTGGAAGGGTTCCACCCTATTAGGATTCACACATAATAGGGTGGAACCCGACCAATAAAATTGCCACAAGACAGTTAACATTTATCTTCGTTTAAACCAAGACAAAGAAACTGCCTTCACAAAGTTTGATTTTTGAATTCAAACTATGCTTAACTACCGTGCCTTTCCTTATAAAATGACATTCGACCATTATTTGATGATGACAAGAAAATCATACAAATGAGAAAGAAGGGGAGAAAGAAATCGGCACAGAAAAAGGAATAAGGTATTCCTTTCGAACTTTTCATGTACTCCTTGCTTCGTTGTTTAAGGATTTATCTTATGATGATGAATAATTTTTAAATATATGATTGTATTTTCAATTAGTGAATTAAGTCGGTAATCTTTTGCTAAGTTTTTGCAAATCTTGTAAGTTTTAACTCATAATTAATATTTGATTATATCGATAATCGTACACATATCTCATTATCTCATCATTGGTATCAAAGTCATTAGGCTTGATTACTGGTTTGTTTCAATGTTCATATCGAAACACTATGAATTTGACATGTTCATAAGTTCTTACTAGAAAACATTCGAAAATCTATGGAGAATTACACAAATGTGTGTAATTTTGTTGATAGAAAGTTATTGTGAATATTTTGGGATGTTTCATGCAAGTTGTCATTATTATTTGAAACATTTAGATTTAGTTTTCGGTTTTTAAAACTTGGGGATTTGAATGTTCAACTGCATTTGACTATCCTAGATGAATTTTTGAAATTAATGATAAAATTTTGATAGGCTGTCAACTGTCCTCTGGTAGCAGTTGATTGCCCTTTGAAAAATTTAAAACACAATGCATTTTTTACTAGTAATTCAATTGCCTTATATAAAAGCATTTGACTACTCTACATAATTTTTTCGAACAAATTGTAAAACAAAAAAAGCAATCGATTGCCCATCGTGATAGTTAGCTACTCTGTAACATTTTTCTTTAAAAATGAATAATTTTCAAAATTTAAGTGTTCTTGATTAATTTTAAGAGTATAAATAGCATAAGAATGATTAAAATATGATTTAATCATTATAAGACTTGTGTTAATTATGTTTTCATGAGATTTTCGTATCGGTTACAAAAATTCATGATAGTAATCGTTAGGATTCTTATTGTTATAAGGATTCAGGTGCAATTGCAGAGAGCCATAAAGCTGCTAACTAAATTAGCATAATACTTAATGGATCCAAATGATGATGATATCGCGAGATATATCATTAATGTTAATAATAAAATTCAAGAGTTAATTTTATATGGCTACATGCATATAAGGAGGATCTAAATATATACATGATGTTGAATAAATGCACTTATTATCACTAGATAAAAGAATTTTCTCGAAGATCTTTGGATGTTTAACAAGAGGAAACATACTACTTATGCAACTTCGGTAAAGAATTTTGTGAAAGAATATATGGGAAATGGACAAAGAGGACTATGACTCTCTTTATTGGTCTAAGTCTTCATAGTGAAAGACAATTTTTGGATCTCCATAAATGGCTAGTAAGAATGTGAAACTATCAAAGAAATTTATGAATTCCATCTCAGTCACTAGATAAGTTATACGTATTGATTAGAAATATAGTTCAATAAATATTTCATATAGTTAATTATGAAACTAGTTTATTCAATTATGTTATATGACACTTATCTATGAGACATCTATTAATTTATGTTATTGATTGAAAGTAACCTTAAGGTTAGTGAGAGTTCTAAGATATTAATAAATGAGTTACCTTAGAAATTTTGTTTTGTACAATGAAATGAATTAATGATAATTAAGCATAGAAATTGAATTTTTTTGTGAAGTTAGTGAGCTTTTGGTTTCATTTTTGAGAATGATTATCATTGATTTAATTTTTGAATTGTAACAAACTAGATACATGTTATCCTAGACATTAATTAATGCATGTCTCTCAATATAGAATTATCCTTTGAAAATAGCTTATGCATCTAAGTAAAAATTAAATTAGGATAACTATAAAATCTTGAGTATAAAAATCCAATATGTTTTAGAAGAACAAGTGTTTTTGAAGGTTTTAACATTATCTTAATGAAGCTTAAGGAGAAGAATACATCCCCATCATAGAAGAGACCAATAGTTTATGAAATTTGGAAAGAGAAAAACTCAATTGCTCAGATTACATTATTAAGTAGTATGGAGAATGATATCATGCATGAATTCATAAAGCATGATATTGCTAAAAGAGATGTTTGGTGTAACCTCGATTACCAAACTTAGGCGATTCACTATTAAGTTTAACATTTATAAGCTATGCCCCAATAATAATATAAGGTAACATGTAAGACAAACGTTAAACATGATTAGTGAACTTAAGGAGGCTAGTCACACTCTGACAAATGAACAACATGTCTAGGTTGCCATTTGATCCTTGCCATATAACTGGGAACACATAAAAATGTACCTAACCCACAATGAAAGCATTAAGACACTTGATGATGCTTCAAGTCATTTGTAATTGAAAGAACACATTGAGGCGTCTAAGCTAAATATTGATATATATATATATATATATATGGCTAGTATAAGGACTAATGGACTTTGAGTTTCAAACATAACTCATATAGTGAGAATAAAAAGAAAGCTCTTAAAAAATCAAAAAGTGGTCAAAATGGTAAGGTAAAAGTTCTTAAAGCTCACTATAAGAAGAAAAAAGCTAAAGTTAAGGCTTTAACTATGACAATGAGAGTTACTTTACTGGTATATGTAACAAGCCAGAAAAGATTCAGGGGCCACAGACCATGTAATATGAGGCAAGATCAAAATAGATTTATGTAAGAAATAATTTAAGGATTGAAGTAAAAGGCATTGACATTTGCAAGTTGATTTTAAGTGGTGGAAAAACCCTTATCTTATATGATGTTTTGTTTGCTCTTAACATATATTTGATGGAATTTAATTTTTGTCATTGATCTTCTTAATATAAGATTTGTTATGAATTTTAATAATACTATTTTGAATTTATTTTTGGAAACAATTCATTGTGGATCTGGATACTTATCGAATGGTTTTATTGTTTTAGATATTGTTCCATACAATGACCTAAATAATTATAGTTTTTCCTTTATAACTTTTTTCTGATGCCAATATTAATTGAAATGTTTGGCATAATAAACTTGGCCATATAGGTTAATAACGAATAAATAGATTAGCACAATAACGATTACTAGACCTTATCGATAAGGTTAATCTATCATTATGTAAAAATTATCTCGTAGGGAAAAAGGAAAAATAATCATTTGATAAATGAACTAGGGTTGAACTTATATTATAATGGATACATTTCGACATTTATAATGAATGTAATGTAATGGCATGGAGTAAAGGTTAATATTTTATCATATTTATCAATTATTACACATGTTTTGATTATGTCTATTTGATTTTTGCAAGTTTAAAGCATTAGATTGTTTCAAAAAGTAAATGAATGATTACTACTGCAAGTGCATGGATTGTAACAAGTAATAAAGTAGTGAGCAAAGTTCATTCCCATGGAGATTATAAATAGAGTTAATACTAAGTACCAAAAGTATAACACTGTAATTATGTCCAGACAAATCGAAACTAATATGCAAGAACTAAATTAAACTACTTAACTAATTAGAATAGAAAATTAGCTTATGCAATAAACTAAATTAAACAAGCTTAAATTAAAGTTAACATGCAATAACTAAAACAACAACTTAATTGAACAAATAAATATACAAAGATATAGATTAACCTTAAAACATAATGTAACTAACTTAAATTAACCAAAACCGAAAGCAAATTAAACTTTAAGAACATGTAAAAACTTAACTAACATGCAATAGCATAATCAACTTAACTTAAACTTAAATATGCAAAAAATAGAGTTGAGTTAAACCAATCAACCTTAAGAACATGCAATTACTAATAATTTTTAATTAAACAAATTTAAACATGTAAGAACTAAGCTTGAATAAACAATAAAAAATCAGATAACATAAATGACATGCAATCTAATCAAATTAAGAGGGATTAAACTTAAAAAGAGCAAGTTAACTTAGAACCAAATTAACTTAAACTTAATAGCATGCAAACTGAATTAATTTAGGCAATTTAAACATGCAAATATAAAATTAAAGCATTAACAAAACTTAAAAAGCATGAAGCACCTAAATCAAATGTAACTTAAACAAAAAGCACAATTTTAGGTGAAGAAGAAAGCAATAACAAGAATTAAAGTAAGTTTGAATTGAAATTGAACAAAACAAAAACTTAAACTAACTTAAAAAGTAAAATCAAACTTGAATAAACTGAAATGAAAGTAACAAAAACTTAAGAACTTGAAAATGTAAAAGAAAACTCCAAAGAATTATGGTTGGTCTATCATCCCAACCAAAATTGATTTAAGGAAAATTATAAAGAATTTGAAAAGCTAGAATGTAAAAAAAGAAAACCTAAAAAAAAGGATTAGTCTATCACCCCAAGCCCATTCTTTTTTTTAATGCCTAAAGCTATCTATTTATAGAATAAAAATACAATAAGAATACATAGAAATCGTAAAGAGGTTCGATTGACTTAATCTTGGTCTGTTGAAGTAGTGTAATTCTATCATGCTTGGTATCTTGAATGAAAAAGCCTTCTTGGATTAGATATTAATGGATAAGCTAACTCATCTTCACACGAATGCTTGTAGACTAAATCTTGAAATAATTAGATGATGACTTGTCTCAAATCTTGCTAACTTATCTCTCTTGAGTTGAAAAAAAAGAGGTTTGATTAGTTATTTAAGAGAGAAGAAGTTGGTTCTCTTTTAAACTTTCTTAAACATCTTTTAAAGTCTCAACTTTAAGTGTGCAACCTTCTTTTTAGCAATGAGTCTGATATAGATTTAATCTTTCAGTAACTTAAAGTCTTAAAAATTTCAACTACTTAACTCTTTTTGAACTTTTATTGGATAAATTCTATCCTAATAATGCAAAAGAAGGTAACGGCCACGCTTCTCAAAAGAGAATAATATGTTATAATTACTTTTGAATTCATGATAGCCTTCTAAAAACAAATATTCAACTTGGAGTTGGTTTTGTGCTTTTTGAAAACTTTTTAGAGTTAGAGTAAAACTCGTCATTCTTAAAAGCTTCTTGGAGTTGTAGTAGAACTTGAAGAATTAAATAGTCAAATTTAATTTTGAATTCTTTTTAGTAACCTTATGTTTAGATCTTTTATAATTCATACAACTCTTACCCTAGATAAGAGTTCTAATACAAAGTAAGAAAACCAAAACAAGGTAGGAGAATTAACTCAAAGTAGGACATTCAAGTTAAGATATCTACTCAAGGTAGGAAAACCAAAGCAAATTAGAATTTCCTTATCAAGGTAGGATTTCCATTTTTAATTTGAAATACCAAAAGTTTTTAAACTTTTCAAAATTGGGCAAATTTGCCAAGTTATTATGCCATATCAACGTCCAAGCCATCTCTCTTGGCCAATAAAAAAAGACTTACTATCATGTTATCCATAATAATCTTATGCATATGCATACCTATATAGAACACTATGAACTTACATTTAACTTGATATTACACATCTTACCTTTATAATGGTCGAACCTCCCTTGCACCATTTTTGCATGAATTTTCTAAATTTCTAATTAAGATTCAACTATTCTCGATCCCATAGGTGTGACTTAGCAAATTTTGTATGATTTCACACTTTCAATTTAAGATTTTCAAGAATTTTAAGAACCATTAAGAATATATCAAAAACAATTCAGGACTCCTTCAAATGTATCAAGAACATATTAAAATTGATTAAAAATTTTTAAAATTCTTCAATATTTATCAAGATTTAATCTTCTCTTCAAGATTTCCTGCAAAACAACAAACTAAGAACATTATAAGTATAAAGATCATTATTTAGCCAAGAACTAAGCAAAATTCACTTATTTAAGCACTATAAATAACTCTGAATAGTTATATTCATAGAGTTATCAATGAATTTAGTGAAAAATCAATTAGATAAAAACATTAATGCATTAAGAACAAACCATGGATGTTAGTATTTGTTTAATAGTTCAAACAATTATGTCATTAAAAAGGTATTGATAGGTAGTTAACATTTCCAAGGACTTTACAACTAAATGGTGTTATAGAGAGAAAAATAGAATTTTTCTAAAAATATTTAAGTCTATGATGGCCTAAGTAAATTTATTAATCACCTTTTGGGATGATACATTCTAATCAGCTACCTATATACTTAATCGATGACCTTTTAAGTTAGTTATATCCATTTTCTATGAATTGTAGATTGGGAGAAAACTTGATCTTCCTCATATGAAACCTTAAAGTTGTGCTGCCTATGCTCGTAAGTCTCCTTATCAATAAGGCAAGTTAAGTACCTGAGGTAAAAAGAATATATTTATATGACACTCTAAACATTTAAAGGGATATGTGTTCAAATCGAGTGGAAGTATAATTGAATTTTAATCTTAGAATACCATATTTTTTTAAAAATGAGTTTTTAAATAAGAGTGTAATAAATTAGGGAAGGTCTCTTTGTATGATTAAAGATACAAATGATTTGATTATTGCAAATCAATGAATACATATTATTGATCATGAACCAATGGTATCTCATCCAAGTGGGAGCATGATTAAAGATTATGAATTTGTTGAAATTGTTTTATAAGAATTAAAAGTCGGGAATAATAATCAATTAAAAGGGAAGCTTTCATTCATGATTACCACACAAGATGAAGAAGAGTGAAGAAGTGTTAAAAAAAGTTTTTCTTCTCATGTAAAAGAAAAATATATAGAGATAAAATAATGTATGAGAATTAGTTAATTTTTCATAGGATGCAAGCAATTGAGAACAAATAGGTTATCAAAATTAAATGTAAACTAGATGAGACAATTAAAATATATAAGGCCTGTTTGGTAGCTAGAAGTTTTACCTCGTTATGTTTAATTATAGTTGTAGTAGCATATTTGTATTTGGAGTTACATTAAATGGATGTGAAAAATACCTTTCTAAATGAAAAATTAGTAGAGAAAATCTATATAAACAATCTACAGATTTTTATGATGAAGGTCAAAAGCACAAAGTGTTTAGATTATTAAGATCAATATATGGTCTTAAACAATATTCTATGAAGTGGTACACTAGATTTCATTAAACAATAGTTTCATATGATTTTATCATGATCGATGAAGATCATTGCATGTATGTAAAAAAATTTAAAAATAGGTTTGTGATCTTATCACTTTATATGGATAACATACCATTGATTAAAAATGAAATGGACTATATTATTGTGGTGAAAAATTTGTTGTCTTTAAATTTTGAAATGAAGGATTTGAGTGAAGCAACTTACATGACGTAAAAAAAAAATAAAAACAAATCGTTCCAAGAAATTATTAGATTTTTCACAAAAGTAATATATTAAAAAAATTCTTGAACGATGCAACATGCAAGATTGCAAGTCAATTGATACTCCTCTAACAAAAGGTAAAAGCTTAAGTTAAAGAATGTATCTTAAGACTTCATAAAAAAAGAAACAGATGATGAGTTCTTTAGCCTAGTGTTGTTAAAAGCCTTGTGTATATTATGCAAAGCTAACTATATGTTATATAGTTGAAATGATTAGTAGATATAAATTCAATACAGGTAAACGCCATTAGAAAGCCATGAAAAGTACATTAATATATCTATAAGGTACTTTGAATTATTTGTTGTGTCATCAAGTAAATGATTTGTATTTAATTAGCTAAATTAGTGCCAATTGAGGAGGAGATTTATATGAAAGAAAATCTACCTCTAGCTATGTTTTTTTTTTTTTTAATAGTAAGACTATATCGTGGATTAAAAAAAAAATACTTGTATAGCATTATTCACAATAGAAGTTGAATTTGTACCATTTTTAATGATAGTATAAAACATTGCTTGGTATAAAAGTTTTTTGAATCATTTGAAATTTGAGAAAGATAAGTCTCAATGCTCATGAGTTGCAATAGTCAAGCAGCAATCGCATTCTCAAAACATCCCAAATATTATTCAAAGATCAAACATATAGGTGCCAAGTACAATTTTATGAGAGACATGATTGTATAAAAGGAAAGTCAACATGTAGTACATTTTTATGCTTAAAATGATTGCAAATCCATTTACATAGCTTATACCTAGAGATATGTTTAATAGCCATATGAAATTTCTATAATTGTGTAGATTAGAATGTACTGAATAAAATGTTCTATGTGAACAATTTATGTTAATATTTCTCGTTTGAGTTGACTTATATGGATTTCAATTAATTCCATTAAGTATAATACTTTGTTGTATGATATATACATATATGTATATGTTATGTAATTATACAAAATAATATGAAAGGCATGCTAGACAAGATTAGTCTTCTTACACAAATAATCGCTTCAATAGCTTAGTATTATATAAAGATGAGATTAGTTTTAAGCTTTGAAATTCGAGAGCTTAAACTTAAAATAAAATCACCTTGATAATGAATCAATATAAGGTCACATGGTAATCAAATTTGTGATCGAAAGTAAAGAATCTTACTATTCACTATGTCACATGAAATTCCTATTCTTATGTTAAATCAAGTAGAATTATGAACTTGGATTAGATACTATGTATTTGAACTATCACTTATACATGTTAAAATAACGATGAAAGACATGCTCAATGGGCTAAAGAGAATAATACCATAGCATGTGTTTCATACCGTATGTGTATTGTTTGACTAATAAAGGTAAGAAAATAATAGATTCTACTTTTTAGTTGTGTGAAGACCTTTGAGATCAAAAGGATATTAATTCAATACCATTAAGGACTTTCAATTGTTTCTTAAAATTTTAGTTTGATGTTAGCCTTTTCAGAATATTGCCAATGATTATGAGTGATTTGATCTAATGAGGAATATCTGGAAAGTAGTTAACTTGAAATTGAGAGATTCTAGAAGAGGCAAAGATTATTTTAGTGTCACATTTAGTTTTATTTACCAATTAACCAATTATGTTTTATGCATTGAACATAATTGTGAAAACACAAGTATATTATACAATATGATAAAAGAAAGATTATGAAAAACTTGAAATATGACTAGATGAATCTAAGATACTGTATACTTACTCTACTTGCATTTATGAGTTATTATATATACTTAACAATTGTATGAATAAAAAAATAGTTGTATAGCAACCAGTTGTACTCATGAATTTAATAGTTGTATATTAAGTAGCTCTCAAGTTATGTTGGTCCCTTGACTTATTTTTTTATATGAAAACCATTACAAAGAGTGAAGAAAATGGTCTCTCAATTACAATAATTTATCACCCATTATTTGTGACTAGGAGAGGTGAAAAGGTTTGCCCATAAATTGGTGAAACTCGACCAATAAAACTACCACAAGGTAGTTAAGAAAACTTAGTTTAAACTAAAAGAAAGAAATTGCCTTAAGGCAATAAATAAAGTTTGATTTTTGAACTCAAATTACCTTCTAAAATGTCATTTTTCCATTATATGAATGATGACAAAAGAATCATACAAATGAGAAAGAAAGGGACAAAGGTATCATTAAAAAAGAAGGGATAAGAAATTCCTTGTGAACTTTTCAAGAACTCCTTGCTTTGGTGTTTAAAGATTTACATTGTGGAAATGAATAATTTTTCAATATATGATCTTATTCTCGACCATTGAATCAAACCAACATCCTTTTGCAAATGTTTCATAAATCTTTACATAAGTTTTAATTCTGCAATTGATATTCATTATATTGTTAATTGATATTGATTATATTGTTAATCATACACATCCTATAAAAAATAACCTTTAAATCAATTAAATTTTAGTTCTTGACTGATTCCTTTTATTGAAACTTGAGAAACTTGTTTGTTTGTTAAAAGATTAAGATCCTAACCTACCTTGTGGAAATGGGAGATATTTGGAAATCATAAAGAATTAAGTAACAAAGAGAATGGCACTTTTTATTGAGTAATGTGTAAGTGTAGTTTTGGATCCTTGTCTTGCATCTTTTTATTTGTTTTAATCTAAACTAGCATATGTGATTTCTTATCAATGGAATTTAGTATTTACTAACTACTTTCTATACCTCTTTTTGTTTTGTTTTCTTTTTTTTAATCTTAATCTAAATTTACATAAGTTCTTATTTAGGTTTAACCTATCTTTTAGTAGCTATTGTTTAATTTTAATTTCAATTTCAATTGCTGAACAATATTTTTTTCAATTATGTAGATAAAATATTATTAATGTTAAATAGTAATAGTTTGGCTATAATCATTAAAAATATATTATAAATTCTATTTGCAATCACATTTTTCTCATGACAACCAACAAATTAATTGCACCAATGTTTAAAAGTGCCTTTAATGTTTCAAAATATTACTTTGCCACTTTAATCATCCATAAATCTATGCTATTATATATACAAAGGATCCCAAAGGATCCATATACTTATACGTGTCCCTTTTTTTTATCTTTCCTTCCCACAGCTTTTTTTTTTCTTTGTTTTGATTCTTCTAGAATTTTTTTCATCTCTCAAACTATGCTATTCGTCTTTTCTCTTTCTTTTATGTTTTCTTCTCCCATTTTTTCAAACCATTTTTTTATCACACTTCAAAAATTTATAAAACATTTCCCCTTTCAAAAAAGCTCATCTATTCCAACTAACCCACTTCAAGAATTCTACAATCAAATTAAGACAAAAAAAGAAAACCCACAAAGAAATTTTGAGATTTCAGACACACTTAAGTTTCTTTTAATTTTTATAGTTTTTATGATTTAATTGTTAAATGATTTAAAAATTTTTTGCTTTTTTACCAAGTTTCGTTATGGTTTACAAGGATTTCATTTATGACTTTATGATATTATTATGTTAATTAATTTATTTTTTTTAAGTGTAATAATCAATTGCTACCCATAATAAAATTTTACTTTATCCATATTGTATACAATTTGATTATGTTTTATAATTTTAAGATTTTCCTTTGCATACATTAATGAGTTTTAAACTTGGTTTACCAAATTGGATGAAAACTAATTGCTTTTTTTTAATATTATTAATGTCTCATTAGAAATGCTATTTTTTAAAAAGTTTGTCAAACATTGATTGTTTGAAATATTTTTTTCAAGTACCAATTCAATTTTATAAATTATATCTTGCATCCAAAATAAAGTATGTTGCTATATTATTTAAATTATTTTGTTAATGATTCTTGATTCAATCATGTCTTTAATAACAATAGTTTATGGCGTACTGTAATCTAATATAGAGCTGTCAAGTACTAACAACATAATATTTGATTGTTATTATTGTTTTTTACTTTTATAACTCTTAATAGCCCGTTCTTGGCATGCCATTTGATCTAATAAAAAAAATGAACAATGGTAAGTGGTTTAACAAAAGAATCTGACATGTCATGAAAAAGATATTTGAGAGTTATAAAAATTTTTTTTTTTCAATCTATTAAACCATCTACCATTGTCTATTATGCCAATTACTTTTTGTAATAAATATAACTCAATACAACACTTATGGTTTCATGATATGCAAGAGTATAACTGTTTTTAATTGATAGTCTAATAATCATTGTCTACTCATAGTTGGCTTCACTTCTCTGTGTAGTTAGAAATAAATTTATATGTCTTAGATTGTATAAATTATGCTTTGCATACACAACTATATAGTGAACTTTGTTTATAAACTGTATTTCATCCAATTAGTTTTAGTTAAATTGTTTAATGATTTTGGCTTGAAATAGAGTTGTTTACAATTTTTGATATGTTGCTATTATTAAATACTATAACAAGTTGCAAATCACCTTTAGAAATTTTGTGTTGCATGAAACTGAAATATAAAACAATGGTCTTATTCGATCAAGCACTACTTAGTAATTTGAAAGTTGGAGAAAAGATATTTAAGACAAAGTACACCCAATGTGACAACATTGATAAAGGCGTTGGTCACAAATAAGGTTGGTCTCTATCTTTTTCTCTTAAATCTGATTTGATTATTCCTTGATTTTATTTGCTTGGTTAATTTTTTATGTTGAGTCTAGGCAAATCTTATTTAATTACTCTTTGATTTTAATTAACCAATAAAATTTTGAGTAAAATCTAATTTAATTATTCTTTGATTTTGTAACCAAACTGTATGATTATTATTTTTTTGCTAATTTTGTAACCAAACTAAAGATTTTGATTTATAGAAGATTTATATGGTGGAGGAAAATGACAAGAACATGGTTGATGAACTCAAACTTGAACTCAAACTTGATCCTCAGTGAATGTATGCTTGGTTATCAACTATTTTATTTTAGTGTTTTCTATTTTCCTGTTGTAAACCCAATAATTATAAAGAAAATAATTCAAATTTGTGGATCTTTTAATTAACAACAAGAAAAGTAAATATGGAATATATATCACAAAGATTTATAATAAGGCAAATTGTATTGTTTTTGTCAAATTAGAATTATTAGCCAAGCCTTTTTTTTTTTTTATAGGAAATCATCAATGGATTCTTTTAGATTCTCATGGTAAAAGTTTGGATGATTTTACTAGAAATCAAAATATATTTCAAGTACCTTTTTCCTCTATGTTTTTTCATTTTTTTTCATTTCTTAGTTTGTCGTTATGGGTTACTTTATAACTATTAATACATCAAATCTTGATAATATGCTCGATATATTTTTTTTATACTATCAATTTTGTTCTAATTGCCTTATCTATCTTTTATCTTTGGGAAATAGGCTTAGTCAAAAGGGCATTGCATTGTTTTGGTTTATAATTTAATTTTTTTTCTTTTACATGATTAATCTGAGTTACAAAAATAATTTTCTTATAGGATCAATGTATTTTTTAATTTGACAAAATATTTAACCAAATTATTTCAGTATCATTTTCTTATGTTTGTATAATTTACGTTTATTTATAATCAAATATGATTTGTAGACAATTGCAATAATCTCTGTAGAGAGATGATGAGTGGTTCAGTTTGGTTCCATATAAAAGGTTATTACATATTAATATGAATGATGTAATATTTTCTCTTAACCATTCCATATCCCAATTTAGTTATGGTAAACCATTCCATAACTTAAAAAAATTGTCTTAACCATTTATATTTTTATATAGTAAGATACAGATCATCACACAACTTTAATTTCTTTATTTGTTAAAGAGGTATAAGATAAAAACAAACAAAACTCTTTTAAATTCTTTGGAATCCTTGGTTTTATAGAAAGAAAAAATGATGATAAGAACTACTTCCCAATGAGAAACAAAATTCTTTTATTTTGTTTCTTTTCATCATATTACAAAAAAAATAAATATAATCAACAATAAAAAATAGTTTTCATTAACAAAACTGACAGATAATGTTGGAAATTGGCTTAGCTAGCTTTTAGGGTTTGATTTCAACATATAATTCTTACTTATTATGTTAATTAGGTGTTGCTTGAAAAACTAGGTGGTAGATTAAACTTTGGTGAGTGAAAAGTTTTACCATGAGAATTTACTTAAAAAGTTTAAGGTAAGTGAAAAGTTTGGTATTCTGTTTTGGTTGGGTTTTTGAGATTATATTGTGATATTTGTTTTAAAAGTATAGTTGAGAGTTTTGCATGTTGATTTTTTTTTTAGTTTAGAAGTTATGTTGTTTAAGATTTGGTTGTATAAATAATGGTTGGAGTTGTTTTCTATAGAAGTTGTTCAAGGTTGTTTCTGCTAAGGTTTGAGGTAAGTGAAAAGTTTAGTGATGTTTTGGTTGGATTTTTATGATATTTGTTTTGAAGATATAGTTGGATATAATTAGATATAATAAGTTTTTTAAGTTAAAGGTTATGTGATTCTGTTTTTGTATTTCTTTTTTATTGTGTTTGATTTTGTATATATTAATTTTATTGTTATGTATTCGACTAAGGTTGTCTTTTATTATTAGATTTATCTTTTTTTTTACAAGTATTGTTTGAGATTGTTTGATTTTGAGGTAAATTATAGTTAAAAAATCATCAGCTACAAGTCTTCATCAATTATATCAACCAACAATTGATATCTCAAGTGGTAAAAAAAGATAGACATTTTCACCATCAATCATTTTCAAACTAATAGTAAGATCACTTTTTCTTGACCAATGAAAAATTTTAAAATTGCTTCTATCTAAGCTAAAATCAGATTTCAAACTATTCAGACAACTGTTAATACCTTGTTCATTTCATTGTTGTGTTTTATATTTTTAAAAATTTTGTTATCATTACTTTCTTTTTGGTAGCCTTACTTTAGTTTGTTATGTTTTCTATTTTCATTTAATTAATGTATAAACATTTGACACATTAAATGTCATTTCTAATCAAATAGTTCACCAAAAACTACAACAGCTGATATAGTTGCAAAAGCTAAAACTCTCATCTTTATTGTGAAAGATATTTCAATTGATTAGGCATGTGTGCAAACTGGTGACAAAACAATAGAAACTACTTCATAACAAGAATATGAAAATTTTCATGCCCTTTTTTTCAAGTAAGTTGGACAACATTATTTATATTTGTATAGGTAAACTTTAGTCTATATTAATAAGTTTATTATAGTTTTGAATAACATAAAAATATCAAAGTAATGTTTCATAGCATTGACATTTTAATCATATTAACGTAATGAATCTTATAACTTTTTTAAAGTCTCACTACTGTTAGAGCTAAAATAAATAGCTTCATTAACTTAATGAAGCATTTGAAGACAAATAGCCACCTTGATACTAACTAGATTATGCAAAACATGTTTAGTTAAGAATCTTATAAAAGACATCAAACATTACAATCTGAGTATTGTTTGCTAATACTATTATGCTCATACTTTGTTTCTCGTATCTTTGGCACATTTTTTGTATCTTTTGTTCTTTATTTTGTTGTTATTCTTTTGAGTTCTTTGTATATGGTTAGAAGCATGTAAAACAATTTTGATACTTTTAATGTATTAAAGGTGGTAGCTCTTTTCAACTAACAACTTTCATTTCATTTTTCTAGGATTTCATATTGGTAAATTGTGTTGTTTATCACTCTCACTTATTTTTTATAATTATTTATCTCCATATGTTTTGTTGGGTTTATGATATTTAAGCCTATTTTATGAACTATGGATGTTAAGGATCAACTGACTTCCAATGTGTTGATTGTAATTACTTTTTGATTTATTGTTATTATACTCATATTTTGCAAAAAATGGTTTCATTGCCACTATACTCATGCTCTGCAAAAAATGAGGAAGATGATAATAATGTTTTTGTCTCTTTTTGAGTCATAAAAAGTACATAGACAACAAACAATGATAAATGAATGTAATAAATTAATTTTGTAATACATCAATAGTTTAACGTTTTTGTATGTACAATATAATCTTTAATATGTTTTGTTGCTCATTAAGTTTTTTTACTCATAGTTTTCTACAAAATTTAGAATTTAAAATTTAACAACATTACACACTACAAATATTCATTACTTACTAAAATTGAAAGAATTTAAAATGTAAAAAATAATAAACTCTCAATAAAATTCAAATTTCAATTGGAAACATAGCAAAAAAATAAACATTCTGTTTGCTACATCTCTTATTGAAAGTTTCAGTTGGAAAATAAACATAGCTTTTTAATAAAATAATAAGAATAATAAAACTTGGTCTAGACTTTTATATGTTAAAGTTTCTAAGATATAAAAACTAATAGCCTTCAAATATCTCTTATTTTTAATCCTTCAAAGCTCATCAGCACAAATCCAAGCTCTCCATATATTTTTATGAAATTAAAACTGTTTATTCTTACAAACCATAAAACAACACAACTTGTTCTCTTCTCTCATTTAAGAAAGTCTAAATACTATTTATTTTCTCCAACATATATCACTCTAAGTTCAAATTCAATTACTTTAACAAACTAGGCAAAGCCAAGTGGCAAACACTAGCATATTATTATTCAAAAGTTAAGTTTGTGTAAAGTATAAAACACCATATTTGAATCAATGAAAAGGCTAAAACTTTTCAGAAATATAGATTTGCATACCTAATATGCAATATTACAACACTACTTAGGAAAGTGCATTTTTGAAAATTATCTAGATACACATAAGTTCATTTTCAAAAATTGTATGATTATATGAAAGTTAATTTTCAAAAATTATCTAAATATACGAAAATAGTATACATATCTATTTGTGTATATTTTTCAAAAATTTCACCAAAAATAACGAATGGAGGAATGCTTACTTGGTCTTTTTTTTTTGTAGTATTATTTCACACAATGATAATTTTTTTCACATTCTACCTCAATTTCCCAAGTCTTTTTCTTTTTTTTTTCTAAGCGAATCTTTATTAGCTAATTAAGATGTTGCAAAACTAGCAAAAAGTTAGTAAAGCAAAGAACATAGATATATATAAGTTTAACACAAATTGATAAGACAATTAAAAGAAAACAAAAAAATCAAACACCAAAAGAGTTACAACACCTTTGCATAGAAAATAAAACATGTGTATATGACAATAACACCATTAGACCTAAAAAGCTTTTGATCATACACAAAAACTCTAATCAATTTTGGGCAAGATAAGCTTATAATAAACTACAACATAAAAAGCATTAACAAAATCATTTCAATGGAAAAAACTTGTATAAGAGAAAATCAACTTCAAAAGCCATTCTTTGTTCCTTGCTTTTCAACTAATATTTCAACTCAAATAAAATATATCTACTCTCTTTATAATCTTCAAATCTTACATTATTAGAGTTTCAACAAGTTTATTTTTTGTTTAAGTCACCTTTAAGTTTTCTAGAACTAACTCAGATCAATAGATTTTCAAGACCAATGAAACAATTTTGTATATATCCCAATTCTCTACTATCTTTTTTTAAATATACTTGCTCTTATGATCAAATTCAATTAGACCAATCATTGTTGCCTTAAGAACTTTGTTAATACACTTTTAAGGACAAGATTTATAGTCACATACTTATGAAATTAACTCTTAAGAATCTAATTAAAACAAAACACTATTTTCTTAAACCAAGATAACTTCAAGAAAACTACAACAATATCAAATTGAGTAGCTCCCAATATTATCCAAATTAACTTGCCAAATAAAGTAATCATAGAGAAAAAGAGTTCAACTCTAAATACCCATTTTGCATTGAGAGCCAAAAATAAAATATTTCTATAAAAACAAATAAATATTGATGGGATCAATCTGTTACGCGTCAAATATTAGTGGATCAAATGTTACTAGATTCAATTATGATTCGACCTATTTTATATTAATCTTAGGTTGTTTTTTTGTGTAAGTTTTATGCCTTAGTAAAGACGTATAAACTCTATTACTTTAGTTAATTATGGTAAGAAAAAAGGGGTGAATGTGCATGCTATGAATCCGAGAATCTAGGATGGTAGCATGGATATTGTATTTGGCATTGAATTATGGAATGAAAACAAAATTTCTTTCTATAAGTTTTTTTTTTTTTTGCTCCTCTGTTCCTTTTATTCCAATTTTGGAAATTCTTTCTACCTATTTTTTATTTCTTTATTTCTTTCTTCATGACCTTCATTTTTGTTAAGAACATTTTGGGTTGTAACCTAAACGAAGGTATGAAAATCATATTTCAGATTTATGACACCTTGTTGCATAAGCTAATGGAGCATTTGAATTTCAAGTTGGACAATATGTTTGAGTGGTTGGATAGTGCCTTTGAATGATTGAAAGAAAGGATTGCATTTGACTTGAAAAGTTTTAGTTATAAACTTACCGAGTCCATCGATTAAATATTTGCAAGGTTGGACAATATTAGTGAAACGGCAAGTGATTATGAGATGGGCAAGGAAAAGAACCAGCAAATGGAGTAGAAATCATCCATAGAGTTAATTGACGATCTTTCTTTCTCTTTATTGTCCTTTTATATTAATTTACTAATGATCAATAAGTTCTTACCTTTAATTATAAGAGTTAGTTCAATATTTAAGCATGATGAATTATCTAGTTGTATGGTTGCTTGTGTTTTCATGTTTTAAAGAATGTATAGGTTTTTTGTGGTAGAAATAGGTTCATTAGGTAGTATATAACAGAAAAAATGCTAAGTCTTTGTCTATGAAAGTGTTGATGTTTGTGGAACAATTAAAAAAGCTTTTTTAATAGTGTTTGTAGTTAAAAAGCTTGTTGTTCTATGTAATCTCTATAAGTTTAGGCTATTGGTGATGAGAAAGGAGAGTAATAGTGATGATGTTTCCACTTTAAGTAGATGTAACCTTAATTGCAAATGAAAGTGCTCTCCTCACTAATTATCATGGTTGGAGAATGTTAATGTAGTAACATAAAAGAGTTTTATCTTGTTGATGAGAGAATGCAAGTAATTGATGTAAATGGTAATCTAGTTACTCATAGGTATTGCATTGGTTATGTAAATGGTGAAATAATGCTTACTCATGCATCAAGTGCATAAAGAATTTAATTGGTTAAATAAGTCATTAAAAAAGATCATATGTTTAACCACTTTAGTATCCCTATAACCTGGTTCACTCATCTTGAAATAAATATTGTTGGTTTAGATCAATTTATCATAAAAAAATATTACTTTTTTTTTTATCTACAAAAAGGGTATAGTTCTTAGGGATAAAGGGGAAGCTCTTAGCTCGAAGTTAGGACATCAAGTCCTTTTTAAAGCCTTTCAACTTTCATAATTGAAGATAGGGATATTTTTCATAGTGGGATTGTGGGAGTATTGTTAATTGCCAAATATGAGTGGATCTAATGTTATTGGGTTCAATTATGATTGATCTTATTTTACGTTAATATTAGGTTATCTACTTTGTGTAGGGTTTATGCCTTGGCAAGGCTATATAAATTTTATTACTTAAGTATAGAGAGGAAGAAAGGAGTAAGTGTATGTGTGCTATGAATTCAAGAATATAGGAAGGTAGCTAGTATGGTCATGAGGCCTAACCAACATAAAAAGAGCAGCATGAGTATTGCTTTTGGCATTTGAATTATGGAATGAAAACAAAATTTCTCTTTGAATTATATATTTGTTCCTTTTATTCCAATTTTGGAACTCTCTTTTTTGTTTCTTTTTTTACCTTCTTCACGACCTCTTTTTTTGTTAATAGCATTTTGGGTTGTGACACAATCCAAAACACACTAAAGATAAAGATAAATATTGATAGCATTTGTCTCTTTTAAAAAGATTAAGCTTTTAAAACTAAAAACTCATCACTTATTAACAAAATAAAAACAATTCAAACCACTCATCCATAAGATGAATTTTTATAAAAACCTTTATATAAATCAAATCCAATCTAAGAATAAATTACTTCAACAAAATACATTAAATAACTCTTTGAAGACCAAAACAAAAGTTATCCTCATAGTTCCCACTAAACTAAATTGTAATTCTACAAGGCATAATAAAAAACTCATAGCATCCATCAAATTTAAAAGAAAATAATCATAACCTCTCTTAAAAATAGCTAAACCTGTCCTTTAATCCTAAAAGAAGATAGTCTAGTTTAAGTGGTCATAGCTCTGAGGAAAGTAAGGTAGCTATGAGTGGCTAGGTGTAATTGAGGTTCAAAGTAATCTTACTAGGAATAATAAAGTTATTCATTAAATGGGTAATTTTGTTATAAATATAATTATAAAGAGAAATTTTAAATGCATCCCAAAGTTTACTCTTTGCACCTAAATTTTAAATACACCCAAAGTTCAAAACCATAATTAAATTTTTTTACTCATTACTCCATATTTCAATATTCCTCTTTTCCTATTATTCCTTTTACACCAATTATACTTTTCCTCTTTTCTTTTTCTTTCCTAGCTTTTTCAATTTCCAAAACAAAAAACTAAACCAAAGCTTAAGCAAAAAATCATAAATCAAATCCTAAAATTACAACTTTTTGACTAATTAATGTAGCCAATTCCTCTGTTAAGGTAAGTGTTTGTTTATTGTGTATTAAATATAGTTTGAAATCATCTATGTATTTCATAAAATTGTGTATTACAAAAATGACTTTCAAATATAAAAGATTTACAGATTTGGATTTCTGTAAGACTAAGGCCTATAAAATCTAAGTCTATAAGCTTTTAAAGGCTTACAAAAATATAAATCCATATATTACTAAATCCATTATATTTTACATAAATGAATATCCTTAGTTTTCATGCCTCACTCATAATATACTATTTAATTATTGATTAGCAAAATAAGGCTAACATAAAATAGGCACCTTGACATGTTGTAGCTTGACAAAAACTTGGAAGATCTTAGCACCTAAGAAAATTTTCCATGCCTGGCATGATTGTTATAGGCCAATCCATGTTTTCACTTTCTTTAATGTTTAAGAAAATCCAATTGTTAGCTGAACGAATTCTAAAAGGCATTTATAGAGTTTAACTAGCTTAAGTGTGGCATTTACAAAGCCTTGAATTGGGATGGGGAAAATGAATATATGAGGAGAAGCTTGAGACTAGGTTGTTTTCATATTTATTTTGCTCGTGCTAATTAATTTTTCTTATTTAATTGGTAGCTCCGTTTATAGAAAAATGTGGTTTCAAACTTATGAATATCCATTGCAATAATGCACTATGTTTTTTGGATATTCATTTTTGGTAAGCTTTATGTGTTGCATGATATGCATATTCAAAAATTATATAACATTATTGGATATACATATTCGGTAACATAAATGATTTATCAAAAATGCATATTCAGAAAACATACTATATTTCTAAAAAAATAAGGTAAAAAAAATGTATGGGGGGTTAAAAAGGTAATTTATTAAAGCTAATTAAGTAATTTCACATAAAGGGTAATTTTGTAATAAATAATTTTGGATGTGAAAAGTATTTATTGAGATATATTTAGAACTACAATGAGCAAAAATTAAAAATGGCTGCACAAATGTAATTTCTCTAAATATATTTATCATACCAATTTGTAAGCATAACTTTTATTAAGGCAAATTTCAAACAATGATAATAGGCATGTGAAGCTATAAATAAATCGTGCAAAAGAACAAAGCATTGGTTTAATTGGTTATGAAGGGATTTCATGTAGTCGATCTTTTATTGGTCTATATTTGATTACTTTTTCTAGGCGATAATGCCCTCTTGTAGTTATAGTTTTTCATGGATATGATAATATCATGTCATGTTTCGTGTTAAATACAATAGGAGATACAATATGAATAATCGAAGCATAAACATTATGTGAATAATTAAATGTGTGAAAATTTTAAATATGACACAGCTAATATGTTTAAAATTAATCCATTTGACACAAAACGAGTAATTTGATAATATGACACTTAATACGATTAATCCATTTAACACAATACGATTAATATGTCTATTAACATATTTTAACAAAAAATATTATTTAAATTTTATACGAAATGACACATTAATAAATTATTAATTTATTTAAAAAGTACTTAAACCAAAATTTAGTTTTTATTAATGTTAACATTAAAAACAAAATATTAACATAATGAAAAACTAAAATATCATATATTATCATAATAAAACTCAATTAATATAAGATTCAAAACGTGATGTTTATATTACTATTAATTGCTAGCTTTTCGTTCATTTTATCTAGACTTAATTAGTTTATTATTAATACTCCTTATTCTTTTAGAATTCACAAAATTGTTTTTTGTAATTATTTTTTGTTAATCATAATGTAGTTAATTAGTTAATAAGATTATGATATTATCTTATATTTAAAATTCAAAACATGAAATTAATTAATTTTTTTGTTGCAAACAAATTGGCTATTATACGATGAACAAAGAAGAATGGTTTACATTACCATTAATAAGAGGCACCGTTTATGGGAAATGACAGTCCTGTCTTTCACTTTATCTTATGAAACCACAAAACCCATCATGTAAGCACCTTTCCAACTTGTAGCTACCTCCAACGTGGCTTTTACTGCTTCAATTCCCTTATCCCTTTTATTGCCCATCCTCCCTCTAGCATCTACATATAATAGTGTCTCCTTGTACACCTCCAACCATGTCTTACGGCGTGTGGAGTTCTTAACTTATTGTAGATATTTTGTTGAGATATTTTTCAATTGAATTTACAAATTTAACTTTAAATTTTATTTTTAGATAAAAAAATTGATAATTTGATTTTAAATTCATATTTGAATTTTAATCCTTAAATTTGTTTTTAATGCTTTTTAGGTCCAATGTAAAATCAGACTATCCATCTATATTTTCCTTTTTTGGTTTTTTATTCTTTTTAAGTTTATTTTTCTTTCTTTCTTTTTTATTTTATTTTTTTATGAATTCTAAAAAATAAAAAATTAATAAAAATAAAAAAGGAAAATTTGAAAACTTAGTCTTACTTATTTGGAAATTTTTGAATGCAGAAAATAATCATTGAATTTGTGAGAATTAAGGATGAATTTGGAAAGGAATAAAGTAATTAGATCTATTCAAATCTTTTTAATTGAAAATTAGAATCAAAGAATTAATGAAAAATTTTGCAAAATGAATTTGTTAAAAAAATCTTGAGAATTAAAATCAAAACAATATTAGAAAAATGAAGAAAACATGATCATAAAAATCAAAATCTGAATATGCATATGATTTTCTTTTTAATGAAAAGCAAGAATTTTCAGCAAAAACTTCATTATAAAAGAACCCATCATCAGCAATCATCCCATCATTGACAGCACAAACAAAAACACAAAGAATCAACACATGCAATCAACAATAAGCAACACACAAAAACACAATAAAAATTTATAAGCAAATACACAGCAAAATTGTTTGTTAGAGATAAGCTTTTTTGTGGATTTTAGGCTTTATGAGATTTCTAGTGTTCTTGGTTAGAAATTTTGAAGAAAGACAGGCCATGAAGTAAGGATGAACATATTATAAGTTTGAAGTGTTTGAAAAGTAGAAGATAACGAATAGCAAACAAGTTGTTCAAAACTTGAGTTTAGATTTACAAAATTTTAAGGGTTTTTTGAAGAACTCAATTCAATTAACTAAAAGAAAAGAATGAAAGTATTTTTTTTTTGGGCTTCCAAGCACAATAACGGTGGAGGCCAACAACAGATGACAATGAAAAGTCAAAAATTAGGTGTGATGATTTTTCTGGTGAAAGTTCTTAAGGTTAGAGACAAGGCAAAGAAATCTAAGGCTAGAGAAAGAAAAAAATTCTAAAAAATCGATAGAAAGGCTTGTAAAAGATCTTTTATAGTACATCTAAAATGATTTCATTTTGGCATTGAGGAAAACTGAGTCAACTTCAATCTGTGGGAGGATTTGCACATTGCACCCATTGTCAACTCGACTCGACTCGTTTCCTTTCCTTTTATTTTCCTTTTTGTTTTTGTTTTTAGTTTTGTTTTATGTTTTTATTTATTATTTGTGCTTTATTTTATTTATTTTTAAATTAGAGATATATTTTAATTATTTGACATATTAAAAAATAAAAATAAAAAATAAAAATAAAAATTTACGTTTGTTAAAAAATAATGATGATTTTGTAAATATAATTTTCCTTTGGATATTTATTTTATTTGTACCATATAAACTTAATAAAATTTTAAAATACATCCAATGATAAAATTCTAAAGATCAAGAATGATTGACATCTTAGAAATTTCTAAATAAGAGATTTTTTTCTAAAGGTATCTCACATGGTCAAAAATTTAGAAAAAAATTTAATTAACAAATAAATTGACATTTAAAAATAGAAATATAAATTTTTATAAAATTTTGAAAGTAAGCGAAAATTATTTCGATGATGAAATTATAAAGGTTGAATGGCTAGCTAATTAGATATTTTTTATCTGAGAAATTTTTTTAAGAGTATCTAATAGTGAAAGTCTTAGGAAAATTTCAACAAAATTTAATTGATATTTATTTTCAAATAAATAATAATAAAATGTAGCGTATATAAAACTTTAGGAATAAATGAAAATTATTCTAAGGATGAAAATTAAAAAAATTTTAAATGGTTAATTTTTTAGAAATATTTAAGTAAGAAATTTTTCTAAAAGTGCTGCAAGTTGTGAAATATTTTTAAAAATTTCAGTAAAAATAGTTGATATTTTTTCAAAGAAATAATAAATAAAATGTAATTTTTATAAAATTTTGGAAATAAATGGAAATTGTATCTGTGATGAAATTCTAGAAGTTAAGAATGGCTAAATTCTCTAGCTAAGAAATTTTTTTATAAATGTATCCCAATTGGTAAAAATTTTAGACAAAATTTTAAGAAAAAAATTAATAATTATTTTTAAGTAAAAAAAATAAAATTTAGCTTTCAGATAAAATTCTTAAAAATAAATCTAATGATAAAAGTCTTAGAAATCATAAATACTTGATTTTCTAAGAAATTTATAAGTGAGAAGATATTTTTAAATTAATTGTGGAAGATTTTAGATATATTTTCAATAAAATAGAAAGCATAAAAGAATAAAAATAAAAATTAGAAAGAAAAATAAATTCTTGTAAAAAATATTTAATAAATCTAACAACAGAACCTTTTCAAGAAATTGAATGGGATTCTTGAATGCTCTTGAGGTGAGAAGAGTTGTTTAAATTTTTGCCACAATGGTGGGAAAAATCTAAATTTCTTTCCAATACTTTAAATAATAAAATTTAAGAGAATAAAAATAAAAAGACCTTTTAACTAAAATCACTTTAGGATATTCTAAGACTAATTGGTATCATTTTTGGATGGGAATGGTAGGATTGGTAATACCTTCTTTATATATAATCATCTCCTAAACCTAGTTTTGATTAATAGATTAAAACCTATTCTTTTTAAAAACCTTAGTTAAGGTTAAGAATTCTTTAAGGAGAATAGATTTGCTTATGAGTCCAATCAAGCCTAATAAAATAGATTGGTGATGATTCATTAATTTTTTTTTATTTCTAATAGTCAAATTCTCGAATTTGGATGTTATGATAGTTTGATGACTCAACTAGGGACTATTTAGAGTCGAGCCACTAGTTAATTTTATAATATCCTAAGTCTTGGTTAAATGATTTTTAATTCTTTTTAATGTATATTAATAGCAAATTTGTTGCTTTTCTTTCATTTATTTATTTATTGATATATTTAATGTTGGGTGTCTTCTAAAAGTCTATTCTTTCACACACACTATACAAGCACAAGCATACATAAGCCTTATACCCGAGCTCAATCTTTTTTAAGAAAAAGTAAAGTACTTACACTCTTATAAGTTGAAAATCTTTATAATGACTAGCGAAATACTCCTGTTCAAATTGAACCATTTCTTTTTATAACTTATGATGGGTAAAGATTTGTGTGCCTTACTACCTCATTATGGATAATTGTGAAGAATAGTTTGGAAACCTTCTAGCTTAATTAAACATCATAGTGTAACATATAGAAAAATTTAAGTGGCCAACCTTAAGTAGAGCCATGCATACCTATCATTTAAAGAGTAACCTAAGGTTAGGACACATGAAAGAACATGTCTCTCACATTCTTTTTTTAATTTATGTCTTCTCTATTGTTATAGGAAACATGAAATAACATGTCTTGCTCACATTGTCTTGTTAAATTTTAGTCTTCTCTATCGTTATAAGTCATAAAATAGTCTAAAAATTTTCAAAAAATGATGAATAATGTAAAAAATTAAAAAAAGGCTTTAAGGTTAGTTAAAAGTTTCTTTCCATTTCCTTTTGTTGCATTTTGCATTATATATATAAGCATTTTGGCATTTCACATCACTTCATCCATTGATCATCATTACATTAGTACATTCATGTGCTCACGATCATTTTTTCTCATAATAAAGAAGGCACTTGTTTTTAATTTGAGTTATGTGTTTAAGGGACATTATTGACATCTCATTTTATTTGGAATATTTGAACATTATTAAACCTCAAATTTGATATTAAGCATTAATTAATGAAATTGAAAGCCCAAATTAAAAGGTCCATAATAGTTTTATTTTATTTTTTTTTATTTTTTATTTTTATTTTTGTTATTTCTTGGTCAAAGTAAAAAAAATGAAAATCAAAATTAAAACATAGGAAGAATTGTTGGATTATTTGACATAGAAAGAAGATTTATTGTGCCTTTAATAAACTCATAGGTGAGTAGTCTAATGAAAGTTAAAAGAAAAGAAACTAAATTAAGGCATTGTTTTTTTCAGTAGGCTGAGGCTGGGATGCAGAACAACCTTTTCTCAAATGAAAAAAAATATTTAAGGAATGTTGAATAACACTTAAGCAACTTGCCTGATAAGAACCATGAAATCATAGCATTTGTGCCATTATTATGTTTTACTACTTATAAACTTAGTGTCAGCCTACATTTAATTTATTCAGGGGTTCATGAGTTCTTAATGACTAGATTTGAATTTCCAAAACATTATTATACCATTAACAATTGTTCAAAATTTTGATTATCATGAATTTTCTTTCTGAGTCTCCTTAGTCCCTATCATTTTCCCACACAAGTCATAGTCAATTGTTCTTTTTGAGCATTTGGAAGTTGTGATAAAAAAATAAAAGGAAAATATTTTACTATATGACATTATATCTACTAAAAAAATGTCATAATAAAAGAAAATAAATAAAATAAAAAATTTCATGTTTTATCTTCATGATTTTTTTCCTTATCATATCATTTTCAAAATTATTTTTTGAATTATAAAACAATTATTAACATAATTTTTTATTAAATAGTATTTAATTGCTTCAAATTCTAAAATAAAATGATAAATTTTCTTAAAAATTAAAATTATGATGGTAAAGTTGCACCAATTAAAAGATTAATGATAAATTAAAACTATCCGCATAAATATAGTGATAAATTAACACCTTATTCCTTTTTAGTAATATTTAAAAACTATGTTTACTTATAATTTAATTGCAAATACTAAAAAATGTTTAAGATTTGTTGTTAAAAAAATTGTTCCATGTTTTTTAGAAATATTTTTATCACTTTCTAGGAAACACTTTTTCAAAATTTTTTATTTATCAATTTTAATTATGTTCTTAATGAATTTCAATAACCTATAATAGGGAATTATAGTAAAATTCGCTTATAATTTGATATACTAAACATGCATAGATGTGTATAGTTTCAAGAATAAATATATAGGAAAAATGAATATTTGATCTTGAGACTCTTAACATTTGGATTCTCATTTACATAAAATTATCAATTAATATGGATTTTCATGTTAGCATTTTTAGAGATTAATTCAAGAAATTTTAATGATATTTTTTTTGTATATATGCATTGAAGTGTGGTTTTGAAAAACTTGACAATGAGCTTTTGATCATCAAGTATCATGCTTGAAATCAAGAAGGTTCTTTATTAGGTTTAGGAGAATATCATACATTTGTTTAGTTTGTCATAATCTTGTGAAAAATTACCTTTTGTTCCACCTACTAAAAACTCATAAACATCATCACCCAAGTTTATTTTCATACCTCAATCTCATAATTGATGGTATCATTATCAAATATGAAACAACACTTATGTTCATGAACATCAATTGTGGTTAAAATAGAGTAGATGATAGAGAACCTTTTTGCGATGCCTTCCCCCTATTTTGCTTGATTTTCTATCCTTGTGCTCATTGTTGATTGCTTATGAAATTTTCCATAGTAGTCATATATATCCTGTAATATATTTTTAATATATTTACTTATATCTTGTAAATTTTAAATTTTGATAAAAATATGAAATTATTTTTCAATTAAAAATAAAATCTTTAACTAAGTCTTATATAGTATTTTGGCGCAGAATAAATGGCCATTGATAAAAGTTGGATAGAAATTTCTGATAGACAATTGCCTCAAATGAGAAAAGGGTTAACGAATTTTTTAAATATGCTTTTAGACATATTGATGAGGGAAAAATAGCTTGTTGTCTATGTAAGAAGTGTAACAACAATATTATTTAGGGCACGTGAGTCTATTTATGAACACTTGATCATACATGGGATAACAAAAGACTATAAGCAATAGTTCCATCATGATAAGCGCTTATATGATTTGATGAAAATAACACTAATAAGATTGTTTATGAAAGTGATAAAAGTGATGATGATGGCATACATGATATGGTGTGTGATTTTGGACGTACTAATGCAAATTTTGCTCAACAATTTGATGCTCAATGAGTGATGATGGATCTATTAGAGTTAGCCCCAATGTTTTCAATAAAGAAGCCAAAAAATCTAACAGAGTTAGTTCCACTGCCCTAAATAAGGAAGCTGCTAAGTTTTATAGATTATTGCAAGAAGTAGAACAACAACTATATCCTAGTTGTGAGGATTTTTTTAGGCTATCATTCGTTATTCAAATATTGAATTTGAAGTGTCTCGGTGTTAGTGCAAAAGCAATTGATGCTCTACTTAAATAATCAATTAGTAAAGAATCAACTAGATAAAACATTAAGAGATTAAGAATATAACATAAACATGAGTATGTGTTTAAACAAGTCAGACATTTAGGTGATGAAAAATGAATAGATTAACAAATAACCTATTCCAAGAACTGGCAACAAAATGATATTGTGGAGAGAAGAAATAAAGTTATTTTGGAAATGGTTAGATCTATGATGGCCTAAGTAAATTAGCTAATCACATTTTGAGGTGATTCATTATTAACAACTTCCTACATACTCAATCGAACACTTTACAATTTAGTTATATCTACTTTTCATGAATTGTGGACTAGTAGAAAATTGATATAAGTAATTCGTTAACTTGAAATTATGTTACCCACATTCATGAGCTTGCTCATCAACATAACAAACAAGTTAGGTCCTATTTATATTCTATTAAACATTTAATTTAGTCAAAATGATAATACATAAAATGTCAAAAAATGTTAATTTCAAAATTTTTATAGGTCATGAATTAGTGATTTAAAATTTTTTTTAGACTATCAATTATTTGGATTTTTACAATTATTCTACTCGTTTTATGGTTATTTATTGGTTTATTTATGACTTTTGATTTTTGTCATGTTTCATATTTTTTAGATTTTATGATATTGTCATAGTTAGATATAAGGCTAGTTTATCCTTTCTAAAATTTCTCTTTACTATGGTTATTATTTTAATTTTTGTTTTTGAAGTTTTCCCAAAATTTTTTTTATTTTTAATTTTTATTAGAGTTGATTATTTTTTAAAAATAAACTTTTTAGACTTTAAAAGTCTTTTATATATATAAATTGTTAGCTTTGAATTGATAAAACATTTTAAAATGACAAAACAAAAATTTGCTAAAATTGAATTAAAATGATTTGAAGTTAATTTGAATACTTTTTCAGCTTTTAATCTAGTTAAAAATTTGTTCAAATTGATTTGGCATTGTTTAAAATTAGAATTGGGCAAAGTAAGATATAAGGGATCGATCCCTCCTTAAGGGGATCGATTGATTTTTTGGCTAGAAAGTTTTCTTGTGCAAATTTCATGAAAACCAATTAATCCCCTCATTGTATGGATAAATTGGTTTAAGGGTTTTAAAGATAGCATCGATCCCCTCATGAAGGGATCAATTGGTTTTTGACATAAAATGAAAACTTTGCTCCAAATTTGAGGAATAGATCAATCACCTAGACTAGAGGATCGATCACCTAAAAAATAGATCGATTGGTACTAAATATAGATTGATTGGTTATGCTTTTTCATGCATAAATTTATTTAAATTTTAACTAACCCAATCAATCCCCTCGTAAGAGGAGATTGATCCCCTTGTGCCTAAAAACTTGTAATGACTATTTTTATATGAAATTTTATAGAGGCTTTAAACAATTAGTGCAAGCAATGGCTATTTTCCACTTTTAACATATAAATGAAGGTCTCCCACCATATTTGAAGCAATCAAAAGCCAAAAAAACTTATTGCTTCCATCTACCATATTCACCAAGCATTAAAGAGCATTTTAATGTGAGAAAAGTGCAAAAATTCATATTGTATCAGATTTTCTCTTGATATTCTTTTTAATATTAATTTGTACTTCAAATTAGCAAACACCTAACCTTAGAAAGGTTCTTTGAGTTTGCAAAACACTTTAAAAACTTGTATTGTGAGGTTGTAAGCTTAAGGAAAAGGATAATCATTAAGAGATTATGTTGTTGTTTATGTAGAGCTTTGAAGAGCTAGGTTGTAACTCTCAACACGTAGTGAATTAAACTCCTTGGTAAGTAGGACTAAAAGAGAGGACGTAAGTGCCTAAAAGAAAGATTGAACCTCTATAAATTTTGGTGTTTGATTTTCTATCTCTATCTCTTATTTTTATGATTATTAGTACTCATATTTGTTATGTTTACTTGTTTGAAAAATTGATTTGTGATCTTTGTGCTTGTTGGATATTGAATTTACAAAAAATTTATTATCAAGCAATTTACCTCCCTCTTAGTTTAATTCAAGTCTTTGAGCTAACAATTGGTATCAGAGTTAGTACACTTTTTTGTAGGTCTAATAACCTAAGAATGATCTTGAAAATGGCTTAAAAAAGTATAGTGATTAATGTTGAGAAACCATCCTTAAGCTGTAATAAATATAATGGGCAATAAGAAATATGTCTCATGACAAATGAAACAATTATTACATCTTTGGGAGGTGAAGGTTATTCAATTGTAAGATCTTCTCTTTTTGTTGGTGACAACTACTTATATTGGAAGATTAACAAGTTCTTAAATAGAAAAAGACTATAAAAGGAAATGATCAAAGGAGAATTAAGCAGAAGATAAATAGATCAAATTGCTTACTATGAATGCAACAAATTGGGTCATATCAAATTCGATTGTCCTTTGTGAAAGAAACAAAACACCATGAAGCTAACGAAGAATGCAATGGTTGTAACATGAAGTGATAGTGATTTCTTCGATAATGAATAAAATAAAAAAGATGTAGCCAACCTATGTCTTATGGCTGTTGATGAGCCTAAGGTAATTTCTAATTCAAATGATTTAAGTTCATATATATTTGATGAATTGTAAGATGCTTTGGATGAATTAGCTATAGAATTTGAAAGCATGAACATGTAGTATAGAAAAATGATTTCTAAGTTAAAGGTAAAGAATGAGCTTTTGACTAAAGTAAAGAATTACTTAGAAAAGGAAATTGAGCTTTTAAAATTGAATGTTGATGATTTGAGTAAGAAAAATGAGAATTTGCTTGACTCATTTTCTAGATTTTATATGGGATATAAAAAACTTAATGACTTGTTTGAAACATAAAAAGCATTCTTTGATAAAGATGGATTAGGCTATAATAGTGGTGACAAAACGACTCATTTGAAGAATTTTCTTGTTAAGCCAAATGATTCATCTAGCACATGTACATATTGTCATAAATTGGGTCATTCTATACAATATTATTCCTTGAAAAAAGTCACTCATAGAGGTAAACTCATTAAAAGCGTATGGATTCCAAAAAGAATTAGCACATCTCATGATGAGATTACTAGGATGAAGTGGACTCCAAAAGCTACTAGAATTGTGAGTATTAATACTTAAGCACCTAAGAAAGTTTAGGTACCCAAAACAAAAATTTGATTATGTTCTTGTAGGTAGATAAGCATTGCTACAAGGTAAATTCAAGGAAGAACAATTCATGGTACCTTGAAAATGGATGCTCAAAACATATGACTGGAGACAAGGCTCAATTCAAGAACTTAAAAGCAAAAAGTAAAGGAGATGTTACATTTGGAGACAACTCCAAAGGCCAAATTGAAGGAATTGGCTCCATTGGTAACAATTCTTCTACTATTATTGAAAATGTTTTATTTGTGAATAGACTCAAGCATAACTTACTTAGTATTAGTCAATTGGGTGACAAATGACTTAAAGTTGTATTTGAATCCATGTGTTATCAAGTAATTGATATCAAGACTAACAAACTTGTTTTTATTGGACATCGTCAAGGAAATGTTTACATAGTACATTTGGATGATCTATCTTCTAAAAGTGTTTGTTTTATGGCTAAAAAAAATGAAAATTGGATTTGGCATAGAAGACTTGGACATGCAAGTATGCATGTAATTTCAAAACTTTTTCAAAATGATTTGGTTGTTGGTTTACCAAAATTAAAATATGAAAATGACAAGGTTTGTGATGCATGTATTCAAGAAAAATATAAAAATCTCTTTCAAACCTAAAAATTGTATTTCAACTATTAGATCTCTTCAACTACTTCATATTGATCTTTTTGTCTTACTAAGATAATAAACCTTGGTGGAAAATAATATAGGTTTGTTATTATTGATGATTTTACTAGATATATATGGGTTCTCTTCTTGCATTCAAAGAATGAAGCTTTGAAAAAATTTATCACTTTTAGCAAACAAATACAAAATGAAAAGAGTTATTCAATTTTTAGTATTAGAAGTGATCATGGAAAAGAATTTGAAAACCTTGGCTTTAATGTGTTTTGTAGTGAAAATGATATTAGCCATTATTTTTCTACTCTTAGAACTCCTCCACAAAATGAGACAGCAGAAGGGAGAAATAGAACTTTAGAAAAAATAGCTAGAACTATGCTTTGTGAAAATAATTTATCTAGATATTTTTGGGTAAAAGCCATAAATACCTCTTGTTATATTATAAATAAAGCTATGATTAAACTAATCTTGAAGAAAACTCCCTATAAACTTTTTAAAGGGAAAAGGCCTAAAATAGGTTATTTTCATCATTTTGGTTCCAAATGTTTTGTTGTAAACAATGGAAAAGATAATCTTGAAAAATTTGATGCAAAAAGTGATGAAGGCATTTTCTTAGAATATTCTTTGAATTCAAAAGCCTATAGAGACTTTAATAAAAGAACATTAGTTATTGAAGAATTTATACAAGTTATCTTTGATGAATCTAATTCACCTCTGAGAAAGGTATCTTTTGATAATAATGATATAAGTATACTTCAAAAAAATATCAATGACACATCACATGATATTAAGGAGAACATTCGAAAAGAGGATGAAGAGTTTCTAGAGGAACCACAATAAATAGAGTAAGAACCAAATCACTATAAAAAAGAGGTATGTCAAGGATAGTGAGATTATTGGTGATTTAACTCAAGGGATAAGAACTAGATCTTCTTACAATATGTGTAATTATATTGCTTTTCTCTCTTATATTGAGCCCAAGAACATAGATGAAGCCTTAGGAGATGATCATTAGATATTGGCTATGCAAGAGGAATTAAACCAATTTGAAAAAAGTTAAGTGTGAAATCTTGTACCTAAGCCTAGTGATCATCGTATTATAGGCACCAAATGGGTTCTTAAAAATAAAATGGATGAGCATGGCAATGTTGTTAGAAACAAAGCTAAGTTGGTGGCTCAAAGGTATAGTCAAGAAGAAAGAATTGATTATGATGAAACTTATGCCCCAATTGTACGGTTAGAAGCCATTAGAATGTAAGCTCATTTACATGTTTCAAAGATTTCATGCTTTTTTAAATGGATGTTAAGAATGAATTTCTAAATGGTTTTATAAATGAAAAGGTGTATGTAGGGCGACCTCTCGATTTTGAAAATCCTCAATTTCCAAACATGTTTATAAATTGACAAAAGTTTTATATGGTTTAAAGCAAGCTCCTAGAGCTTGATATGAAAGATTATCAAATTTTTAATTGAAAATTATTTTAATAGAGGAAAAGTTGATAGTACATTTTTTATTAAAAAAAAAAGAAAAGTCATTCTCATTGTGCAAGTTTATATTGATGATATTATATTTGGTGTTACTAATGAAGTTTTTTATCAAAAATTTGTTAAGACTATACAAGGTGAATTTGAAATAAGCATGATGGGAGCGCTTACATTCTTCTTAAGATTACAAGTAAAGCAAACAAAAGATGGTACCTTCATCAATCAAGCCAAATACATCAAGGACTTACTTATAAGGTTTGGATTGGAAGAATCAAAGCCTTACTCAACACCTATAAACACTTTAACAAAACTTGACAATGATGAAAGAGGTAAATGTATTGATTCCAAATTATATAGGTCTATGGTTGGTTCATTTTATATCTTATTAGAAGTAGACTAAATATAATGTTTAGTGTGTGCTTATGTGTTAGATTTCAATCATCACCTAGAGAATCACATTTACTTATTGTTAAAGAATTTTTATATACCTTAAGGACACTCCTAACTTAGGATTATGGTAGTTAAAAAGTTTATCTTTTGCTTTGCATGCTTATTCCAATGCAGATTTTAGTGGTTGTAAAATTAATAGAAAAAACACTTTTAGTACTTGTCAATTATTTAGTAATATGCTCATATCATGGTTTTTCAAGAAATAAAAAAGTATTGCTCAATCCACAATCGAAGTCGAATATTTAGTGGTCGATAGTTGTTGTGTTTAAGTTTTATGGATTAAACAACAATTAGAGGATTTTAAAATTACCATGGATCATATTCTCATTAATTATGATAACACTAGTGCCATCAATCTCACCAAAAATCCAATTCAACATTCAAGAACTAAGCATATTTAAATTAGGCATCATTTTCTTAGAGATCATGTTCAAAAGTGTGATATTGTGCTTGAATATGTTGACACGTTGCATCAATTACTTGATATTTTTACAAAATCTCTTGATAGAGATAAATTTTATATAATTAGAGGTGAACTTAGTATGATAAATGCTCCTTGAAGTGAAATTCTTGATGAATTGATATATTTGCACCTTGTTAGACCAAATGTGTGTTTTTTTTTACATATTTTTGAAATATTGTTTGTGATTATATTTGTAATTAGATGATGCATATTTGAATAGTTACATTGCACGTTTTTAAAAAATTTTAAAAATTATTTAAAAAATTTTTTTGTTAGAAGTGAACCGATTGATCCTAGACACACTGGATCGATTGGTTTTCTTTTTAGTAGCCAAAATGATGTTGAAAACCTCATACTCAATCAAAACCTCTTAGACCTGATCGATCGGTCTATGGCTTGCCCAGGTTCACCAAGATCTTACTCGATTGATCTCCTTGCTACCTAATCGATTGGGTCATGAACAATTTCCCTCATGTGCATTGTTTTGACCATTTAAAATATAGACTGTCCTCCTTCCTTGACCGATCATAATCTCTTTTTTTTTTTCCTAAAATATTTTCTCCTAAAACCTTAGGAATTCATGCTTCAATTTCTCTCAAAATTGGTCACTTTTAACTAAAATCTTTTGCAAATTACTTCATATCTATTTGATTTCTGGCAAAATCTTCTTTAAAAATCCTTCAAATCATATAAAAAATCCACTTATGCTTTTCACTCTAGGAAATTGATCCCATTTTATGCCTTCATTAAAACTACCTCATTCACTCAATTTTTTTGCCTCTCTCAAACATATTCTACTACTTGTCACCTACATTCACAAATTCTTTTATCAATTTCACATAAGCCTATATTTTTTCACTATTTCATTATTTTCATGGCACCTAAAACAAGAGCTCCTCTTGCCATAAGGAGAATCCACTAAGGGAATCCTCTAGTTCTTCATTCAAGCCTTTTTTCAACCAAAATTTTAAATATCTTATAACAAAGGAGAGATATAAGAGTCATTTTACTTTTGAGAATTTTGGTTGGATGAACTATTTTTGTTTGGATGGTATTATCTTTGAGAATCTAGTAAGAGTATTTTATAGTAATGCAAACTGTATTGAAGCTAATGGATATGGGAATAGGTATTATATTGATAAACTTAAGACATTTGTGATGGGTAAAGAAATAGTTATGGATAAGAACTTATAGGCTGAAACATTCATGTTAGAAGATAATGGAGACATAAACACTAGATGTGGTATGTTTGGATTGGCCTAAGATATTTTTAAAAATGATGATTTGAGAATTGCTCTAACTCAGGCTTCTAGGTTGAACATGCATGATATATTACTTCATCTTATGGTTACACATGTGTTAGCACCATTTGGAAACCAATAGTCCACTATTAGGAAACAAGATTATTGATGGATGTATAAGATCAAACATGAGTTGAAACCTAATTTTATGCACTTCATTTTTAATGATATGATAAGGGTTGCTTAAAACAAGAACTAAACTTTGGTATATGGGATAGCCATTAGCAATCTACTTAAGAGGGTGAGTATCAATATTAAAAGTGATAGAGAGATTGTGTTCAATCCTGTTAGTATTATTAGAGTTCATATACTTCATAGTATTTGATACACTTAAAATATTACTTTGGTATGGATTAAGAAAAGTGAACTTGGAATTGAGCATGAAGAAGAGCATGGGATTTAAGATATTCTATAATAAGTTCCATAAGATATTTCCTAAGAAGGTCATTCTAGTCCACCATTTGATACCCAAGGCACTTTGCAAATTTTTATGACTCAGATAAACATTTTACATTCATCGATCGGAGATATGAACTCTAGATTGAAAAACATGAAACTAACCTAAAATGAGATCGTTTCACAAGTGCAATAAGTTAGGACTGATATTAGACTCATCCGGATTGCACAAGAGCAAATAGAGCATTGTTTTTATCATTTTTCTCCTTATCCTCCTCCACCTTGACCTATCTTTGGAGCCAAGCCTAAATATTTTTTTTACATGTTTTTTTTTTATGTTTTTTTGTTTTTAATTTTCTTCAAGACAGTTTATTGTAGCATCAACTTTGGTACTTTGCATATAATGGCATGAACTTTTCTTTGCTTGCTTATGTGGTTTTGAAATTCAAAGTTTATCATACATGATTATGTTGCTATGAAGGTGCTATTGTGGTTATTCTCATTCTTGACACTATAATGCTATGATGAGATATAGTATTGACATTCAACGATATTGGGCTTGGGTTGAGTATAATATTGTTGCCTTAAATTGATTGAGTAAGTTGATCTTACATTGATTATAGTATTGTTGCCTTGCTTTTGTATTTTTTTTTGCTATGACAAAAAAGAGGAGAAGTTTGTTTGTGTATTGTGAAAATTTGCTAGTGAAAAGTTGTTGTTAAATTATTATGTTACTAGTTGATAAATTTTTGTTATATTCCTAATGCAAAATTGGCCATTTAATTTTATTGATCTTGCTTAAATTCAGGGCGAGCTTTCTTAAAAAAGAAAAATGTTTTCAAAGCAATTTTTTTTTACGATTGGTTTTGTTATATTGAAAAAGGGAGAGATTGTTAACCTTGAATTAATAAAACATTTTGAAATAACAATACAAAATTTTGCTAAACTTGAATTAAAATTATTTGAAGTTAATTTGAATACTTTTTCAGCTTTTAATCTAGTTAGAAATTTGTTTAAATTCATCTAGCATTGTTTAAAAATAAAATTGGGCAAAGTAACATGAAGGGATCAATCCTTCTTTAAGGGGATCGATTGATTTTTTGGCCAAAAAGCTTTCTCGTGCAAATTTCATGATAACCAATTGATCCTCTCCTTGTATGGACCAATTGGTTCAAAGGTTTTAAAGATAAGATCGATCTTTTTTATGAAGGGATCGATTGGTCTTTTACCCAAAATGAAAACTTTGCTCCAGACTTTGAGAATGGATCAGTCACCTAGACTAGAGGATCAATCATTTGAAAAAGGGATCGATTGGTATTAAATATGGATCGATTGGTTGTACCTTTTTATGCGTAAAATTGTTTGAATTTTAACTAACACAACTAATCCCTCCATAAGAGAAGATCGATCCCTCACGCCCAAAATGCTTACAACAACTATTTTTATCTAAAATTTTGCAAAGGCTCCAACAATTAATGCAAGCAATGGCTATCTTCCATTCTCAACATATAAATGAAGGTCTCCCACCATATTTGAAGCAACCAAGAGCCAAGAAAACTTATTGCTTCCATTTACCATCTTCACCAAGTATTAAAGAGCATCTTAGTGTGAGAAAAGTGCATAAATTCTTATTGTATCAAATTTTCTCTTGATATTCTTCTTAATTTTGATTTGTACTTCAAATTAACAAACACCCAACCTTAAAGAAGTTATTTGAATTTGCAAAATATTTTAAAAACTTGTATTGTGAGGTTGTAAGCTTAAGGAGAAGGATAATTTTTGAGAGATTGTATTATTGTTTGTGTAAAGCTTTAAAGAGTTAGGTTGTAACTTTCAACACATAGTGAATTGAACTTCTCTACAAGTGAGGCTAAGGAAGATGACGTAGGTGCCTAAATAAATGGTTGAAACTCTATAAATTTTGGTGTTTGATTTTCTATCTTTATCTCTTATTTTTAAGATTATTAATACTTATATTTGTTGTATTTACTTGCTTAGAAAACTGATTTGTGATCTTTATACTTGTTGGATATTAAATTTATAAAAATTTATTATTAACCAATTCACCTCCTTCTTGGTTTAATTTAAGTCTTTGAGCTAACATAAATATATTTATGTATATATATTATTTTAGTATTTTTTAAAAAATAAAAACTAATTGTTCAAAAAACAAATAAAAAAACTTAGTATTACTATGACTTTTAAAAAATATTATAATTTTTAAGTTATTTATGTGAAAAATTAATATTAAAATTTATTAATTAAAATTTGAAATTTATTGTACTACACCACACCACTACATAACATTGTGGGCTTGCAATTTGTGTAAATACTAAATTTGTTAATTCTAGTCTGAACTCAAGAAACTCGTCTAATTAACCTAAATCAAAATCCAACTCAACTCGATTTGATCATAAAAAGTTAATAACCTGAATCCACTCAATTCGAATTTGAAAATAATCGAAACCCAAATCAATTCAAAGCCAAAGTAATCCAAAATCGAAATAGTCTGAACTAGAAATGGCCTAAAAAATTAACTCGAAATAACCTAAGATAAATCAAGTGTAATTTTATTTTTAAAAAAATTAATTTAATAAAAATAATAAATATGACACAAATAAAAATTTATTAAAATGATTGAAAATATCAAATTAATATATATTTTTAATGTTAGACTAATATATATACATATGTTATGTTATGTATAAAATTTCTTATAATCTATACTATAATTTAAAATAAATTATATATTTTAAGTTATTATGGGAGCAAAGATATGCTTATGATGAAGCAATGGAATCATGCTACATGAAAGATATCAACACTGGATGAAAAATGAGAAAAGAAAAAAAAAAGAAAAAAAAAAAGAGAAAAAATGAGAAAATGAAAAAATAAAAAAAGAGATCTAAATTGAAAACCTGAAAGGGTGATTTTGGTACCAAAAAAAAAAGATCCAGGTCAAATGGCTCACATGAATGAAAGATCAAAGACATCTGAAGATCCCTCAAAGACTGGGGCAGAGTTCGCCAAGCTCAAGATGACTTCAACTATAAATGGAATGAGTTTTTGAAAAAGAATCCTAGATTAATGTTGAGAATTGTCTGAATATTCATCATTTGGACATACCATCCATCCCAATGACATGTATTCAATTCACTTCCTTTCCCATTTGCTTTGTACCAAAACAGATCTTCATTGATTATCTTTACCATAATTCACCTTGCCTTCTCTTATTGTTTCACCCCTAGAATGAATTGAGAAAATGCTTGGTTGCATTGTATTTGTCAAAAATTAAAATGATAATAAATGAATGAATATGTGCTTAAAAGAGTCTTGCATTCATTTGAAAAGAAATCTAAGATGATGGTGGAGATAAAATGAAGAAATGGTAGAAACCTAGAGGAGATGATTTAGAAGGATATATGATGTGATCAAATGAAAAAATAGGGCAGTGATACAATCAAGTGATGGGTACGAGGATGAATTGGTCAATATGACTTGCAAGTTGTGATTGAATGATGAAGATAAAATCTGTTTTGGAAAGGTTAATGCTGAGACACCTATGAGTAATGACCCAGTGATGGTGGATGAAACTTGTTTTGAAATTTGTTAGTGCTGAGAAATTCATTGAATGATGGTCAAGTGATGATCGATCGATGAAGCTTATTCCAAAGTATTGAGAAACTGAACAAGGAAGAATGTGAGTGGAAAAGACAAATTGAGAGCTACATTGGTTCGATCCTAGAAGAGCAGTGCAATTGGATCCTTAAGGAATCAAAGGGCTTGACGCCCAAGAAAGAAAAAAAGAGCTTGAGAAACTTGAGTACCATACATTGAACAGGAATTAATTGGCCAACATTTGCATAGCATGCATTGAAAATCATGCACATTGCATAGCATACACTACTTTCAGGAAAGTATAGTGTACAAATTCAAGAAGCAGGGGTGTTCCAACATCCCACATGGAAAAGACATGTATGAAAAGACTTTGCAAGTTTGAGAAAAAACTTGTCAGGTAAGTTCCTAATCCTTGAAATAGGATGTCTCTTGGTATCAAGGTTGATTTATAAGACCTTTGGGCATAATCTCCTAAAATCCCTTCAAACATAACTTTCAACTCCTTCGGACATGATTGTCTAGGAGTATTTACTTTTTCAAAGTTCGTTGCCTCTGTTTAGAGGAGCAATTTACTTTTCAAAGTTCGTTGCCTCTGTTTAGAGGAGCAATTTATTTTTCCCAAAGTCGTAGTGCCTCTGTTTAGAGGAGCAATTTACTTTTCAAAGTCGTGGTGCCTCTGTTTAGAGGAGCAATTTACTTTTCCAAAGTCGTGATACATCTGTTTAGAGGAGCAATTTACTTTTCAAAGTTCGTTGCCTCTGTTTAGAGGAGCAATTTACTTTTCAAAGTCGTGGTGCCTCTGTTTAGAGGAGCAATTTACTTTTCCAAAGTCGTGGTACCTCTGTTTAGAGGAGCAATTTACTTTTCAAAGTTCGTTGCCTCTGTTTAGAGGAGCAATTTACTTTCCAAAGTCGTGGTGCCTCTGTTTAGAGGAGCAATTTACTTTTCCAAAGTCGTGGTACCTCTGTTTAGAGGAGCAATTTACTTTTCAAAGTTCGTTGCCTCTGTTTAGAGGAGCAATTTACTTTTCCAAGTTCGTTGCCTCTATTTAGAGGAGCAATTTACTTTCCAAAGTCGTGGTACCTCTGTTTAGAGGAGCAATTTACTTTCCAAAAGTCGTGGTGCCTCTGTTTAGAGGAGCTTTGGTAAAAAAAAAAAAAAACAAAAAAACAAAAAACAAAAAAATAAAAAAACAAAAAAAAAACAAAAAAACCAAAAAATGTTGAGTTGAGTCTTGATTCGGTGTCTACGTCTTTGCGCAATTTCTGTTTCACAGAAAATGTGCAAAGAGGGGCAGCTGCAGACACCCAATTGGGTCCGGCCCAGATCAATTGGGCCTGGCCCAAATGGGTAAGCCCAATTCAATTTTATCTTATATTTTTTTCTTTTTTCTTCTTCTTTTGTATTTTATGTATTGTATTATTTATTATTATTATTATGTATTAATATATGTATATATTTATTTATTTATTTTTTGTTAATATTTATGTGTATTTTATTATTTATGTATATATATATATTTTTTTATCTTTTTTATTTTATTCATTTTTGTATTTTTACTTATCTAATTATATATCTGATATATTTTTTTATTATTATTTATCCTATAATATCTGTTGATTTATCTTCTCTAATTATCTAATTTTTTATTTTATTTGATTTTGATTTTGGAGGGCTGAGATTGAAGGCTGAAGAATCCCATTGGAAATGGGAATTCAATCAGAAGAGTCCAGTGGGATTCAAAGATTGAATTCCCGTCCAAGGAGGAATTGGGATTGATCAAGAACTCCTGATCAATCCCTATAAAAGGGACTCTGGAACAGAATGCAAGACACACAGAAAACAGTAAGCAAAGCTACTGATTTGAGAGAAAAGGAGGCGTATAGAAAGCTAGGAAAAGTTTAGGAGTGTTCTGGGAGTGAGAAAAAATTTTTAGAGATTTTTGGCGAAAAATTTTTCTGGAAATTTCTGGGAAATTTCCAGATTCCGACGAAAATTCCGGCGAAATTTGAATTTTCCGACAACAATTTCGGCGAACATTGAAGTTTCCGCGCGACCAGCCCCGTTTTCGATGAAGAATCCCAGAAACCGGCGATCTTCCGGCCAACTTCCGGCGAAATTTCCAGATTCCGGCGAAAATTTCCAGAATCCGGCACCGGTGTTCTTCAGTTTCTAGAGAGAAGGGAGAGAAAAAGGAAGAAGAGAGAGAGAGGGGGAGGAGCGTTCTGCCGAAAAATGGAGGAAGGTGCCTTTTATACCCTCCCAAAACGACGTCGTTTTGGGCTTTAAGTTAACCAGGGGATCCGCGCGTTTTGCCGAACTCGACCCAACCCGGACGTCGACCCGCTTTCTGACCCGCGCGTGCCAGCCCCTTCCGAGCCGAGCCGAGCCGAGCCAAGCCTCCAAGCCGCTCCCCTCGAGCCGTTTTCTCTTCCTTGAGCCGAGCTGAGCCGCGATCCGAGCCGCTTCAGGTTTTTTTTTTTTTTTTTTCTCTTTGAATTTTTTTTATTTCTTTGTTTTTTTGTTTATTTTATTTTTTATTTGTTAGATTAGGTTTATGTAATATTCTTTTTATTTATTTTTTATTTTCTTTAAATAAAAATAAAAAATTCCAAAAAAAAATATTTTTAGGGAAAAGTTGAAAGTATCAATTTTCCTTAGAAATAAATTTCCAAAAAATATTTTTAGGGAAAAGTTGAAAGTATCAATTTTCCTTAAAAGAAAAATAAATTTCCAAAAAAAATATTTTTAGGGAAAAGTTGAAAGTATCAATTTTCCTTAGAAATAAATTTCCAAAAAATATTTTTGGGGAAGAGTTGAAAGTATCAATTTTCCTCAGAAATAAATTTCGAAAAAAAAATATTTTTAGGGAAAAGTTGAAAGTATCAATTTTCCTTCAAAATCAAAATTTCAAAAAAATATTTTTTTGGGGAAAAGTTAAAAGTGTCAATTTTCCTTGAAAATCGAAATTTTCAAAAAAATATTTTTGGGGAAAAGTTGAAAGTATCAATTTTTCCTACAAAAAAAAAATCATTCTTTCCTTCCTTTCTATCTTAATTTTGATTTTGTTTTTTTTTCTTTTAAATAATCCGACGACGGAGCCTCTGCAAGTGAAACAGTAGTTTTTCTTGCATACTCTTGAGGTGAGGGAATTTTCTCAATTTTCTGCTAAAAGTATTAGAGTCAATTGAGAATAATTTCCAACAATTAATTACTTGGTAAAATTTTAAGGCTTTTGGATAACACAAATTTAAGCTGGTACCATCTTTTGATGGGCGTTGTGAGGGTGCTATAACCTTCCTCACACGTAACCGAACTCCCGAACCCTGTTCTGGTTAGCAGACCTGAACCTATTCTTTTAGGGACCCTTAAACTTAGGTGTTCCCTGAAAGGACAGATTCTTTAGGTAGCCAATCGCACCTAGACAAAAAAGATTGGTGGCGACTCCTAAAAGTCAATGTCTAGCGATAGATCCCCGGATCTAGACGTTACGACATAATTTATTTGAGATAAATAAACAAGGGTATAAAAAACAAAGTTAAATATACTTAAATCAGTTAATAAAATTTTCAATACCTGGTGAAAAAGGCTTGCAATAATTTATTTTTATCTTTTCTAATTTAAATATCCAACATTATGACATTGCTTGATTTGTTACTAGATCACTGATGTGTGAGGACACTAACATATTGCAGCAAAGATTTCTTTTTAAGTCTTAACATTTTTAAAGATCAATTTGGGCTCCTCTCACAAGTTGATATATTATGAAATTTAATCAATAATTTATCACAATGCAAAACTTGCATAAAAAGGATTTTGGTATAAGATCGCATTTGATGTGCATAAATCTTGTTGAGGTGGCTAGTGTTATAATTTACCAAATAATATTCTTAAAAAAAATCAAATAATATAAACCATTAACCCTACAAAAGAGATTTGAAAACAAGGATGTTCTAATAAGGAAAAAAACTAACACAAAGGCAAATAAATTTGAATGGATTCTTGCTTAAATAAATTCTCCATAATCTCAAACTCATATTTTTAAATCATAAAAAATCATAAACTACAATTCCTTAAAAAAATCAATTGTTTAAATCAAAGTAAAACTAAAGTATGAATATTTTAATCATATTACTAACAAGATTTTAGGTAAAAAAATTACCTTAGTACAAAGACTTCAATAGATTTTGATGGCTCCTTGCTAAGATAGAAACAAAAAAACTATTTTTTCAATAGACTTTGACAGCTAAGGTTATTTTATTTATCTTGCATTGTGCTTTTTTGTCTTTTATTTATTGTGAATTATAGCATTAATAGATGATTTGCCGCCTAAAAAACCCTAATTTTAGAAGGGAAAACAATTCTTAAAAGTTAAAACAATTCTCCACCCTAATAAAAATAAGATTTTTCCATGTAATAAAGATTTCACAATTGACTTTTTATAGAGATAATCAGTAATTTATTAGGCGGCAATTTATTACCAATATGAATTATTGAATGTATTGCCTAACAAAGATTTTGCTGCTAACAAAGTTTCATAGATGAATTATTGAAGTATTCGTATGAAATTGACAATTTCATACATAAATTTTTAAAAAAAGTGAATCCAACATGACATTATGGCCCATATTGAATGAAAGCAAATACAAAATGTGTTTAAAAGACAACAAGTTAATAAAGTCGAAAATATTTTCAGTTTAGAAAGTTTTTAACATTTTTTAATCTACAATTACGTTTGTTTTAATTAGGGAATTAAAGTTCATTTTTTCTAATCTTTATTGTTTGTGTTATAAACGCTTACTAGCTAGCTAACCATGTAATGTACGGATTATTTTTTATTTATTTAAATGTGTTTAAATATATAAATTAATATTATTTAATCTTTTAGATGTACAATATATATGTAAATTACAAATAACATAATTTAATAATACACAAACTATTATTGTAATAAAAAGTTAATTTCTTAAAATTTTCAATATAAATTGTGACAAATCAATTTCTAATCATCATAATATTTTCAATAATAACGATTTCAATTTTCACAATGATAAATTTATAATAGTAATGATATATAGTCGACAGTAATATATTATGTTTAATTGTGACAAAAATCATCGAAACAAAAAGTAAAGTATTATGTAACAAACTATTTTTTTGTTACAACAATGTCTAATAGTTGTGACCATTTTTTATGTCATGACTAGTACTTTATTTCCCACAAAAAATACTTGTCAACAATTTGTTTACTTTGTCAGTGATGATTTTATAATGACAAATAATTTTATGTCACAATAACATACTTATAGTGACGATATAATTGTGAAAAAGTAATAATCATCACAATTATTAATATATTAGTGACCAAATAACAATACATAACAATTAATTATTATAATTGTGTCATAGGAAAATTTTGTCACAAAAAACCTAATATTTCTGACAAAATTTCTCATAGTCATAAGAAAATCATCACTAAAAATCCTAATTGTTGTAGTGCATAGACTTAATTATTTCAGAGTTATCATAAATTTTGGCATGATTTAATCATAATACAAAATTTTAATTCATAATAAAAAGCAAAAATTGCTTTAAATATTTTAATTGGGTAAATTAGTTTTTTTATAATAACAAAGTTAGATTTAATATTAAATTGAATTCGCAATCCTTAAAAACTTAAACCTAAATTAACCTAAAACATCATAAATTGAAAACTGATAAACCAAAAAAAAAAAATCATGAAATGGCTTCCTTGATTAAAAGAGGGAAAGAAGGTCCCAGGTTTGGATCATTAAGTAGCACATTTTTTTTTTTTTTGGTATTGGCTTTTTTAAGATTTCAAATTTTCATTGAACATAAGCATTTCACTAACCTATGATTAACCCTTTTTGTTTTATCTCTCTTCCCAAACTCTCTCATTCTTTTCTCTCTAAAGTTTCTCTCTATTTTTCTCTCTCTAAAATCATCACTGAATCTACCTTTGGTTGTCGTTCATTGCGAATCCCCACCATTCACCAATGATTGAAAACCCTTTTTCAACTCTTTCTTTATTCATTTTTCTCCTTTCTAAGTTTGGATTTCTTAAATTTCCCAACACAAGTCTAAGGCTAATCTTGTTGTTTGGTTGGTTGATTGTCTACTATTGAATGCTTGTGATTTGTTCGATTTTGCTAGGTATTATGTATGAGTTCTTGCTTGCTGATGACTGTAGTGGGTTTGCTTAATTGCTAAGGATATTCTTGGCATTTGTTTATGGAGTTTTTTTAGGTTTTTTTTAATAAATTTGATTATGGCTTTTTGATGCATGCAAAGTTTGGATCTTGGAAAAATATGGGAAACTAGAAATTTGTTTGCATATGAAAGTTTTTAATTTCTTTTTGGGTATTTTTAGATTTCCATTTATGTTGCTTTGAATTCTTAGATTTTTCCATTTGTGCTATTTTTTAAATTTATTGTGGATTTGAGATATTTTGTTTTCTGTTTAAGCTTTTAATCTAATCAAGTTATCCTCCAAAAAAAATACCATTTTTTTCTCTCTTTTTGTTTTTTGTTTTGTTGAATCTCTCTTAAATGGTAGGAATTTTCTTTTGGCTATATCTGTTTTAAATATCATTGTACATTTGCCTTCAAAATATCCTATATGAAACATGATAAAAGAACAAAAAACAAATTAGTTGAAGAGAAAATAGTTCCCATTCTAATGCTTTTTCTTTAATTGAAATGCAGTGGTGGTAATGGCAGATGTAATGGTAGCTAGCGACAGTGACATTAGGGTAATAAAAAGTTGGTGTCTTGAATTGTCAAATGTTGGATATGTGTTACATAAGTTAGCCTGAAGATAAAAATATATAATAGTTAAATATAATAATATTTAATAAAGTTAATGTGGCAGTGAAGTGTGTTGATTTGGCATTTGAAATGAATAGTAAAATTGATAAGTTGGCATCAAATTAGAAGGAAATTGAAGAGGGGATAGCTTTTATATGTTAGATAGTATTCTTTGAAAAAAAAAAAAAGAAAAGTGAAAGATATACTAATAATGAATGTGTCATTTTGGATATACATGAATTATTAATTTAATTTGATTAGTGAGTTGATGAATTATGATATAAAATATGTGTAAAAGTAATTAAATTATAGTTTCTTTGCACTTAGTCTTTCTCATTCTATTTATGCTATCCAAACTAGGGGTGTTTGCAATTCGATTTTAATCAAATTATCTGATTGAATTGATTTAATTTGGTTAATTGGTCTGTTATCGAATTAATTTTAATTGATTAATGAAAATGATTCTAGAAGAATTTTGATTTTCATTTAATTCAGTACAAAAACTAAATTAACCAAAAATTTAACTAAAATATAAGATAATCCAAATATAAAATGAAAAATACATGGAATTGATCATTTTATTTCATAAGTTGTTAGAGTTTTTAACATTATACTTTGGTATTTGAATATTTTGTTAAATAATTTTATTTAGTTTGTTTAAAATATGATAAATTAAGAGTTTAAAATATAATTTAACTTAAATATATTTATTATTTTATTAACTGAAAAATTATCCAAACAGACCAAATTAACAGTCAGCTAATTTTCAAAATTAATAAATTTGATTCAGTTAACAAAAATAAAATAATATAATTCGATTATTTTGATTTTGGATAATTCATTTCAAAATTAATTGAATCGATCGAATAAACACCCCTAATCCAAACATATAGGTAAAACATATTGTCACGACGTCTTGGGAACTAAGGGTGGGTGACCTGAAAATTGGATCAATGGGGAAATTTGAAAAAACAAAAGCTAAAAATATTTTTGATGAAAATAAAACAAAAGGTTGCCACCAATGTTTTTTAGGGTGTGATTGGCCACAAAAAAAATTTGTCCTTTTAATAAATCATTTTAAAATGAGTTTAAAAGTTTTTTAAAAAAGAACAAATTTGTGGTTTGTGAAATTAGAGTTGACTTCGAGAGTCGGTTATGTATAAAGAAGGATTAGGATCCCTACAGCACTCGTTGAAGACAGTATGAATTGGTTAAATGTTATCCCTCAATTTTGATTAAAATAGTCCTATTTTACTTAATGTTTAAAATTAATTCTGTTTCTGTTTTTCTTCAGCAAAAACAAATCAAATTTTAAAAAAACAATACTTTTTTTTAAAACTTTGGATCAAGATAAAAACACCTTAAATATTGAAACACTTCTTTTACTCTCCAATAATCCAGTAGAGTTTTAAAAATATCTCTAATTTAAGGGTTTTCAAATTATCCCATAAAATCGAGAAAATAACTCTCATAAATAATAATCATTGAGAGTCCCCCTATAGTTAGGGAAGATCTTGATGACTATATTTACATAAAATATTATCTTATTTTAAAACATTTTACTTTGAAAACCAATATTTTAAAACAAAAGCATGAGACGCATGAACATAATAAAATTGATGAATGCATGACAATATAATATGAATGACAAAATATGAATGAATGATAATATAAAAATGCATGTGATGACAAGATAAACTAAAATGCAAATGCATGATTGGTTTTAAGGTTTGGGTTGGTTTGGGATCTAGGTTTAGGGTTTAGGATTTGGAATTTAGGGTTGGGGTTAGGGTTTAGGGTTTGGTCTATGGCATAGGGGTTAAGGTTTAGATTTAGGTTTAGGGTTTTGATTTATGGTTTAGAATTTAAAATTTAAGGTTTGGGGCTTAGGGTTTTGTTTAAGGTTTAAGGTTTAAGGTTTGGGATTTAGGATTTCATGGAAATTAGGGTTTTAAATTTTGGGGTTTCAATTTTTTTTGCTTTTATGGCAATGGACATGAAATAAATACAAATTACAAAAATTCCATTAATGAATGCATGTGCCTAAAGCATTATCTTGAAAAATAATTACAAACTATGGTATTTTCAAACTTAATATTACGAACATGTTATGCATCAAAATTCAAGAAAAAAATGGATTAAATGTGAAAAAACTTTGAATTTGGTTTAAATGTTCCACCATTTGTTCATCATTAAACACAACCAAACAATTTCAAAATTCCACTAAAAACAACCATCAAACAACATTCTTTTAATGAAACTTTTCTTCAAACATGTTAACAAACAACATAAAACATAATCTAAAGCATAGATCAAAGAGCCATTAACCATAAAAAAATGAAGCAAGGTTCTGCCATACAAGAGCACACCAAGGCCAAACTTACCTAGCATACTCCCTAAGCATTTTTTTCATCCCATTTCATCCAAACAAGCATTAGTCACTTGAAACTTACCTCATGAAGAGATTCATAGCATTAAAATAATCTCAACAAACATATAATGATCTAAGATTGGAAAAGAAATCATAAGAACAAAAAAACTAATGAAACGACAACATATACACCCAACTAACCAAAAATCATGCTAAACAACAATATTTTCATCATTTAAGCATCATAAGCCACCTTTTGAAGCAACAAGAAGGCTAAGAGGAGGTTCGACCAAACAAGAGCACACTATGGTTGAACTTCTAAATTGTTTTTCTATGGTGGATTTGAAGCTTTTGTCACTTGAATTTTGGCTTCAATCCGACTATTGGTTAATTGGATGAAGTTGTTTCAATTTTCAAGTAAATAAAAATGAACTAAAAAGCTTAAAAAAAAAAAGAAAATGGAGTGAAATAAGATAAAAATGCTATGAAATGTGATGGAGAATGTAAGAAAATGGGAAATAGTGGTAAATAAAGTATACCTTTAAAACCAAACATAAAGAATTTTTTTTCCTTTTTTTTCTCATGATTTTTCCTCAAATTTTTTTTCTTCTACCACGAGCTCCTATAGTTTTCTCTCCTTCATGCAAAACGTCCCTTCTCTTGGCAGAAGATGGTGGAAAATGTCTTTGAAAGATTTGAATTATGCCCATAAGATTAAAACATTACTCAAGGGTCAAAATTTCCCCATTATTTTTAATCCAGGGAGAAGACTTTCACCATTGAATCAAGATTTCTCATGAGATCCAAGGGTTCACATTGTTCACTGCAAAGGTTAGATTTTTACGACTATTTAATCGAGTGAAAAGTCTATTTTACCCTTAGTACAAAGTTTTTGCTTTTTTAGAAATCAATGTTCCTATGCTAAAATTTATGATTTTAAAGCACCAAAAATTATGAAATATTATGAAATTGAGCTATGAAAAATTTTGTGAAAATATGACCTCAGAATGGTCAAATTACTAAATTATCCCTAAGGGGTATTTGGTAATTTCACACCTCCCAAGGTAGTACTATAATTTCAAATTTACCAAAAAGCATCAAATATTATAAAATCATGATTTGAAAAGTTTCATCAAAAACTAACTTTGGTAAGGTCAAATTACAAAATACCCCTAAGGGGTGTTTCGGTAATTTCACACTACACGAGTTACGATTAAGGTTTTCAAAATTTTAAAAATCGTCCAATAATATCAAACCATGATTTGGAGTGTTTCATGAAATTTTGACCTTAGGAAGGTTAAATTACAAACAATACTCCTAAGGAGCATTTTGGTAATTTCACATCTCTCAAGATGTGATATGGGTTTTCAATGAATAAAAAATCATAAAAAAATTTAATTATGATCTAAAAGTTTTCACAAAAATTTTACTCAGAGAAAGCTAAATTATGGAAATACCTTTAAGATCGTTTTGATAATTTTACACTTTTGAGGTACAATTAAACTTTTTAGTGCTTTAAAAATCTAAAGTTCAATTTCAAACCACATTGATTCCAATTTGGTTGTGAATTTTGAATATTGACCCGGATTCTATTTGTTTTTATCAAGTTTTATCCAATTTTGACTTTATTTGACTAATTTTTTATTAGGTTCGACCAAACTTGACTTTAAAGCATTTGGGTAAAATTAATCCAAATTTTGATTTTAAAAACTTGTCAAAATTATAAAATGTTGAATTTGAACCAGGTTGGATTTTAAGCACTTTATAAATGGTTAGGATTTTGGTCAAAAAAATTAGGTATCTATAATTGTCCCTTTTTACATATTTCTAAGAATTAAAAATAATGCAAAGACCAAAAACATTGATTTTGTCTGAAAGTAAGGGTTGAGAAAGTTTTGCTTATGCTATTTGTTTGCCTTCATATGAGAGGAGGTTTTTATTTATTTTTCTTAGAAGAGCTCATATAAACATAGGCAAGTAGCTTTAAAAAATCAATTTTGAAAAGGACTCTTATAAGCATAGGCAAGTGACTTTAAAAATTTCTATCTGGAAAGGGCTCTTATAAACATAGGCAGGTAGGTTTAAAAATCAATTTTTAAAAGGGCTACTATGAAAATAGGCAATGAACTTTAAAAAAAATCTCTATGGAAAATGGCTCCTATGAAAATAGGCAACAAACTTTTAAGAAATCTTTTTGGAAATGGCTCTTATGAAAATAGGCAACAAATTTTAAAAATCTTTTTTTTTTTAAAAAAGGCTCCTATGAAAATATACAACAAACTTTTAAAAAATATTTTTGGAAAAGGCTTTTATTAAAAAAGGCAATGAACTTCAAATTTTTTTTTTTTTTAAAAAAGGGTTCCTATGAAAAAAAAAAGCTCCTATGAAAAAAAGGTTCTTATGAAAATAGACAACAAATTTTAAAATATCTTTTCAAATAGGTAATGAACTTTTTAAAAAATCTTTGTGGAAATGGCTCTTATGGAAATAGGCAACAAACTTTAAAAATCTCGTTGGAAAGGGCTCCTATGAAAATAGGCAATAAAATTTTAAAAAATCTTATTGGAAAAGACTAATTTGGTCTTTAAAAAAGTTTGAAAAGTTTTATTTTGAAAGGTTCAATGATATTGGAAGCTCTGAAATGGATTATGATCTTTTTTAAAGGATCTTTCTCATTTTTGTTTTTTTTTTTTATTTTTTTAAAGGTTCATTCTTCAAATGTACTTTTTTTTTATGATCAAATTCATTTTGCACATAATGTATGTGATGAATGCAAGGAAAGTAATATGGTTCCACAAAATTTTGTTCATATTATGCACTTGTACTTATGGAAACAAGGTTTTTATGATTACAAATATTCTTCAAATTTATAGTTGTAGCTTAGTCACTAGTAGTCAAGTCGAACTTGTTTGATTGAAGTATTTCTTTAGTTCAAGCATATTTTTTCTTCAAATCTTTTTGTCTTGATCTCTAGTAGTTGTATTGTGAAGCTCTTTCAAAAGCATTTTTCCTTTTTTTGCCTTGTCCTCCTCATTCATCTTTTTTATTTTTCTCATTCATTAGTCATCATTTATGTTTCTCCATCATCATTATCCATTGTTTATCATCATTCATTTTCCCATTCAAATTGATGTCCTTTAGTTGGTATCATTTCTAGTTTTTCCTCTTCCCTTTATTTTTAGAGCCCTGTTTGTTTATCTTGGTTATCCTAAAACCTTCTCTGTGTACATTTCAACAAGTTTGATTATTAGAATTATCATTCAATATCAACAATATCATGTTAAATGCAACATTTTTTGCAATTAATGATGAACAAAAATGTGTGAATGAAGATGATAAAAAAGATATTCATTGAAGTTTTGGAGATATGGTTTAAAAATTGTATGGCAAAAAGGGAATGAAGGTATAGTTAAACGTAAAAGAAAAGTAAACAAATGAAATGATGACAAGAAACTATTTTCAAAATTGACAAATATTGAATATTAGAATGAATTCAGATTGTTCACTCCTAGTTTTTTTTCCAAGAATCCTATCTCATCGAATGGCAATTTTGCCCTCTGACCTATCAATGGATGGCCTATCTTCCATTTTCTCTATCTTGAATCATTCTATTCCCATTTTTATCTTTTTGCAACTTAGAGCCCAATTTTCTTCTTATATCTAAGCCGCTCATTCAAGTTTTTAACTTAGGTATTTCTTCTATGATCTAAATCACCTTTTTTTAGGTTTTCAACTTGGATCCTCTTTTTTTTCTTTTTTTCTTTTTTTTCAAGTAAAATATTTCTTGACAGCATTTGAGTTTATAAGACTTGGCTATTCATCTCTATCCATTTTTGTTATAAGGCTCCACTAGAGAAAAGCCTTTTTAACTATATATAGATATTCTCGATTAGGTGTCCATTTACCTCTATTGCCTTGTTGATTGGGCAATATTCTCTTTAGGACTAATTCCTCTTTATGAAAGCATTGGGCTTCATTTTCTTATCACGTGCACTTATCATTCTCTTTTGGTAAATTTAGCCATGACTGAGTGCTGCCAGTTTTCTTTCCTCAATCAAATTCAACTGTTCATAATGGTTACAGACCTATTAGCTTCCACTAATTATATTTCCATTAGAACCCTTAAAGAAAGAATTTCAATTCTGATTGGCAAAACTGCCTCCATTCTATACACCAGAGAAAAAAGAGTTACCTCGGTTAAAGTGTGGACTAATGTTCTGTATGCAAGTAGAGCAAATGATAACTTTTCATGCCAATTTATAAGCTTTAGTCATTTTTTCTAGTATCTTCTTGATATTTTTATTAGTAGACTCCATTAACCTATTCATTTTTTAATGGTAAGGTACTAAATTATGATGGCTGATTTTGAATTGAGTGCATACTTCTTTTATCATTTTGTTATTCAAACTATTGGCATTATTAGTGATGATCTTTTTAGGTAACCTATATTGACAAATTATTTTCTTTTTCACGAATCTACATATTACTGATCAAGTTACATTGGCATATGATGCTGCTTCCACCCACTTTATAAAATAATCAATTGCAACAAACTTGAATCTATGACCATTTGAAGGTTTTGGGGTAATGGATCTATCACATCCATTCCCTACATAAAGAAAGGCCATAGAGGTGCCAAGACATGCAACAGTGTAGGAGGAACATGGATTTTATTTATGTAGATCTAACATTTATGGCATTTTCTTTCATAATTGATACAATCACTTTTCAAGGTCAACTAGTAGTACCTGCCCTTATTACTTGTCTAGCCATTATGTGACCATTGGCATGTGTTCCACATATCCCCTCATGTATTTCTTCAAGTATTTTCTTTGCTTCTGTAGCACACACACATCTTAGTAAAACCTGATCTTGACTTTTCTTACACAAGACTACCCCATCTAGTACAAATCCCATTGCCAACCTTTTCAAAAAATTTTTATTATTTTTTGATGCATGTTCATGATACTTTTGATACTTAAGATATTGCATGATGTCAAAGAACCATGGCTAACCATCAACTTCTTTTTCTACACTCGCATAGTGTGCTAAGAGTTCAAAAGTCTATATCCTAATAGGTTGAATTTTAATATTTGCATTCATTTTAAATATTGTTGATAGTGTGGCTAAAGCATTGGCTATATGATTTTTTTGTAAGGGCACATGTTGGAATTGGATGTCTTCAAATTGCTCTATTAGCCTACTAATGAATTTTTTGTATAAAACCAACTTTGGGTCCCTCGTTTCCCATTCACATTTTAGCTGATAAATTGCTAGTGTTGAATCCTTAAAAACTTTTAAAATCTTGATTTTTCTATCTAATGCCATTTGTAAGCCTAAGATGCATGCTTCATATTCTTTTATGTTATTGGTGCTGTAAAAAGATAATCTTGCAACGATGGGAAAATGTTCTCTTTCATTAGATATCAATATAGCTTAATACCATACCCCAAAGCATTTGATGCCCTATCAAAGAACATTTTTCATGTAGTTTCCTCAGGTACTTCCTTTTCTATTGATATGATTGCCATAAGATGTTTATCTAGAAATTTAAAATGTATTGGCTCATGATCATCAATAGTCCTACTAGCTAGAAAATCAACTATGGCACTTCTCTTAATAGCCTTTTGAGCCACATATATAATATCATATTTAGATAACATAACTTAACCCCTTGCTATTTTTCTTAATAAAGATATCAACCAATTTGTATGATACAGTATGTATTGCCTAAGCTAGTGAGCAGTCCATATGAAAGCATTACATATCTTCTCAAGTTGGGAATACTTGATTTCATAATTAGTAAATTTTTTACTTAGGTAATAGATGGCCTACTATTTCTTACTTTTTTGTAATCAAAGGCTTTCTTATCGTAGAGGGCACTAGCACTGACAAATTCATCAAATACTCTTTAATCTTGTTGAAAGCATCTTAGCATTCTTTATTTTATTCACCAGGATCATACTTCTTTAACAACTTGAAAATAGGCTCTCATTTTGTTGTGAGCTGAGATAAGAATCGAGTAATATAGTTTAAACATCCTAAGAAACTCTTTGCTTTCTTTTATGTTCATGAAGGAGTCAACTTTGTGATTGCCTAAATTTTATCAGGATCTACCTCAATTCTTATCTTACTAACCATAAATCCTAATAACGTTCTTGATTTCACCCTAAAAGTACACTTGGTTGGATTTAATTTAAGTTGATATTTACGAAGTCTTTTAAAGAACTTTTTACGGTTCTCTACATAATTTTTGCCTTTTCAAGACTTCACAATCATATCATCCACATAAACTTCTATCTCCTTATGCATCATATCATGAAATAGGATGACCATAGCTCTCGGATTGGTATCACCAATATTTTTTAGTCCAAATGACATGACTTTATAATAGAATTTTCCCCACATTGTCATAAAAATGGTCTTCTCCATATTCTCTTTTGCCATCTTAATCTAATTATACCTAGAAAATCTATTCATAAAGAAAAATACTGAATACTTTGTTGTATTGTCAACCAATGTATCTATATGAGGTAATGGGAAATTATCTTTAGGACTAGCCTTATTTAGATCTTTATAATCTACACATATCCTCACCTTTCTATCTTTGTCTGAAATTAAAACTATATTAGCAACCCATTCTAGATATTTAACCACGATTAGTTTGTTAGCATTAAACTATTTCTTGACTTTTTCTTTAATTTTTAACAACATTTTCGGTTTCATAAGCCTTAACTTCTTCTATACTAGTTTAAAATTTGAGATCAATGGTAACTTATGCTCTATAATATCTATGTCAAGCCATGGCTTATCCTAGCATGACCATGCAAACATGTCTATATATTCATTGAGTAATTCTTTCAATTTTTGTCATTTTTCTTGTAAAAGAGAAGTTTTTATCCTTATTTCATTTTTATTCTCATTATCCTCTAAATTAATCAAATCTGCAAGCTCCTAATAGGGTTTTATTACTTTCTCTTCTTGCTCAACCAGTCTTATTAGATCAAGAGGTAAGATGCAATTTTTTGAATCTTCATCATTAGGCTCATTAACTTGAACAAAATTTTTAAAATTAAACTTGGAATAAACGTCATGATCATCTATGATGTTTAGTGTTTGAAAACTTAAAAATTATCAAGATTGCAAGGATATAGATTGATATTTTGGCAAAAAATCAAAAACATATTTAGGGAAAAAATGATGTTAAAAAAAAATGAAAGGAAATGGAAAAGATTATGTCATGACAAATACGTTGCATTCAACATTTTATTGTTGATGCTAAAAAATTAACCCATACAAACTATCTATATGCCTTTGGGCAGAGGCAATTGGATTCGATTCAAAGATAACTATATAAACAAAGAAGTCATTATCATTTAACCATTAAAATGAAACATGAAAATCTATTCCTCTATTGTCATTGCTTCATCCATCTCATTTGACTTCAAACTTAGTTTTGAGAAGGCCACTTTAATTTTTTTATTGGTATTCCTACTTCTGACACTCTTGGGTAAACATACCTTTCTGAATGAAAAATGTTGTAGTGGTATGAAAACTTCATTCTTCTCCCATCTATCTCTTGCTTCTTGAGGCAAGCCATTCTTTTCTCCTTCTTGTATTATATTGCTTTCTTATTTTCATCAGCAATTGGCTTGTATCCTAATCTAATCCTTTCTTTGTTCCCTATAAACTCTGATATTTTTTTCATCCTTGAAGCATCAACCCTAAACCTAAACTAGGTCACTATCTTTTTTCTAACATCTATTTAACCATTATGCCAATAGTCTAGCTGAGCCTTCCCTCATATATATGGTGTTAACAATTTCAAAGGCATGAAAAGAGCATTCATATGCTTTTTTCATAGCTTCTATGTAAGGGGTTTTCAAAGCTTTAGTAACCAGCAGGTCTTCCTTTCCATCAACACATACTTGTTTTCATCAATCATAAACTTTACTTTTTAATGCAAAGATGATGCCATTGTCTTGGTATTAAGCCAAGGTCTCTCTAACAAATAGCTATAGGATGACAAGAAGATATCTATAACTTAGAATACATTATTGAATATGTAAGGTCCTACTTTAAAAAGAATCTTTATGTCTCCAATCACTTCTTTTCTTGACCCATTAAAGGTTTTTAACTATCATATGATTATTTTTTACATAAAAATGATTGATCGATAGCTTGGAGAGTATGGTCATTAACATCACATTAATAGATGACCCATTATAAATTAATACTTTTGCCATAGTGTGGTTCTTGCACTTCACTATAATATGTAAGGCCTTTACACTTTCTCACATCTCTGACAAAATCTCATCATCATTAAAGACAATGTAGTTTAGAGCCACCATACTTTTTACCAAATGGTTTACTTTTTTCATAGAAAATGTCATGATCCACATAAACATGATTTAGTACATAAAGCACTGCATTCTAATAGGGCTTAAAGTTTAACAATAGAGATAGCAATGAAATTCTGGCTGGCATCTTTTTGAGTCGATCCATCATATTGTATTCACTGTGCCTAATAATCTTTAAAATTTCACATGCTTATTTTTTTGTCACTGGCTTTTTATATTGTACTATTGAGTTCATTGTAATAGAGATTATTTCTTCACTTCTTTTTCCCTCTACCTCATATCTTTTTTCTTTTCTCGCTTTCTCTAGTGTCTGAGTATAAATTTGACCACTTCAGGTCATTTATCCTATGCCTGATATATTAGTTACATCTTTAATGTTTGCACTGTTCGATCCCTAGATCTCTATGTCATAATCATATTTTCAAGGGACTATCTTGTCATTCTTGTAAGAAAAAACACTAAGTGTATATACCATGACATCTGCTTGGGAATAGGGAGTGGGCTCGCTTGCCCTAGGTTCTGGTTCATCATAAAAAATGGTTAAGGTTCGGGGATTAACAACCCACTAGATTCTTTACTTGTTATCATGCTTACTTTGTCTTCTTTTTTTTCATTATGGAACTCAATAATTTCAGCATCCATTAAATGACTAGTTGTTTAAACACTTACAATCTTGGATTAAATGACTTTTCACCATTCCATGATATTTACAGATCTGATCAGATCCCAAATGATTGTCATCAATCTCATAGCCTATTGTTTGGATCATATTGATCTTGATCAAACAATCATATACCTCTTTTAAATGAGTCTTCACCTTTTTTATCCATTTTTTTAGTTTTTTACCTTTCTTTATTGCATTGGTACTACTACTAGGATGGTTAGGCAATGCGTTTCCTCTAATATTGGACCTTATATGGGTATTGAAATTTAATCACCTATCTTTTACCAATGTTTACACTCTATATTTCAAAGTAATGCAATCTTTTAAATAGTGACTCATAGCACCAAAATGATATTCACATCAAGTGTTAGTGTTATACCATTTAAGGTATGATGGTTTGAAAAGTTCAATAAAGACTGGGGCAATAAGGTGGCCCTTTAAAAGTGATGGGTAAAGATCAATATAGGACATGGGAATTGGGTCAATGAGAGTTCTTTCTTGAGTGGTGCAAAGATTTTTCTATTTAAGGGTAGGATTGCTTAGTGGGGAAAAAGGTCACATAGTTAGTTTAGGAATGAATTTGAGAGCTTTGGGTTTGAAGTTAGGTTTATATGTTGGCGGTGGTGGTGGTGTATATAGGTATGGTGTTTGAGATATTTAGTTGGCAGATGAGTAGTAAGGTGCATATACAGGATATGGATGGTAGGGAATGAATGATGGGCCAAAAACTGTCACTTCATAGGTTTTCAATTCTTTTTTTCTTGTCATTGGGGTCTTTTGGTGCCAAAAAGACTTTTGACCATCAATTTTGTCATTTGTGATAGCATTTTTGATCATTTCACCTGATATCACTATATCGATAAAATTTTTGGTAACATTATTTATAAACATGTCATAATAAGGGGCTCTCAAAGTACTGATAAAAGAATAATGGTTTTCTTTTTTGTCAATAGTGGTTGGACTTATGTAGCCATATTTCTCCACTTATGTGCATATTCATGAAAGGTTTCGATTGTCTTTTTCTCCATATTTTACAATGATAGCTTATTTGGCATCATATCTTTGACATGCTTTTACTGTACTATGAGAGCTTAGTCAAATCTTTTTAGGAATGTATCTTTGTTACGACCCAATTAGACATACCACCTTATAATAGATCTGGTAAGACTATTATGAAAATAGTGTATTAATAGCTTATCCTTATGTGTATGATCGATTATCTTTGTACAAAACATTATGATATACGCAGAGGGGCATTCCATTCCATCATATTTTTCAAAGTTTGGAACCTTAAACTTTGATGGAATTATCATATGAGGTATTAGGCTCAACTCTTAGGCATCCACATTTCTATACATATCATGCCCTTCTATGGCTTTTGATCTTTCTTTCAACATGACATACTTATTTTTCATTATAGAACTTTTTATAAAATCAGATACATCTTTTAGTTTTTCTTGTTCTTTTGAGACATCGAGGTTTGGCATAGTAATGAGATCATATAGAGTGGATCCAAGATTAATATTTGCTTGAACTGGTAGTGGCCTGAAAGAAGCATCAGCATATTATTGATGAGTGGCTGGCAGTGCTTAAACAATATATGGATAAGGATATATGAACTTGGCATACTTTGGTTATTTCATTATAGTTTCTTCCCTTGTATAATGCATTTCAACAATGTCTTTTCCTTTAACTAGACCAGCCAACATCTATTTCAACTTTTATATCTGTCTGTCCATGTTCTATTGAATTTTTACAACTATCTTTCTAATCTCTTCATGTGCCTTTTCCATCCTGTCATTTCAATTGGCACGTTCATTTTCCATAGCTCGTGTATGGGCTTGAGTGTTGTAAGTCCGTAGAACCAACTAATCTTGTTTCTTAGAATGTGCTAATCTTGAAGTTTCTGTTGATTCCCAAAAGTTAAAAATGCAAGATATGAATCTTATTATTGGCCTTAAAAGATAATTTAAAAATCCTCTTATACTTAGGCAAGATCGTTAACTCTATTTGCTTCGAAGTTTTGACAAAAGGATGCTTACAATCACCATTCCTTATCTTTAGTTGGCATGAAAAACAATGAATTCAAACAAATGATACATGGGATACAAGTCTAGTTTTATTATTTTTGTTAAGAATGAGCTTAAATTCCCTCTTTCATTTAGGCAAGGTTATTTAAAGATATTTCTTCTGCCTTAAAAAGTTTGATAAAAACATATTTACAATAATCATTCTTTTCTCATCAATACCTTTAAGCATACTTTTTAATATAAGCAAGGATATTATTTTCAAGATAATTTAAATTGACAGAAGTTCTCATTCATTCTAAATATTTCAAGCTCTATATATCATGAATTGTCCTATAACCAGGACCATAAAAATGTTGAACTTGCTCGTATTATCCTTTTATTTCCTTTAAAAAATCTAAAAGACTATGACTACCAGTAGGGATGACCTTTTGTCTCAAAGCTTTTGCCTTTTCCATAATCATCTCGCCTATTCAATTGTCTTTCAGATTTAAGTGCTAAAGTGGTTGATATACATTTGTCTCCCCTAACTTCCAGTCTTTCAATACTTGTGAGTTTTTACCTCTCAATTTCAGACTCATTTCCATTCAACTTCCCTTTCTTACCATTCTTTGTATAGATAGGCAATGTAATCCTTGTTTTCTTGCAATTACATCTCCATGGCCTTGATTTCTATTCCAAATGCATTTTCCCCTTTAATTATCCAGATGCATTTTCTTCTCACATCTCAACTCTTCCTTCAATTCTTCGTTCTCTTCTTAAATCTTGCTTAATTCCTTTTTGTTTGCTATAAGGGCTTTATGTGAATCTTTCTTTTCTCGCATTGTCATGGTGATTTTGTCCTCATTATCCATAGCCTTATGTCTTCATAAATGAACTTCATCCCTAAGATGCTCCACTTTATCCTGGCCTTTACTTTTTTTTACCTCATCCTTTAACAAAGCCCTTAGCCTTTGGTTTTCCAAGTGTAGCTCTTTGAGGTCACTTCAAGCCAAATCTCTTTCGTTTATCATCTTTTCTAACATATCTTTTAGTACACCTTTTACATACTTCAGTTGACTTATTTTCTCTTACAATATTTAGTTTTTTTTTTCAACATTTTCGTCTTGGCCTTAAACTCCTTCATAGCAATCTTTAATTTGATGGTGGTGGCTTAGCCCACGAGTCTATTAAGTGTACTATCTCTTGATTTATTGGTAGCATCAAATCATTAACTCGCTTAGCTTTTCGAACTAGTTATCCTAGAGTCATATCATTTGTATTTCTTCCCAATTCTAACCTTAATGTATGCCCTTAAGCTTTGGCATTGATATGCACTCTAACCATGTAGCTTTCTAGGCCATGGTCAAACTCTATCTAATCTAATCCTCGAGTCATTAAAATAAATTGCTATGACCCATATTATAGTCTAACCCTCAATGGTGCATAACTAATGGCATCTCAAAAAATAGGTAATGGAACCCAAGGTTGATTTCTACAACTATATAGATTAGAAACTTGAGGCATCCATGATGCTTTCCAAGTCACCCCATCTCTTTCTATGCTTTAAAAGAAAACCATCCACTATTCATTTCAAAAATTCCTAAACCACTATTTTATGTTAAACTTGGCTAACAGTGCTAAGGATCTTATATAAATCAACAACAGAGCTTGATCAGTGCTTTAAAAATGGCTCTAAATCCACACATATAACATTGAATACAACATATCAATCTTTCTTCTCTTTTTCTTTGGCAATAACTCAAAGATCTAATGGTTTTATACGAAAGTGTTGGTGAAGAGTTAATCTTTTGTTCTAACTACATAAAGAAGTCCATCATAGAGGCCTCTATATATCATAAGGCTCTAAAAAAAAATCACTAAACCATAAACAGCCAAAACAAACATTTTCATAACTTGCTTTTCATCCGAACTCTGAAGCATGACATCTTATAGAAAAATCCATGGTATCCCTGTATCGATCTTTTTTCTTTTCAATCACCTAAACCTTGACCCTTATTATCTTTGCCAAGTTTTTTTTATACCCAGTTAACTTTAATGCTTTCCAATTTTCTCTATTAGGCTTTGAGAGCTTTAAGTGTAACAAGGTAGAGTATTCTTCTATGGAAAGTGCCAGGTTATCCTTGTTGAATGTAAAGCATTAATATGCTGGATTCTAGAACCATATGGCGTCTTTTAGTATCTGATAATTAGGTTTTAATGGTATCAACACAGTAATATCTCTATACTTTTCTATGAAGGCTAACTTTTTTTCCCATCTCCACTGATTCCAAATACCCCAAAAAACTATCATGTCATTTTTTCTTAAATCCAAATAAACCAACTCTAACAATTTCAAAACATACCTATCTATAAAATAGTCCTTTTCTATTTGTTGCCTATTTTTTTTTACTAATCTTTCACTTCCCAAAATGGTATCGAAAAACTTAAAGAATGCAATGCAAAAAGATAAATTAATGAACAATTTCTTTTATTCTATTTTTTAGTGATTTTATTTTATTTTTATTTTTTTAGGTTTTTATTTTATTTTATTTTTGGTCATTTCTAATGATTTCCTATGTCTTTTATTAAAAGCAATAAATGTAAAATTATCAAATTAATAGCAACACGAAAATGAGAAAGGTAAGAGATGTTCCTTTATGTGACTTGTTTTGGGTAATTTCTATTAAGAGGGGATAGCATGGCTCTACTTAAGGCTGGCTCCTTGTAGTTCACCATATGCTAGGTTGGGAATTGATTCATCTAAGGTTCTAAATTGCTTCTCATATCATCTTACATTACAAACTAGTATGGCACTTCAATCCTCACCCATTACAAGCTACGAATGAAAATGGTTTAATTTGAGTAGGAATGTTTCACTAGCCATTGTAAAGTTAATACCTTATGAGGCATAGCTACTTTACTTTCTTCTAAATAAAGTTAGGGTCTAGGTATAGAGCTTATGCATGAAATATAGATATGAGTGTGTGCGAAAGAGCAAACAAATCTTTCATATATTCCTAAACTACCCCTACCCTAAATGCCCCACAAATTCTAAAAACAAAATAAAGAACAACAATATATAATAAATGACATAATTTAAATATGCATAAAATAACCTAATTAAAATATGCAAGAAACGACATAATTAAAATATGAAATGACACAATTAAAAATATGCATGAAATGACATAATTAGCACATGCATGAAATGTAGAACACACAAACTTTTTTTTTCATTTCCATTTTCATTTTTTTAAGAATTAAAATCAAAGCATTTTTTTTCATTTTTTCAAATTTTAAATTTTTTTAAATTTTGATTTTTTAAGAAAATAAGAAAATCCAAATCAAGAAGTTAAGATTTAACACTAATTAAGTCCGTTAAACCTAAATTTAGGATGACATGCAATCAATATTTGGCTTGACTCTCTTAAAATGTATCTCTAGTAGAGTCACCAAGCTATTGCGTCGTTTTAGGACTTGAAGGTGGATGGCTTGAAAGCCAGAAGAATGGGAAAATTTGAAAAAATTGGGCCTAAAAATATTTTTGATGAAAATCAAAACAAAGAGTTAGCACCAATCTTTTATAAGGTGTGATTGGCTAAAAAAATTATCCTTTTAATAAAACATCTTAAAATGGGTTTAAAAGTTTTAGAAAAAAAACATATTTATGGTTTGTGAAATTAGAATTGAGTCTAATAGTTGGTTATGCATGGAGAAATATTAAAACCCATTTAGCACTCGTCGAAGACGGTACCAATTGATTATATTTTATCCCTTAATTTTGATTAAAATAGTCATATTTTACTTAATGTTTAAAAGTAATTCCCTTTTTTTTTGTTTTAGCAAAAACAAATCAAATTTTAAAAAATAAAACTTTTTTTTTTTTTTACTTTGGATCAAGATGAAAACATCTTAAATATTAAAACACATTTTTCACTTTCTTATAATTAGGTAGAATTTCAAAAAAAATCTAATTTAAGAGTTTTTAAGTTGCCTCACAAAACCAAGATAACAACTTTCATAAATAATAATCACCAAGAGTCCTCCTATAGTTAGGCAAGACTTTAATGACTATGTTTACTTGAGATATTATCTTAATTTAAAATATTTTACTTTGAAAACCAATTTTTGAAAACAAATGCATGAAATACATGAATATAATAAAATATGATGAATGCATGACAATATAAGATGAATGACAAAGTATGAATACATGATAATATAAAAATGCAAGTGATTACAAAATAAAATGAAATACAAATGCATGATTGGTTTTAGGGTTTAGGTTGGTTTGGGGTCTAAGTTTAGGTTTTAAGGTTTTAAGGTTTAGGTTTAGGGTTTGGTTTAAGGCTTAGGGGTTAGGGTTTAGGTTTAGGGTTTAGGGTTTTATGGACTAACTAGAAAGGTACAACCTGTAAATCCAATGTGGGGTGTAGAAGGTTTTGATCCTTTTTGTTTCGAAAGGAATAGCCTCTCATCATATTGCAGCAGGGACATTGGGCATATTAGCTGGCTAGGTTTTATGTTTAGGGTTAGGTTTAAGGTTTAATGTTTGAGGTTTAAAGTTTAGGGTTTAGGGTTTAGGGTTTACTTTATGGTGTCAGTTTAGGGTTTGGAGTTTAGCGTTTAGCGTTTAAGGTTTAAAGTTTAGGGTTTGGATTTAGAATTTAGGGTTTCATGGAATTTGGGGTTTCAATTTTTTTTAGGTTTTATGGAAATATAAATGAAATAAATGCAAATTACATATGCCATTAGTGAATGCATGTGCCTAAGGCATGACCTTGAAAAATAATTACAAAGTAAGGCATTTTCAAACTTAATATTACAAACATGTTATGCATGAAAATTCAAGAACAAAATGGATTAAACATAAAAAAACTTTGAATTTGGTTTGAATATTCGATCATTTGTTCATCATTAATTACTACTAAACAACTTTAAAAACCCATCAATAACAACCATCAAACATCAATTTTTTAATTAAACTTTTGCTCAAACATGTTAACTTGCCAAACATCATAAAAACATAATCTAATGCATGGATCAAATAGCTATTAACTGCAAAAGAAATGAAGCAAGGTTCGGCTAAACAAAAGCACATCATGGTTGAACCTGCCTAGCATACTCCCTAAGCATGCTTTCTCCCATTTTATCCAAACAAGTATTAATCATTTAAAACTTACCTCACGAAGGGATTTATAGCATTAAAACAATCTTAACAAAAATATAATGATCCAAGAATGGCAAAGAAATCATGAGAACAAAAATAATACTGAAACAACTAAATATACACCTAACCAACCAAAAATCATGCTAAACAATATTATATTTATCATTTAATTATTATAAGCCACCTTTTAAAGCAACAAGATATGAAAGAAGGCTAAGAGGAGGTTCAGCCAAACAAGAGCACACTATGGCCGAACCTCTAACTTGATTTTCTATGATGGGTTTGTGGTTTTTATAACTTGAATTTTGGCTTCAATCCAACTATGATTAATTAGATGAAGTTGGTCCAAGTTTCAAGTAAACAAAAATGAACTAAAAAGCTTTAAAAAAAACAATGAAAATGGAGTGAAATAACATAAAAATGCTATGAAATGTGATTGAAAATACAAGAAAATGGGAAATGGGGGTTAAGAAAGTATACCTTCAAAACCAAACATAAAGAAATTTTCTTTTCTTTTTTTGTTCTCATGATTTTTCCTTAAATTTTTTTTCCTTTTCCACGAGTTCCTTTGGTTTTCTCTCTTTCATTCAGAATGTCCCTCCCTTGGTAGAAAATTGTGAAAAATATCTTTGAAAGATTGAATTAGGGCCCTAAGATTAAAACATCATCCAAAGGTCAAAATTTCCCCCTTGTTTTTAATCCAAGGAGCAAACTTTAGCCATTGGATCAACATTCCTCATGAGATCTAAGGGTTCACATTGTTCACTGCAAAGATTGGATTTTTATAGCCATTAAACTAAGTGAAAAGACAATTTTACCTTTAGTACAAAGATTTCGGTATTTATTCATTTTCTTAGAAATCAATATTGCCATGCTCAAATTTATGATTTTAAAGCACCAAAATCATGAAATATTATGAAATTAAGATCTAGAAATTTTCATGAAAATCTAACCTTGAGAAAGTCAAATTATGAAATTACTCCTAAGGGGTATTTTCGTAATTTCACACCTCTTGAGGTATTGTTATAATTATGAATGTACCAAAAATCATCAAATATTATAAAATCATTATCTCAAAAATTTTGCGAAAAACTAACCTTGGAAGGTCAAATCACAAAAATACGCCTAAGGGCATTTTGATAATTTCATACCTCATGAGGTACAATCAAAGTTTTCAAAATTCGAAAAGTCATCAAATAACATCAAACTATGATCTAGAGCATTTTGTGAAACTTCAACCCTGGAAAGGTCAAATTACAAAAATACTACTAAAGGGTATTTTTATAATTTCACATATCTTAAGGTGTGATATAAGTTTTCGATGCATAAAAAATCATTAAAAAAATTTCAATAATGATTTGGAGATTTCCACGAAAATTTTACTTTGAGAAAGTCAAATTACAAAAATACTCGTAAGGACGTTTCGATAATTTTACATTTACCTAATTACAATTAAACTTTTTAGTGCTTTAAAAATCACAAACTTCAATTTCAAACCACAGTGATTCCAAATTGGTTGTAAATTTTGAATGCTGATCGGGTTCTATTCATTTTTATCAAGTTTTGTCTAATTTTAACTTTGTTTGATAAATTTTTTATTATATTTAAATAGAGTTGATTTGGAGCATTTGGGTCAAATTGATCCAAATTTAAATTTTAGAAACTAATTAAAATTGAAGAAATGTTGGATTGGAAGAATTTCATAAATGACCAACATTTGCCCAAACAAAATTACGTGTCTACATATATCATGTGTGCATCACCTTATTCAATTCAAAGTATATTTTATTTTTTGTCCCAAAATTCTTATTATTTTTCTTATTGGATTTCATTCAACATTATATAATTTTATTTATTTATTATTTTTATTTTATATTTAAATAACACTTGATGTCTCAATACGAGTCTAGTAATAATAATAATAAAAAGCTTAAAGTGTCATCCTTTATGTTTTAACAAGGATGGGACATAATAGATTAAACATAGTCGGGTCGACAGTGGGTGAGTAGAGAAATAGGATACTTTGTCCCATTCTAGAATATATTATGTATAATAAATTTGTCCTGTCCTGTTTCTACAATAACAATATCATCTTATATCTTATATAAATATATAAAAGTCAAAACCTTTAATAAAAAAATAAAATTATCCAATGTGAATTATTTTGACATTTGTACACTCTTAAATAAATGACATGCATCATATATAAATACCTTTTATTTTATTTGATTTGATGCATTTTAATTTTAAAAAAATTAACATTCTTAAATTGATTTGATTCATCTTTAATGTAAAAAAGTAAATTTATTTCATTTAAATTATTGCCTTTATTCTCTTTTACATTTTCATTAGTCTTGCCTTACATAAATAAGTTTCAATTTTATTTGTAATCGAAGTTTATATTCTCTTATTGTTATTGACCTTAAATTACTTTTAATTAAATTTTATTCTTGATTCTTAACATTCAACTTCAACATCATAAATACAACTATGCTTTGGTGCATTACAATTACAAATAATAGTATTGATTCGGTCTGCTCCATACTTCTACTATGTTTTGTTTCTTTTCTTTTTTCTTTTTTATTTGTTCCATTAGTTTGTTTCTTCTTGCTTCCATTTGTTTTATTCTCTTTCATGTCAAAGTGTGATTTCTTTTATTATTTTTTAATATTAAGATTCAGTTTTTGCGAAAAAAAAAGAAAAAAAAAAAAGAAGAGTTTGCTTTTAATTCTTAAAATAATGTTAGTATAACATACACGTACGTTCATGTGTAATAGTTACCTACACAATCCAAAATGACTTGCTTTTATTTTGTCTTTTATTTAATTTTTAGTTAATTTTTTTAATGATTTAGTTTCTAATTTTTATGTGCAATGTTTGTATGCTATGTGATTAATATTTGCTACAAAATTTAACCAGCTTTAAAAATTGTCAATAAGTTGTTGCCAGGAACATTTTTCATCTCAAATGCCACAGTGAAAGATCACTGCACATAAAAAATTAGACTATGGTACACAAGGAAATGTCCAAGAAAATATGGATACCTTGCATTTATTGATCTTGCACTCTGTATCATATTCTTCTAACCTGAAATGTTAATTGTCCAATTGATAGTCAACTTTGAGGTTTATCTCTCGGGTTCGGAGGTGCATGTGGTAGATATTGCTGCAGTTGCTAATTGGATCTTAGATCTTATTATGGCTTAGTCCTTTTTATCACTTACAAAATTGATAGGAACTTATTAAATATTCCTAATATTTAGAGTCATTTTAGTGGTGGCTTTACCCTTCGTAATTATCTATGTGCCGGAAACAAAGGAGATGCCTACTCGAGGAGATTGAGAAGATGCTGGAGGTTAGAGCTTTGCACTTCAAAGTTATGGGAGAAAAGTTACAATCCACAATAAAAGAGCCAAGCGATAAGAACAAACAGAAGGAAAACGTTGAACAAATTGAAAGCCTAATCATTAATATTGCACCGAAACATTAGACTCAGTCATTGATGCATAAATTTTTTCTATTATATGTCAAGTCTATTATTTTATGATACACTTTACACATAAATTTCCTTTGTTACTGCAATCCATTTTAAGTTTTAATTAAATATGATTTAAATCATTATACATTGCCATCATTTTAGATTGTATTCAGATGATGGTGCCTTCGTTTTAAAAATTTAGACTATTGCCACTCGGAAGAAAATTCATTTATAATAAAAATTATTAAATGTGTCTTTAAAATTTTTTATGCTAATTGAGACAATAAATATTGATAACAAAAATTAAAAATTATTTTGTTGCCAAATTGACTCATTTTATATGGTTAATACTATATAAGAATAGAAATATGCTTTTGTGACTAATATTTAATAATTAATAATGAAAAGAATTTAAATTTAAATTATTATTGAAAGACAAAATTTCAATTTATATATTCTCGTTCTAAGATTTCTTTTCTAGCAACTAAGGAAAGAATCAATTTGAGTTACTTCCAATTAATTAAAACTTATAAAAACACATTTAAAAAATTTATTACCTAAGAATAGGAGTGTGCTTGGATTGTTTGGTTCTGCTTATCATAAATTTAGTAATTTTGGCTCTTACAACTATCTCTTTAATATATCTAATATAAATAAAAAAAAAGGGAATTTTTTTTATACACATAGTCAAACTTATTAAAATGTGAAAATCTTGAAAAATCATCATCTTTTAAGTGAAATTGTTTTGATTTGATTTAATTTAATTTTAATTTAAAGATTTATTACGAACAATAAATTGTATTTGTTTCCTTAAGTATTTTTTGTTTAATTACATTTTACATTTTTCATAAACTTGATGACAATGCATATCAATTAATACAAGTTCAAATTTTAAAGCTAAATTCAATTCACAATCAAAGAATAATTTTTTTTTTTTTTTGAAATGAAACTGTCTTTGATTTATGTAATAATGCTTTCCTGGAGTTAAATCAGATATAATAGTAGGACACTCATCAATCCATTGTATCTCCTCTGTTGGTGCTGTGATTGCAAACTTTGCCAGTCTATGCACAGCTCCACTGGCCATCCTCCTTGTATGTTTCATTGAGAAATGAATGAAGCTTTGCCCTACACATTTTGCATCCTGGATGAGTTCCCGAATCAAAGATAGACTCTCCTCCTTAGCCATAACCTAGTTCAATACCTCCAGCGAATCACCTTCCACAATTACCGATTGTAATCCCAACTGTCTGGAAAATATAATTGCTTTGTTCATGGCTAAGGCTTCTGCAACACTTGGATCATTGACCTGTGCAATCCTGCATGAACATGCTCTTAACACCTTGCCTGCCGCATCCCTCTCAATTGCGCCTGCCCCGTCTACACTTTCTTCCATTTTGTGTTCTCCATCAAAATTCGCATTAGCATAGCCAGCTTCAGCCGATCTCCATTTTATGTTCTCATGTGTGGTCTGTGTGTCTGACCGTTTTTGGGTTGCCAAATACTCCTCCAAATAGCTTCTAGCATATGCCATTACTTCATCAGTTGTTCTACCAGGATTGATTCTAATCTCCTCATTCCTGTTGTTCCACAGAACCCAGCATACGGTCAGTCCCATCTCCATATTGGATCGATCTTCTGC